>NC_133658.1:84837139-85459639 GCF_037893015.1 Macrotis lagotis
AGCCTGGAGAGATTTACATGAACTGATGCTGAGTGAGATGAGCAGAACCAGAAAAACACTGTACACCCTAAAAGCAACATGGGAGTGATGATCAACCTTGATGGACTCTCATTCCATCAGTGCAACAATCAGGGACAATTTTGGGCTGTCTCCAAAGGAGAGTGCCATCTGTATCTAGATAAAGAGCTGTGGAGTTTGAACAAAGTTCAAGGACTATTCCCTTCAATTAAAAAAAAAAACATATCTTATTGTCTGATCTTGTTACCTCTTAGACTTCTTGTCTCGTCCTTAAGGATATGATTTCTCTCTCATCACACCCAATTTGGATCAAGGTACAACATGGAAACAAAGTAAAGACTGACAGATTGCTTTCCGTGGGGGGGGGGGGAGTAAGATTGGGGGGAATATTGTAAAACTCAATTAATATCTTTAATAAAAATAAATTTAAAAAAATATCATCTCCTTGAGAGTAGGGACCATCTTATTTTTTTATATTTGCATTGCTACAGTTTAGCATAGTCTCTGGCACATTTTAAGTACCTAATTAATGTCATTCTATCTATCTTACTCTCTATCCTAGGAATACTGCCCCTCCTCTTCTGAACAATCAATCCATTAACAAGTATTCATTAGCACCTACTGTATGCCAGACTTGGAATACTAATACAAAATAAGCATGAAATAAACCCCATAGTCAAGGACCTTACCTTCTCTTGGGGAAACAACCTGAACATATAGAGTTCTATATAGAATATGTGTCCACAGACTAAATAGAAGTTAGATAGTTCCAAGCAAACCAGTTAAATAGAGAGGGTACTAATAGTTTTAGGGTTCTGGAAAGGTTTCATGTGGAAGAGAGTGCTTGAGATTTATCTTAAAGGAAAAGAGAGATTCAGTAGTAGAAGGTGAAAGTTAAAAGGGACTACATTCCAGGAACTTGTAATAGTCAATACAAATGTCAAGGAGGACTCTCTTCTCATGAGTGCTTGAAATTGAAAGACAAGAAGGGAGGTTGTGTCAACTAGACATGCCTATAGATATCAAGTCACATCACTAGGACAGACCTAGCTTGGAGCTGAAGATGGTGGAAGAAGGGAAAGACAGGATGATTAGGCCGCAGAATAGTGGAAAGGGAGTAGTACAATGAGGATGTCAAGTAGGTTTGGGTCAGGTTGTAAAGGATTTTAAAAGCCAGCATGGGTGGTTATATTTAATATGAGAGGCAATAGGGAGCCACTTGATTTTTTTTTGACTGGATAGTAGTGGTGGTGGTGACATAGTTAGATTTACACATAAGGAAAATCACGTCAACAACTGAATAGAAGAGTAATGCAAGAAAACTCATTAGGAGGACATGTAATAATCTAAGTGAGAGATGAAGAGGACCAGAACTAAGTATGAGAGCTATGTGAGTAGAGAGAAGGAGTCTGATGGCAGGGATGTCAAGAAAATTTTACAACTGATTGGATTTGTGGGGTAAGTGCAAATGAGAAGTCAAGAATATTGCTAGATGAAGGATAGCTGTGTCCTCTTAAGAAATAGGGAAATTCGGGGTGGCTAGGTGGTGCAGTGGATAAAGCACCGGCCCTGGAGTCAGGAGTACCTGGTTTCAAATCCAGTCTCAGACATTTAATAATTACCTAGCTGTGTGGTCTTGGGCAAGCCACTTAACCCCATTGCCTAGCAAAAACCTGAAAAAAAGAAATAGGGAAATTTGATAGATTGTGGGTTTGGTGGGGAAATAAGATCAGTTCTGCTTTAAATATTATGAGTCTAAGATATCCACAGAACATCCAGTTTACCAATAGGCATCACCAATAGGCAGATGATGATGAGAAACACATTCAGACAGATATTGGGGAAAGGTATTTAAATTTGTGAATCTTCTGCTTGGTAATGTAATTAAACCCCTGACTGCTAAAAAGCCACCAAGAAAGTGTAGAGGGAGAGAAGAGTAGAAAAAAAAAATGGTCCTGCAACAGAACCTTGAGGAATACTCACAAAGGAGTCATCAAAGTAGATGAGAAAAGTGCAGGCAGACATATCTCAATGAGTCCTTTGAGGCAATCTTCCTTCTTTAAGGTCACTATGGATGTTCACTATAATCTGAATCCTGCTTGTAAGACAAGAGGTGGTGGAAGATTTGTTTTACCAAGTTCATAGTAGGTTTTCCTTGGTCTTGAATGTTAAGGAGGACTCTCTTTGTGGCAACTAGTCATGGCATATATATATATATATATATATATATATATATATATATATATATATATAATCACTAGGACAGACCTAACTTGGAGATGAAGATGATGTCCATTGATTATGGGAAAGTCACTTCCATCTGAGATAGTTTTTTCCTTTGTCAAATGAGACCATTAGACATGTCATCTCTAAGGTCTCTTTCATTTTTAAGTACTGAGAATCAGAGGATCTTAGAGGGAAACTTCAAGATTTTCTAATTCAAGCTCAATGTTTTACAGATAAGGAAACTGAAATCTAGAAAAAATTGTCCGATATATATATATATATATATATATAGAGAGAGAGAGAGAGAGAGAGAGAGAAAGAGAGAGATTTGATCAACCCATGCCTCACATTGATCATTTTTATCATTCTATTTCATTGATTAGACAAGTCAAAGCTATTCTATGTGAGTTTTTAATTTGTTTGGGTGATTTGGGGTTTTTTTTGTTTTGTTTTGTTTTTTCCTGCTCAGTCTGACCCTTCTAGGATTCCACCTTAGCCAAGATGCTCTGCTGCCTTAAGAGGTGCTCTAGTCTTCAAAATGATACAGCTGCTTTCAGAAACTCATTGCAACATATCTTTGCAGCCCCATTTTAATTACCACCAATTGGGGGAGGGGGCGTTCCACCAGCCATTTTAATGTGTGTTTTATATGTTTCCAGATGCTCTTTTCTAGTTAAAGAAGGAAGTGCTTCTCATTATCATAAAATTTACATGCTTTCATAGGTTTCCATGAAAGACTCTTTCTAGGTGATAATAAACAATTCAGTAATTTGAAGAAAAATATTTCTGAAATGATTGGGGAAAGCTGCTCCAACACACGCAAAAACATGAATTGGCACAAAGACTTTCATTCAATTCTCCACAGTGAGCAGTGGGCGAAAGCATGTGGGTTGATATCTATTCAGAATACATTGTGCTATCAGATGGAGACCCTTAGAAGGTTTTTAAGCAGAAGGAATAAATACCGTTCAACATGAAGCAATAATAACTGACTTAAAGGAGCATTTCAAAGTACCAGAAGTGTTTTGTATACATAAAGACTTCATAATGGTGATTCTGAAATTTAAAGATGGTGGGGTTTATACTCCCCCTTTATAGGTGAGGAACAGGGAGTTCTGAGAGGGTCAGTGACTTGCTTATGGTTACTTAACCAGTGTCAGGGGTAGATTTTGAAATTAATTCTGCTGGTTGGCTCAAAGTCACTCATTATTCACTCAACAAGCAATTATGAAGGGCCTATAACAAGACCAGGTGTTATACCATACTTAAGAAGAAATATAAAATATATACAAAGCAAATAAAAGATAATGAAAGAGAGGAGAACTTCAACTAGACATTAAAGAAAGATATTACTTCAAGAGTACAATATTCTATGCCAGGAATTTCAAACTAGTTGTTTCTTGGTTTGGGGGAAATTTCTTTTTTTAACCTTTGATGAAAGTTAAAATCTGGTAAAATCTATGACATCTTTCTCAAAATGCTATTTGTAAAAGCATAAAATAAATGCATGCAATCTCAAAGGAAACCAATCATGTTGTAATACAGTTATCTATGGACTGTTAGATGGCACAGTGGATGGAGCCCAGACCTGAAGTCAAGTTGACTCATCTTGCTGTCTGACCTCAGACAGTTACTAGCTATGTAACCCTGAGCAACTTGTTTAATTAACACTGTTTGCCTCCATTTGCTCATCTGTAAAATGAACTGGAGAAATAAATGGTGAACCACTCCAGCATCTTTATCAAGAAAATCCCAAATGGGATCACAAAGAGCAAAGGAAATATATGTTTGTGTCTGTGTGTGTGTGTGTGTGTGTATAGATGTATATATATACATCTATACACACACACACACACACACACACACACACATATATGCATATACATACCTATCAGAAACTTGGGCAATTACTTGAGGATGCAGAATTTTGATTTTCAAAGACAGAATTTTCATCTTTTCAAAATCACACACACACACCCAGAAGAAGAGCCTATGACACACAGCACCAGAAGTACTAACTTTGGATAGGTGATTAGTTCCACTGACGCAGAGACATTCAGATGTGCCATAGCTTCAGTCTTTGAAATACTTAAGAATTGCCATAAGAATGCCCTTTCAGACCAACACTATTGCCAGGCAGGTCAAGAAGTCATTAGAAGCAAGTAATTTAATCTCTCTGAACCTTAGTTTCCTCCTTGGAAAAGAAAAAACCTGGGAAAACTAATGCTCAAATAGAAATGAATGTGTGCCTGTCACATTAAATATGTTTGTTGTATTTTTATTTATTTTAAAAATATTTTCCAATTATATTTTAATTCTGTTCAGTCACACTTTGGCAAGTTTAACACCTCTGGTTTAGAGGTTATTAATAAATTGCTGACTCATTCTCTGTTGTGGTCCAAGTGAATCCTAGAGGGCATTCTGGGTCCTCCTTAATGAAATTTAAGCAAGTATGACTACAATTCTCAGCAGCTTTATTTCTTTCTTTATCTAATTAGCCAGTTACACTAGATGCTTTCTAAAAGTTCCTTTCAACTTTAATAGTCCATGTTCTAAACCATTTGTTAATTATCAATCAGATGAAAAGTATTTCTCTTTAATGGGGATAAAATATAGATTAAAGAATGGTCCTTGATTTCATGAGCCTTATATCAAACAGAATGATATAAATAATAAATTGATATGTAATTAATATAAAATAATCAGCAACTCTTTCAATTACAACAACAACAATAAACATGTTAACAGTATTAGGGAGAGGGTATGGGAAATGAAAATGAATAGCAGATAATTTTATAATTTTTAAAATGTTTTCTTTTAAATCACTTTAAAGAAAAAAGAAAATGATTTATCATTGTATAACAGTGATCATTAATTATGCAATCTTAGGTAGAAGATGATACTGTTCAAGACTTCAGGCTTGAACTGATGACAGATTTGTATTTCTTCGTTATTGAAAGAAATAAGTAAAAATGGAGATACTTTGGGGATCATTATATAACAAGATCAAGAAAAGGAAAAGTGCATATGAACTTATTAACACAGGAATTCCTTACTCTATTGCATGAATTCTTAACTTTGTGTCTATAAATTTCTTTTCAAATTTGGTAACTTTATTTAATATAATTGGTTTTCATTGCCATCTTAAAAATATTTTTAAAATTTTAAAATATTATTCTGAGAAGGGTTTCATATATTTCACCAACCAGTTACAAAAAAGAGATTAAGATTTCCGGTTCAACTCTGACTTGATTCTAGCTTCAGAGTCAAAATATGCTTTATTAATAGATATGACTAACAATATTAATCATAATTCAGTACAGAGTATGATAAAAGTACATACAAATATTAAGCAAAAAATGATGTAGGATATAATATTTCTGACTTGGGGAAACTAGTCTGATCCTGGATAAAACTTTTTGTAGGTCACTTTGGTACTTCTATAAGCTTTCTTATTCATATATTCAAGTTAAATTCTAGATTCCTGTACAATATAGACACAATTGACTTCAATTGTAGATGTCATATACAAATGTCAATCTGCCAGGGTCCCAAAGTCACTGAAACCCTGTGAACCACAGACTCTGACACAGGACTGTCCAAGAGCATAAGGAAAGGTCCAGAAGGTACAGCTAAGGCTGACCTGGGGTCATGGAGTCACCCTTACCCAAGTATTCCAGTTCACTTTGTTCTGAGAAGTCATTTTCTGAGGTTGCTAAGAAGTTCCTTGAGGGCAGGGAATGTTTTTGTTTTTATTTGCATTCCCAGCTCTTAGCACAGTATCTATACTATGATAAACATTTAATAATAATAATATTATCAATGTAGAAGACTGACCAGAAATGCACATAAGTATTTATAATTAGAAACCTCGGAAAATAATTAGGGAAAAACCAACCAGGTAACCAGACTACTCAGAGCCACAATACCTATTTTTCAAAATTCTATGCTCAAGCACCACAGTATAATGGACCAACCAGACACCAGTCCAAAAATTCAGGGTCTTTAAATAGGCTGCTAAAAGATCACCTAATTCAGGGGCAGCTAGGTGTCACAGTGGATAGATCATGGCCCTAGAGTCAGGAGTACCTGAGATGAAATCTGGCCTCAGATACTTAATAATTACCTAGCTGTGTGGCCTTGGGCAAGCCACTTAACCCCATTGCCTTTCAAAAACAAACAAAAAAAAAGATCACCTAATTCAGGCAAAAATTTAAAATCAGATGGATGACCATTAATTTAAGAATAGCCTAACAAACTGTGATTATTAATTGTGATAGAATATTATTATACTATAAGAAATGACAAACAGGATGATTTCAAAACAACTTGGAAAGATTTACATGAATTGATTCATAGTGAAGTGAACAGAACCAGAAGAACATTATACATAGTCATAGCAATATTGTTTGATGAAGAACTGTGAATAACTTAGCTATTCTTTAGCAATATAGCTATCCACCCAAGACAGAGTTGTTGGTGTTGGAACAAAGACTGAAGCACATTTTTTAATATTATTATTATTTGGGAGAGGGTGCAGGACAAATGGGGCTGGGTGGCCTGCCTGGGGCCACATAGCGGGGTGATCTTTGGGTGTCTGGGGCCAGATTTGGACCTGGGTGCTCCTGGCTCAAGGGCCAATGCTCTGTCTGCCACCCAGCCACCCCTACTATGATTACTATTTTATTTTATTTTGAGTCTTTTTTTTTCCTTCTTTTTTGTTTTTGTGGGGCAGTGGGGATCCAGTGGCTTGCATGTCACATGGCTGGGTGATTGTTGGGTCTACGGGGCTGGATGTGGACTCCGGTGCTTGTGGCTCCAGGGCTGGTGCTTCGTCCATTGCGCCACCCGGCCATACCTACAATTTTTACTATTATTTTTTTAATTTTAATTTTTTTCCTCTCTCCTTTACTTTATCACCCAAGCAAGTCTATATTCATGGGGGGAGGGGTATTTTGTTTACTCTTAAACAAGAATATTTTATTAATATAAAAAAATTTGTACAAAATGAGAATTAAAAATAAAATAAAATAAAAGACAAAAAAAAGAAAGAAACCAGGAGGGATGGGAATCCAGGAAAGCCTGGAAGGATTTGCATGAACTGATGCTGTTCAAGATGAGCAGAACCAGAAGAACATTGTACACCCTAACAGCAACATGGGGGTGATGGTCAACCTTAATGGACTTGCTCATTCCATCAGTGAAACAAGCAGGCACAATTTTGGGCTATCTGCATTGGAGAATACCATTTGTATCCAGAGAAAGAATTGTGGAGTTTGAACAAAGACCAAAGACTATTACCTTTAAAAAAAAACCTGTTATCTTACTATGTAATTTTGCTATCCATTTTACTTTATTTTTTTCCTTTAAGGATATGATTCCTCTCTCATCACATTCAACTTAGAACAATGTATACCATGGAAACAATGTAAAGACTAACAGACTGCCTTCTGTGGTGGAGGGGAGGGAAGTGAGATTAGGGGAAAGTTGTAAAATTCAAAATTAAATAAATTTTTTTAAAAATTAAAAAAATTAATAAAAAAAAGGGAAAAAAAGGATGTCCCTGATGTCCCTTTTGCCAAAGTTAATTCCCTACAACGACCTTTGGTCACATCTCCCTATTTCTTCTCCAATAGATGGTCCTACTGCTATTATCATCCTCCCCTCTTTCTTAATCTTCCACAGTTCTCTATCTACTGGTTCTCTATCCTTTAAAAAAAAAACCTGGGTTAGCTAGGTGGCACAGAGGATAGAGCACGGGCCCTGTAGTCAGGAGTACCTGAGTTCAAATCTGGCCTCAGACACTTAATAATTACCTAGCTGTGTGGCCTTGGGCAAGCCACTTAACCCCATTTGCCTTGCAAAAAAAACTAAAAAAAAAATTGTCTTAAAAAAAACCCTAACTAAATCCTACTTAGCTATTTGCACCCCAGGTTATTAAGTAAATGAATTAGAAAAAGTCATCTAACCTTGGGGCCTCCACTTCATCTTCTCTCACTCTCTACTAAACCCTTTGCAACCTGTCTTCTGACTTCACCACTCCTCTGAAACTTTCTCTCCAGGGACCAATTGATTTTCAATTGGTAAGTCTAAAGACCTCTTCCCAATCCTCCTCCTTGAGCTCTGCAATGTTTGACACTCCTGATCACCTTTTCTGGCTGGTGTTTATGCCAGGGGTCTCACCTGATTTTCAATGACCCATCTAACTTCTTTTCAGTCTCCTTTATTTTATTTTCATCAGTATCCAATCCACCAACTAGATGTCCAAGGATCTATATTACTGATCCCATGGGCTCAACTCTATACTGATAATCTTCAAATTCATATATGCCTGCCTGAGTCTCTCCAGACCTCTAGTCCTACATCATCAAACATCTATTAAGCTTTTTTGATTGGATAACTTTCTAAGCAACTCAGACTTCTCAAAGAGAAGTCATTATCTCTCTAACCTTTCCCAATTCCAACTTTTTCTCTGTCAGGAAGGGGCACCACCATCATCCAATCACTCAATGTAACCAACTTGTAATTCTCGACTCTTCACTCTCATGCATTCCTTATATTGAATCAGTCACTAAATCTCCTTATTTCCGTCTCCATAATTTCTCTTGTAAATGCCCCTTTACCTCCACTAATATAACTACTTTCCCACTTCTTGCCTGGAGTATTGCAATGACTTTCCAATGGATTTTCCTGCTTTGAGTCTTACCAAAGTATGACTTTGTTCTTTTTCTCTGATAGACTAGAAGTTCCTTGAGGGCAGAGAATGTTCCTGTTTTTTATTTGCATTCCCAGCTCTTAGCACAGTATCTATACCATAATAAACTTTTAATAAATTATTTTTGATTAATTAGTTGATTCATGGGGCCTACCCACATTTTTGTTCTGCAGACAAAACCTTTGAGACAATCCTATCCTTATTGAGGAACCAGAGGATCTATACATGATTACTAGCCTGTATTTCACCTCTGTAGATAAGCCAGAAAGAGAGTGCTACACACCTATGAAGTAAGGGTTTCATCACAACTCTGCCCATTGTTTAGGAATCTCAAAATATGAATACTTATGTTATAGTCTTAACATCCTATTCACATACTGAGGCTCCTCTGGGCATCCTCAGCATTTTCTACTCAAAATCTTGGTTAATTCTGAAAACTGAAAGATCTTGGCATCTTGCCTATCCAATGTCCAATCGGAAGAAGACTTGAAACAAATAGTGTACCTTGTGACCAAGCACATAAAACTTTAGACAAAGCCTCATTTAAAAACTCATAGATTTTTTTAAAAAAAAACCTCTTTGCCAAACTCAAGAAAGAGCAGAACAATTGGCATCTCTCAGTTTCATGAAATTCTGTGCCAAAAAGAAATGAAGCATTATTTTCCCAAAGACTCATTTTTTAAATTACTCTCCAGGCTATAATTAGGGTGGGAGTGTCTGGAACTTTGCACCAACATACTGGAGGCACACTTCCTTGGAGAAGAATGGTTTCTTCCCTCCTTGACCCAAGTCAATCAACAGCATTTATTAAGCACTTATTATTTGCCAAGCACTATGCTAGTTATATAAAAAATGAAATATAAAGCACAAAAAGATCCCTATTCTCATAGGAGTTTGAATTCTAACAAAAGATAGTATATTTACAGTAAGTACAATGTTGTTTGGGAGGAAGAGAACTATCATTTGTGGATAACAGGAAAAATAATTTGTAAAAGATGATCCTTGAAGGAAAAAAAATTTTCTTTGAGACATGGATGAATGGAGAGTGCATTCGCTGCCAGAAACTTTTCCCCACCCTAGTCCATTCCCCACCTAGCTACCAGTATGATCTTCCAAGGTTGGACCATGTCACACACACACACACACACACACACACACACACAAAATACAAACACACACACTCAATAAACTCCAGTAGTTTCCTGTCACTTCCAGGATCAAATATCAAATATAAATTCTTCTGATTGGTGTTCAAACCCTGTATAATTTTCCACCTGGATCTACCTTTCTAGTTTTCTTATACATTAATCCCTGTGCTCTGCCATTCAGGGTCCTACTGGCTTCCTTGTTGATCCTCCCATACTCTCCATCTCTGAATTTTGCCTCCTAGCTTCTCTGGCTTACTTCAAGTCTCATCTAAAATCTCAGTTATTAAAGGAAGTCTTTCCCAATTCTCCTCAATTTTAATAACTTTACTATGCTGCTTCCTTCCATTTCATCATATATATACATATATATATATATTATATATAACTATCTATCTATATATACATATCATATTTTCATGTCATTGTTTTGCACATTTTCCCCCTTTAAATTATGAGTGTCTTGATACCTAAGACTGTCTTTTACCTTGCTTTGTATCCTCAGAACTTAAAAAGTGTCTTTCATATGGTAGGCATGTCATAAATGTCTATTGACTGACTGGCTCGTAGTGCAAGCACAGATAAATAAGCAATGGATTGTCATAGGTAATGGACTCACAGAAGGCCAGTATTCAAGTTTGAAGATTGTAGAAGGTTGTTGAAAATATTCATAGCAGCCTTGTTTCTGGTAGCAAAGAATTGGAAATTGAGTGAATGTCCATCAATTGGGGAATGCCTGAACAAATTGTAGTATATCTACATTATGGAACACTATTGTTCTATTAGAAACTAGGAGGGATGGGGAATTCAGAGAAGCCTGGAAGGACTTTCATGAACTGGTGCTGAGTGAGATGAACAGAACCAGAAGAACACTGTACACCGTAAGGGCAACATGGGTTTGATGATCAACCTTAATGGACTTGCTCATTTCACCAGTGCAATAATCAGTAACAATTTTAGACAACCTATGACAGAGAATACTATCTGCATCCAGAGAAAGAACTGTGGAATTTAAACAAAGACCAAAGTACATTACCTTCCTTTTTTTAAGTAATTAGTCTTTTTTATTTTTAGATTTTGATTTGGATGGGGTTTTTTTGCAAGGCAAATGTGCCCAAGGCCACACAGCTAGGTAATTATTAAGTGTCTAAGGTCAGATTTGAACTCAGGTACTCCTGACTCCAGGGCCAGTGCTCTATCCACTGCACCACCTAGCTGCCCCTATTACCTTCTTTTTTTTATAGAAAAAATATGTCTTAAGGTACTATATAATTTTGCTATCTCTAATATTTTATTTTCCCCTCAAGGTTATGATTTCTCTCTCAACATATTCAATTTCAATTTATGTATAGCATAGAAAAAAATGTAAAGATTATCAGACTGCCTCCTGTGATGGGGGAGGGGGAAAGTATAAAATTCAAAACTAAAAAAAAAGATAGGTAGAAACTAGTATTGTATATAATTGGAAAACAAATATAATGTTAATAAGAAAGGAGGTTTAATGTACTATGAAACTGGAAATTTGAACCCAAATTGTGAAGGTTTCCAAAACTTACCAAAGGAGTTTTATCCCAGCAGCAGTATTGAGATATTAGAGTAATATCATCAGATATGTTCTTTAGGGAAATTACTTTGGCAGCTCTGTGGAGGATAGATTGGAATAGGGAGAGACTTAAGGCAGGGGGGCCCACTTGGGGTTTGCTCAGGTGACTAAGAACCCAAATTTATCTGGTAGTTGTGTAAGTAGAGAGTACCTCTTGAGAAAGATGGTGTTGATGTAGAACTAACAACACTGGGCAACTGTTGGTCTATCTGTCACATCCCCTCATTAGAAAGAGGATAATGCCAAATCAGCAAGAAAGGGGGAAAGTTAGTGGCTTCATCAGAAATAGGAAAGTTTAGAAGAGGGATTGTTTGAGGAAAAGACATGAAGAGGTCTTTTTTGAACACATTGAGTTTGGTATGCCTCCAAGACAACCCATTTGTAACATCTAATAATTGATAACATGAAACTGTAGCTCAGGAAAGAGACTGAGGCTAGATGTATAAATTTGTGTTATATGTTCAAAGGTGATAATTAAAATCACAGCTGATAATAAAGTCACCAATTAGAAGAGGAGAGAAGCCTTTAAGAATGCCTGAATTCAGAAGCTATAATATAGATGATGAAACAACAAAAAGAGACTGAAAACAGGTAGGAGGTAGAAGTAGAAGAAAGTAGTGTTAGAAAAATACAGAGAGAAGGAGGAAAGGCAGGGAATAACAATGTATTAACTATAGAAACAGGTTCTATACTGAGCATATTCTAGACATTATCACATGTGATCTTCACAACAATCTTATAAATACTCTATGATCTCCATTTTATAATTTGAGGAAACTGAGGTAAACAAAGGTTGAATGAATTGTCCACAGTCATACAACTGGTAAGTGTTTGAGTCTAGATTTGAATTTGAATTACTGAGACCAGGTCCAGGGTTCTATCACATTGTAATCTGCAGTTACTGCTAGGCAGTTGTCTAGAGGAAGTGTATCTAGAAGGAGATGATAGTCAACATTATCAGATGCAATAGAGAGGTCAAAAAGAATAAGAAAGAAGATAAGAGGAGAAGGAGAGAGGAGGAGGAGGAGGAGGAGGAGGAGGAGAAGGAGGAGGTGGAGGAGAAGGACAAAGGAGAAAAGACCGTCAGCTTTGTCAATGAAATGCATAATGGTGGACTAATGAAATAGATGCTACAGCTAGCCCATGCTTGGAGAAGAGAAAATTAGATATTGATCATGTCATTAATGTATTTCCTAAATATGCATGATTCACCTGAATTTACAAAAATAATATTACTTGAGGGGGAAAACAAGCAGGATCTTGCTTTACTTGAAATCTCTTTCCATTTCAACAAGTGCAATGAAGGCATGGACCAGACATATCTTTCTAATGGGGAGGCCTGGAATTTTCCCTTTCCCTATCTTGGCTTGCTACAAGTCAGATTTCTTAGATTATCTCCTTTCCATTCTTATGGCTTTCAGTTTTCAAAAGAATTTAAAGAGAATTCATGTCTTAGGAAGGAGTTAAACAAGGTGACCTCTAAGCTCACTACCAATGCTAGGATTCTACAATGTTTTAGTCTGATTTAATGTTTAGAGTGATAAACTGTGAGTCAGGAAACCTGAGGTAATAGATCTGACTTTGCCAAGTAACTTGCTGCGTGATCTGAAGCAAGTCTCCTCTCCAGGAAGAATTGGAGCATTAGCAGAAAAAAAAAAAAAATGAGAGAGATATCACCCTGTTATTACTAAGCTTTATCAGAGTATAGAGGGCATGCACCCATGTGGAGGGGATAATCCCACTAAAGAAGTCAATTAAAAGCATCAGGAGAGCATTCCCAGAGTTTCACCAAGTTGAAAGCACCAACTGAGTAACCAAGGATAGGTGCAATGGAAGGTCAAAAGTCACATTTGATCTTCTGTGTAAATTCTAGTCCTATATGAAATTTGAAAAATTGTTTGAAATTGAAAAATGGAAAAAAAATTGAAATTTCTAGACATATTTGAATATATGCAGGGAGAAGGAGATGAAAAATGCTACACTTTATGCAATTCTAGTAAAATATATTTAAAATTGTCACCATAAAAAAGCATATTCCTTCCCTTCACTGGATCTCCTTTTCCTAATTTGTAAAATGAAGAAGTTAGGCTATTTTAATTGATTTTTGTCATTCAGTTGTTTTAGTCATGTCCAACTCTTTGTGTCTCCATTTAATCTTTTCTTGGCAAGCATACCAGAGTAGTTTGTCATTTATTTCCTTCTGTAGTTCATTTTCCAGATGAAGAAGAATAGGGTTAAGGGCTTTACTCAGGATCAGACAACTGGTAAGTGTCTCAGGCTGAATTTGAACTCAGGTTTTCCTAGCACTGGATCTAGAGTTAAGGACACAACTGAAATTACCAAAGATAATAACTTCCTGATTCCAGATCTGTTGCTCCACTGTACTAATTAGCAGCATTGTAATTAGGCAATAAGAAACAATATAAATTGCTATGAGGTTTGCAATGATATATATGTTGTATGTATGTATGTATTTATATTTCACTCTTAACATAAAAATTGAACCACAGTGAATATCATAGAAGATTTCTATCTATCTATCTATCTATCATTTGATCAATCTATAGATCAATCTACACATATGTGTTTATGTATCCACACACATACATATATATGTATGCATGTACATATACACATAATACATGTACATATATTATATATGTGTATTTATACACACAAACAAAATCTCTCATTCAAGTCTCCCAACAATCCTTTACTTCCCTTTTCCTTTTAACTTTTTACGTTTTTATTTGTGGTACCCCATACTAAGTAGCCAATTGTTTGTTGAATTAAATAGAAAGTAAATATCTCTGTTTAAATATCAATATTTTACACATCTTTATAATGAGGAAAAGACTTAAATAACAAGTCTAATAGAGAAAAGTTCAGTAAATTTATTCCTGTACAGGAATGAGAATGCTTTCTTGCCTTCTCCTGTTTTGTGATTTTTCACTCTGGTTGAGTCTGTAATAAGTAAGAATGAGATTTATTTTCATTTCTGGAGTACATAGAAATAAAAGATCCACTCACCTCTGTCTTGTAAATTTGTATTGTTTATATACATGTATATGAGATACAAAGAAATTGTTTATCTGCATTGGTAGAGTGAGTTTTCTTACAACAAATTTCTTTATATTGAAGAACAGATGTGGGGGAAATTTTTTTAATTGATATTTTATTTTATTTCTCCAATTACCTACTTTTCAATATTCATCCATTTGCAAATTTATTAATTACAAATTTTTCACCACTCCCCTTCCCTCCCTCCCCATCATAGCAAACAGTTTGGTAAAAGTTATATATGTACATTTCTGTTTAACATATTTGCATATTAGCCATATGGTATAAGAGGAAATAGGACTGAGGAAAAAGTCAGAAAAAAAATGTGAGTTAGGAAGGAAACTCATAGAAGCCTTTAAAAAAGTGAACATAATATATATCAGATTCTGTGACTTTGGTTTAGTTCTTTTTTAACTTCTGGATATAGATGGCCTTGTCCATAATCGGTCTCCCAGAGTTGTCCTAGATCTCTGATCTGCTGATAAGAGCTGCATCCATCATAGCTGATCAGCTCACAATACTGTTAAACTGTACACTATATTTTTGGCTCTGTTTCCTTCACTCAGCGTCAATTGATGTAATTCTTTGCATGTTTCTCTAAAGTCTGACCACTCATGGCTTCTTATAGAACAATAGTATTCCATAACATTCATGTACCATAACTTGTTTAACCATTTCCCAATTGATGGGCAGCCCCTCAATTTCTAATTCTTGGCCACTACAAAAAGATCTGTGGGAATTTTTCCGTAAGTTTAGTATTGGTATTGCTGGTTCAAAGGGTATGATTAGGTTAATTATTCTTTGGGCATAGTTCCATATTGCTCTCTAAAGTAGTTGGAACAGTTCACAACTTCAACAGTGTATTTATGTCCTAATTTTCCCATATCCTCTGCAACATTGATCATTTTCTTTTTTTGGCATCTTAGTCAATCTGACAGGTATGAGGTGGTACCTCATAGTTGTTTTAATTTACATTTCTCTAATCAATAATTTTAATTTCTTCATCTGAAAACTATCTATTCATATCCTTTGACCATTTATTAATTAGGGAATTACTTGGATTTTTATGAATTTGATTAAGTTCTCTATATAGTTTAGAAATGAGACCTTTTTCACTAGCTGTAAAATTATGTCTCTTTCTATTGGATTTTTGGGTGGGCCCTTCATTTGATCAAGATCTCTAATGCTCTAGCTGTAAAGGTTTTTCCCAGCTTTGTTTTCCTTCTAATCTTGCCTACATTGGTCTTGTTAATTCAATATATAGTCAAAATCATTCATTTTTATTTTTATAATATTCTCTATTCCTTGCATGATCATAAATTTCTCCCCTTTCCAATGATCCAACATATGGACTATTTCTTGATCTCTTCATTGGTCTATGGCATCACCCTATATGTCTAAATTCAGGGAAAAAATTAGTGTTGAAGCACATAGTAAACAAATAAATGCTTACTGGATGAAAAAATAAATTATATCCAATGATATCTTTGATAACTTTGAACCAGTAGAAATGCAACTAGGCAAAAATCAAATTCACAAACAATAGAATTCATCTCTAGTAAGATATGAAAGGCCAATGGCAGCATAGAAGAAAGAAAATACAAAAGAAATTGAATATAAAACTATTTTGGGGACTAACAAATGCAAAGTTTCATCGACAGAGTCCTTTTCAACAAAAGTAGAGGGTCAAAGCTTGCCTTAGACAAGAACCTAAGTGAGATGTCAAAAAACTGACCAGAAGAAAATGGAGAGAAGATTCTGACCCTCCTCCATCTGGAAAGAAGAGAGCCAAATCCTGACTTTGCTTTTAGATGATCCAGATGAATACAATGATTTTCTAGCCATCAGAAAAAAATTAAAAAAGGAAACTGAATCCAACTGAGCCCAGAGATCATAGTTCTTCTCATGCTGGAGCTTTGTTTACTCCAGAATAAATTCAATAAAGTGGAGTAACCATTATAATAAATGTAGATGTCACTAATTACAACACTAGATTTTAAGTGCAACTTTAGTGTCTCAAGTGGCCTTTAAAGCTGAGTAAAACCACAGCCAATTCAAATTTAATTAAAACTATCAGTTTAATTTAGTTCAAGTTTACAATAAAAACTATAGTAACCCATTAACTTCATTCCAAATTCCCCATTATCCAGAGAAACAAGCAGCTTGCACAGCCTACACTTCGGTGATGAGTGCGGTTCATTCATTTACCTTGTTACAAAACCAAGCTTCCCTGATGGGCTGGATTCTGCTCCAAGTTGAAGTCTTTTTTGGAACAATACTCACTGGGAATCAGAGTAGTATAGCAGAATGAGTCCTGGATGAAGTGGTAGGCCACAAAAACTTGTTTGGCACCAGAGAAATCATTTAATTTCTCTGGACCTCAGTTTCAACATCTATAAAATAAAATAAAATGTAGGGTAAGGGATGGGACTAGATGAACTTCCATGGTCAAGGCACCTTTCCTACCAGGTATATATATCTATAAGACAGTTGTTTTTTGGAAATAATAGGGTTTTCATCTGTTCACTCCAAATTCATTTAAGTGTTACTATAGAATACCTAGAGCAGAGACCCATGCATTAGAGATCCTGATCAAATGAAGGGCCTACCCAAAAATCCAATGGGAAGAGGCAGAATTTGACAATCATAGCTTAGGCTTGAAGGCTTGATCCTTTCTGAACCAGAGAAGTTGAATATTTCAATAACCTCCCTTCTTGGGGAGTCCAGGTCCAGAGATGTCCTTCCCAACCTACTTCTTTGACTTCACTTGGTGTCATTGGATATTGGCCAATTTGCATGTACATGACCAGGTCCTACCTACTTAGAGCAAGTATATTCTACAAGTCAGATAAAACTCAGGGAAGATTAAGTCAGTCAATAAGTCAATAAGCATTCACTATTCATTATTTTCCAGCCACCATGCTAAGTCACTGCCCTGAAGATAGGACTGAACCAACTTAGTCCTCAAGTATATATATATATTTATATATATATATATATCTTCTTCACTGACCAAACACCTGCCACTTGGAAAACAAACAATCATCTAAAGCATTTGTATGATTAGTTGCTTTGTTTTTTTCCCTTTTCCTTGATGTAGATTGATGTGCACACAACCCATTCCATGTGTGACAAGAAATGACATTCCAGAATTTTCTTGAAAGCCACTGGAGATGGTGAACATATACCATCTGTGACTAATGGCACAAGGAGCTATACCAGGCATGTTTGGAGATTTTCACCTCCTTAAGGGAAGGATCTTGGTAGAATCTATTTTTTAATCACTATAACCTAGCTAATTGATTGCACAGGGCAAGAGTTTAATAAATTTTGCTTGCATTCAACTTAAGAAAGTTGACTATGGGCTAAGATCATTTTAATATGTGAAATGTTCTCTGCTAAATGAGGAAAATTGATACATGTATCTGTTATGAATTAAACCTTTTGCTTATATAAAAAGGTATATTCTTCGTACAATTGGTTTCAAACCCTTGCTATGATGAATACTGGTTCTGTGACCCTGGACAAACTACCTAACTTCAAAGATATTCAACTTCTTCATCTATGAAATGAAAACATTGCAACTAGATTACAGAAAATTCCACATTGCTAAAAAGCGGCGTTTTATGACAACTAACTTGTATATTTAATTGTAAGAGCTCTTTGAAATTAGAAGGAATCTTATATATAGCATCTAGGTCAGTCTCTGCATATAAAAATAAACAAAAACCCAGACAAGTTTAATTGACATACCCAAGCTCACATAACTAAAAAGAAGCAGAATAGTCAAACCCAGTTCTTCTGGAACCAAATGCAATGTTCTTTCCATTACATCCCATTAGGAACCTTCCTAAGGCACCTATTAAGTAGACAAAGCAATTTTATTAGGGATAGGAATTGGACCTGTGATTTTAAAGTTAGAAGGAACCTCTGTGAAGAAATCCCCTCTACCAGGTCAATATGTTCTCCAAAATGTTTAGTCTGAGAGCTTCCTAGAGCACCAAAAGGTAAAGTGATCTGACCCAAGCTACAAAGTCAGTTATGTCAGAGGAAAGACTTGTATTCAGTTTATCCAGGCTCTGAGGCTAGTGCTCAATATACTGTGCTGCCATTCTAATTTTTTATTTAGGAAAATTGGACACATCTATGAATGATATTTGGAATGAAAAGGAAGGCTGAATATCACTGGAAAGATGTTGGGGTCTGATGGAGACCTGATAGGACAAATTACAAAACAGAATGAGGATTTGGTGTGCTAGAAATAAGTTTGTCCTCATAAATAACCCTTTCAATCACATCCTTCCTCTGCCACTTTCTGATGGTCTTTAAGACAGGAAATACTTTTCACAAGCAATTCAGTAAAACAATTGAGAAATCAGACTGTAAAACAAATAAATACTGTTCAAAACACCCTACAATGGATGCAATGTTCTCAGGTACTATTGCCTCACTATCCATAATTAGAACATGGGATCTCTGCACTTCAGTAAATTGCTCTCTACTGATTTCATTTCTTTGTTTCTTACTCCCTTACTGACAGTCATTTTAATATGTCTCTTTTCTGAGCAAATTATTTTGGGTCCTCTTTAAAATTCTGAAATCTCCACACTGGTTCCCAACATTTTTATAAGGTCACATTAGATTGTTTATATGAGTCTCTCCATGAGACTTGCAAATTTTTTATTTGATATATAATTCCCTCAACAGCTATTTATTAAGCATACTTTCTGGGTTCCAAGTCCAACACTACATATGAAAAATATAATAATAGACTTTAGGAATACATATTTGGAGCTGAAAAATCCCTTGAAGTTCTGGATGTTCAAATTTATTTTCCTGATGAGGAAACTGAGGACCAGGGCAATTAGGTGATTTGGCCAAGGTTATAGTAAGTGGAATAGAAGAGATATTAAAAGGTCTTTGAATTCTATTTCTTTTTTCTTTTTTGTTAAGTTTTTTTGCAAGGCAATAGGGTAAAGTGACTTGCCCAAGGTCACACAGTTAGATAATTTATAAAGTGTCTGAGGCCCAATTTGAACTCAGGTCCTCCTGACTCCAGGGCTGTGCCACCTATTTGACCCTTTGAAATCTATTTTTATCAAAATTACTGAATTATTAATTGCTCAGACACAAAAATGGCTTTATCCTCAACAAGTTAAAAGGTAATAAGAATGAGATTATATAAACAAATAATTATGGTACAAGGAAGAGTGAGATAAGTAGAAAGTCATATGTCAAATTTGAAGACTATTTTCACCTCCATCCCACTGAGAAGAGGAGGTTAAGGACCTGGGAACACCCCTTCATAGAGGAAGTGGCACCAGAGTTGGCACTTGAAAGAAGAGAGGGACTTCAACAGAGCCAAGATAGTGTTATGGATTAGGTAGTAGGGGTTGGAATCAGGCATGTTTCAATTTTGTCCAGTTGTATTTCAGTCATGTCTGACTTTCCATGACACCATTTTCTTCTCTGGTTCATTTTACAGATGAAGAAACTGAGCAAAAAGGGTTAAGTGACTTACCCAAGTTGACATAACTGGAAAATGTCTAAAGTCAGATTTGAACCCAGGAAAATAAGTCTTGCTGAAGTCAAGTCTAACACTGAATCAACTTTGACATCTAAGTGCCAGTCCAAAATCCTGTATCAAATATCTAGTCACTCAGATTCCCCAAATTTCAGTTCTTTCATCTATAAAAAGAAAGGATTAAATAGTCTCAGAGAGCTCTTCCAGTTCTAAATCTATGATTTTATGTAATTTCCAACTATGGCCAATGGCATGAATAGATAAGTCAAAGAAATGTAAGAGAACAAGATGAGAAAGGCAGATGAAGAATAGTTGAGTTTGCAAATATATTGTAGTAGAATTATACTTCTACTACATAAAAGGGAATATTTTTTGATGATGAGGTTGTACAAGTAAATTGAAGTCAGGGACAGAGGATGACCTTGATTGCAAGTCCAGGGTTTATACCTTATGAATTAGGTATTAGAAAATCCCTGAATGTCTCCAGGGAAGGGGGGAATAATCATAGTGATGAATTAGAAAAATTCAAATCAACTCAATTTAATTCTCCATTGCATCAAATGTTATGGATAGCAAATAAAATAACCTTTGTCCTCAGGAAGTTTATATTACATTAAGGGACAGGGAGGGGTAGTTTACAGCATATTCAGAGAAAATATACAGATAATACACAAAATAAAAACAAAGGAATTAGGGAGAACAGTAAAGATTGAGGAATTAAGGAAGATCTCAGAGAAGTGCCATGAGTTGAGTCTTGAAGGCAGCTCAGGATTTCAGGATGCAAAGGTGAGGAGGAAGGAATTTCTAGTCTGGGGAGTTTGTACAAAAGCTTGGAGAAGGGAGTTAGAACCATGAAAGAGGTTGGTTTGATTAGAACATAAAGTGAATGAGACGAAATAATGTGTAGTCAACCTTGTCCTGACTGCATTCATCCAGTATCATGGTGTAAAATGGTTAAGGCAGAGAATAGACTCTCACAGCTTGGTCATATACTTTCTCCATTCATTTTCATGACTTAAGTTATGTTCAAGGCTAACAAAAGTTCCAACAAAAAGACGTAGTTCTCTCTTCTTCTCCTTCTTTCCTCTTCTTTTCTCTCTTCTTCTAGTTTTAAAGGGGAGAACTCAATAATAAATGGAATTCAGAAAGAATCTGATCTCCAGATTCCCAAAGAAAAGTTTTGAGAAAAAGCAAGACATCCTCAAACAATAAATTTTGCATAAAATCAATAGGGAAAAAAAAATGGGGTGTGAAATGAAGCAGAACATTAGAGTTGCCTTTACAGACCTTACCATTTCTTGACCTTGGAAAGCCTTCTGGTTCCAACTATCAGCAAAGCCCCAATGGTACTCAGCTACTATATCTGTACTTTCGTCATGCCTGTGATTACTAATGGATAATTTTAAATCATTGACAGTGAAGA
Organism: Macrotis lagotis; assembly: GCF_037893015.1. Taxonomy (NCBI): domain Eukaryota; kingdom Metazoa; phylum Chordata; class Mammalia; order Peramelemorphia; family Peramelidae; genus Macrotis; species Macrotis lagotis. Next base: position 84,858,854 of record NC_133658.1, read on the forward strand.
AGAAAAGATAAAAGGCTAGGGCAAAGTCAAACCCTCAGAGGATAGAGTTTCCTAAGGTCACAACAGTTAGTCTCTTTGTATTCTACACTTTTAAAATGCAAAATTTCCCACTTAGAATTTACAAGCAGTGTGTTTGTCCCAAAATCTTTGTCAAGGAGTTTAAAGTATGGATAGTTGCAATCACTGCTGGTACTGAAGTAATTTTCTTATTGCTCATAAGGACCACCATTATAATATAGAATCCTAGACTTAAGAAACAGGAAAAAACCTGAGTCCATCTAACTGAACCATGTCCTTCCCCAGAGTCATGCAGGTTTCAAATCCAAGTTCCATTTCTTTAGAGGTAAGACTCTTTTGAGGCGGCTAGGTGGTGTAGTGGATAAAGCACTGGCCCTGGAGTCAAGAGTACTTGGGTTCAAATCCGGTCTCAGATACTTAATAATTACCTAGCTGTGTGGTCTTGGGCAAGCCACTTAACCCCATTTGCCTTGCAAAAACCTAAAAAAAGAGAGAGAGAGAGAGACAGAGAGATAAGACTCTTTCAATTGCTCCAAACTGCCTCAAGTTCAGGGCCTCGACCTCAAAATGTCCTGGTGTTGAGACCACACACACACACACAGTATAGACTTCAGAGTAAGTTTTGTCCCATACCAATATATTTGCATAAATTCATGAATTCATGAGAGTATTTGCTTTTTTCATCTCATAAACAAATATTATAATAAGAATGAGATTAAAGGGTGGGAATGGAGGTGCATTAATTTCTTCAATACTCCTTAACTTCTCTGGAGCTTGTTCCACTGCTGATTGCCCTCTCCTTTAAACTCTCTTCCCTCCAGATTTTTGAGACATCACTGTCCTAATTCTCCGCCTACCCATCTGACCATTGCTCAATTGTTTTTGCTGGAAGCTCATCCAGGTCATGCCCACTAACTCTAGGTGTAACTGTAGGTGTCCCACAGGGTCCTGTCCTGGATCCTTCTTTCTTCTCCCTCTATACCTCTGTATTTGGTGATTTCATTAACTCCCATGTATTCAATTATTGTCTCTGTGTTCATGATTCTTTAATCAACTTATCTAGCTTTAATCTCTCTGCTGATCTCCAGTCTCTCATCTTCAGTTGCTCATTAGTTATCTTAGTTATCCAAAATTGAACATATCATCTTTACCCATAAACCCTTCTTTTTTATTTTTAAATTTTTTAAATTTTCTAAATTTTTTAAATTTTGTTTAATTTTTTTTAAATTTACATAAACCCTTCTTGATCCCTAGTTTCCCTATTACTGTCAAGTGCACCACCATCTTCCCTCCATTCCCAACCTAGAAGTCATTCTAAATTCCTCACTATCTCTCACCCACCATGTCTAATCTGTTTTCAAGGCATGTTGATTTTATCTTTGCTACATCTCCCAAATATGCTCCATTCTAGGGCAATCTAGTGCATCTCATCAAATATGGAATAATGCATTACCATGCTGGTGAGTCTGACTGCCTCAAGTCTCTCTCCACTCCAGACTATTCTCTATTCAGCCACTACAGTGATTTTCCTAAATGCAAGTCTGACAATGCATTGCCTCCACTCCCTAAACTCCAGTGGAACCCTGTCATCTCCAGGATGAAATACAAAAATCTTCTATTTAGCATTCAAAGACCTCCATAACTTAATCTCCACCCACCTACAACCATGCCATCTGCATTTTTCCTTTAATTTGGTGATGCTGACCTTCCTGCTGTTCCTTAAATAAGACACTCTTATCTTTTGCCTCTAGAATTTTGTCTAGCTGTCAGTACCTGGAATGCTCTCCCTCCTCATTTGTATCTTTTGATTTCCCTAGATTCTTTCAGGTCCTAGTTTATATTCACTTAATACAAGAAATTTTTCTCAATCTCTGTCAATTCTAATATCTTCTCCCATTTATCCTCTTTGAATGTTGTGCTCCCATTAGAGTTTAGCTTCTTGAGAGCAAGGATTGTCTTTTCCCATTCTTTCTATCTCCAGAGTTTAGTATAGTCCCTGGAAAAGAGTAGGAATTTGACAAATATTTACTGACTAAGTGATCAACTAATCCTTGCTACTGGGAAAGCTGAAGCTAATAGGTATCTTGTGCTCTGGTATTTTGTAGGCTAAACCCATCAGGTTTCTACGCTGGCATCAATAGGATGAGTTTGGAGGGAGTTGGGGAAAAGGCAGAATCAGACTATCTGAAGAAAAATGAACTGTCTCAGATAGGAAATGAAGCAGGTCAAATCTCCTGTGCCAGTGGATATCCAGCCTGGGTGAGATAGGAAACCCCTCTCTTTAAAAACATAAATATTATTTGTAAGGAGCAGATATTCCGCAGGAAAAGAAATGCCTTGGAATACTTTTGTGGAGGGCCTTGGTTCAAGTAGTTCTTTTCTAGGAAACCAGTCACTGAGGCTGGTGTGAAGATCATGCTTCATTGTCTTTTCATGGGAAAGATGCAGATGACCAAAAACCAATTGACAGTAAGAAGATTTTGAAAATAAAAAATTAAATCCCAGGGCATGTCAATGTATTGGAGACTCCTCCAAAACTGGGAGAATCAGTCATGCCTTATCATTCCATTGATGATGACAAAAATCTATATAGATAGAACTAATCATTTTTGAGAAGTTTTCCAGGAAAAAAACTATTCTAAGAGAATATTGGTTATTGACTTAGTAGCTTATCTCAGGGCATCTGAACTATTTCAATAGATTCCTAATTGATCTCCCTCCCTACAAGTCTCTCCTTTCTCTAATCCATCATTTACAAAGTTGCCAAAGTGATTTTATTAAATTATAATTTTAACTGTATCACCCCTCCATTCAGTAAACTCCAGCATCTCCATAGTATCTCTAGGATCAAGTGTAAACCTTCTCTTTTAAATATTTTAAGCCTTACCTGCCCAGTTCCAACCTAATTTTCCAGTCTTATCATACTTTATTCCCCTTCACAAATTCTTTGCTTAGAAAAATGGGCTTCTGTTCTCAAGCATAACTTCCTTTTTCCATCTCTGCAACTTTGCACAGATTGTCCTCAATATCTACAACACCCTCTCCCCTCATCTCTGCTCCTTAAGATCTTTAATTTCTTCTGAATTCCTAGTAATTCTTAGCTCAAATGACACCAGCCATATGAATACTTTCATGACTTCCCAGCTACACATATAAATATGCTGCCTTCCTTGATGGAATATAAGCTTTTTGAAGGCATTTTACATAGCATGAGTTTAATAAGTATTTATTGATCTCTGATACCTGATCAAAGAAACTAGAATGGATAGGCAAAGCAGGTGGACCATGCTTTTGATTCAGAATTCAATAAGAACAACAAACAATCAAAACTGGAAAATTGATAGCATTTTCAGAGATTCAAAATTACTCATGGGGGTGGCTAGGTGGCACAGTGGATAGAGGACCAGTCCTGGAGTCAGTAGTACCTGAGTTCAAATCCGGTCTCAGACACTTAGTAATTGCCTAGCTATGTGGCCTTGGGCAAGCCACTTAACCCCATTTGCCTTGCAAAAACCTAAAAAAAAAAACTTCTGTGTCAAAGTGCTACATGAAACTGCAAAGGAAGAATCTCAGAGAAGTTCTATAGAATTGCCTGAGAAGACTGGTAGCCAATAGGTTTAGATGCAGAATTTGAACAATCCAAGTCTTCATGACTCCAGGATCAGCAATCTACTATCCACTATAGCATACCACCTGCAATTCCCTAGAATACCTGAGCCATTAAAAGAACTATAAAAACAATCTTATACACTGGATTAATCTTTTAAATAAATGTATTTATTTTTTCCAACTATATGCAAAGATAATTTTCAATGTTCATTTTTGTAAGGTTTTGAGTTCCACATTTTTTCTCCCTCCCTTCCTTCCCTCCCACTTCCCCTTGACAGGGAGTAAGCTAATATAGATTATACATATATTACTATGCTAAACATATTTCATATTATTCATGTTTTGAAAGAAGAATCAGAAAAAAGGGGGAAAATCATGAGAGGGGAAAAACCATAAACCATAAAAAATACTCATTGGATTAATTTCATAGGAAAGATATGTGGAAAGATTTAGATAAGGATTTCTCCAGAGAAGATATCAGGTAGCTCTGACCTGCATAAGTGAGGAAATGCACAAAGACAACATAACAGAGTCATAGAGAAAGATTAGACATCCCAAACTGGGGATCTAGAGTGAATTTATCAACTTGTGGAACAACCCTGATGTGGAACAACGTCACTAGGAATTTTATAGATTAACTATAATAAATATGATTCAACAAATGAGTTCTGTTCTAATGAGTACTGACAAACTAAAAATATTGCCAAAAGTATTGCATCTTTATCCCAAATTCTATCCCATAGCAATGTGATTTTCTGTTACTTGTGAAAACTTGTAAATGCAATATATATGACTTGAGTGTTCAGATAGAACTTCTATGTCATGCCGTGGTATAGAAGTGGCTCTGAGTTCATGAAGGCTATTTTAAAGGAGACTTGCCAGGTCCAGCCAAGGTGGAAATGTTCTGATATAAATATGATGATGATTAATTTTTTCTATACAAATTCAAAGTCTGTCTACTGATATATAGAAAAGTCACATGCTGTATCAGTGGTGGACCTTGTACCCACCCCATAAGACCTTGCCTCTTTTGAAGTATATAAATACTTATTTGGTGGTAACTTTTTGCAGAGTCCTGTATCATGTAGCGAGGAGGGGCACAAAAGTCCTGACCACTCAGAATTGACCATTTACTTAAACGGATAAGCAAATTGATAATAATTCAAGATTTGAGCCTCATTTCAAGATAATTGAAAATCACAGTATCTAGAAGTCAATATTGTCTATTTGTTATTGTGACAATCATTACTGTTTTCTTCTTTTAAAAGAAAATGAATAAGTCATCAATGGATAATATAATCTAGGACTGAATTAAGTAAGGCACAGGGTCCAATAGAAAGAGGACAACTCATTGTCTTCTACTCTGGTGAGATCACTATTAAGCTATTGTGCTCACCCCAATATGGAGAAACACAATGAAGAACTGAAGGGTACCCAGAGTAGGTATGCCAAGACATGAGAACTTCATGCCATTACAACTGGCTGAAAGAATTAAGGATGTCTAGAGAAGAGCATTTGGGAGAACTGGAAACTATAAGCCAAATAGTCAACAAGCATTTATTAAACATTTTACAATATGGAAACATATGTGGTAGGGATGCAACCAAAGGTGAAAACACCAGTCTGGTTTCAATGAGCTCACATTTTAATGGAGGAGACAATATGCACAAAATGTTTACATTTCATGTAAATTGAAAGCCATCTCAAAGGGAATGTACTAGCAGTGAGTTGAGGAGAGGAGTGTGGAGACAGAAAGGTCTCTTACAGAAGATAGAAATTGAGCTTTCTAAAAGGAAACCAGAAGATAGAAGTAAAGAGGAAGAACATTTGAGGCATATGGATTAACTAGGAAAAAGTCCCTGTTATTGTTCTGTTGTATTTCAGGCATGTCTGGCTCTTCATGGCCCTCTTTGAGGTTTTCTTGGCAAAGATACTAGTGTAATTTGCCTCTTCCTTCTCCAGATCATTTTACAGATGAGAAAGCTGAGATAAACACAGGGTTAAGTGGTTAAGTGACCTGCCTAGGGTCATACAGCTAGTGAGAGAAGATGCCTGCCCTCTAAGGTTCATTCCAACTGTGAGACAGGAGACAAAGTGAGGAAACAACTAGGAACTAGGAACTACCTAAGTCATTGATGGAAATCTGAAAAAGTAAAGCTCAGAAATGGAAAGAAAATGGAAAATGGAAAAGCTGAGAAAATAGAAGAGAAAGCTAGTTTGATGATCAGCTATGAAAGATTTAGGTATTTTAATTGAAACAATGATCCAAGACAATTCTAAAGGTTCCATAATGAAAAATACTATCCGACTCAGGAGAGAGCTGATGAACTCTGAGTGCAGATTAAATCATGTATTCTCTTTATTTTTCTTGGGTTTTGTGTATATTTTCTTTTGTAACATGGAAAAAAATATAAAAATATGTTTTGTATAATTTCACATATATAATTGAAATAACACTTTACTCATTGAGAGAAGAAGGGACGGGGAAGAAAAAATTAAGACTTGAAATTTTAAAAAACAAATATTTTTTAAAAAAGGGATCTATATATTTTATATATATGTGTGTGTGTGTGTGTGTGTGTGTGAAGATAATAGATGAGGCACAGATACATAGATAAAAAGAGAGAAAATTAATTCTTAACAGAGAGCCACAGTTACCTTACTAGGAGGTTTTTTAGCTTCTGGTGATAAACAACAAACATCTCGAGCCCCAGCTCTCTGTGATGCTGCTTATAGAAGCAACAAACAGCAATAATAGTTTAACACCAAATTACTTCTGAACTTTAAACAACATTTCTCATAACAGCTGCCTTGGGGAAGGATACTGGCAAGTGATTGTAGATTTTATTCATGTGCAGACAGGAGACGAGGTGAGGAAACAATTCCTGAATGAAGAACTCAAAATTATGAGCAGAATGCCTACTGCCAATAATCAAAATAATTCTTCTCTGCATAATAAACGCTGCTGTGGCGCAGCTGCCAACAAAGAAATAATGAACGCTAAGTCAAAATAAAAGTGTCTTTTTTTTCCTCTGCTACCTTACAAGGAAAGCGTGTCCTGTAGGAAGGCTTTGTCAGATGCTTCTCAAAACATGCAATCAACATTTTCCTGAATATACAGCTGTTTAGTTACCTTCCTTAGTTCTGATTTAGTAGGGATAGGAGGGCCATCTACTTTGTTAGTGGCCTGGATGGTGGGATTAGAAAGGAAGGAACTCATTGTCCAGGCCAATCGCTTGCCAGTTTCTGATGAGACTCTACAGTATTTAGTGATTACTTTTCTCTTGTTTTATTATCTGGTTTCATGTCTTGAAACATAGAGTAGAAGAAAATGTAATGAAACTATTTCTAACTAGCTACATGACCTTGGAAAAAATAATTACTCTTTCTGGACCTCAATTTCTTCAAGTACAAAATAAAGTTGGACTAGTAAAGTCAATATGTATTTGTTAATCTCTCTCTAAGTGTGGGCACAGCCAAGCATTAGAAATGCTAATCTGGCCCTAATTTACATTTTAATAAGGGAAAACAACATATAAAGGAAGTTGAAAAAGGGAAGGGGTAGGGAAATGTCAAAACTTGAACTCAAGAAACATAAAGGAGTGAAGATGGTTAGCCAAGGCCTGTCCTTAAAATGAAAAGTTATTGAATGGGAAAAATTAGTTTTGTTTCTAACCTCTCATTGAAATGTGACATTTCTTTGATTATGAATGTATACAGTAAACCAGAATTGTACAAACATACAGCAAATTTATACAATGACTTTCAACTTTAACAGGTTATGGTATTAAAAGTATCTTCTCAGTCAGACTGAAAGTCTCATGAGGGAACACCAGTGTCTAATATTTTTTTTCTTTTTCAAGGTGTTGACATACTCACCACCTGATACATATCTTTTATTTTTTTCACTAGAGATATGTATTTGGCAAGTAATTTTTAATGATATGGATTAAAATCATTCAAGTTAAGTAGAGGACTATAATCCATCCCAAAGCTAATCTTAGTTTTCTCATCTGTAAAATGATAGATGAAGTAACTCTAAATGTTAAATGTATATGCTCATAATTCTACTTTTTGTTTCTGACCTGACCTCACTACCCAGGAGAAAACTTTAGCAGGTTCTCAGCTAGGTTTGATTGCTGAAAAGCTATACAGAAAGCTGTAATAGTGATTAGAGTGTTGACAGGACTAAAGAAGAGCCAAGTTCAATTCCGATGGATCTCTGCTGGCAATGGGACCTCAGGCCAGTCAATTGACTTCTAAAAACTTCAGTTTCCTTGACTTAAAAAATGAAGATAGTGATAATAGCCACTAAACAAGCTATTGTGAGGATCAACTAAGATAGTATATATATCCTTTCAGTCCCTTTGACATCTTTAAAGTATCATATAAAATGATATAATTATAAAAACAAGCAAACAGTAAGAACTGCATCACCACTTGTCTGATATGGTCTAGAAGAGATTCCTGTCATAAGGACACATTAAAAAATTCTACTCAATACTATGTATAAAAACAAATGATCCAAATATAAACGTGGCTACAAATTAGGAGCCACAGAATGCAGGAACTGGGGTGTTCATTTAGTAAGAACAAGTATTAGGCCACCTTAAATCATCCACTAAAGCTTAAGTAGAAAGACTTCTGAGTTAAACATAGCAAGGCACACTTCTGACCCAGCGTATTCACTCTCAAAAGCATTTCTAATAACATTCAAAGCAAGTGTTGGACAGCTCTGATTAATATACCACACAGGTCTCTCCATAGATACTCTTGAGGATATGAATAGTGCTGAAAAGCCAGTTCTTTCAAAAACCTAGTGAGTAGATCTGCCTGGTGAATGATAATAAATGGCAGGCAGACCTTATAAGGTTTTTGGGTACCATGTCTAAGAGAGCTGGGAAATGTTGTTTATACATCATATTTGAGGCCATGATATCAGGGAGGTCTTCTTTGGAGGTAAGATTTCCTAGGGGACTTTGGATATTTCCCCATTTCAACGGTGGGTCAGAAATCACATCACAAAACTCTCTCACTGGGAACCTTCATGTATTTCTCATCAGGCTGAACCAGGACTGTTCATTTGTTTCTTCTTAAAGCAATATGACACTAACTTTCCTAGGGTTAAGAAGTTTGAGATTCAAAATTACTTCTAAAAAGTTAGTCTAATTTATTTCCCTTACCTGTGATCATAATGCACCAGGAAGTTAAATTCCTTCCTCCACCCCCAATACATAGACACAGAATCTTTCTGTGACAGTGATCAATTCTATCCAGAAGATATAGTCTGAGGTATTCTGAAATGGCACCCTGAAGAAATCTGTAGGGAATCACTTGAGTTCAGATGTAGCTTCTTCTTTCATTCTGGTTTCTAATAAATTGTGGAATTGTGACCGATAAGTCAACATCTCTCTGTGCAGGAAGCTTCCTGAGCTCCCAAATAAGTTACTAGAATAGTGTTAGTCATGATATGAATTTCTTGACACTGAAATTTATTTTTTTAAATTAAACTGATGTTAAATTTTAACTACAAAAATGTCAGACTACTCACTTGGGAAAAGAAAAAAATCAATCATTCAGTCAATTGATAAACATTTATTATCTGTTTTAGGTGCTAAAGATACAAAGTGAAAAAGAGAAATAATCCTTGTGCTCAAAGATCTTGCATTCTAATGGGAAAATCCCTGGTTCTAGTCCCAGACTTGTCACTAATAGCTGTGACACTTTGGACAAGTCCCTTTAAGTAAATGTATCTCAGTTTCTTTATCCATAGATAAAGATAATTACTAAATTCCTAAATATCCTAAAGATAATAATGAAGATAATTCCTAACAACTCTCCAGGCAATCTGGGTCTGAGACTGCTTATTCCAAGAAATATGGAAGAAACACAAGTGGAATAGATTGACCAGCTAATATTCATATCAATAATAATAGCTAGTATGTATTCAAGAATGTCAGCTTTAAATGATTGAGACTGAGTTTGGGTAAGAAATACTGATAGGTAGCTTTATAGCTAGCTAGATAGCTTGATAACTTGATAGCTTGAAAGCTAGATAGCTAGATAACTAGATGGATGGATGGATGGATGGATGGATGGATGGATGGATGGATGGATGGATGGATGGATGGATGATTGGATGGATGACCAGATAAATAAATTACTTAATCCTGAGATATTCTGGTTAATGTCTACATTAGATTATTTGGTCTTTGGCTATGCCATGTATATGAAACAAAGAAAATATAGTTAGGACTACTCGAGTAACATTTTTCTATGCCCACAACTTTAAAGTTCACATAAATATAATGAAAGGTATGTTAAACTTGGAGTTCATAGAGAGCTGGGGTTAAATTCTGAGTGTTATCCCCAATCTATATGATCATGACTTCTATAAACCTCAAAGACCTCACTTATAAAATGGGCATAATAATGCATATCATATCTCTCTTACAAAGTTGTTTGAGAATTAAATAAGTAAAGGGCTTTGTCAGTGTTAATGTTCATGAGCTCATTACTACTTAATTATTATCAGAGGCAGAAAGATGGTATGGTGGGTAGTTAGAATGCTAGACATGGAGATAGTAAGAACTAAGTTCAAATCCAGCCTCAGACATTTACTACCTATGTGACCTTGACAAGTCACATAATTGCTGCCTGTCTCAATATCATCATCTGTAAAAGGAAGGTAATAAATAATAACATCTACTTACTAGAATTGTTGTGAGGATCAAATGAGATAATATTTGTAGGGTATTTCTGCAAGCCTTAAAGTGTTCATATTAAAATGCTTCTATTATTATTATTATTATTATTATTATTATTATCACATTGTTTTTCCTATTCCATCTGTAACTATTTCATAGTTTGCTGAAAGAAAAGAAATAAAGATATCCTTATTTTCTCCCTTCTTTGTCCTAACCCTTTTCATCATTAATTAATGTCAATCATAATGACTGCAGCAGCCATAAATTCATGCCATTCTTAGACTAAATCACCGTATTTTTTATTGAATCATAGTATTACAGAATATAGAGCTCAAATGGACTTTAGAGACCATTGAATCTAACACCCTCACTTAAAGACAAGGAAATTGAACTTCAGAGAGGGAATGTCACTTATCCAAGGTCACACAATAAGGAAATGTCTGTAGAACAAAGTTAGGATATTATGGATAATTGAGAGAACATGGAACCTACAGGGTCATGTCCTCAGTAACCCTTTCTTATAGTCTTTCTCTTATTTAAAAGTGTAAACCTCCTTGGCTTATAGTCAGTATTTCCTTTCCTTCTTTGTAAGGTGAGATTTTAGGGGAGAAATCTTCAGAGTATGTCGAACAGACAAATTGCCAGGTGTAGGGTCCCTCATCCTCAGGTACCCACCCCAGGGTCTTGGAAAGGATGTAAAAAAATGATGTAAAAAAATTGCTGCCCTATCACTGATCTTCAGACACCTTTGTAAGTCTTTTCTCTTGTGTTTTAACATGATTAAAGCTACCAGCATATCAAGTATTAATTTTGTTGGTGTCCTGCATAAATGTATTGCAATTATCAAACAAAATGTCAGGACAGCCTCTGCCTTTCAAATGAACACCAAGGTTATTACCAATTTGCTCTTGATATAAGGAAGTGATTTTCATGTACTTAAATCTGCTCTCAGAAGGAAAAGAAGATGGTTCATAAAGTTTCTATTAGCATACAGAAGCAGCAACATCTGCTGTGTGTCTTAAGCAACTTCTATTTAACCTCACAGGCCCTAGCCCCCACCAGCATGGACCACTCCCTCGTTAGCTTTCTAAGAGGTCTTTCTGCCTCCACTCTTTTCCAGTCCTGCCCTTCCTCCCTTAGACGAGTTATTATCTAACACATCAAAAAAAAAAATCTTGTCAGGTCAATCCTCTGTTCAGAAAAAAAATCTTCAGCAAAGAAAATGCAAAGCCCTCCACAATCTGATCTTGGTTTACTTTTCTCCAATATTATCTCCGGGCAGGAAGTAGGTGGGCGTTACACAATGGAAAGAGCATTTGGATTTGGGGTCAAGGACCTGAATTCAAATAACAGTTCTACCAATTAATATTTGGATGACTATAGAGAAGTTATTCTCTGGGAATCAATTCCATTTTCTATAAAATGAGGCAGTTAAACTAATTGAAAATTAGTTTGAAATGAACTGCAATGGAATTGCAAACTAATTGAAAAATAGGCAGTTGAACTATGAATAATAATATGAATGAATATTATGTTTTCAAAACATCCCTGTGAAATAAGGGCTATTATTATCCCCATTTTACGAAGAAATTGAGCCTGAAAGGGGTTAAAATTGCCTGGGGGACACACAGTTAGTAATGATTGTCTTCCTGTCTTCAAGGCTACTATTCTATATGCTAGACCACCTCACAAGTCACTTCCAACCCTAAATATAAAGTAAGTTTGATTCTCTTCGACTCACTCTACATTGTAGCAGAATTGGATAATTTTCTGCCCCCAAAATACATTTAGTAGGCCCACAACTCCTTGCCTTTACTCACTCTATTCCTTCTGATTTGATTGACCTTCATCTCTCTACATGTATTGAATTTCTACCAATGCTAAAATCCCAACTCCTCCAGAAAAAAATCTATTCTCCCTTACACAGCAATGAAGGAAATGTAGCTTTTCTCCTATGTACTAAACTTTTTATGTTAGTCAAATCTATCTTCTTATGACTTAAGTCTCAGTTTCTTCCTCTGCAAAATGGATATACTTAACAAGACTTAGGATGATTGTGAGGGGAAATGGTATAATATATATAAAATACATTTCAAATGTTAAATAAGCTATATCAGTGTCATCATCATTATCATCATCGTCGTTGTCGTCTTTCAAACTTCATAGTTCTTTATTTTATAACACTAATGTACATTAGAGTTCTGTGATTCCAAGTAGAACTTGATGGATTGGGAAGGTCTGGGTTCCAATTCAGTTTCTGGAATATGAAAAAGTGGAAAATGGAAATGGAAAAGTCATTTAGTTATTTGTGTGCTTAGCACTTCTGTAGGTCATCAACTGGGTTGATTGAAAGAATTAGCACACTGGAAGTTCCTTGTGTTGATGAAAACAAAGATTCTTCTTGTTTCATGAATAAGTTCTGTGAGTGTCTTACCTTTCTACTATTCTGTAAGCACAAGTGGGATACTTTGCATCATCACTCGACATGGCAATTTACACATAGTCAATATTTAATAAATGTTTGTTGTTCACCTCTTGGGAAAGCTAGTTAGTCACCTCCACCTTAATCAGTAAGATAGAATTAGATATAGGGCAGCGGTTCTCTTAGACTAGGTTTGGAGGGATGTGACAAAAATACAACTACACAAGCATGTCTTTGTATTTGGCAAATAACCACAGAAATCCTCTGATTCCAACCTATAATATTAACATGAACCTGTCATTGATGAATGTGAGTTAATTCCTAGGAGAACCCTGGGTAAATATGATCATAGAAATCATAGGTAGCATTTGCTTTAGCGATGAAACACAAGAAGGTGATGTTTAATAAATTCAATATTTGGTTTGCTAGTTAACTGGAAGATTCTCCAATCTAAGACTATAACAGCAGCACCATCTAGAGGAAAGCTAAGAGAGATACATTGCTGTTCCTTCCTTGTGCTCACTTTCCATCCCAAAATAAATATAAACAACATTTGAAGTCTTTAAGTTCTTAACCTATTGTTATCTTCTTCTTGAACCAGGGCTGACCAATGTCATTATTCCATGCACCTTAGAATTTCTTCTAGGACAAGCCCAGGATAGATGGGTTACAGTATTTCTAGCTATGAAGAGAGAGTAAGCCTATAAAGGTAATCAAGGACTGGATAAAACAGTGTAGATAGTTGGGAGCTGCCCCTTCTCTTTAAGCACTGAAAAGGAAGAAGCACATGGTCTGATGCCCATCTGCTCTACGGGCATCAAACTGGAACTAACAATTCTGGGGCCTCTGGGCAGACAGCATGAAAGGCATCTCAAATATACTTTTTCAAAAGACTAAGTTATTTAAGATGGTTGGGGGAAAAACCCTGAGGGGATAGCAGACACAGACTCATGAGGTGAAGACAGAGACCCCAAGATCTGAAGAGGAGATGCTCTTTGGAGGGAGAGGAGTGGGGGAGGAGAAATCATTCAGATATTTATTAGACCCGTGATTTCTTGATATAGAGAAATCTTTTGGATAAGGAAACTTCCTCTATCAATACAAGTCAGCACCTTCTCTGAAACCTATAGTCTTGAAGAATTGCCTGCAGCCCTTGGCTGTTAAATGATTTGCCCAGGATTATGTTGCCCTGTATATGAGAGAAACAGGACTTGAATTCTATTCTTTTTTATTACAAAACTGGTTCACCATACTACCTTTCTTTCTAATGATAGCTCTATCTTAACTAATTATTCCTACCAACCCAGAGATATTGTTACTTCCACTTAGTCAAGTAGACTTCTAGAAAATTCAGTTCTCTGAGGCAGAGCCCTGCTTGCCATACCTTAATTATAGCTCTCTTCAGCACAGACCTCACCTACCCCTCCCCCCAAAAATGAAGAAAATCATAGACAGGCATGCAATAGCTATAGAATCAACAATGAGCACCCTGGATTCACTATACTCTCTAATCTGAAACATCTTTAAAATGTATATGGTTGATCCTTGAGATCAAAATGAGCTCTTTCTCCTGTGTAGTCCAAGTTCAGAAGAGAATATGAGAATAACTGGGGTAAAAGAAAATCCTTTCCCATGGTATAGTCATCAATTTTCACCTGGTTACTAAAAGGTGACTGCCACAAGTGTAGCCAACATAGAATCTTCCTGAGCAGACAACACAGGGAGATCATGTCCTTCCTTCTTGGAAAAGCAAAAACTTTCAGATGTGCTTGCTAATCATCTTAGGGTGTCCTCACAAAAGGCTACATTTTCAAGCATACTGTATTTTGGTCATAAGACAGCTTTTGCACAATCTGCTTCTCCATATCCACGTGAGCTCAAGTGGAGTATAGAGAAAAAACACAGCAGTCCAAGATCAATCTCCTTTCTACTAGTCTAAGAACTACCACACTTGACTATGTGAACCCTGGGCCTGCCTCAGTTCCTCTTATATAATATGGAGATAATAATAGTATCTTCCTCCTAGGGATGTTATGAGAAACAAATGAGATAATATTTGTAAAGCACTTGCAAAAGCACTCTACAAAAATTAGTTATCATTGTCTTCTTCATTGGCATTGTTAGGAATGAGGAAACTCCAACACGGAAACAACAGTGAGTGCCCTCTTGCCTACAGTATAAAATATCAAGTTTTCTGTTTGGTATTTAAAGCTCTTCATAATCTGGTTACTGCCTATCTTTCTGGGAAAATTGCATATTTGTTTGCCCACCCTTAAGTTCTCTTTATCTAACACCAAAACTAACCTGGTATATCTCCAGAAGAATGGTTGTTATTTCGCCAAGAGTCTAGACGTAAAACTGTGGTTAAGTCTATGGTTATCTTCTGAAACATTAGGTTATAATCCCCCATCAATCTGTTTCCCTTTAATAATCAGTCAGCAAATGTGTAAGATTTTCATCAAAGGCATTTAATCGAAAGGCATAGAAAAATACAAAATAAAAGTAATTAGAAGCCATCTCCTCTCAATGATCAACACAAAATGCATGCTTTCACACAAATATCCCCATAGTCTAAGAGGAGGAAAGAGTAGGCATCACACAAAATACAATGTTGGTGGCTACTACACATGTAGGGGACATATGAGTAATACACTCTTCAATTCCAGGGCTTTCTCCATTGTTCTAACTAAATTTCCTATGATTCTCTCCATGGTTCAGTTAAGGACATGGAATCTCTATAAGACTGGGCTTACTCCCCTTAAAATGCAGTGAGTGCCCAGTCTGGATCGGCCAAAGTTATTAGGCTGAGTAGGTCTTTTGGCGGCTATGTTGGCTTCTCAACAATGTACTCTGACTGTTTGTTAGGTTGGTATAGAATTGATTCATCCATCATGGAATGGCTTCTATAGTCCCTTCAGAGGTACTGTGATTTTGTTTACAGGAATTATCTTTTTTAAGATGCTTGTTCTGTAACTAATATAAGAATGTTTGGAGTTCTGGTGATTATCCCTCTCCACTTAAAAGTAATTACCTTTTCTAAATAAAAATATGTCTTCATTGAATCAAAAATCAGAATTTGATATGAACAGGGCTTGTATACATCCTTGAATCAATCAAAACCATTGTGTGAGAGATGTAATCATGCTCTGGAAAATTTCTGTTTAAAGGAAAAGATATCTCAGAACTACAAAGAGATGTCCAAGGGTTTGGAAGTGGAGAGGAAAGAGAGGAGTCACTTAGAGCTGAGCCAAGAATCAGCAGCCAAGCAAGGAGCAAAGAAAAAAGAAAAAGTTTAACATGAGCAGAGGTAAAGAAGAGTGATACTGAGGAGCACCACTGGCATCTCCAAGCAGAAGATATAGACTGATGCCACCATTGTATCCATCAACTTAAGGATTGAAAGAGGTCCTGAGAAAAGATCAGCTCTTCCCTTCCCAGAGTCTATTCATAACAACTATAATAATAATTTTTTTTTTCATTAACCAAATGCTTTTCAACCACAAAGAGGCCAGGGATTAAACAGTCTTAGGGCTCAGTAACTAGAGTGCTGGCCCTACAAGTAAGAGACTTGAAATCAAATTCAGCCTCAGACATACTATGAGTGACCCTGGACAAGTCACCTAATTTCTATCACAATTTCCTCAACACTGCAGTGGGAGAATAATACAGCCCAGTCTCAATTAGTGAGAATAGTGAAGTGGTTGTATGCATTAGAATTCATATCACTGGAAGTTATAGTTACATAACTGGTTCTAAGTCTAATGGAAATTTGGAGTGCAAATTCTAATTATGAGAACACATCAGAGGCATCTATTATTTACTCTGATGTACCATTGACCTTCTAGGGTTTTGTGAAGATAAAATGAGTTATTATTTATAAAGCTTAAAGAACTACATAAATTCTGATTATTTGATATTTATAATGAGTTATGATAGGAGGTACAGAGAAAAACTTAAGCAAAAAACTAAACCTATGGTTAAATTTCAGAACTGTCTGCCTTTAGTGGGGACTCAGAGTGAGTATGATTGATTTATAACTCCTCTAAAAAACTATAGTTAAAAAGGAAGAAATCAGATAGACTTTAGGAGCCATTATATTGTCTTCAATGCTTAAGATAAACTAATTATTATAGTAGGATGTTATATTACATTAAGAAATAAAGTGGAGGGGGCGGAGCCAAGATGGCAACAAGAAGGGATCCAGTCTTAGGAGCTCTCTGATAAAATTCATCAGCTAAGGACTCTAATTAAACTTTGGAGAGACAGAACCCACAAAGGGACCCAGTGAGGCAGTTCTCCTACTCAAGGTAACCTGGAAAAGAGAAGAAAGGCTCTGCTCCCTGGGGTCAGAGAGGCGGCCTGCCAGAGGGGTGGCCCGCCAGAGCCAAAGAACCTCAGCTTCCCAGAGGCAGCCCCAGGGAGCTGGGAGCCACGGCTCACAGCAGCGGGGGAGTCTCCTGTGCTGCACCCTGAGTAACACCGGGCACAAAGTGGGGGAACAGCGGGGGACCTCTGCCAGAGCAAGCACATGGAGCCCAGCCCTCAGGGCACACAGCAAGCAGCATGGTCTTTCCCCAGCCCTGATCCAGGAAACAGAAGCAGGCAGAGCCAGTAGGCAGGAGCCCCCAGGGCATGAGCCCATTGAGCTGAGGGAGGGGAGTGAAGAGAGACTGCCTAGCTTTGTCCTCTGCCCCTGAAACAGGACTCTGGGGCTCTGACCACATTCAGATCTTGACCACAGTCTAGGCCCCCCCATAGAACAGCAGCCCCCCCCAACATCAGCACCTTGGCAGAGGGGGGCGCTTATGGTAATTCACAGACCAGGAGGGAGGACAGAACCTCACACACTGAGACCCTTGTGGGAGTGTCCCAAAAGCTCAAGAAACACCCCAAACCAGGCCCAGGCTGGGAAAATGAGCAGAGAAGCAAAAAGAAGACTATTGAGAAATATTTTGCAAATGAGCCCAAGAAGGACCAAAATACTCAGTCTGAAGATGAGGAAGCACAAGCCCCTGCATCTAAAGACTCCAAGAAAAAAACAGAAATTGGGCTCAGGCTATGATAGAGCTCAAAAAAGACTTTGAAAATCAAATGAGAGAGTTGGAAGAAAAACTGCGAAAAGAAAGGAGAGAGAGATGCAGGAAAAACATGAAAATGAAGTCAGCAGCTTAGTCAAGGAAATCCAAAAAAATGCTGAAGAAAATAGCATGCTAAAAACCAGCTTAGGTCAAATGGATAGAACAGTTCAAAAAGCTGTTGAGGAGAAGAATGCTTTAAAAAGCAAAATTGGCCAGATGGAAAAAGAGAAGAAAACTCTCTGAGGAGAACAAATCCTTCAGACAAAGAATAGAATTCAGGGAGATGGATGAATTTACCAGAAATCAGGAATCAATACTTCAAAACCAAAAATTGAAAAATTAGAAGAAAATGTGAAATATCTCATTGAAAATACAACTGATATGGAAAACAGACTTAGGAAAGATAACTTGAAAATTATTGGAATACCTGAAAGTCATGATCAGGAAAAGAGCCTTGACATCATTTTCAAAGAATTACTACAGGAAAATTGCCCTGATATTCTAGAAGCAGAGGGCAAAATAGAAATGGAGAGAATCCACTGATCCCCCAGAGAAAGAGATCCCAAAAAACCAACCCCTAGGAATATTATAGCCAAGTTCCAGAACTCCCAAGTCAAAGAGAAAATATTACAAGCAGCCAGAAGGACACAGTTCAAATATCGTGGAGCTGCAGTCAGGATCACACAGGACTTAGCAGCAGCTACATTGGAAGCTCGTAGGGCTTGGAATACAATATACCAGAAGGCAAGAGAGCTTAGAATGCAGCCAAGAATGAACTACCCAGAAAGGCTGAATGTCCTCTTCCAGGGAAAAAGATGGACTTTCAATGAACCAGGGGAATTTCAAAGGTTCCTTTTGGAATGGCCAGAGCTGAACAGAAGATTTGATCTTCAGATACAGGACTCAAGTGAACCATGGAGATTGGAGGAGAGGGGGGGAAAATATGAGGGACTTAATGAGGATGAACTGCATGTATTCCTGCATAGAAAAATGACACTGATAATACTCATATGAACCTTCTCAGTTAATAGAGCAGGTAGAGAGAGCTTTTATAGTTGAAGCACAGGAGAAAGCTGAATTCAAAGATAAAATATGGTGTAAAAATGGAGTCAATAGAAAAAAAGGGAAATGTAATGGGAGAAAGAAAAAGGAGAGGGAGAATAGTCCAAGATATTTCACGTAAGATTTTTTTTTTTATTACAATGAGCTATTGCAATGATATGGAAGGGGGGAGGCAAGGGGGAATGAGGGAAACTTTGCTCTCATCAGAGATGGCTAGGAGAGGAAACAGCAAATATACTCAATGGGGTATAGACATCTGGAGTAAGAAGGAGGGGGGAGCAGGGGGAAGGGGTGGGGATGTGAATAAAGGAGGAGAGGATGGACCATGGGGGGAGAGTGGCCAGATATAACACATTTTCTTTCTTACTTCTTGCAAGGGGCTGGGAATGGAAGGCCTGCCCAGGACCACAGGGCCAGGTGGATTCTGGGCCTAAGGGGTGGTATGGGGGCTCAGGGCTTCTTGGCCCCGGGACCAGGGATCTGTCTACTGTGCCACTCAGCGACCCTACAGCAGAGTCATAGTGAAAGGAGAGAGAAATTAGAGTACATGGTAGTGGAGAAATAAGAAAGGAGGGAGTTGCGATCAGCAATGGCAAAGGTGGAAAAATATGGAAATAACTTTTATGATGGACTTATCATAAAGAATGAGATCCACTCATGACAGAGTTGTTGGTGTTGGAACAAAGACTCAAGCACATTTTTTGTTATGATTATTTGGGGGTGGGTGCAGGGCAAGTAGGGCTGGATGGCCTGCCTGGGGCCACATAGCTGGGTGATCTTTGGGTGTCTGGGGCTGGATTTGGACCCAGGTGCTCCTGGCTCAAGGGCCAATGCTCTGTCTGCCACCCAGCCACCCCTACTATTATTACTATTTTATTTTATTTTGGGTCTTTTTTCCTTTTTTTTTTTTTTTTTGGTTTTTGCAGGGCAGTGGGGATCAGGTGGCTTGCATGTCACACAGCTGGGTGATTGTTGGGTTTACGAGACTGGATGTGGACTTGGGTGCTCATGGCTCCAGGGCTGTTGCTTCGTCCATTGCGCCACCTGGCCATACCTACAATTATTACTATTATTATTTTTTTATTTTAATTTTTTTCCTCTCCCCTTTACTTTTTTCGCCCAAACAAGTCTATCTATATTCATGGGGGAGGAGGAGGGGTATTTTGTTTACTTGTAAAGAAGAATATTTTATTAATGTAAAAAAAAACATTTGCACAAAATGAGAATAAAAAAATAAATTAAAAAAAAAAGAAATAAAGTGGATGGGGCAGTTACATGGTGCAGTAGATAGAGCACAAGCCCCAGAGTCAGGTGGATCTAAGTTCAAATATGACCTCAGTCACTTAATAATTGCCTAGCTGTGTGATCTTCGGCAAGTCACCTAAACCCATTGCCTTAAATAAATGAAAAGTTAAAAAAAAAGAAATAAAGCAAGAATTATAGTAAAGATGGTAGAATTAAAAATTGACAAGAATCATAATACTTACCAGGAAAGTTCATCTTCTTTCCCAATATCCAATTGGAATCACCTCTCTCACCTGAAAAGTTACAGCAAAGGCTCCGGTATCTCTTGTGTTGAAAGATCTTCTAAGCCCTAAGCTCTTCAAGCACTCGACAGTTATGAGTCATACATAGTTGGGAGCTGACCCCTAAAACTTGCTCATGTTCAACTAGAGTCAAGAACAGGCTATCTGCACAAGTTCTACACAACCAACAAAACAAATTCAATGACCTGTTTTGAACCCAGAATTCTGATGATGACATTTGCCTTCTACTTCCTAGCAGAATGAGAAATTTGTTGTAAGGCATAGACAATATCTCCATTTACTTTACTAAGGAAGGGCTTTTATCCAAAGTTGAGGGAGCAGAGGGGGGAAAGGAAGATTTGATAGTATTAGCTATCCAAATAAAACAAAAAAAGGGAAGAATATCAATAAAAATTGAATTTCAGTAGAGAGCAAGAGGGTCTCAGATAAATGGGACAATTTTGCTGTTATTGTATTACATAATACATATTTTCTTTTTATAAACCTATAAATAATAAATCACAGATTTTTTTACCTTATCTTCATTTTTACCTTTTTTGTATATTGAAAAGAATCCCTTGGTGATTTTTCAAGTCATAATAAAAACATTTAATGACTAAAATAAATTTTAAAAAAAATTTTAAAAATTCAAGAATACATGACCATATTTGAGGTAAATCAAAAGGTAGCAAATTATAAAATCATGTGGAATAGCTAGCATCAGAAATAATTAACTTGAAAATCAGGGATTGAGCAGATCATTTAAAAATCACTGGGGTCCCAGAAAAGCACAATGAACCAAATTGTCTTCTATTTTATATGAAATAATTAAATTGCCTGGAAATATTGCAACCAAAAAAAGTAAAAGCAGATGGAATCCACAGAATTCAATAAGAAGAAGCTCTAAATTTAGCATACCAACAATTTGATTGGCAGTCTTCAGACAGATCCTGTACCAAGGGATCCCACCTTAACACAACAAAATAAATGAAAAAATGAAATAGGACATACTGAAAGGTAAGGGGGAAAAGATTGTATAGCCAAGAATAAATAATATCCTGCAAAGCTGTGCATAAACCTGTGCATAACAATTATTATTTAACAAAATGATCTTCCATTTTTTTTGTTTTTGCAAGGCAAATGGGGTTAAGTGGCTTGCCCAAGGCCATTTAGCTAGGTAATTATTAAGTGTCTGAGACCGGATTTGAACCCAGGTACTCCTGACTCCAAGGTTGGTGCTTTATCCACTGCATCACCTAGCCACCCCTGATCTTCCATTTTTTTCCACTGTTCAAGGAACAGTTGAATAGTTGAAAGAGAAGCATAGCAAATAGGAAAATGTAATGAAGCTTCATCAAACTGAAAACGGCTAAGTTATAATTAAGTATTTATGTCCTGAAGAAGGAAAACAGAACATTTTCTTTTGAAATTTTCTTATTTCTAATATTCAGTGAGTAACAAGTTTAGGGTTTTGGTGCTTTAAAAATGGAAATAAAAATAAGAACTATTCTAGGTAGGGAGTAGGAAGAAGGAGAGTGGAGCTATTTCTTAAAATTTGGGCACAAAAGAAAAATAATATGAAGGTGAGGGAGGGATTAAGTATTTGTGAAACACCTGCTATTTTCCAGACATTGTGTTAAGTACATTGTAAATGTATTTTTTGATCTTCATAACAGCCCTGGAAGGGAGGAGCTATTTATCTTCATTTTACAATTAAGGAAATTGAATGTCACATAAGTTAAGTGACTTACTCAAAGTCTCACAGATAACTTGTTTCTGAGGCCAAAATTGAACTTGAGTCTTTCTAACTCCAGGTTAGCCACTGCCCCATGAGCTATGAGCTATGAGCTAACATGAGTCATTGCTAAATAATTCATTGTTAATAGTTGAGCTATACCAACATTATATGAATACTACCAAACAATACAATTAATGTTGAAACATCACTATAAGGAGAAAGTAATTAGGCATGGGAGGACAGTTGTGCCAATTCCCAGAAAGCCATTTCCCCCCCCCCAAAATTTGAAAAGTAATCATTCTTATATCTGAGCTTATAACCAAGTAGAAAGTGCAGAAAAGGTGGGGCCAAGATGGCGGAGAGAAGACAGGCACAGTTCTAAAGTCTCCTGATCTCTTCCCCATCTATCACATGAAACAAACCTCTTAAAAGAAATCCGAACCAAGAAACCCAGAAAGAAAAGCCAGGAGAGGAAAATCTACCTCAGCATTCGTCTCCCGCAGCAACCTTGGCTGAGTACCGGCAGGGGCAGGTGAGTCTGAGCTCCCAGGGAATATCAGCCAGACCAACAGCTGAATCGGAACCAGGAGTCTGAGGGCCCGAGAGCCGGACCTGCTGGATCAGCAGTGGGGCTGGACGAAGGGGGCTTGGTCCATGGGGAAGCAGAGGCGCTGGTGTTGGTGCTGTCCCCCTGGAGCTTGGGGAAGGGGCCACGGGGAGAGGTCTGGTGCAGGAGAGCTGCCGGCTCCATCCCTGGGTTCCTCAGGTCTGAGAAACTCTGAGCCCAGGCCTCCATTGCACTGAGGCCTCTTCTCAAACAAATGCAAATTATTTCTGCCTCAGGCTAAGGTGTGTGACCAAAAGAACCAGCCCAGCTGAGGAATCACCTCAGGCCAGGGTAAAGCCCACCATTGAGTGAAGGCAAAAGAATTCAATAGCTCCAATTCCCTCCCTCAAGCAAAGGGAGAAGGCCTTGCAACCAAGGTCACAGACAACCCAGAGAGGGCAACCAGCACCTCCTACTGGCCAGCCAGAGAAACTGAACTCAGTAAAGCCTTTAGAGATCCCAAGTCCTGGTGAACCAGCCCCACCCAACTCAAGGTCTTAGCATAATGAAGAAGGGTCAGCTGGAAAGCTGGATCCATAGAAAAATTCCTGGAAGGGAAAGACCCCAACCCAGAGAGACCTGGAACCTCTGAGGAGAATACAATCTGGGCTCTAGCACAGAAAGACTTCCTTGAAGAAATAAGGAAGGAGTTTAAAAATCAACTGGAAAATTTGGGGGAGACAATACCTTGCAAAATGAGAATAATTCTCTCAGATCCTCAAATGAGCAAATGCAAAAAGAAATTAATTCTCTCAAAACCTCAATTGGTCAAATGGAAAGCTCTTTCAAAAGTAGAATCGACCAATTGGAAAAGGTTAATGAAGAAAACTCCTCCCCCAAAAAAATAATGGAGTCTACAGAAACTAATGACTCCACGAGACAGCAAGAGTCAGTTAAACAAAATCAAAAAATAGAAGCAAATGTGAAATACCTCATCAACAAAACCACTGACCTCGAGAATAGATCGAGGAGGGGGAACCTGAAAATTATAGGACTTCCTGAAAACATTGAAGAGAAAAAAAGCCTGGACTTAATATTACAGGATCTAGTGATGGAAAACTGCCCTGACATCATGGAATTGGAGGGCAAAGTAGTTATTGAAAGAGTACATCGATCCCCACCAGAAAAAGATCCTAAAAGGAAAACACCAAGGAATGTTGTGGCCAAACTCCAGAACTATCAGATAAAAGAAAAAATCCTGCAAGCAGCCAGAAAGAAACAATTTAAATATCAAGGAGCCACAGTAAGGATCACGCAGGAGCTGGCTGCATCAACTTTAAGGGATCGAAGGGCCTGGAACAAGATATTTCAAAGAGCATGGGAGCTTGGAATGCAGCCAAGAATCTACTTTCCTGCAAAGCTGAGCCATCTCTTCCAGGGAAAAAGATGGACATTTAACAAAGTGGAAGAATTCCAAAAATTTCTGATGAAAAGACCAGAGCTAAACAGAAAATTTGGATATCAAACAGGAGGTTCAAGAGACACATGAAAAGGTAAAAAAAAAAAGGGGGGGGGGTAAAAGGAAAAAATGCAATCCAGCAAGTTGAAACTGGCTATATCCCAGCATGGGGGTGGGGTGGGGTAGAGACTCCCATAAATCCTGAGAATCCTGAGAAATGTAACTCTAACAGAGAGAATATACCTATCCAGAAATGCTGGACATCCATGACCTATCCAGGAGACTGATATCTAATGGGATGTAACTGGCTTTAACTCCACTGGGGAGAAAGACTCTAATAACTCTCAGGAATTTGGACTCTATTCAACAGAATATACTGAGCTAGAAGGGTCAGACACTCAGAATTTTCTATGACTTAGATAGAATGATCTAAAAAAAATAAACTACCTCCCTAAAAAGGGGGACAGGAAAGAGACGGGAGGAGGGAAGGGATTGAATGGGACAAATCTCATTACACTAAGAGGCACAAAAATCCTATGGTAATAGAGGGGAAGAAGGGAGTAGAGGAGAAACACCTGAATCTTCTTCTCATCAGACTTGGCTTAAGTCAACCTACACATACTCAGTTAACTTATAAAACATCTAACCTTTCAAGAAGTAAAAGGGGAAAAGGGGAGGGGGGACAGAGAAAGGGAAGGGGAGTGGAAGAAATAATCAGAAATAACAAAAGGAAGGGAAGGGAACAGGGAAAGGGGAAAGAAAGGGGAGGGAGTGATATAAGAGGGCAAACACACTGGGGAATATGGATAAAAGGGGGTAAAGGGGGAAAAATACAAACAGAGGGAAGATAGCACAGAGGGCAATAAAGAATTAGTAATCATAACCTTAAATGTGAATGGGATGAACTCTCCCTTAAAATGTAAGCAAATAGCAGAGTGGATTAAAAACCAGAATCCTACAATATGCTGCTTACAAGAAACTCATTTGAAGCAGAGAGATACATATAGAGTAAAGGTAAAAGGTTGGAGCAAAATATATTTTGCTTCAGCTGAAGTAAAAAAAGCAGGGGTAGCAATCCTTATCTCAGACAAATCAGCCGCAAAAATAGATAGCGTTAAAAGAGATAAGGAAGGAAACTTTATCCTCCTAAAAGGTACAATAGACAATAAAGTCATTTCAATATTGAATATATATGCACCCAGTGGGACAGCACCCAAATTCTTAGAGGAGAAGCTGAAAGAATTACAGGAAGACATAGACAGCAAAACTCTACTAGTAGGAGACCTCAACCTCCCGCTATCAGATCTAGATAAATCAAATCATAAAACAAACAAGAAAGAAATTAGGGAGGTAAATAGATTGTTAGAAAAATTAGATATGGTAGACTTATGGAGGAAACTGAATGGGGATAGGAAGGAATATACCTTTTTCTCTGCAGTACATGGAACTTATACAAAAATTGACCATGTACTAGGACATAAAAACCTAATGATCAACTGCAGAAAGGCAGAAATAGTGAATACATCTTTCTTAGATCACAATGCATAAAAGTCATATACAATACTGGGCCAAGGAGATATAGACCCAGAGCAAATTGGAAACTGAATAACCTCATCTTAAAAAATGAATGGACCAAAAAACAAATTATAGGAAGAATTAACCATTTTATCCTAGATAATGATAATAATGAAACAACATACCAAAACCGATGGGATTCATTCAAAGCAACTCTCAGGGGATATATTATAGCTCTAAATGCTTATATGAATAAATTGGAGAAAGAGGAAATCAATGAACTAAACATGCAACTAAAAAAACTAGAGAAAGAACAAATCAAAAATCCCCAATCAAATACCAAATTAGAAATTTTAAAAATCAAAGGAGAAATTAATAAAATTGAAAGCAAAAAAACTATTGAATTAATAAATAAAACCAAAAGTTGGTATTATGAAAAAAACAATAAAATTGATAAACCTCAGGTCAATTTGATTAAAAAAAGAAAGAAGAAAACCAAATTGCTAGTATTATAAATGAAAAAGGTGAACTCACCACCAATGAGGAGGAAATTAAAGTAATAATTCGAAATTATTTTGCCCAACCTTATGCCAATAAATTTGATAATCTAAGTGAAATGGATGAATATTTACAAAAATATAAGTTGCCCAGGTTAAATGAAGAAGAGATTAAATCCCTGAACAACCCTATCTCAGAAAAAGAAATTCAACAAGCCATTAGTGAACTCCCTAAAAAAAAAATCTCCAGGGCCTGATGGATTCACAAGTGAATTCTACCCAACATTTAAGGAACAATTGGTTCCAATCCTATATAAACTTTTTTTTTGGAAAAATAGGGAGAAATGGAACTCTGCCTAACTATTTCTATGAAACCAATATGGTACTGCTACCTAAACCAGGAAGAGTTAAAACAGAGAAAGAAAATTATAGACCTATTTCCCTCATGAATATAGATGCAAAAATTCTAAATAAAATCTTAGCAAAATGACTACAACAGGTCATCACTAGGATAATACATTATGATCAAGTAGGATTTATTCCAGGAATGCAGGGTTGGTTCAATATTAGGAAAACTGTTAGTATACTCAATTATATCAATAACAAACCTATCAGAAACCATATGATCATATCAATAGATGCTGAAAAAGCTTTTGACAAAATACAGCATCCATTCCTATTAGAAACACTAGAGAGTGTAGGAAGACATGGACTGTTCCTTAAAATAATGAGCAGTATCTATCTGAAACCATCAACAAGCGTTATACTCAATGGGGAGAAAGAAAGTGCAGAAAAAATTGCTGAGAGACCTTTGCAGAATTCTGGGGGACTCAAGGTTTAGGATACCCTAACCCTACAAAGACAATGCCCCTAAGCTAGCTGACAGGATTGCTTAAGGTCAAATTTCCCAGAGTCTAATCTCCATTTATGGTGAGTTGTCCTCTTCTAACTGAAGGGTAAAAACTGTGTAGGCATCAGCCAAATCTCCCAGATTTCAAAGTCAAAGTTGATAGGAAAGGACAAAAGATAATTATGATTGACAGTGCCCTGGGGTGGAGTAGGGGTGAAGGTGCCTAAAGTCAAATTTTCTTTGTCCCTTATTAAAAAAAAAAGAGAACATGGATGGAAAGTTTCCCTCCCCTTTCTTCCCTACTCCTTCCCCTTGCCACTGCCCAAGCATGCTGTCTCACCTTAGCCTAATTTGCTTTTCAATCTTCATTTAAGATGATTCTTTTCAGGGGCAGCTAGGTGGTGCAGTGGATAAAGTACTGGCCCTGGAGTCAGGAGTACCTGAGTTCAAATCTGGCTTCAGACCCTTAATAATTACCTAGCTGTGTGACCTTGGGCAAGCTGCTTAACCCCATTTGCCTTGTAAAAAAACCTAAAATAAAGATGATTTGTTCATTTTTAGCTGCTCAGAGAAAGACCTCTTCTATTTGTGGGAGTCAGATATGGAAGGAACTTTCCTAGATCTCCCACTTTTCCCCAATAATTTTATCACAAAGGTGGCAAGTCCCGGAGTCAGAATCCACATTCAGGTTCAAATCTCATGCTCTTTTTACTATAACAATCAGATCGTGCCTTCTACATTTTTTTTCCAGAGGGCATGTTACAACTCAATATAACTCCATCTCCATAGGACCACAGTTTCAGATTTTAAAAAATTGGTTCATATTCATCTTTTACATGCTGAACCTGCCACCAGATGGTAGTGGTGGTTTGGCCACATGGTCTAAATTACACAGACTGCCCTTTGCAGAAAAGCCCTATGAAGAGTAAACCCCTACAAATGAATAACCAGTAATTGTTCTACCCCTTTATTTCTCCAAAGTAGAATAAGATGAACTATAAGATAATTGCACTACAATAACTACTTATAAATTCTGTACAAAAAAAATTCTTTCATTGAACCCAAATCAAGTGTCTACTTTTCTTTGAGTCATCTCATTACTTTGGGTTGATACAAACAATGATAATAACTAATAATAATCACTAATCACATTGAAATTTAATTTTAAAGCTTAGACAATTATTTTCCCACAAAAATCCTGAGAGGTAGTCGTTGTTATTATTTACTTTAAAAAATGAGGAAATTAAATTCAGAAATAGCCAGGCTTGCTCAAATAGTTACTAATAAATAGAGATTCAAAAACAGGTCAAATCTCAGTCTTGAGCCCCTGACCTCAAGCAGTTTGCAATTTAGCAGGAGAAATCATTTAGAAATGGAAGATTTATTTCTTTGCAGAAGCGCAATATCCCTATGAGTTGGTTCAGAAGGTACACTTGAGGATATAAAGAGAAACACTTCCATTCTGAACTTGGTTTCTACAGCCCCCTCCCAGAGATGTCTTTCCTGTTGTTAGTCTTCTTCCCCTTAACCTATCTTACTCCAGATTACTTTTATGAGATGTCACAGAGGGCACTGTCAGTATTTTTCCTTTAATGCTCTTTGGGAGCATTAAAAAAACACATTAACTTTGATCATAAATTTTCAGCCCTTCTTAATTATAAGCTTAGGGACATCAAATGACTAACTCAAGATCACACAGCCAGTAAGTGACTGTCTAAGGGGAAATCTGAGCTTCTATTTTCCTAACTCTAAGCCCATTACTCTATCTTTATCTACCACATGAAGTAGGGCAGGCTTGGCATTCAGTATCTTTCAGGTCACCACGAGCATTCTTTATTAGTGTCAGAAAACAAGACACCAGGGCTGCAATGGCAGTTGTTAGAATGGAGTTGCCACAATTTCTTTTGCTCCTATGTATGGCTTGATCAATATGCACCCTTAGTTTTGTAATTCTCACTTAAGTCACTTCTAGCACCTTGAATTACAAAACCAATTACTGATTGAGTGATGCATTAGATGAACATAGATGTGATTAAAAATGAGTATATAAAATATAAAATTAGTGCATATCAGTTGTAAAAATTGTCAAAGTTCACAGGAGGGAATGGTTAAACTGGGATATAGAAATAGGAAATATTTCACATATGAGGAAGCATTTGTGAAAGAAATAAGAAATAAATTTTTAAGCTTTTTTGCATTGTCTGTTTCTATCACTAAAATATGGTGCTTTGGCAGTTATGGTCCAGACTTAGATCTCATCACTTTGTTGAGTATGTAAACTCCCTTAATCAATGCAAATCAGCAAGATATCTGTAGCATATAGTCTTAGAAGAGATCTCTCACTCCCAGCCCCCACTGAAAACTTTAATGACTTGCCCAGAGTCACATAACTAATATGGATCAGAGAAAGCACTCTAACCCAGATTTTCTAGTTTTCTAATACTGCTTCTTTCTAGAAGTTTTTAAAATAATGTTTTATTTTTGCTCCAATTATATGTTAAAAGTACTTTTTAACATTTTGGATAGTTTTGCATTCCAAATTCTATTCCTTCTTCCTCTCTCCACCTCCCTAAAAGGGTAAAAAAAAATCAGTCATAGGTTATATATGTAATATGTAATCAAGTAAAATATTTCCATATTAGTTAAGAAGGAAAGAAGAAAGGAAGGAAGGAAGGAAAGAATGAAGAAAAAAGGAAAGAAGGGAGGAAGGAAAGAAGGAAGAGAGGGAGGGAGGAAGGAAGGAAGGGAGGGAGGGAGGGAGAAAGGAAGGAAGGAAGGAAGAAAAGAAGGAAGGAAAGAAGGAAGAAAGGGAGGGAGGGAGGAAGAGAGGGAGGGAGGGAGGAAGGGAGGGAGGGAAGGAGGAAGGAAGGAAGGAAGGAAGGAAGGAAGGGAGGGAGGAAGGGAGGAAGGAAGGAAGGAAGAAAAGAAGGAAGGAAAGAAGGAAGAAAGGGAGGGAGGGAGGAAGAGAGGGAGGGAGGGAGGAAGGGAGGGAGGGAAGGAGGAAGGAAGGAAGGAAGGAAGGAAGGAAGGAAGGAAGGAAGGAAGGGAGGGAGGAAGGGAGGGAGGGAGGAAGGAAGGAAGAAAAGAAGAAAAGAAGGAAGGAAAGAAGGAAGAAAGGGAGGGAGGGAGGAAGAGAGGGAGGAAGAGAGGGAGGGAGGGAGGAAGGGAGGGAGGGAAGGAGGAAGGAAGGAAGGAAGGAAGGAAGGAAGGAAGGAAGGAAGGAAGGAAGGAAAAATAAAATAACATTCTTCAATCTGTATTCAGACAGTTTCAATTCTTTCTCTGGAGGCAAAAAGCATGTGCCATTATGAATCCTTTGTAATTGTCTTGGATTATTGTATTGCTAAGAATAGCTAAGTCATTTCCAATTTTTCATCATATTATAATGCTGTTACTATATTAATAAAACATTTTCCTGGTTCTGCTCACTTCACTTTGCATTAGTTAATGTATGTCTTTCCACGTTTTTCTGGAATCATCCTGCTTGTCCTTTCTTATTGTGCAATAATATACCATCACAATCAATAAACAGTGTGTTTAGCCATTCCCCACTTGATAGATGTTTTCTTGATTTCTTGTTCTTAGTCAACACAACAAGCTGCTATAAATATTTTTGTACAAATAAATCCTTTTCACTTTTTATTGATGTCTTTGGGATTTAGACCTAGCAGTGAGGTATCTTGATCAAAATATAGAAGAACATTGTACACCCTAGCAGCAACATGGGAGTGATGATCAACCTTAATAGACCTGCTCATACGAACAGGGCAACAAACAGACACAATCTTGGGTTATCTGCAATGGAGAATGTCATCTGTATCCTGAGAAAGAAGTGTGGAGTTTGAACAAAGACCAAAGACTATTATCTTTATTTTTTTAAAAAAAAGTTATCTTATTATGTTATTCTGCTATATCACATACTTACTATATGTTTCTTCCTTAAGGATATGTTTTCTCTCTTGTCTTATTCAACTTAGATCAATGCATACTATGGGAATGATGTAAAGATTAATAAGCTGCCTTCTATGGAGTGGGGGGGGGAAGGAAGCAAGATTGGGGGGGAAATTGTAAAATTCAAAATAAATAAAACCTTTCTAAAATTAAAAAAAATTATCAGTCTTTCCTCCCCTAAACCCTGGCTTTCCTGTAAACCAAGCAGAAGGCCAAGGCATTCTCTCCATCTTTGTTCCCACCTTTGTGCCAGTTCCCCTGAACTTCTCACTATGTCTGTGCCCCAGCTGTTCCAGGCCCCTATTCAGAGGAAAAGTGTTAATGACCTCCCTAACACTTCTCTATTACTCTGCAAATATTAAGGACTTTAATTTTTCTCCCAAAGGCTATCCTCAGTGGTCACTAGAACTCAAAGAGCCTGAAGATTGGATCAACAGCCAAAGGGGTTCTAAATCACAATTCTCATAATGGTTGCATAGGAGCATTCTGAAGATTCATGTGGTCTCCGTCCATCTTGATGAATGCCTCAACGCAATTCAAATGCATTGTGCTTGGCTCCGGGGACACAAATAGAATCCCCTCTCCTACTGGTTTCCCCCTCCCAACTTATACTCCTACTGGAACTGGAAGGTTAAAGAGGCTGGGTTAGGAAGAATGTCATAGGGGCAGGAAGGGCTGACTACTCTCAAGGTATTCTGCAGAACCATACTTTTCAAACCATAGTTTACAAACTCCAACCACTGTCCTTACCTTTTATGATCAGCAAATGGATACAATTAACTAAAAGCAAATCATTTACCAAAAAATTATTACAAAAACAATAGTAACAAAATACATTCCCCCTCCCCACCCTCACCCCTGGCCCAACCTGGACATGTTCTCCCAGAAATACAAACTTGTCAGTGGGAAGAGTGGGCCCATACGATAAATACACTGGGGACACACACACACACACACACACACAAACACACACCTGGGAGCAGACCCTCTATGTCTCTTTGCTTTCTTTTCTTTTCTTTTCTCATAGTGTCATCATATTATTCTCCCCCAGGGTATCACTTCTCGGCTAGTGAGTGGCTCATTTGGGTTCCTTGGGAAAGGATAAGAAGGAACCCTGTTTCTCTAAGCAGTCTGACTTTCAATTTCCAGTGCTAATTTTCTCTTGAATCCATAGCTCATTCTCTTCTCAAGTGTCAAGGGTCACACTCCTCAGAGCTGCCTCAATTAATTTTCTATTCCCTGCTGAGAATATTTTCCTCTCCTGGGCAACTAGTTATGCCATGATACTTCAAAGTGACATGATAGAAGTGGACTGGGAAGGCAAAGAAAAGAGAAAAAAATCCATTTTCTCTACCCCTTTTTGAAGTTCAAAGTTCTCCTCATTGCTGTCCAGTTGAAGCATAAGGGAAAAAACATGGTTGATATTCTTCTAGATGGTCAGGGACCACACTCCTCAAAACTGCCTCCTGCCTCAACCATAAGTCCTTAAAGAATGTTCTACTTTTTAAGGGTAACCAGAGGTATGGTCGATCTTTGGCCATATATTAGCAATCAATTAGTCCATCAAGAGATAAGTTAGGGGGCAGTTAGGTGATGCTATGGTGCTGTGGATAGAGCACCCAGCCCTGGAGTCAGGAGTACCTGAGTTCAAATCTGACCTCAGACACTTGATAATTACCTAGTTGTGTGACCTTGGGAAAGCCACTTAACTCTATTTGCCTTGCAAAAACCTAAAAAAAGAGACAAGTTAGGATTTATGGGGTTGTCACATTCTATCACAGGTGTCACCTGTTGGTGCTTGCCTGGGGTTGATGCACCATGGTGCTTTGCTAATAAGAGAGGAAGTGAAACCATTTTAAATCCAAAAGACTCCCACAGTGGCCAGCTCATCTGTTTTTGATCATTCAGGCCATGGAGGGGAACAATTCTGGTAAAGGCAAGTGAGAATGATGCCTTTCACAACCTAACCCTAACTATAATAAACATAAGTGTGCAACTCACACCACTAATTTCTTGGTGTGGCCCTCATCAATACCAAAGGACCAGTAGTGATGCAAAAATTAGCAAACACCCCTCTGAATGCAATGAGGAGAACTTTAAACTTCATAAAGTGATAACAAACAAAAAAACTCCTTTTTGGTTTTTTAAGACATTAAAGCCTTCTTGGTTCCATTACTTTACTTCACTTTTCTAGATTAAATAATCAACTGGACTAGGGAAATAGCAATCGCTTAGAGTGTTCTAATCAACTTCTCCCCTTTTACACTAAGATAAAAATGTCAGATTCCTTTGACTCGAGTTTACATTATACTGGGGAGATAGAACAATAAACACATATAAATATTTATAGAATGACAAAAGAAAGGAACAATGGCACCTGGAAAGAGAGGAAAACAAGTACTGCAACATTTTTCCTTTACTTGTACAAATTGAAGAATCCCAGAACCTCATTCTTACCTTGCCTGAAAAAATGTCAATGGATTATGGAGTTGGGCAAGAGCCATGGGAAAAGGTAAGAAGCTGTATTGAAAAAAGAGAAACCATGCATCAGCCCTATGTAAGGTAATATATATCTATCAGGTGTCTGTGTGTGTGTGTGTGTGTGTGTGTGTGTGTGTGTGTGTGTGTGTGTCTGCATATGGTGGTGTTCCTAAGGTTATCAGCATTAACATTTGGGACATGACTTTACTTTCTCCAATCCATAGAGAAGCAGGCTACTAACTAAATTAATTAGTCAGGTAGGAAGTGCATTACATTTTAGTTGCCAGGTTTCTAGTCACTATTCAAATGCCTATTAATCAGTGAACTTCCTGAAGAGTTTTTCCATGCATATTGTTGTTTACTGTGGATAAGAATAATAAAAAACTATTAAATCCTGCAACTGAAATAATACCTAACACAAAAATAACATCTTGAGATTTATAAAGAATGCACTTAATGTAAAGAGATGGATAGTAATCACGTAGAGAGTTCATTCAGTTGAGTTGTGGAATTGTAAGGGACTGAAAAGTGACTGGAAGCAGAGAAAATGGATAGAAAGAATATATACTACTTTTAGGAGTTTGCCCTTAAAATCATAAGGATGGAAACTTCCATTCTAACCTCAATGAATGCAAACACAGAAGACCCAGATATTTAATCATTCCAACAATTAAAAGAATTATTTAGGTGTGGGAAAAATACTTAAATCAACTTGAAAGTTACAAAATTCTATGATCAATTCATGAAAATAGATTTTTTTTATGTAATTGGTTGAACAGAATCAATTCAAATTCTATCACACACACATACACTTACTAGTTGTGTGACCCTGGATAAGTCACCTAACTTCTGTTTATCTCAGTTTTCTCAACTGTAAAATGACTATAAAGAAACAACTTACTTCACAAAGTTCTTGTGAGAATAAAATAAATGATATTTGTAAAACATTTAGCACATAATAGATATTCAACAAATATTTATTCCCTTTCCACAGAACCTTTATTTATTTAATGTTTTTAAATTGATCAGAACTAGCCAGGATTAAATTTGTTAGCATCTTACCTAAGCATCATGTAATTATTCTTATTTAAAAATAGGAATATCTCTACTCTTCAAATGAAGACCAAGGATACCAATATGCTGCTAATCTTAATAACTGCTTTTCATGTACTTAAATCTGCTCTCATTTTTTTTCATATTCTTTTGAACAAACTTTCCTCAAGACAGTCTTTACCCAATGGGTAAAGGATGGATTGGAGTAGCAAGAGATCTGAGGCAGGATGATCAATTAGGAGAAATAACTCAGGCAAGACGTAATGAGGTCCAAGGTCCAAATGAAAGTGGAGTCTGTGCCACTAGAGAGAAGGAGCCATAGGTAAGCAATGTAATGGAAAGAAATAAGGGCAGAATTTGGCAACTGTGAGGAGCTATGTGAGAAGGGCAAGAAGAGCAGCATAAAGTCAAGTTTATAAACATAGTACATTGTTAGAATAGTGATACATTTGTTAAAAATAAAAAAAAAATTGAAAGAAGTTTAGGTTTGGGAGAAAGATAATGAGCTCTATTTCAAACACGCTGAGCTTAAGGTCCTGATATCCAATAGGAAGGCAGTTGATGATCTCAAGCTAAAACTGAGGGGAAAGACTAGAAGAGGAAATAAAGATCTGTAAGTCTTTTGCATAGAATTCACAAACTTGAAAGCTGAAAGATCTTCAGTAACCATTTAGGTGCAGAAAAAGGTATCTTCTCTATCATTCCAGCTTTAGCCTTGACTTTCTTCAAAACTATGCTCCCTCTATGACTGATTCTTCCTGTAATTTCTCTTAGAGTTTGGGGCCCATAGACTTTGGAAAGCCTACCATCACTGAGACAGATTCATCATGGAATGTCCTTCCAAAAGACCTACCTTTCTTATCCCAGTGGTGGGTACCTCCTCATGGAGGGATTCATGTTGTCTTGACTTCACAACCATGCTCCCCTGCCCCAGACACATTCATTCCTCACCTACTACACACACACACACACACACACACACACACACACACACACACACATATTAAAAACCTCACAGACTAAATACTTACATATCTTTTCAGTTTCATTTTATGGGTTGTCTTCTTCCATTAGAATTAAAGTTAAGGCAAGAACTGTTTCTTTTTGCTACTATTTGTATGCTCAGTAGCCTGCTGATACTGTAAATATTTAATAAATCCATGATTTTTTTTCTTTATTTTCTTCCATTATAATAGGCCTGTACAATAGACCATACCTATATACAATAATTATCTATCCACTGCTTGAAGACCTCCACAGAAGGAAAACCCATCACGTCAAGGCAGCCAACTCCATTTTGGAATAACTCTAATTGTTGGAAAGTGGTTGAATTTTTCCTTATATTAACCTCAAATTTCCCATTTGTAACTTCCTGCATTGCACCTCATTCTACCTTCTGGGGTCAAATAGCATAAATATAAATTCTCTTCAACTTTATAGCCCTTTAAACACTTGAAGACAGTTTCTATGTGACTCTGACTTTTCTCTAGGTTAAAAATGCCCATTCCTTAATAGATACTCATATAACATGAATTCAAGGTCCTTCACCATCCTTGAATCATCACAATGAAGGTGATAATTAAACTCATGAGAGCTAATGAGAGTCACCATGAAAGTTTAGAGAAAGAGAAAATGATGCCCCAGAACAGAGACTTGGAGAATACATGATATGGATGATGAACTAAGGGGACTAAGAAAAACTGATCAGCAGACAACAGGAGAATCATGAGAGAAATGTGATGAAAATCCAGAGGAGAGAAGATCATGAAGAAAGGGAGCTCATCAGTTTCAAATCCAGTAAAGACATTAAGAAGAATGCAAACTGATAACACCAGCAGATGTGATCATTTATCGCAATCTGGAGAGTACTAGTGACTTTGGAGAGAGCAATTTCAGTTAGGCAATAAAGTCAGAATTTAAACTGCAAAGGTCTAAGAAGTCAGCAAGGATAGGAAAAGTACAGGAAATGAAGTTAGACAGTTTTTTTCTAAGACAGACAGAGAGAGAGAGAGAGAGAGAGAGAGAGAGAGAGAGAGAGAGAGAGAGAGAGAGAGAGAGAGAGAGAGAGAGAGAGAGAAAGAGAGAAAAAGAGAGAGAGAGAGGATGCTAACTTGAGCCTTGAGGGGATGTTGGGATTCAGAGAAGGTTTTATTTTTAAGGAAGGGGGAGACTTGGACATTCTTTAAGGCAAAAAAGGAGTAATTAATAAAGTTAAAAGCCTAGAGGAAGAGAGGAGGGATAGGAGAAAGCTATCTACTGGAGAAAAGGGGAAAGATCAAGAGCATATGTAGAGGGATTGGTGTTAGCAAAAGGAAGGACCATCTCATTATCAGAATTGATGGATAAAAAGAGAGAATGTGTTTGATGTCAAGGGATTTTGAGATGAAGAGAATAGCAAACTAGAGAGCTCATAGTTATTGACCTTATTTTTTTTTTAGTAAAATAAGTTACTTCCTCAGCTAAGAGAGTGGATGTCAAAGTATTACTTTAGGGAATGGAAAGGATCACCAAATGAATTGAAGCATAGAAATGTAGGTAAGCCAAGAAATCAAGCCCAGCAAAGACTACATGCAAAATTTGACCAGTTATATCCAGAGGAGATCCATTGTGAGGAGGTGTGAGTCAGGATTCTGATAAAGACAGAACTGAAGGTAGGTAAAATATTACAGCATATAAGAGGCTATCTGAACCACCTTCAACTGTAGGAATCATTTGCAATGCAGAGGAGAGAAGATAAGACTGTAGGGCTCCACAATCTTCCCTATTCCATATAGGAGTTCTTAAGGAGTTCAATAGCACATTGTTCAGTTTGACTAAAACCCATAATTCAAAGTTGAATGGTAAAAACAACTATAAAGGTAGGTAGGAGTCAGATGGTAAAGCATTTCCAGGACATGCCTGAGAGCTAGTATAGCATTGGAAGAGAAAACCACCTTTGAAATCACAAAATCTTCAGGTCAAATACTATCTTCGCCACATATTGACTGTGTGACTAAACCAATCAGTGAGCAGAAAGTTCCAAGACACTCTCTTAAGTTGAAGAATGATTGCAGACATGGGTAATAGGACTTTGATGCATGACCATCACCTAAGATGGAGGCACTCACATAATAAATTCTAGGAACCTGCTTCTGGAAGAAAACATTCTCCATCCCCCCATTATGTGGATGGTAGTGGTCTCTTTTCATTGACTGGAGAGCTGGAGCAGGCTGT
Source organism: Macrotis lagotis (assembly GCF_037893015.1). Taxonomy (NCBI): domain Eukaryota; kingdom Metazoa; phylum Chordata; class Mammalia; order Peramelemorphia; family Peramelidae; genus Macrotis; species Macrotis lagotis. The sequence goes on from NC_133658.1 coordinate 84,896,580, forward strand.
CTTCAAGCCTATATGATGCAGGCATAGTAGCTCTCTCTTTCTAGAGAGAGTGCTTACCTACAGCACAGTGTTTGAAGAAGTATCCCTTGTTCCAAGAGCTTGAGCCACAGGAACCTTGGGGCTAAGATTCCAAGTCAGATGTTGCTGCTTGCCCAATAGGGAAGTTGAGAATCTGGGAACCTAGCTAGAGAGTTTTTGTAACTTGGTAGGACTAATTTAACACAGGATTGCACCAAACTATGAACTGGACAAGCTATGGAGACTCTATGTTAAAATATGCAAAGTAATAGAATAGATGACATTTAAAGAAAGCCTGAACCAGAGTGGAAACAAGTGGTGGTGTGACTATGCAGTTGGGGAGGGATGGTATTTTGGAGCTATAACGATGGAACTTGCAGCTCAGTTTACTAATTTGTGTTAAGTATTCAAGTTTGTTTGGTACCAAGGTGCCTGTCATCTATCTCTATCTCAAGCAGTCTATCCATCCTACCCAAACTCTTCAAGACAATTGCAGTTAAGGCCTTTTAGATTCTTCCAACCTCCTAGATCTCAAGAGTTCCTAACATCTTTCTCTTTACAGTAAAAGACAAAAGACACACAGCAGCACAGAGTATCATGCCACCAATATGAATCCTAGATGACCTTTCTCCCATCCTGGGTCCACCCCCAATTAAGAAGTTTTGTTCTAGATTCATCTTTTTAGTTCTCCCTCCTATCAGTTACTTCTTTACTTGAGGCTGGATACACACTGAATTTATTTATTCATTTAAGACCCTAGTGTTGCTGCTTTTGACTACCTTGGTAACCAGAAATATTCCTTTTAAAAACTGTTTTCTGAAAGGGTCCACATAAATATTTGTCAAAAAAAGATTTAAACATTAGGCACTTCAACATTTCTTCCAGCTAAGTAACAAATCCAGGGTCAGGCCTCCAGTGATATGCAACAGAATTCTGATTTTCACTATTTGTCACATGAATATAAAAGGACTGATTTTAGGAGTCACAAACAAATGAGGAGTTGAGTAATACTCCCTTTTCTCTATTCATGGTTATCAGTGTCTCATTCACTCTGAGAAGCAGCTTCTCAGGTAGTAACTTAGTTGGGACTCTACTCTCAATATTTTTTTAAACAATATTTTTTGTTGTCTTTAACTTTCCTCACTAACAAGCTAATTTGGAGATTTAGCACTGCTGCTGCTATCTTTACAGATCATACCAATTTCATTCTATATTACCTGGTCATTTTTTTTCATTTTCTGTAAATGTCTTTTTAAAATCTAATTTCATCAGAATTGCTATATCTCCATATCATTCTCTTATCAGAATTGAAGTAATGTTCAAAGTAGAATTTACTTTTTCCTCCCCAAATACATGTCTCTCTTTTAGTCTTCAGTAATTCATTCTTGAGAGTTTCACCATTCGCCCTGTCTGATGTCCTCTTTAAACTTTTAGTCCATGAAATTCTAACTATCCTATTTCCATACCTTTTGAGGCCTGTTCTCTTAAAGTCTAGAGCAAATGTCAGACTATGTCCCAACTTGTCTCTTCCCTCAGGATAAATTCTTTTTTTTTTTAGGTTTTTGCAAGGCAAATGGGGTTAAGTGGCTTGCCCAAGGCCACACAGCTAGGTAATTATTAAGTGTCTGAGACCAGATTTAAATCCAATTACTCCTGACTCCAGGGCTGGTGCTTTATCCAATGAGCCACCTAGCCACCCCCCTCAGGATAAATTCTAAGAAGATAACCATTCTCCCTAAATCTTATCATTTCCAGGGCAACAATCAGTTCTTATTTACTGATAAGAATCAGATCCAAAATAGAAGTTCCCCAGGTTTCTCTCTCTTTTGAAATTATCACTTTGAAACTATCACTGAGAAAAAAGAAATTATTAACTGCTCAAATACTATCTTCGACACATATTGGCTGTGTGACTAAACCAATCCGTGAGCAGAAAGTTCCAAGACACTCTCTAAGCTGAAGAATGATTGTGGACATGGATAATGGGACTTTGATGCATGACTATCACCTGAGATGAAGTTCCTCATCATTACCCTTCATGCCTCCAAACCAGGCTTTTCATCTGTTCCTACTACATACTGATGACACTATTGGATCTGCTTGTGCCCCCAATGATCTTTATCTACTTTCTACCACAAGTCCTTCCTCAACTTTCTTGTTTAGTCGTTTCAGTGTCTGACTTTTTGTGAGCTCATTTGGAATTTTCTTGGCAGAAGCACTGAAGTAGTTGGCCATTTCCTTCTCCAACTCATTTTACAGATGGATGATGGAAACTGAGGCAAGCAGAATGAAGTGACTTGCCCAGGGTCACAGGGTTGGAAAGTGTCAGATATCAGATTTGAACTCATGAAGATGAATCTTTCTGATTTCAGGCCCATCCTGCTATTATCTGTACCTTCCCTTTGACCTAAACCATTCCTTTTGAAAGGTATAAGTTTACAGAGTCCTATTGCAGGCTGAAACTTGCTTCACTAAATTCCCTGCTCAAAATGGAAGAGGATAGATAATACTTTGGATGATAAAGTGAAGGTCCAAAAAGTTCTTGACAGTTGAATATTGATCAATAATAAGATGCAATTTAATAAAGGCAAATATAAAGTCTCACAAATGGGATCAACTTCACAAAACTCAAAATGGGAAGGTACAACTAGTTAATAATAATGTTTCCATTACGCTTTAAAGATTTCAAAGCACTTTTTTTTATGTTACCTCGTATAAGCTTCACAACTCCATGGAGTAGGTGTTAGTATTAATCCCCTCTTTGCAGATGAGGAAGCTGGGACTCAGAGAGGTTGTGACATGTCTATGTTCACACAGATAAGTGTCTGAAGCAGAATTTGAACCCGTCTTCCTTATTCTAAGTTCAGAAATCTATGTATTATACTATCTAGCTGCCTCACCTGAGAAATATAAAATTTCATATTAAAAAATCTGGAGATCTTAACATGAATCAATAATGTAATATATCAATAAAAATTATACGTGAATTGTCATTGTTTCCACTATGTTTTGCTCTAATAAAATCTTATCTGGAATATTGTGTTCAGTTCTGGGAGTTATGTTTTAGGAAGCACATTGCTAAGTACATCCAAGACAGAGCATCAATAATGGTGAAAGGCCATGAGATGTCACATGAGAAGTGGATGAGAGGGGAATATTGTCATTGACAAAGAGAAGACTTTGGGGGAAAATTAGATTATCTTTAAGAAACATGTAAGGCATTCCCTGAAAAAGGTATTTAACTCCCCCCTCTTCAAAGACAGAACTAGAAGAAATGACTGAAAATTTCAGAGAATTAATGGAAAATTTTCCTAACAATTGGAATCTTCTAAAAGTACATTAAATACTTCTAAAAGTACAATAAAATCCATGGGGTGGTGGGTTCCTTCTAACTAGAGTTCTTCAGGTATCGAATCATTGATAATCAGAAATTTAGAGATAGAATCTTATTAGTTACTTGGTCTTTATTTTACAGTTGCAGAAAAATGAAATTACTTGCTCAAGGCCCCATGAGTCAAGGCAAAAGGATTCAGAACCAGGTCCTAGATTACAAATGTAGTGTTATTTACAATATATCACTCTGCCTTTCAGCTGGCTGAATACTGGAAGTGATGTTACAAGGTATATTATAGAATATGGAGGATGTAGGCAGATTCCTTTCTATCACACTCACTACTTTAATTTTTAGGCTTTGAAGCATAATTTGCTATCTGAATTTGAGAGTGTGATGGTGCTTGAGAGATATTTAGGCTAGAAACAGAAACAAAACTATTTTCACCGCGTTTTAATAGTTTTGGTTGTCTTTTGCCATCATAATTTAAGAAATGCTTATCAGTTCATTAACCACCTTTCATTCTGTCTTTCTATATGGTTGAAGGGCATACCATCCACAATGGGAATAATTATCATAAAGAAGAAATGATTCATAGAAGTATTAAGTCCTAAGGCAGTATTCCATCATGCTCTTTACCAACACAGTATGTTGCTATGCTTTCATTTATACAGAGAGATATATTGATAATATTACGGATGCTTCTAAAAACTGGTTATCACTTTTTATTCTCAGAGCTGAATTAGTCATTCCCAACAACTCCAGATGAAAAAGAACTGCAGGTAGTGAAGCAAGTAGAACCAGAAAAACAATATACACCATGATTACAGTAATGTAAAGCAAAAGAAGGATAACATGAACCTAAAGGCTATGTAATTATAATGAATTATCTTTGCCTAGAGAAGTGAATGCAGAAAGCACTGGCTCAGGAGTTAAAGATACATATATATATACATAAATACATAAACACATATATATATATACATGTATATAGATATATATGTGTGTATATATATATATGTATATATATATATATACATATATATATACACACATACACACACATATATTAAATCATTGGGCAGCTAGGTGGTGCAGTGATTCCTGCACCTGCCTTGCAGACAGTACTTGAGTTCTAATTCAGCCTCAGACACTAGCTATGTGACCTTGGAATGTCACTTAACCTTGATTATTAGCATTCTGGGCTATCTCCAGTCTTCCTGATTCCTATCTGTTCACTGAACCTGGCCTCTGGACCCAAATGACTGTGGAGGAGAAAGTGAGGCTCATGACTTAGCATGGAATCCCTCACTCTAATCCAATTCACTTCCATGTCATGGCATCCCCTCCCTGATGTCACTGTCTTTTTCAAGGACAAGCATCATTTTTTCATCAAATGAGGTGGTTGAACTAAATGTCTCAAGTCCCTCTGACTTTAGATCTATTATACTTAATCACTTCTTCCTTCTAATTGGTAAAGAATGTCATGAATTCTATTATATGCAGTCTCTGTGTAGGTTGATTTTGCTACTGCTTAAACATGTTTTCTTTGATTCTAGGGAATGCCTGAGGTAGGAACAGGAATGTATTGAAATAATTGTGATAAAAAAATTAAAAAGCTTCAATAAAATGTTTAAAAAAAGCAAAACTAAGTGTTTCTTTTTTTTATTTTTTAAAAAATCTCTGAAATGATGGAGTTTTCTTTTCAATTATTTCAGACTATTTTCATCTCTAAGCTTCCACTTTAAATCTAACATAGACAGGATCTTCTTGGTGTTTCTTTCCTGCATCCCCACCTTCCCTCAGGCCCAGCGGCCCTGGTCCCAGCCCTGCCCCCACCTGCCCGCACCTGGACAGGTCTGGCCCTGGACATCCCGAGCTTCACACTGGCCCTCAGCTTCCTCCTGGTGCCCTCCCTGCTGGCCGCCCTGGCCTGGGCCGCCATCCTCCTCCACAGCCTCCAGCACACCGGCCTGGCAGCCTGCTGCCCCTGGGCCAGGGCACTGCTGGCCACCCTGGCCCGGCCGAGGGCCTGGGCCGCCTGCTGCGCGGCTGCTGCTTGAGGCCAGCCTGAAGGTGGGGGCCACTGGGCCCTGCACGTGGCCTCGAGGGGCAGGGAGCGGCTGCAGCAGGGCCTCCTGGGCACGGTCTCCTCCAGCCATGCCCTGCGCTAGGCCTGCCACATCTGCGCCATCGCCATGAGCCTGGCAGCCCACGTGGTCAGCAGCCTGGTTGACATGTGCCTGACTGGCATGCAGAACCTCTTGGCCCTGGGCCTGGCCCTCTGGGACTCCGTGACGGGCACTGTGGAGGGTGGTGGATGTGCTGGGAGCCCTCTTTGCCCATGTTTCCAGCAGCACCATTGCCATAGCCATTCTCCTTTGGATGCCTTGCCAGCTGGTCCTGGAGAATGGCCAACAGCACCCCTCTCCTGGCCGGTTCTGTGCTAGCTAATCTCCTGGGCCTGCTGTTGCTTGCCATAGTGTTGGCAGTGACCATTACCATCCTGCACCTGAATCTTGCCACACGCCTGGCAGTCTGGGCCCCGAACAGCTTCATGCCCTGCCTTCTTACCACCGGCTCCATGGGGATGTGGTACAGCTTTCTCGCTTGGCCCTGGGTTCGGATTCTTGGTGCAGGGTACGCAGCCAGAGCCTGCAACTGGCCAGATGGCCCATTGTTGGAGGGGAAGGAGGGATGGAGGCAGTGCGGGAGCGGCTCCCCGGGGGGCCCCCAGGGTGGGCCAAGGGGGGCCCGCCAGGGCCATCCAGGGTTGCCCCTGTTAGGGGCCAATAAAGACTCAATGAGGAGCCTCTTCCTGGGCATGACCCGTGGCAGCTGTTGAAGGGACAGGAGGAAAGAAAGAAATGTGTCATCTGCCAGGACCAAAGCGAAACTGTGCTTTTGCTACCGTGTTGGCACCTCTGCCTGTGCCAGGCCTACACTAAGATTCTGCTACATCAGCCGGTCTATCAGCAAAATTGTCCACTATGTCACCAGAGTATCCTGCAGACACTCAACATCTACCTCTGAGGGCTCTGTGCCCACCCCAACTCCCCTCACCATGTTTTTTTTTTCCCCTTAGGAGATTCATTCAGCTTTTCCCACTGCCCTTCTCTGAGCAGGTGGGTATCCCTACTGATCCAGGAATCATCTGAGATCACATTCCAAGCCTTTGAAGCCATAAGGACACAAAGACTCCTGCTTTGTCACCTTCTTAGGGTTAAGAGAAGAGAGAAGCAGACGACTTCAGTTGGACTGGGGGGGGGAAGGGTGGTAGTGGGGGGGGGGGGATGATTACATAATATGCTCTTTCTAGGAAATTTTGGGGGTGGGAAAGGACTGGAGCATCTATATCACCTATGCAAGTGACCTTGAGGCTACAAACCACAAGGCTCCTGCCCAGATGCCAATCGGTGTTGAGCAAAAGTGGCCCTAACCTTTCTTCTGGATTTCCTTTTTTGGGGCCTGTTATCTTGGCCCATCTTACTCCCCTACCTTACTCCCCTCCTGCCACCACAGATATGCCTGCTATTTATCTGGCAGCTGAAGATCATTGGAAAGATCTTTGATTTTTGTATATCTTTGACCTTTGCTATCAACCAATTTCCTGCCTTCTTGAGGATCCAGGGATAGGGAGAAGTGAAGGTCTTTCATCGGTTCTCTACTAGTAAGAATTGTCTTTGCTCTCTTAGTATGACCTCTTCAACACCCAAAAAGCTAACTTGAGACCAGTGCTCCCCTGGGGAAGAAGAGAGAAAGAGGATAAGGATGATCTAGATTCCTTCAGTGTTTGACTTTTGGTCCCTTTTGTTCCCCAATTCCAATGGGAGTCCAGAGGAGAACAGCTAGAGCTCCTATATATCCCTATCCCCGTAACTCCACTTATGAAAATGACATTCCCACCAATCCTCTCTCCCCTTTCTGGGGAGCTCAGGTTCCACATTCCACTTGAGTTCTGGGTCCAGGCACTTCAGGAGGGAGGGACCGATAGCATATTCCTGAACATGTACACTGTTACAGTTTATTTGTGCATAAAGTCTGCTCCACAGCCTTCTAAAAAAAAAAAAATCTAACATAGATTGGTATTTCAAAATTCCCAGTAAAAGGTTCTATTCAATGATCTAAATTTGACAATGACTAATTCTTATGAGCCACATCTAGATAGACTCACAATATAACCTTTCCATACATATGCATGTGTGTATAGGCTATGTGTATAGAATTGTGCATATATAAACATACACATGGGCACATATACATATAGGGGCACATGAATATACATATATTTGGGCACATGTACATACATATTCACACATACATTTACCTATATGTGGGCACATAAATATACCTATATATGGGCACATAAATATGTGGGTATGTATCCATATATATGGGCACACATATGTGGTCATATATGTATGTAGGCACACATATATATGTGGGCATATATACCTATATATGGGCACATGACATAATTTCATATATATATATATATATATATATATATACACACATATATAAAACCTATATCCAAGAAAAGGCAGTCTCCCAGCATCACCAGGGCGCGGCGCGAGGGTGTGTGCATCTCCAGCTGACGCTTCGGTGCCAGCCCCGCGGACTTTAGTGATGGATGCCCTGCCATAGCGCCCTGAGGGGCGGATCTCTGCGGATCCTCGCCGCCACCTCATGGCTCTCAGCGGAGCGGTTCTCACCCCCGTCTGACGGCAGAGAAAACCGAGGCGGCGGCCGGCTGTCCCGGGGTTACTGTCTGCACCCCATCTTCTCGGCGGATTTCCTTCCACTGGACCCTCCCGTGGTCGCTTCTGTCACTGCAGCGCGGCCCTGTCCTCTCCAGCCCTAGCCCGGAAGCTCCTCGAGGGCAGGCCCGCCTTCGCCTTTCATTGGCTCTCCGGCGGGCACGTGGTAGGCGCTTCAAGGCAAGCTTGGGGCTAGACCCCGCCCCCAACGGTCCTCCCGGAGCCCATTTCCTGGGCCGCCCCTGACCACGCCCAAAGGCCTGCCCCGGGACGCGGGAAGCCCCAGCAACGCCCGCCCCCGTTTCCTGTTCTGTCGTCACTTCCGCCCGTCGTCTCCTAGCAACCGAAGACCGCTACAGTCAAGCGCAACCGTCGCGGGCGGCGCGGACCGAGCTGAGAAGGACCAGCGGCCCCGGCCGCCCGCCCGCTCGCCACGCTCCCGGGCTGTCCAGAACCAGAGGATTTCCCTAAGCCCGGAGAGGGGCGGGGAAAACCGCCGGCTGGGGGGGGGGGGCTCTGACGCTGTCGTCACTTCCGGCCCGTCTCCTAGCAACCACGGCCCGCTTGTGTAGCAACCAAGGACCCCGGAGCTGAGCCTTCTCCCAGGCGGACACCAGCCATGGTAAATGCGCCCCGAGCCCGCCTGAGGTCACCTCCTCCCGGCCCCGACCCCCAAGGCCGGGGGCCCCGTCCGCCTGTCTGCCCGCCTGTCTGCCTCTCTCCGCGTCTCTCCGTCTCTTGTCTCTGTTGCTGTCTCTCTCTCATCTCTTTCTGTCTCTGCCTCCCTCTGCCCTTCCCGTGTCCTCTCCTCTTCCCATCTAGTGTTATATGATTTACTAAAGTGTATTTCCCCTGAACAGATGAGGAAACTAAGGTTGATTGAGGTTAAGCAGAAGAATAAAATGGTTTTTTTCCCCTTATATAACATTCTATAGGATTTTAAATTATAAATTTAAATTTTATTATAACAATTGCACTGTAAGCTCCTTGAAGGCAGGAGTTTTTCCTCCTTTATCTCCCCAGTGCTTATCACAAGATCTGGAACACAGTCAGTTTGTTGACCGTGTGACCAAGGTTTTAGTCACTTAGTGCCAGAATTATCCCCATTTGATGTGAGGAAATAAGAGTGAGAACTGTGAATCCCCACAGCTTCTTGGCATTAGAGCAGAGATTCAAAACTGCTCTGCTGACTCCAGAGTGAGGGGCTCTTCATTGTATCATGGGTTGGAATTCCATTGTTTCTGGCTCAGGCCTTTATTCCCTTGCAAGTAAATGTCCTTTAAAAAATAAACTCAGTATTCAGCTGCAAGTTAGATCCTTGAAAAACTTTATTTAGAGGATATTTTCTCTACATGTTGAAAAGTGAAATCCATACCTGCAAGCTACTTCAAAATGTGCCTTGGTATTTGTAATGACATCAGTGAAAACTCCATGTAAATCATGCCAGAGTACATAAATAGGAGGAATCATTATTTTCTTTTTTGTTTCTTGCAAGGCAGTGGGGTTACGTGACTTGCCCAAAGTCACCTAGTTAGGTAAGTATTATGTGTCTGAGTTCAGATTTGAACTGGTCCTTCTGACTCCAGGGCAAGCCCGACCACCTAGCTGCTCCAGAGGGATCATTATTATAATGTTTTTTCCAAGTCTGAAATATCACTTCATAATGTGACATAATGTGTTTAAGCAAGATCATGCTCTAGGATACTACAAATAAATCTTCTGAATCACTAGCTGCACTAACATTTATGCAGATTGGGAATTAGAATTCTTAACAAAGTATTTATTGTTTAACTTAGCAAATAAAGAGAATGTATCCATTTGAAACATTTTTCTGTTAGAGTTTTAATACATGATAAAAAGTTTTGGTTAATTAACTTTCTATGGTATATATTTTATCTCTTATAGGCAGAGGTTGAGGAAACTCTTAAGAGGATTCAGAACCATAAAGGGGTTATTGGAACAATGGTTGTTAATGCTGAAGGTAAATATCCGCTTTCTTTTTTTTTTTTTGAAGGAAACAAACTTTTTTATACATTTATTTTTCCAACTACATATAAATATAGTTTTTAACATTCATTTTTTGAGGTTTTTGCAAGGCAAATGGGGTTAAGTGGTTTGCCCAAGGCCACACAGCTAGGTAATTATTAAGTGTCTGAGGCTGTATTTGAACCCAGGTACTCCTGACTCCAGGGCCGTGCTTTATCCACTGCACCACCTAGCCACCCCAACATTCATTTTTGATAAGATTTTGAGTTCCACATTTTCTTCCCTCTTCTCTCCCTGACAATGAGCAGTCTGATATCGGTTATACATGTATAACTTTGTTAGCTATATTTCCATATGTTATATATTCTAAAAGAATAAGAACAAAAAGGACAAAACTATGAGGAAAAAATCATAAAACATAAAACAAATTTTGAAAATAGTATACTTGGTCCACTTTCATGGTTTGCCTAGTTCCTTCCCGGGATGTGTGGATGGCATTTTCCATCGCAAGTTCCTTTAGAATTGTCTTGAATCACTGTATAGATAAGAAGAGTTAAGTCTGTCAGAGTTGATCATCACAATGTTGTTGTTAATGTGTGCTAAGTTCTCCTGGTTCTGCTCCCTTCACTCAGCATCAGTTCATGTAAATCTTCCCAGGCTTTTCTGAAGTCTACCCATTCATGATTTACAGAACTCTGTAAATTTACTCTCATATTTCACAATTTGTTCAGTCATTCTCCATTAATGGGCATCCCCTCAATTTCCAATTCTTTGCTACTACAAAAAGAGCTGTTATCTTGCTTTCTTAACACAGGAAATATACAACAGAGTCATTATACATTGTGACAAACCCTAAGAAAACAATATCTTGTTCTTTGAAATTAAAAGTATATTTTGTGTATTTTAGATTGTGGATTTGCATTTCTCTATTTCATTGTTATTGTTGTTGTTATTATTATTATTATTATTATTATTATTATCATTAATCATCATTAGGTTTTTCAAGGCATCAGGGTTAAGTGACTTGCCCAAGGTTACACAGCCAGGTAATTGTTAAGTGTCTGAGGTAGAATTTGAACTTAGGGACTCCTGACTCCAGAGCAGGTGCTCTATCCACTGTGCCACCTAGATTCCCCTTGTATTTCTCTTAAGACACATATCCCAATTAAACTAATTATTAATACTTTAGTAATTTTTGTCCTCATCTTTTTGAAAATTTTATAAAGAAATATTATTTAATTTTTAAGAGAAAATAATTATAATTGTCATTTTAAAAAGAAAAAATTTTACTTTATATATGTAAAAATGAAAACAGCATAGACTTCTCATTTAGTCAAGCAAGTCTATAAACTAGGCATAGGCACTTCCCGAATTTCTCTATTTAATCAATCAAATCATCCTATCTCAATTAATTCAGACTCAAAAAGCCCAAACTAGAAGCCCCGAAAGATGGGTTAGGGAGTGAACCCAGAGGTTTCTGATCCTGGTACAAGAAATCTGACTTTTAAAAGCAATTCTGAAGCAGTTGCTGAAATCTCCCATCTCCCATTAGTTTATCTAATTCTTTTAATCAATGCCAATACACTTCCTATGTTACACCTTTGATGGTTTAATTCAGCAGAATTCTGGGCTCCTCCATCCATGTTAATTGGGGCAATTGATTCACTTATCCACCTGTAGTCTACACTAGTCTCATTGCAAAGACTAGGTGACTTCTATCCTTCCACATTTATTTTAAAGATATGGGAATCATTTTAATAGCACTTAGTATAATGGACCTAGTATAAGAATGACTTTTCAACTAAAATATAGATTTCAATCTGTACCTTGTTATGTCTGTGATGATGATGATGATGATGATGATGATAATGATTAGATTGTCCTTTGTTCTTGAAGAAGACCATGACATCAGAGAGGTAATGCCATGATAAGCATATGAATTGGATTTGAGTGAGGGGGTCTGTGCTAAGTCACCAGCCTCACTTTCTTCTCCAGAACCCTCTGGGTCCAGGGGCCAGATAGTACTCAGGACGATTGGAGATGGCCCTGGATGCCAGGCAATCAGGGTTAAGTGACTTTGCCCAGGGTTACACAGCTAGTGTTAAGTATCTAAGGCTGGATTCGAACTCCAGCCCTCCTGATTTCAAGGTTTACACTATACCCACTGCATCTATTTGACATTTTATTTGATAAATCTTTACCAGTTATGGATGATGCTTTTTAATAACTCCAGTAAATTTTACTGAGGAATCTTATATTCTTGCCAAGACTCTCAGAAGTGCCAAGATTCTCAGAACATCCAATTTGGCTACTCCAAATAATTTATGAGAGCTCATCATAGAATTAACACAAAGAAAATGGATTGATTGAGCATAAAATTTTATATCTAGTTATCCTAATAGAGAATAAGATATAGCTAAATATAGTGTTATTGTCCTAGATGCCATGAAACATAATTAGTATGGTGCCTATTTCCCAAGAACTTAAAATTTAGTTGGGTTGAAAAACTGAAAAAGTGAGTAATAGTTCAAAGCAGTAAACCATACTTGACCAAATCAATAAGCACTTTGTGAAATTTAAATGAAGGGCTTACTACTAGCTGGAGTAGTTAGCGGAGTAGAATTTGTGGTGCATCTGTAAGTTCAGATAGATGAGATTTTTATATAAACACCAGTGACTTCCACAGTTCCTATGGTATTGTTTTGAAAGAGCATCTAGAATAGATACTCTATTTCCAAATTAAATCCTCCTTAGAATATATAATAGTCATTATCAGGAACCATTGGAAATTCACAAAATTTGTGATACTTTAAAGTATTGCTTGAAATTTAGATCTTTATTTTTACCAAAAAATAAAGTTGATTTTATTATTTTATTATTTTATTTATATAAAATTGTTAATTTTCAATCTGGATATATATATATATATATATGTATGTATTCAAGACACATCCAATTTTAACAATAGGCAAGATGGTGATATGTTTCATGATAATAACATTAGAAGAAATAAAATATTCAAATGATTAAAAAAGTTAACTATAGCTAAAGTTTATTATAACATAAATTGTTGGAGCTTTCATAAGTCATATCTACTTAAAATGGAAATAGACCATTTAAAAAGCATTATATTTTACTCTTTCAAGGGCACCTTTGGTTCATATAAAATCATCAAACTTAGAACTTCAGAAGTGAGTCTTCTAGAAGACTAGAGGTCATCAAGCCCAACACACTATTACACAGATTAGGTAACTGATGCTCAAAGTACTTTGCCTAGAATTATACAGCTAGTACATTCCACAAGTGAGATTTGAATCTGAGTCTTCAAAATCTCCAAGTCTTGTGCATATGTACTATTCCTGCTAATTTTTTTCCCAGATTTTTGATATTACCAATAACTTGATCTTAACCATTCCTTTATTTAAAAGATATCTAACAGGAATTTTCCCATGTTAAGATAGTGCTATTTTTATATCCTATTCAGTGTAATAGATGATTTTGAGTCATTCAAAGTTAGCATTTTGTTTTCATGAAAGCATGGTGGATTTATCATTTTAGGCATTTGGAAGCAGTTTAGATATTCCTTAGATTACAGTCATCTGCCTCACATATATAACCATCTGTGCCCTGAAGTCCCATTCAGATGCCCCATTGTGGCATGTGAATGACCCTAAATTCTCAAAAGCTTTACTAGCTGAGCCAGTCTTCGTTGTAAAGGGCTTCTGCTCTGTTCTAGGAACAGACTGTTTCTGCTTGCCATGGGCCTGCTCAGTTAGCAGCAGGCTGACCACTTGAGGGTTTTTTGGCCATGACATGCCATGAAACCACAAAAAAAATACAAAATAATTCCCAGTCCTGTGAATCTGCCTTCCACTGCTGAAGTTACTGCTTCAGAATGGTGGAACCTCAGGCAGAGGGCTATCAAACCTATCATTTTCAAATTCATCTCTATGCAAGCTCCTTGTTTGTCTTGACATTCTGACTTCAGCAAAACCAGGAGGCAAACAAAAGTCACAGCCAGATGGAACAGTGGCTTACAGGTTCTCCTCAGGAGGGTAAAGAGCTGATAGAATTGGTTTTATCCTCTGTCCAAAAACAACATGAGCTATTTGGTCCTCTTACATTACCATGATCATGCTACGTAGTTATTTCCAAAAGTATCACTGTAAAAATTATTAGAGTTTATATGCCAGCATCCTCTACAGAGGATGAAAAGGTAACAAAATTATATGAAGAACTCACCATTTCCTCCAAGTTTTTTTCAACAACTAGTGATTTAAGTGCATAGATAGTAAGGACAAAAAGTACATATATTGAAAAGTTTGGTTCAGGAATAATAAATGAAAGAGATCAGAGACTTGTGGGCTACACAGACACATTACACCTATAAATCATGACTTCTTTCTAAGAATTGGGAGGTGAGGGACTTGCTTAGCATTAAAAAACCAACACCAAATATAAAATTGGTTATATCATAATGGATAAAATGACTCATTGATATGGGAGTTATTCCTGAATCAGGTTGGTCTATCTTTAGACAACATACTTGTAAGAGTAAAGACAAAATTAGAAAAGAAAATGAAATAAGAATGTTATAACAAAATGAAAACCATGCCAACTTGATCTTTTTAAATAAATTACTGATTCTAAAAATGGGAAATGGATGGAGGAAAAAGACATTGACATTGATAAGAACAATTCCTACAAGTGTTTTAACTGATGTTAATGAACTGCCAGAGTGAAGAGAATTAAAACTTTAAAATTACCATCATCAGTCAACACCATATACATGCCAAGAAGAGAGTTGGCAGCCTAGGACAGACTCATTTGAATAGCTTTGGGGATAATGATGGAAGTTTGAAAGGAACAACTCATAAAATGAGACACAGTGAAAGAGAAAAATTTAAAGAAAATTTGGTAAAAGTCCTAATTTAGACATTTAACTGGGTTCAGGATGACACACAGTACACATGCACAAAAACCTCCATAGCCAACTCTTCAGAGAGCAGAATCATCACCTTCAAAGTCTAATCCCACAGCCTCAAATGTGTCTCTTGAAGAAGATGAAATGTTATTTGACAAAGATGGAGCAGAAAAGCAGGATTACACCATATATATGTATACATAGGAGCTCTTTACTGGCAGCAAAATTTTGAGGGTATTGAAGGATTAATTTTCAAGGTCTCAGTAAAAGAACTAGATACTGAAATTGTAGGGGAAAATTATTACTATTGTAAAAGGCAACTCTTGCCAACTTTCTACATAGAAAATTTTAGAATGTATGTACATTGAAAGCATCTGAAGGTATAGAAAGGTAACATTCATTTTTTACAAATATCATTTCCTAGGTAAATTTTTACCATCATATAATTGACAGAAAGGTATAGACAATATGAGTCCACTATGCTGCTACTTTGTTGATTTTAAAAGCTTTTGAATCCAGTAAAGCAAAATACTACTTTAAAGGCTCTACTTCAAAAAAGTGTCCTACCATGCTTACATCAAAATTCTACAGTATTCCAAAAAAGGGATATAGCCCAACTTTGTCCTTGCCCACATGGGACATATTTCAGGAGCATTGCAAGGAGTCAGCTACTTTTCCTGTTAGCTCAGGTAGGCTTGACACATAGTAAGTGCTTTCATAGGTGCTTGTCAATAATATTGCTTGTATTATAATATTGGAATATTTATGATACACTTTAATTTGTGGGACATTTTTCTCTCTTTGTACTTTATTATCAGGAATTTTTGGGAGGAGGTGGGGGAATATAAGCTATATGAAAGCAAAATGTCAATGAATCTATTTTTGTTTTTTTAATTAACATTGAACAGTTTCAGAAAGCAGTTCAGACATCCTCTTCCTTCACACACAGTGGACTACCTCAAAAACAAACCACGAAATAATTTTATTATTTCTTTTTTTTAAAAATATTAATTAAAATAGTGAATAGCAATTTAGAAGGGGTGGCTAGGTGGCACAGTGGATAAAGCACCAGCCCTGGAGTCAGGGTATCTGGGTTCAAATCCAGTCTCAAACACTTAATAATTACCTAGCTGTGTGGCCTTGGGCAAGCCACTTAAACCCATTTGCCTTGCAAAAAAAAATAGTGAATAGCAGCTCATCAAAACCACATAAAGATTCATGTCTTCTAAAATCATACCAGTAAAACACTTGAAGCCAAGTATCTGAAACATCCCCAAAGTCCAATTGTTAATCACAAAATCTACCTATACATAAAAGCTACCTATTCACTTTGTTCTAAAATGAACTGGCAAGATAGTTCTAATTATTGGAACCATCCTACAAATTGAGATTATAGATCTTTTTTCTTTGATATTTTGACATTTCAGAATTCATAATAGTTGTAAAGGTATAAAATAAAATTATTGATTTAAAAATTAGGAAAAACGAAGATAAATGTTATAAAATTTACTCCTTAAAGAAACATAGCTAGTTAACCATTTTGTGTCACCAATGACCATGCTAAGAACTGAGGATGCCTTTCATGTTCAGATATTTGGCTAAATTTCAGTTCATTTTCTTACTATCAAATTATGTGGTAAAAAAATATTTATATAAATTGTAATAATACCATTTTAAAATTCAAAGGAAGGTACCATTGATACCATTTGAAAGGTATAGAAACGTTAATTTTTTAATTACAGTCTATACTTTCAATACTTGTTTCATACATAGTCCTTCTGCTGGGTTATGTCCTCTCTATCAGAATTTTTAGTTCGTACAATGTTAATTTTAAATTCATCTTTATATATCCTTTGCTATATAAAAGGACAGGGGGACATGTGCAAAGTGAATCCTAGAAATACCCCAACATATCTTTTAGTTCTCCAGGCAGGCAAAATAATGCAAAGTAATTTTAGGAACAATTATACTTGATCAGGCTTGAGTTTTCCTATTACGTTAATAGGCTATTTTGAGTTCATATAATGAAAATAAAATAGTTTAACACTTTGGCAGAATATAATGTCACCTTTTTGAGTCCTCCTTCCTTCCATTCAGATCATTAGCCTCACATGATTTCCAATCCTAGGCCATTCTTCTTGCTCATGTCCTTCCTTAAATCCTCCATAGGCTACTAAGCCAATAAATTTTAGAATATCAGGGAAACTGATGTGGCCTGAGTCTATTTGTCTGCTTCCTCTTATTCTCATTCTCTCATTGAGAATATGTGAGAGCCTCCTCACCATGGACCTTTTCACTGGAATAATATTTATGTTGAGATGTTTTCTTGTTATTGTTGCGTCAATGAAAAAATTTGGTAATCCTGGAAACACCGAGAATTTTCCTCCAAATGCAGTGTAGCCTACCCCTTTCCCTCTCATTTCTGGGTCTAGTTAGAGCCCAGACTGAGAAACTTAAATTTCATCCTAAAAGTCAAAATAGAATATTGGAGGCTTTTGAACCAGGCAAAGACATTTTCCATAGTCCAAAAACTACTTTGATAATTTTATGAAGTTTGAATTAGAGAGGGAATAACCTAGAAGAAGGGAGAGTATTATGATGGAGCATTTAGAAAGGGAAAGAGTGGTTGTCATATGAGTGAGAAAAAGCTGATGATGAATGAGATAGAATCAGCATGATTTGGCAGTTGACTGAGAGTGGAAAGAATCAAGAATGATTTTGACACAGCAGACCAGATGACTCAGAGAAGAATAGTACCATGAGGGAAGTAAGGAAAATGGAAGGAAAGGCAATCAACTCAGGGGGAGATGAGTTCAGCTTTGCTTGAGTTTGAAAGGCCATGGGATAGAACTGCTGCTCGAGAGCTGGACCTCAGTTCTAAAAATCTTAGTTCAAGTCTGACCTCAGACTTTCCCAAACTCCGGGAACCTGGAAAAGTCACTTAACCATCTGTCTCTGTTACCTGACCTGTAAAATGGGAGAGCAGTAACCCTCACCTTCCTGGTTTGGTAAGGACTAATTGCTGTGATATTGTGTAAAGTGTATCATAAACCTTATAAATGTGAAGTAGTATTTGCAATGCTGGCAGAGCCTACTGATGATAATGTCCAGTACACATTTGGTAATCCAGGACTGGAGTTATACAGGAGAGGAATTCAGGAGGCGTGTGTGTATCATGCATGTGTATTCATCTATGTGTGGAGATATATAGAGTTTACATAAAGATGATCATTGAACCCTTGGAAGTATATAAGATCACCAAGGGTAACTGTAGAGATAAAAGAAGAAAAGAGCTGGGGATGTGTACACATTAACAACAACACTGTGAGATGATCAACTTTGATGGAAAAAGCTACTCTCAGCAGTTTAGAGAGTTAGGACAACCCTGTTAAACTGGCTATGGATAATGTTATGCCCATCCGGAGGAAGAAAAACAAAACAATACAAAAAGAACTCTTCAGAATCTGAAGAACACATTATAAAATTTTTCTTCTTATTTATCTCTTTCCCTTAATCCTAATTCCTCATACTGAAAATAACTAATCTGTAAACGTTTATCAAAAATATGTATCTAAGGGGTGGCCAGGTGATGCAGTGGATAGAGCACCGGCCCTGGAGTCAGGGAGAACCTGAGTTCAAATCTGGCATCAGTCACTTAATAATTACCTACCTGTGTGGCCTTGATGCCACTTAACCCCATTTGCCTTGCCAAAACCTAAAAGGGAAAAAAAAAACATCTACAATGCTAACCTGACTGTGGGGGAGGGGGTAAGAAGGGAGGGTGAAAGGAAATTTTGTAACTTAAAAATATACATGTGCATATGGATGAAAAAATTAATAAAAAAAGAAGAAAGGATCTGGGGACCTAGGAGAGGGAGCCTTGAGGGACAGTCACAGGGAGCCTGTGATCAAACAAAGGGAGAAGAAAATCAGGAAGGAAAGTCCAGAAAGCCAAGAGAGGAGGAGAGCAATGGAAGTACATGGAAGTAAGGAAGATGAAGTTCAAGACATTTCCAAATTTAAGAGATTATTGGTAGTCTTAGAGAAAGTGGTTTGTTGGGATTATGTATGTTGAAGAAGTAAATGGGAACTGAAACAGTTGCTGCAGCAGAATGAAATGAAGATTTGGAATGACAAATTGAAGGAATGGCATGATCAAGTACAAGGGTATTTTTTGGCTTGCTTTTTTTAATGATGAGGGAAACTCAAGTATAATTGTAGGCAAAGAAGTCAGTAATAGAAAGATGAGAGAACAAAAGAAAAAAATTGAATTATGAAACAAGCTTTCAGAAGGGAAAGGAAGGGATAGGGAACAAAAATATCTTAAATGAGTTATTTATGCTTATTAAAACAAATGAAAGACTTGTAAAATATTATGCAATATTGGCATTTTAGAAAATTTGGCAAAACTTCCAGAGATTATAAACTGCTACTGCCTTAAAGGTCCAACTTTTACATAGAAATAGTCTCCCTGTAACACTATATGGCCATAAATCGTTGAACACATGCTATCAGAAGAATCACAATCACAGGTGACTCGAAAATAACAGTATTAACTCATAGATAGGGTGTCTAAAACACATTCTTCACACAATTCAGTAAGGGAAGTAGGAAGAAATACCAGACTTGGAACCAGGAAAAATTTTGAATTTGAATCCTTGCCCTGATATTGTTCAACAATGGGCATAGCTATGAAACAGGGTTAAAACTAATAATGTTGCACTACATCACAGGACTGTTATAAAGAAATGACTTGTATATCTTAAATTATTTATAAAAGTTAACTACTATTACTATTGTAATACTATTTTATACGTGAGAAAATGGATTCAGGGAAATTGTGACTTGTCCATGAGGTTGCACAGTGAGAAAATGTCAGAACCAGAATTTAAACCCAAAGTATAGAGTTCTTACCACTGCCTACTTCTATACTGCCAGATGTTAGATATGGTTGGTGTTAATCACAGTAATATTTTCTGTAGCAGTGTACAGTTTTACAGAACTTTTCAGATAACCCTTTGGGGAAGTAGTCTACAATATATTAGCAACAAATTACACACTAAAGGTGTGATAAGCATAGCCCAAAAAAGGCATTAGGATAGTTAAGTTGCAAGAAAAGACTGTACCATACTAATCCAAAATTCAAAGATACAGGAGAAAGGTCTCTATAATGTTGAGTAGATCCTTTATGGAAGATTTAATGTAAAATTGAGGCAAGTATTTCACAAGACAGAAGGTTACAGATGGGTTACAGTCTACAGTGGGTGGGGGGAGAGTGTCCTACTGACATTGATGTGTAAATATCAATGAAAAAATGCACTCAAATTTTTAAAATCCCTTTTTGTTGGACTCCTTAGGAGTCAAGAAAGATCAGGACTTTGATCCACATAGATTGTTATATCACAGTTTTTTTAGTGAATAATAATTTGGTCTGTGATCTGATCAGAAATCTAGGCCTAGAAAAAAACGACGAGTTGATCATATAATGAAAGTGAGACAAAACAAATAGGCAAATTTTAAGTTGCAAATCTGCACATTATTAAGAGATTTAGAGAAAAGTAACTAGAAAGTTGAGTGGATACTTGTGAGGATATATGGGAGGACAAGAACAAGAATAGCATATAATGGGCTGGCAAGAGACAATATATACATCTTGAGTAAAATAAAGTCTTAATTTTCATTATTTTAAAGGTTTGAGAGTTTAAATAATATCTTTCTTATAGGTATTCCCATCAGAACAACCTTAGATAATTCTACAACAGTTCAGTATGCAGGTCTTCTCCATCAGCTGACTATGAAAGCCAAGAGTACAGTGCGAGATATTGATCCTCAGAATGACCTAACTTTTCTTAGAATCAGATCAAAGAAACATGAAGTCATGGTAGCTCCAGGTAATATATTTAGAATTTTTTAAATGCTTTATTCATTTCTTTTTAACGTTCTTTTTTTAAAAAAAGGTTTGAGACCCAAATTCCCTTCTTCCCACTAGACCCTCCCCTTTTGAGAAGGCAAGCAATTTGATATCTATTTATATATCTGAAATTATGCTGTTAGTCATACTGCAAAAATCAAAGACAGGTAGAAAAAGAGTAAAAAACATACTTTAATCTGTATTCAGAGTTAAGTTGTTCTCATTCTCTAGAGGTAGATAACAGGTTTTATGAATCCTTTGGAATTATCTTAGATGATTATTGTATTGATTAGAGTAAGTCTTTCATAGTTTAATCATTATTATATTGCGATTATATTCTTCTGGTTCTATACACTTCACTTTGTATCAGTTTATATAAGTTGTCCCAGGTTTTTCCTGAAATTATCCTGTTCATCATTTCTAATAGCACAATATTATAATAATAGAATTCCATAACAATCAAATATCACAACCTGTTCAGTCATTCCTCAATTGATGGGTACCCCCTCACTTTACATTTCTTTGCCACCACAAAGAAGAGATGCTATAAATGCTATAAATATGTACATACACTTTTTTTCTTTTCTTTATTCTCTTTGGCATACAGTCTTTGTAGTGACAGTCTGAGTAAAAGATGTTATAGCCTTTAGGGAGTAATCCAAACTTAGAATAATTGTTGGACCAGTTTACAATTCCACCACCCAATACCTTAGTATCTGGATTTTTCCACATCCTTTTCAGCATTTATCACTCTTCTATCATGTTAGTAAATCTGATAAGTATGGGGTGATACCTCAAAGTTATTTTACTTTGCAATTCTCTAATCGATTGTGATTTAGAGGATTTTTTCAAGTGCCTGTTGATAGTTTTGACTACTTCTTCTGAAAACTTACAGTTCATTTGCTTTGACCATTTATCAGTTGGGGAATGTCTCACTTTTTTTCAATAAAATTGACTCAATTCCCTGTATATTTGAGAAATCAGGCCTTATCAAAGAAACTTCCTATAACAATTTGCCAACTTTTCCTTTTAATTTTGACTTTATTGGTTTTGTTTGCAAAAAAAGTTTTAATTTCATGTAACCCATCTGTTTTACTTCCCATGATCCTTGCTATCTCTTGTTAGTCATAAACTCTTCCCCTCTCTGTAGATACAACAGGAAATTTTTCCATGCTTCCCCAATTTTCTTAAATTATCATCTTTTTTCTTTAAATCAATCAGGTCTCAGCTTTTACCTTATCTTGGTGTATTGTTTGTGTGTGTTTGTGTGTGTGTGTGTGTGTGTGTGTGTGTGTGTGTGAGAGAGAGAGAGAGAGAGAGAGAGAGAGAGAGAGAGAGAGAGAGGTGAGAGAGGTTATTCTGTGCTTAGTTTCTGCCAAATTGCTTAATTTTCCCAGAAATTTTTATCAAAAGTTTTTTGCCCCAAGTTCTCGCCCCAAAAGCTTGGATTATCAAACCCTAGGTTACTACTGTCAATTACTGCTGTACCACTCTATTTCTTAGCCAGTACAAGATTGTTTTGATAATTACCACTTCTCATATTGTTTGAAATCTAATGCTTCTAAGCCACCTTTTCCCACATTTTTTATCATTGATTCCTTTGATATTCCTGACCTTTTGTTCTGTCCAGAAAAATTTTGTTCCTAGGTTTCTAGCTCAATCAAATAATTCCTTGGTAGTTTTATTGATATGACATTGAGTAAGTAAATTAATTTCAATAGAATTTTCATTTTTATTACATTAGCTCAAATTACTCATGAGCAATTAATATTTCTCCAGTTGTTTAGATCCATATTTATGTGAAAATTGTTTGTAACTGTGTATTCATATAATCCCCATATTTGTCTTAGTAAGCAGCCTTACAAGTATTTCAACTTGTCCAGAGTTATTTTAAATGGAATTTCTCTTTCTATCTCTTCCTCTGGTTTTTCTTGGTAAGATATAGAACCACTGATAATCTATGTGGGGTTTGTTTTGGTTTGGTTTTGGTTTTTGCAAGGCAATGGGGTTAAGTGATTTGCCCAGGGTCTCACAGCTAGGCAATTATTAAATGTCTGAGGTCGGATTTGAACTCAGGTCCTCCTGACTCCAGGGCTGGTGCTATATCCACTGTGCCACCTAGCCACCCTTATGTGGGTTTCATTGGATATCCTGAAACGTGCTAAAATTGTTAATTGTTTCAATTATTTTTTCAGCTGATTCTCTGTAGTGCTCTAATCATACAATCATATCTAATGCAAAGAGTGATAGTTTTTGTTTCCTTGTTCCCTATTCTTATTCCTTCAGTTTCTTTTTCTTATTGCTATAGCTAGCATTTTAATAAAATATTTAATAATTATGGTGATAATGGAAATCTTGCTTTATCACTGATCTTATTAGGAATACTTCTTTCCAGTTTATTCCTCTTTACAGATAATGTTTGTTTTGATTTTAGATCAATTTTTGCTATGCAGTTTGTTTGGTAAACTCTTTGTGATTATATTTGGGGTTTTCTTGGTGATGATACTAGGGTGATTTGCCATTTTCTTCTCTAAATCATTGTTCAGATAAGTGAAGCAAACAAGGTTATATTGCTTGCCCAAGGTTACATATCTAAGTAAATATTTGAAGCCAGATTTAAACCCAGGTTTTCCTTACCCCAGGACTGGCATTCACATCACATAGCTATTATTTAACATTTTAAGAAAGGCTTCATTGATTCCAATGCTTTCCTAATATTTTTAATAGGAATAATAGGTATTCTATTTTGTCAAAAGCTTTTTCTGCATTTATTGAGAAAGTCATGATTTTTCTTGATTTTTGTTATTGGCATGATCATTTGTGTTAATAATTTTCCTAATATTGAATGAGCCATAGTATATGATCTTTGTGATATATTGCTCCTTGGTAGTATTTTATTTAAAAGTTTTGTATTGATATTCATTAAGGAAATTTGTTTACAGTTGTCTTTCTCTGTGATTCTCTGTGTCTCCATGGTTTAGGTGTCAAAGTCATATTTATATCATAAGAGGAAGATGGTAGTAATCCTTCTTTACCTGTTTTTTTCAAATAGTTTATATAATAATGGGATTAATTGTTCCTTCAATATTTGGTACAAACATTACACATATATATGACCGTATTATGCAAGTTTCTACTAACTTTCTCTGAAGGTATGAACAGTATAGCATCCTCCTTCATATTTATATGAAGTATTTATAACTCATATTTATATGAGTATTTATATTTCTAAATAAACCAGCTCATCATTTCCTACATTTCAGCAATATTCCAACACAATCACAACTAATCTAGGAGATTGTTCATGAAACACTTTTTCCTCAGTTTTCTGTATTCCTTTTATTCTTGACTATATTGGTTTTTATTTATACAAAAATTAATTGAAATTAATTGAAATTATCCATTTTATATTCTAACAATATTCTTGCCTTATAATATAATTTGAGGTCTGATACTACTGAATTTCCTTCTTTACATCTTTGTCCCCAGTTTCTTTAAAATTCCTCTCCTGGGGTGGCTAGGTGGTGTAGTGGATAAAACACTGGCCTTGGAGTCAGGAGTACCTGGGTTCAAATCCAGTCTCAAGACACTTAATAATTACCTAGCTGTGTGGCCTTGGGCAAGCCACTTAACCCCGTTTGCCTTGAAAAAAGCTAAAAAAATTAAAAAAAAAAAAAAATAAAATTCCTCTCCTATTGCTCTTCCAAATGAATTTTGTTAATAAATTTTCTAATGCAGTAAGGTATTTTTAAGTAATTGAATTGAATTAAAGTTGAATAGATTATTTTGGTAACATTTTCATTTTTCATGTATTTGAATTATTAAATTTACTAAATTAACAAAATTCAAATAAATAAATTATTAAATTTAAATTATTTAAATCTGATTTCATTTCTACAAAAGTTTATGTTCACATACTCTGTTTTGGCAGGTATATTCTCAGGTAGCTTATAATGTGTGATGATTTTGGTTGTTCTATAGTATAGTATCTTGATTTTTCTCTTTTGATACAATATATTTTAGCTTTAACTTTGTATTAAATCAAGATAATCATCCGTTTTTTAACATAATAAAGTCTACAAACCCTTTATTTTATCTTTTCTCATTTATGTTGCTTCCTTAAAGCAGCAAATCGTAAAATTCAAATTTTTGCCATCTGTTAATCTGTTTTCTTTCTATGGGTGATTCATCCCATTCACACTCAACTCCTTAACCTATGGGGGTTGTTTTCTTTTCTTTTCTTTTCTTTTCTTTTATTTTATTTTTTTGGGGGGGAGGAGGCAATGGGGTTAAGTGACTTGCCCAAGGACACACGGCTAAGTGCCTAAGGTCGGATTTGAACTCAGGTCCTCCTGATTTCAAGACCTGTGCCACCTAGCTGTTCCTATGTGATGTTTTCTTAATGAGCTCACTGATGACTTGTTCAATTTCTTTTTCTAAGATTAAATTTTCTATAATTTTTCGTTAATATTTAATTATTTTATTTTCTCTTCTATTAATCTGAGCAATTTATATTTTTGTAAATATTTATCCATTTTAATTGATTATCAGTTTTGCTGGCATATAATTGGACAAAATAGATCCTAATAATTGTTTTCATTTCACCCTGATTGTTGGTGCAAAATTCACCCTTTCCATTTTTGTTTCTGGTAATTTGTGTTTTTCTTTCTCATTTTTAATCAAATTAACTGATGGTTTACCTATTTTATTAGTTTTTTTCATAAAACTTTAGTTCATTTTTTATTTTCAATTTTATTGTTCAATCCTTTGATTTTCAGGACTTCTATTTTAGTGTTTGAGCATTTTCAACTTAATTTTTTTTGTTATATGCCAAATTCATTGTTCTTTTTTCCTCTTAGGGATGTACATATATAGAAATATAAAATTTCCCCTAAGCATTTCTTTGACTACATCCCACAAATTTTGTTATGTTTTCTTATTTTTGTTATTCTTTTAAATAAATTTACTGTTTCTGTGATTTGTTAGTTTACTCACTCATTCTTTAGGATTAAATTATTTAATTTCCAATAAACTTTCATTCTATGCTTCCACAGACCTTCCACAGGTTGAATGTAGTTTTATTACATTTTGGTCTGAAAGGGATACATTTAAAATTTTTCCTTTTTCTGCATTTGGTTGTGAGTTACACCCTAATATATGCTTAGAATTTGTGATGGTGCCATCTGAAGCAAAGAAAAAAGGTTTATTCCTTCTATTTTCATTAATTTTTTTCCAGGAGTCTTTCATATCTGACTTTTTCTGAAATTCTCTTAATCTTTTTAACTTCTTTCTTATTTATTTTATGGTTAGATTTATCTAACTCTAAAAAGGTAAAGTTTAATTCTCCCACTAGTATAATTTTCATCTTTGTTTCCTCTTCTTTTTTTATTTCTTAGGTTTTTGCAAGACAAATAGGGTTAAGTGGCTTGCCCAAGGCCACATGGCTAGGTAATTATTAAGTTTCTGAGGCCAGATTTGAACCCAGGTACTCCTGACTCCAGGGCCGGTGCTCTATCCACTGCGCCACCTAGCTGCCCCTTGCTTCATCTTCTAACATTTAAATTTTCCCTTAAGAATTGATATTAATTCACTGCCTAAGTTGTGAATAAATTACATTTATTATCTCTTTTAATTGGTCCTATTTTTGTTTTTTATTTTCTTAATTTTATTTTCAGTGAATATTTTATTTTGTTCTTCCAATTGTATGTTATAAAAGTTTTTCAACATTCATGCACATGCATGTGCATATTTCCAAGTTGCATAATTTCGTTCCACCCTCTATTTCCATCCTCTTACCCTCCACATTTGTGTTTAACATGTTTACAGATTAGTCATTTTCAGTGTAAGGAACTATGATTAAGAGAAATGAAAGAAAACCATGAGACAGGAAAAAATAAATAAGAGAGATTTTTATAAAATAAATGTGAGGGGCGGCTAGGTAGCACAGTGGATAGAGCACCGGCCCTGGAGTCAGGAGTACCTGAGTTCAAATCCGGCCTCAGACACTTAATAATTACCTAGCCCTGTGGCCTTGGACAAGCCACTTAACGCCATTGCCTTGCAAAAACTAAAATAAAAAAAAATTTTAAAAATGAATGTGGTGTTCATGCAGATTCTGTAGGGACTTTTTGTTTTGTTTTGTTTTGTTTTCCTTCCTCTGGATAAGGACAGCATTGTCCATAGGAAGTCTCCTAAGATTATCCTAGCTCTGTGAACTGCTGAGAGTTGCTGCTTCCATGTACAATGTTCTCTTGGTTCTACTCCCTTGGATTAGCAACAGATCCTATAATTCATTCCATGGTTTTCTAGAGTCTGCCCATTCATGGTTTCTTACAGAACAAGAATATTCCGTAGTATTCATGTACCATAACTTGTTTAGCCATTCTCCAATTGATGGACATCCCCTCAATTTCCAATTCTTTACCACTACAAAAAGAACTGGTATGAATATTTTGGAACATGTGAGGAATGATTTCTTCTGGATATAGGCCTAGTATTAGAATTGCTGAGTTAAACAGTTTAATTGCTCTTTGGGTATAGTTCCTTATTGCTCTCTAGGATGGTTGGATCCATTCACAACTCCACCAATAGTGCATTAATATTCGAGTTAGCCCACAACCTCTCCAACACTGATCATTTTCCCTTTCTGTCATGTTAACCAGTTTCATGAGTGTAAGTTGGAACCTCATGGTTGTTTTAATTTACATTTCTCTGATGTATAAAAATTTGGAGCATTTTTTCATGTGATTATATATAGATTTAATTTCTGCATTTGAAAACTATCTGTTCATTTCCTTTTACCTTTTATCAAGTGGGGAATGACTTATAACCTTATAAGTTTAATGCAATTCTCTAATATTTTAGAAATGAGACTTTTATCAGAAGCCCATCTGAAAATTTCTTCCCAGCTTTCTATTTACCTTCTAATTTTGGCCCATTGGTGCAAAACCTTTTTAATTTAATATAGTCAAAATCATCTATTTTGCTATTTATGATGGACTCTATATCTTGCTTGATCATAAATTTCTTCCCTTTCCATAGATCTCAGCAAGTATTTCTTGGTCTGTTAATTGATTATGCTTGCACTTTATGTCTAAATTCTGTGCCCATTTTGACCTTATTTTGGTATAGGGTGTAATATGTGGGTCTGTGCCTAGTTTTTTCTATACTATTTCCTGATTTTCCCAACAATTTTTGTCGAATACAGTTTATTACTGTAATCATTTACTACTGATTCTTTTGAACCTATCATAATTCACTGTTCCATTACGCTACTTCTTAATATCAATACCAGGCAATTTTGATGACTGCTGCTTTGTACTATGGTTTTAGATCTGGTAGAGCAATTGATTTACATTTTTTAAAACAATTTCCCTTATATTCTTGATCTTTTATTGCTCCAGATGAATTTTATGATGATTTTTTTTCCTAGCTCGGTAAAATAGTTATTTGGTAATTTGATTGATATGGCACTGAATAAGTAATTTAATTTAGCTAGATTTGTCATTTTTATAATATTAACTCAACCTAATCAAGAGCAATTGACATTTTTCCAGTTGTTTAGATCTGCCTTTATTTAGGTGTGAAGTTCTTTGTAATTTTGTCCATACAGTATCTGAGTTTCTCTTGGGAGGTAGATTTCCCAAGTATTTAATGTCTGCAGTGACTTTAAATTGAATTTCTCTATCTATTGTTCTTGGATTTTCCTTACTCATATATTGAAATGCTGATGATTTGTGTGGGTTTATTTAATATCCTGCTGCTTTGCTGAAGTTATTAATTGCTTCAAGTAGTTTTTTAGATGATTTTCTAGGGTCCTGTAAGTATACCATCATATCATCTGCAAAGACTGAAAGCTTTGCTTCCCCATTGCCAATTCTGATTCCTTCAATTTCTTTTTGTAATTGCTAAAGCTAGCATTTCTAATACCATATTGCATAGTAGTGGGTGATAATGGACATCCCTATTTTACCCCTTATCTAATTGGAAGTGTTCCTAGTTTATCCCCATTAATATAATATTTCTCTATGATTTT
Source organism: Macrotis lagotis (assembly GCF_037893015.1). Lineage (NCBI taxonomy): Eukaryota > Metazoa > Chordata > Mammalia > Peramelemorphia > Peramelidae > Macrotis > Macrotis lagotis. The sequence goes on from NC_133658.1 coordinate 84,925,545, forward strand.
AAAGAGATACTGCTTATTATTTTAAGGAAAAACCCCATTTATTCCTATACTAGTGTTTTTAAATAGGCATGGATGTTACTTTTTTTTTAAAGTTTTTGCAAGGCAAATGGGGTTAAGTGGCTTGCCCAAGGCCACACAGCTAGGTAATTATTAAGTGTCTGAGGCCGGATTTGAGCTCAGGTACTCTTGACTCCGGGGCCAGTGCTCTATCCACTGTGCCACCTAGCTGCCCCTGGATGTTGCATTTGGGCAGAGATTTTAAGCATCTATTGAGACAATCATATGATTTCTATTGGTTTTCTTATTGATATGTTCAATTGTGTTAAGTGTTTTCCTAACACTGAACCATCCCTGTCTACCTGGTATAAATCCTATCTTGCCATAATCTCTTTGATGTGAAAGTCTTAATGTTCATCAGGGAGATTGATCTACAGTTTTCTTTCTTTGTTTTGTTTCTTCGTGGGTTAGGTATCAGCACCATATTGATGTCATAAAAGGAATTTGGCAAAATCCCTTCTATTTTTAAATAGTTTATGTAGAATAGAAATTAATTGTTCCTTAAATATTTGATAGATTTCACATGTAAATCCATCTGGACATAGAGACATTTTCTTAGGGAGTGTATTGATGGTTTCTTCAATTTCTTTTTCTGAAATGGGGTTAAGTATTTTATTTCCTCTTCTGTTAATCTGGGCAGTTTGTATTTTTGTACATATTGATCCTTTTCACTCAGGTTTTCAAATTTATTGGCATACAGTTCAGAAAAATAGCTCTGAATTATCTCTTTAATTTCCTCCTTATTGGTGGTTCCTATTTCATTTTTGATACTGGTAATTTGGTTATCTTCTTTCTTCTTTTAAAATCAGATTAAACAAAGGTTTATCTGTTTTTTTCATAAAATCAAATTTTAGTTTTTATTAGGTCTGTAGTTTTCTTGCTTTCAATTTTATTAATCTCTCCCTTGATTTTCAGAATTTCTAATTTTGTATTTAATTGTTTTATTTTTTCCCAGGTTTTTAGTTTCAGAACCAATTCATTGATTTCCTCTTTCTCTATTTTGTTCATATAAGCATTCAGAGATATAAAATTTCCCCTAAAAACCTGCTTTGGCTGCATCCCCAAAATTTTGGTATGACTTCTCATTGTTATCATTTCTTGGATGACATTATTATTTCTATGATTTGTTGTTTGATTTATTCGTTCTTTAAAATTATTTAGTTTCCAATTAATTTTTGGTTTATCCTCTCATGATCCTTTATTATATTTAATTTTATTTGATCTGAAAAGTATGCATTTATTATTTCTGCCTTCCTGCATTTGATAATAAGGTTTTTATGCACTAGTAAATGGTCAATTTTGGAATAGGTGCCATGTACTTCAAAGAAAAAGTTATAATTCTTTTCTAACACCATTAAGTTTTCTCCAGAGGTCTATCATACCTAAGTTCTTCAAGATTTCATTCACCTTCTTAACTTCATTCTTGCTTATTTTATGGTTAAATTTATCTAATTCTGAGAGAAGGAGGTTTAAGGTCTACCAGTTTTGTTATTTATGTCTCCTTGTAATTCACTCAGCTTTTCCTTTAGGAATTTGGACACTATACCACTAGGTGAATACATGTTTAATAATGATATAGCTTCATTGCCTATGGTGTTTTTTAGTTTTAATTCCTTTCTTTATCTCTTTTATTGAGATTGATTTTTTGCTTTTGCTTTAATCAAAGAACAAGATCTCTACCTGATTATTTTTTTACTTCAGCTGAAGCATAATATATTTTGCTTCAGTCATTTACCTTTACCCTGTGTATATCTCTCTCTACTTCAAATGTGTTTCTTGTAAATAGCATGTTGTAGAATTTTGGTTTTTAATCCATTCTGCTATCCACTTCCATTTTATGGGAAATTTCATCTCATTCTCATTTACAGTTAAGATTATTAATTCTGTATTTTCTTCCTTGCTATCTTTCCCTATTTATATTTTTCTCTTTCATTTTATTTCTCCTCACCAAAGTTTTACTCTCTTTCCCTTTCTCCTTTAACTTTTCTTTCAGATTTTAACTTTCAGTTTATTTTCAACATTTTATCAGTCTTTTATCAGACTCTTCTTCCCTTTTCTTTCCTTTTTATCATTCTCTTCCCTTTTATCAGTCTCTTCTTCCTTTTTCTTTCCCTTCCTCCCTCCACCACTTCCCTGTAGAGTAAGTAGATTTTTTAAACTCAAGTGGGAATGTATTTTATTCCCTCTCTGGGCCAAATCTTTTGAATAAGATTCACTCAGTGTTCACAATCTCCCTTCTTTGCCTCTGCTATAATAGATCTTTATACCTTCACTTGTTCCTTATACCTTCCTTGTTCATTAATCCATAGAAGTACTATCAATCAAGTATTATCATTCAAGTACTATCAATCAAATTACCATCAATCAAAGGTTTATTAATTAATTGCTTGATAAGCTCAAAGTATCATTAATCAAAGTACAATCATAGGTAGATTGATTACTTGATTGAATGATAAGCAGCATTGCCTTATAATCACTAAGTACCTTCCCATCTTCTGTCTCAGAAATATATTTCTCAAGAGCCATGAATCTCATCAAATTAAAATCACTTTATACCTTATCCCCTTTATAAGTAATTTCCATGTATATAAACAACCCTCATGAACCAAAGCATCATACAAAACCAAATCATTTCATGAACTATTTATACCCTCCCCCACACTTACTCTATCTTTCCCACACTACCCCCCTTCAGCTCCCAAATCATGGTACTTAAAGCCTTCTTCAGTTAAGATAAGATCACTTCCTAATTTCTTTTATCTCCAACCCTTCTAAGTAGGGTCCCATCCTCTGTCCCTAAAGTCATTTCAGATTTAATTACCTTTACCATCTCTAAGTAGTAGGATACACTGAAGGTCTCTTAAGAACTTTTACAATTGATTGTAAGGTATAGGAGAAACTGGCTCAGCATAGGATGCCCTCATCAAAAAGTTCTAAACTCAATGAACAAGACAGAATTAAAGTAGGTTAAAGGAAACTGAGGCACACCCACAGCTTTTCATCTGGGCTATTTGTCCCAAACATAGTGATATCATCTTGGTCCTCTACAAATGTGTTCAACCTTTAACTATCCTAAAAGAAATTCAATTCTCAATTCTGGCCAAGATGGCAGAGAGAAGACAGGCACTGTGCTAAGGTCTAGTTTCCCCTCAAAAATAACATGAAAGAAACCGCTTTAACAGAAATTCAATGGACAAACCCTGAAAGAGAATCTCAAGGGACTGTGGGTGAACTGGAAGTGGAGAGCAGAGAGCCAGCAGGGGGCAGGGTGAAGCCAGTGGGCTGGCCTTAACCATGGAGACTTTGGTTAGTGACAGGTCAGAGGACCAACTTTAGCCGTGGATTCTTTGTCTGGGGGAGCAGAGGTCTGGTGAGTCCCAGATGGGCTAGAGGACAAGTTCCAGCACAGAGAGTTACAGAGAATGGCTGGATATGGATCCACTGGGCTCCAGGCCCTTAGCTCCATACTTTTAGCAGAGCCTTCTTCCCAGAACAAACAGTAATAGCCTCCCCTCCACTCCTTCAGTGGCAGGTTTGGGGCAGAAGAGCTCCTGCAGCTGAAAGGGAGATGAACTACCTCCCCCATGGCCCAGCCAATATTGTTCAGGGATAATTCAGATGCTGCTACTGCCCTCCACCCCACCCAGGGCTAGGGAAAGGGCCTTAAACATTCCAGAGTAAGCAACCAGCACCCCCTACTGGATGTCCCACTTGGGTTTTCAAAAGCAAACTTCTCTGAGTCAGCGCCTCCCCCAGCACAAGATCCTAGGAAATTGAAGACTAGCCAGCAGAAAGAGGGGCCCATTGAGAATTACTTTGAAGACAAAGATCTTAACCCAGAGAGATCTAGAACTTCTGAAGAGAATATGAATTGATCTCCAGCTCAGAAAATCTTCCATGAAGAAATCAGGAAGGAGTTTAAAATTCATTTGGGAAAATTTGTGGAAAAAACTCGATAAAATTAATGCCTTGCAAGAGAAAATTAACATCTAGCAACAAGAAAACAAATACTTGGAAAATACAATTGGACAAATACAAAATGAAAATAATTCTCTCAAATACTCAACTGGGAAAATGCAAAAAGAAAGTAATTCTCTCAAAATTACACTTGGGAAAATGAAAGACTCCTTCAAAAAATAGAATTGACCAATTGGAAAAGGAGTTGCAGAAGGTAAATGAAGAAAATTCTTCTCTAAAAAAAGATTGGAATCTGTGGAAACTAATGACTTTCATAAGACAACAAGATTCTGTTAAACACAACCAAAAAATGAAAAAAAAAAATAGAAGAAAATGTAAAATTACCTCATCAGGAAAACCACTGACCTTGAGAATAGAACCAGGAGAGATAACCAAAGAATTATTGGTCTTCCTGAAAACATCAAAAAGGAAAAAAGCCTGGACTTAATATTACAGGATTTAGTGATGGAAAACTGCCCTGATATCATGGAAGCAGAGGGCAAAATAGTTATTGAAACAACATGTTGATGCCCTACAGAAAAGTATCCTAAAATGAAAACACCAAGGAAAATTGTAGCCAAATTCTAGAACTATCAATAAAAGAGAAAATCCTGGAAGCAGCTAGAAAGAAACAATTTAAACACCAAAGAGTCACAATAAGGATTACGCAGGACCTGGCTGCATCAATTAAGGGATCAAAGTGCCTGGAATGAGATATTCCAAAGAGCAAGGGAGCTTGGAATGCAACCAAGAACCCACTATCCAGCAAAACTGAGTCTTCTCTTCCAGGGCAAAAGATAGACATTTAATGAAATAGGAGATTTCTATCTTTTCCTGATGAAAAGACCAGAGATAAGTAGAAAATTTGGACATCAAACAGGATGCTCAAGAGACACATGAAAAGATAAAGGGTAAAGAAAAAGAAAACTGCCATCCAATAAAATGAAACTGGCTATATACCCACCTGGGAGAAAGATTCTTACAATTCTCAAGAATTATAACTCCATTAGAGAGATTATACTTAGCCACAAGTGATGGAGACCCATGACTGATAAATGATTTAAAATCAATATCTCCCGAAAAAGAGGGGACAGTAAAGAGACAGGAGGATGGAGGAAATTGAATGGGGTGAATCACATTACATAAAGAGGTACAAAGGACTTAATGCAATAGAGAGGGTAAAGGGAGGAGGTAATAACCACCTGAATCTTACTCTCACCAGATTGGGCCTAAAGTTAACATAGACACACTAAGTTAAGTTGAGAAACTTATCTTAACTTTCAAGTATTAAAAGGCGAAAGGGGAATAGGAGAAGAAAAGAGGAACTAACAGAAGGAAGAAGGGGGAAAGGGAAAGAGGAAAGGGGAGTGGGGGGTTGGATAGAAGGGGACAAACAAACTGAAAGTGGTGGTATTCAGAAACAGAATACTGGGGAATATGGATAAAATGAAAAAAAAGGGGGAAATATAAACAGGGAAGATAACATGGAGGGCAATAAAATTAGTAATTATGACTTTGAATGTAAATGGGTTGAATGGTACCATAAAACATAAGCGAATAGCAGACTTTATTAAATATCAGAATCCTACAATATGCTACTCACAAGAAACACATTTGAAGCAGAGATACATACAGAGTAAAGGTAAAAGAATAGAGTAAAATATATTTTGCTTCAGTTAAAGTGAAGAAAAGCATGGGTGGCAATCCTTATCTCAGATGAAGTAGGTGTAAAAATAGATCTCATTAAAAGAGATAAGGAAGGAAACTATATCCTAAAAGGTACCATAGACAGTGAAGCAATTTCAATACTAAATATGTACACATGTATGCACCAAATGGTATAGCATACAAATTTTTAGAGAAGTTGACTGAGTTACAGGAAGACATAGACAGCAAAATTCTACTGGTGGGAGACCTCAAATTCTCACTTTCATATTTAGATAAATCTAACCATAAAATAAACAAGAAAGAAGTTAAGGAGGTAAATAGATTTATAGAAAACCTAGCTATGATAGACCTATGGAGGAAATTGATTGGGGATAGAAAGGAATATACATTTTCTGCAGTACATGGCACTTACACAGAAATTGACCATGTACTAGGGCATTAAAAACCTAATAATCAAATGCAGAAAGGCAGAAATAGTGAATAAATCCTTCTCAGATCATAATGCAATAAAAATCACATGCAATAATGGGGCAAGGAGTGATAGACCTAAAACTAATTGGAAACTAAATAACTTCATTTTAAAATATGAGTGGCTCGAACAACAATTTATAGAAAGAATTAATGATTTCATCCTAGATAATGACAATAAGGAAACAACATACCAAAACCTCCAGAATATAACCAAGGCAATTGTCATGGGATATATTATATCTTTAAATACTTACATGAATAAATTGGAGAGAGAAGAAATCAATGAACTAAACATGCAACTAAAAAAATTAGAGAAAGAACAAATTAAAAATCCCCAGTTAAATAACAAATTAGAAATTCTAAAAATTAAAGGAGAAATTAATAAAATTGAAAGCAAAAAAAACTATTGAATTAATGAATAAAACCAAGAGTTGGTTTTATGAAAAAACCAATAAAATTGACAAGCCTCTGGTTGATTTAATTTAAAAAAAGAAAGTAGAAAACCAAATTACCAATATCATAGATGCAAAAGGTGAACTCGCCACCAGTGAGGAAGAAATTAAAGTAATAATGTGGGATTATTTTGCCTACCTGTATGCTAACAAATTTGATATTCTAAGTTAAATGAATGAATATTTACAAAAAATATAAGTTGCCCAGGTTAAATGAAGAGGAAATTAAGTATTTAAATAACCCTATCTCAGAGAAAGAAAATTAAACAACCCATTATTTAACTCTCTAAGACAAAAGATCACCAGGGCCAGATGGATTTACAAGTGAATTCTATCAAATATTTAAGGAACAATTGGTTCTTATTCTATATAAACTCTTTGGCAAAATAGGTGAGGATGGAATTCTGCCTAACTCTTTCTAATGACACCAATATGGTGCTGCAACCTAAACCAGGAAGAGTCAAAACAGAGAAAGAAAATTATAGACTGATCTCCCTAATGAATGCAAAAATCTTAAATACAATATTAGCAAAGCAATTATAGCAAGTTATCACTAGCATAATACATTATAACCAAGCAGGATTTATCCCAGGAATGCAGGGTTGGTTCAATATTAGAAATCACATGATAATATCAATAGATGCTGAAAAAAGCCTTTGACAAAATACAGCACCCATTCCTACTAAAAGCACTAAGGAGCATACGAATAAATGGGTTGTTCCTTAGAATGATAAGAAATATCTGTCTGAAACCATCAACAAACATTTTATGCAAGGGGAATAAGCTAGAAGCATACCAAATAAGAGCAGGGGTGAAACAAGGATGCCTGTTATTGCCACTATTATTCAATATTGTGTTAGAAATGTTACCTTCAGCAATAAGAGAAGAAAAAGAAATTGAAGGAATTAGAATTGGGAAGGAAGAAGCAAAACTCTCACTCTTTGCAGAAGACATTGGTATAACTAGAGAATCATAAAAAATCATCTAAAAAACTTTTAGAAACAGTTAGCAACTTTAGCAAAGTTGCAGGCTATAAAATAAACCCTCATAAACCCTCAGCATTTCTATATATGACTAGCAATATACAGCAGCAAGACTTCGAAAGAGAAATCCTATTAAAAAGAGCTTCAGACAATATAAAATATTTAGTAGTCTACCTGCCAAGGCAGACACTTTTCACACAAATAAAATTATATCTAAAAAACTAGGCAAATATCAGCTACTCCTGGATTGCAATTTGGATTCAAAATTCCAAAAAATTACTTTAATGAGTTAGTAAAAATGTAAGTAAATTCATATGGTGAAATTAAAAAGTGAAGAATTTCCAGGGATTTAATGAAAAAAGTGCAAAGGAAGGTGTCTTAGCCCTACCAGATCTAAAATTATATTATAAAGCATCAGTCATCAAAACTTTCTGGTATTTGCTAAGAAATAGAGTGGTGGAGCATTGGAATAGATTAGGTGCAATAGCAAGAAGTGATTATAGTGATCTGCTATTTGATAAATCCAAAGAGCCTAGCTTTTGGGATAAAAACTCTCTCTTCAATAAAATTGTTGGGAAAATTGGAAATCAGTATGGCAGAAAATTGGATTAGACCAACACCTCACACCCTATACCAAGAAAAGATCAAAATGGATCCAGGCTTTAAACATGAAAGACAGCATTATAAGCAAACTAGGAGATTAAGGAATAGTTTACCTGTCAGATCTATGGAAAGGGAAGCAGTTTATGACCAAGGAAGAGATAGAGAACATCATTAAAAACAAACTAGATAATTTTGATTACATTAAATTAAAAGGCTTTTGCACAGAGAAGACCACTGTAACCAAGCTCAAAAGAAATGTAGTAAATTGGGAAACAATTTTTATAACTAGTATTTCTGACTCATTTCTAAACTATATATAGAGAACTGAGTCAAATTTATAAAAAAAAAACTAAGTCATTCCCTAATTGACAAATGGTGAAAGGATATGCAGAGGCAATTTTCAGATGAGGAAGTCAAAGCGATCTGTAGTCATATGAAAAATTGCTCTAAATCATTACTTACTAGAGAAATGAAAATTAAAGCATCTCCGAGACACTACCTCACACCTTTAAGACTGGCTAATATGATCAGAAAGGACACTGATCAATGTTGGAAGGAATGTGGGAAATCTGTGACACTCACACAACCTTTTTGGAGAGCAATTTAGAATTACACAAAAAGGCAATAAAATGTGGATACCCTTTGACCCAACAATGCCACTATTCAAGATTTATACCCTGAAGAGATCGTGGAAAAAGGGTAAAAACTTCACTTGTACAAAAATATTCATAGCAACCCTGTTTGTGGTAGCAAAGAATTGGAAACTGAGTGAATGTCCCATCTATTTGGGAATGACTGAACAAACTGTGGTATATGTACATTATGGGAAACTAATGTTCTAATAGAAACCAGGACGAATGGGAATTCAGAGAAGCCTGGTAGGATTTTCATAAAGTGTTGCTAAGCAAAAATGAGCAGAACCAGAACAGCATTGTACACCATAACAGCAACGTTGGGGTGATGATCAACCTTGATGGACTTGCTCATTCCATCAGTGCAACAATCAGACAATTTGGGGCTATCTGTGATGGAGAATACCATCTGTATCCAGAGAAAGAATTGGGGAGTTTGAACAAAGACCAAAGACTATTGCCGCTAATTTAAAAAAAAAACCACATTATCAATTTTGCTATCTTTTATATTTTATTTTTTTTTCCTTAAGGATATGGTTTCTCTCTTAAAACATTCAATTTAGATCAATGTATAGCATGGAAACAATGTAAAAACTAATAGACTGACTTCTATGGGGGATGGGGGAAGGAAGTGAGATCAGGGAAAAAATTATAAAATTCAAAAATAAACTAAAATTTTTAAAAATAGGTAAACAAACAACATGTATTAAATAATCAGAAAAAAGAAATACAATTCTCAAGAGTTGCAAGTGTTATATAGCTTCTTTTATAGGGTGTAAACAATTTTTTAAAATTTTATTTATTTAAGGCAATGAGGTTAAGATGACTTGTCCAATGTCATTGAATTTGAACTCAAGTCCACCTTACTCCAGGGCCGCTGCTGTTATCCACTGCACCACCTAACTATATACAATTTAATGTTTTTAACTAACTTTTGTTTTGGCTTTGTTCCCCTTTTCATTTATTTTTCTATACATGTCTTGAGGCTTGTATTTGGTGATTGATTTCTCTATTCAGTCCTGGTCTTTTTCTCAGGAAATTTTAGAAGTCCTCTATTTCATTGAACATTCATCTTTTCCCCTGTCAGAATGTAATGAATTTTTCAGGGTAGTAAATTCTTGCTTGTAATCCAAGATCCTTTGCCCTCCAAAATATGATTTTCCAGGTCCTTCAGCCCTTCACTGTTGAATCTGTGTAAGTCTGTGTTTCCTTTATATTTAAATTGCTTTTTTCCCCTACTTGTAGTATTTTCTCCTTTCTCTTTTATTTGGGAATTCTGTAATTTGTCTATGATAGCCCTTGAAGTTTTTATCCTGGCTTAGAGAGATGCAGGACTCTTTCCTCAGAAAGAAGACAGATGAAATTCAGTCTTATGCATATAAGAAGTCTTATAAGTCTTATGCACAAGGAAAAGTGCTTTTATGCTGCCCTGAAGGCTATGCTATTTATGGGCCAATGACCCATGGTCTCTCTTAAAAACTTTACAATTGATTGTAAGGTATGGGAGAAACTGACTGATCCACATTGATTAATGATAGGGACATGATCCTAGAGAGATGGGCTGAATGCTTCCATAGTCATCCTAGATCATCAACTGGCCATTGACTGTTTACTCAAGTTGATGTCATTCAGTCCCTAGTTGAAGTCCCAACTGAAAAAGAGACTTGAATTCCGTTAAGCTCCTTTCAAATGGCAAAGTACCTAGTGCCGATTCTATTCCAGCTGAGATCCTCAAGGTTGGGGGTCCATTGCTCATCCAAAAACTGACTGAAATTTTCCACGTTATATGGCATGAAGAGATCATCCCCCAAGAATTCAAGGCTGTGTCCTTGCTCCCATTCTTTTTAGCATGATGTTTTCAACCATATTATCAAGCACCTTCACTGAAGATGAACATGGCCTCAAGATCAGCTACTGCACTGATGGCAAATTCTTCAACTTGAAAGGGCTACAAGCCAGGACTAAAGTGGAGAGAATGTTGGTGCATGATAATTCTGTTTGCAGATTATTGTGCCCTCAATGCAACCTCTGAAGCTGAGATGCAGCTAAGTATGGATCAGTTCTCTATTGCTTGTGGTAATTTTGATCTAACAGTCAACATTAAGAAAACACAGATGCTCCATACCATCCATATGTGGAATCAGTGATTATGACAAATGGAAAAATTTTGAGTACTATGGACAAATTCACTTACCTTGGCAGCATCCTTTCCAGGGAGGTATACATTCACAATGAGGTTGACACTAAAATTGTCAGAGCTAGCTCAGTATTTTGGAAGGCTCCAAAAGAAAGAATGGGACAGAGTATTAGACTGCCTACCAAACTGAAGGTCTAGAGAACCATTGTGCTGACTACATTGCTATATGCCTGTTAAACCTGGACAGTCTACCAGTGCCCTATCAGGAAAATGAATCGTTTCTATCTAAATTGTCTTAGGAAAGTTCTGAAGATCACCTGGCAAGAGAAGATACCAGACACTAAGGTCCTTTCTTGAGCTAAATTGCTTGGTATTCCAATGTTACAACAGAGTGCAACTATGATGGGCTAGGCACAGTGTTAGAAATGTCACATGTGCACTTGCCAAAAAAAACTATTTTATGAAGAATTCACGCAGGGTAAGTACTCAGAAGTGGGTCAGAAGAAGTGATACTGAAACACCTTGAAGGTCTCATTGAAGAACTTTTAGAATTGTTAGAATTGTTTGTACAGCACTAGAGACAACTGGCATAGGACCACCCAGCTTGTATCCTCATCAGAGAGGGAGCTGCATTCTAAGAGGATGGTGGAATTGAAGTAACTCAAAGGCCTCATGACATGTAAATTTAGAGTACCCACCCAAGGTGTTCACATGGACTATTTGTGCCCAACTTGTGGTAGAGTATTCTGCACTCATATTGGTCTGATCAGCCACTATTGGACACCATGTAATTTGTCTCAAACTTAGTGATGTCATTTTGATCTTCTTCAATAATGGACAAGAACCAACCATCATATCCTGGGATCTCTTTCTGGAGGAGTTTTGTGTATTATTTAAAGGGCTATTGTGGCTTCATGCTCTAGCAAATTTGGACAGTTTTCCCTGATAATTTCCTAAAAAGACATTTTACAGGTTCTCTTTGTGATCTAGGCTTTCTAGTAGTTCAATAATGCATAAATTATCTTTTCTGAATCTATTTTCCCAATCATTTATTTTTCCTAAAAGGTTCTTTATATTTTCTTCAGTTTTTTCAACCTTTTTGCTTTGGTTGAGGAAATCTTTAAAATCTTTAAAATAAAAAAAACCTCTAAAAATTGGAATTGAACAAATAGAAACCAATGAATTTTAAAGATTTTATTTATTTTGAATTTTACAACTTTTTCCCTAATCTTGCTTCCCTCCTTCCACCCCACCCAGAAGGCAGTCTGTTAGTCTTTACATTGTTTCCATGGTATACATTGATCTAAGTTGAATGTGATTGAGAGAGAAATCATTTTCTTTTTTTTAGATTTTTTGCAAGGCAATGGGGTTAAGTGGCTTGCCCAAGATCACACAGCTAGGTAATTATTAAGTGTCTGAGGTCAGATTTGAACCCAGGTACTCCTGACTCCAGGGCTGGTGTTCTATCCACTGCACCACCTAGCTGCCCTGAGAAATCATATTCTTAAGGTAGAAAAATAAAGTATAAGAGATTGCAAAATTACACAATAAGATAATGATTTTCAGGGCAACTAGGTTTTCCAATGATAAAATCACAAATTCATTATGTATTCATATTACACACACACACACACACACGATTTGTATCTGCGGCTGAGAGCTTTATTGATAGATTTCTTCCTGACTTTTTCCACCCATGAATTATTCAACTTGTCATCTGCTGTTTTTTTTAATACTGTCCTTTCTATTCTCTGGGATGAACAGCTTCTTTCTCCCCCCCATCAATCCATTTTAGATTAAAACATTTTGATGAGATTCACAAAATTCCAGGCAAATATATACATTTTATTGACCCTTATTGGGTACATTCACAGAATGACATAATCTCATATTTAAAGGGACCTCTGAAAATATTTTTGTCCAAACCATAATTGATCAAGAATTCCTTCTATATTCTATCAAATAAGTAATTTTCCAGCCTTTGTTTGAAGACCACTAATAGAGAAGAACAAACTACCACCTGAGTCAATCCATTCTACTTTTGAATAGCTTTCATGATTTTTCTTGACATCAAGCTTAAATTTATCTTTTTTATAACTTCCACACATTGTTTCTGGTTCTAATTTCTGGGACCTAAGAAATGAAATCTAATTCCTCTTCCAAATGGCAGTCTTTTAAATACTTGGAATTATTGCAACTTTGTACAAGACCTTTGGTCTTCAGGTCAAACATTCTCAGGTCTTTCAGTAAATTCTCATATGGGGGTGGCTAGGTGGCGTAGTGGATAAAGCACCGGCTTTGGAGTCAGGAGTACCTGGGTTCAAATCTGGTCTCAGACATGTAATAATTACCTAGCTGTGTGGGCAAGCCACTTAACCCCATTTGCCTTGCAAAAGCCTAAAAAAAGCACACAAAAAATAAATTCTCATATGACAACATCTCATGACCTTTCTGGCACCTCCCCAGTTTACTAGTGTCTTTCCCAAAATGTGACACCCAGGACAGGAAACAATACTTCAGATATAATCTATTGTATGTAATGATAAGCAACTGATTAATAAATTTTCTGGGAAGCTAGGTGATGCAATAATAGAGTTCTAGGCTTAGAAGATTTGAGTTTTTACCAACTTCAGACACTTAATCACGTCTACCATAGTGTCCTAGGATTTAGTGCACATGAGCCTATTGACTTGAATTATCAAGGGCAGATTGATGCCCTCTTATTCAATCTTCATTTATATATTGAAATTGTATTCACCTCCTACAAGGTGAATACCTTGTCAGGACAAAAGATCCACAAGTAGCAGAAGCAAACTAAACTATCTGTCTTTTCTTTAGCATTAGATCCCATTCATGCTGAGAAGCAACCCTATTTTTTGACTCACCTCTTTTTTTAACCAATTAACTTTAAACACTTTCCATAATCCTTAGCTTTTCTCATCAACTGAAGTCATTCCAAAGTTGTGGAATGTTTTATATTCATCTTCTATTACTTGCCTTTGTGTCTGTCTTTTGTACATGTCTTCTTAAAATCTTAAGTACTCCTTGAATCTATATTGATATCTTTAGACGTCTTTTCTCATTAGAATTATTTTCTTTTTGGCTTCAGAATTTTATTCTTGAAACCTTTCTATCCCTCCTGAACTGAAATCCTTATAGAACTTTAGTCCATGACATCCTTCCGAGCCATTTCATGAACCCTTTGGAATCTGTTCTCTGCAGATCTCATATGTCTATCAGATTCTACCCAGATTTCTCTATTATAAATAGTAATGTACTAATCACCAAAATTTTCACCATTTGCGTTCCTCCATTACTTCCTCTTTGTGGTGAAAATCACATCCAAAATGCAATTCTCCTTATTAATTTTCCCAGATAAAATGTGCATTAATGCAAGTCCAGAAGCTGGTCTAGATTTATCAGACATAGATCTAACTCTACTAGAAGTCTGAATAATTATGATCTATCTGTTGTGATCTCTTCTAAACTTCTCATGTAACATTTCTTTCTTTCCAGATGATCCATGTAATACTCTAAAGATATTATCAGTTCAGTTTATCACCATCATGTTTTTCTACTTTAGATCAAATTTCTTCACAGAAGCAAGTCTTTCATATATACAGTGCCATTCCATCCATTCTCCTTTTTGCCTGTCTTCTGTTCACTTTAATAAGGTATTTGATGATCTGGAACTATATTCCAGTCCATGCATCTCATTGCAACAAATTATTTAATCATTGAGATCATATCTTACCTTATTTTTGAGTTGGGGGCCTCTAAAAACTTGTTTATGTGTATGTATGTACATATATATATATATATATATATATATATATATATATATATATATATATATTTACACATATTTGGGGAGGGAGAGAGAGAGAGAGAGAGAGAGAGAGAGAGAGAGAGAGAGAGAGAGAGAGAGAGAGAGAGAGAGATTCCCATTTTGATGGCTCCTTTCTTGGATTTTATGTACTACAACTTTCTGGGAGTGTGTTGCTACTCTTCTTTCTATGTAGCAACTACACAGTATCTATATTATCTAGTTTGGTGGGTATATTTAGGGAGTTTTTTTCCCCTCCCTCTTCCTTTACAGATTAAAGCCCTTTTGGTTAGATGAGACACTTCAAGACCAAAATCTCTCCTGACTTTCATTCCCTCCTCCTTTCCTTGCATTGTAATAACTCTCAAATTTCTTATGAACCTTAGTTTTGATCACTAGAATTAGTTTTCCTTAGTCACATTTTAATGAAATAGTGTTAATAAATTTAAAGTATATGAATCTCTCCCTCCTTTTAAGAGAACTTGATATATAAAACCTCAAAGGCATAATGAAGCTGAATAAACCAAGAGAACTGGGAAAAGAGGAGGCCACAAAGAAAAAAAAAGTTCTCTGAGCATTCCCAGCAGAGCAAAATTCTATGAATATACAGTGCCCATCAAGTCCCTTGGTTGGCCACCATTCCATTCCTGGAAAGCACCATAGAGGTCTTTGTTACAATCCCTTCATGTGTAGGAATGGAAACTTTTGGCTGGTAAGATGGTAATTTGCAGAGCTGGAGCTGGAGACCAGGTCTCTTGATTCTCTTAATTAAAAGTTTTAATTTCATTCAGTTAGAGAATTTTTGGTCATGGGGAAATATTTAAAGTTTCATAATGGGGGTGTCATTTAATTTATCTATACATCAGAAGTAGATATGTAAACCAAATTTATTGTTATACAGTGCTTAAAGTTCAAATGCTAAATAAATGGATACTTATTTAAATATAATTCTGATATACTTTTTTAACTATCAGATTAACTGAGATTTTCACATTTTTTTTCAGTTCCATCATTCTTTAGATATAAGGTAGATTTTTCAAGTTTCAGTGAGCTATATATATATATGTATATATATACATATATATATATATATAGTAATTGGCAGTTAATACTGTTTCTAAGATTAACTAAAATTTATCTTTTTTTGTTACAGATAAGGAATATCTTCTGATTGTCATTCAGAACCCAACTGAATAAGCCTGCAATAACAAATCTTGACGATGATGAATCAAAACTACTTTTTAACAAATACCTTCCTTTTTTCTAAAATTATATTCCTTCCTTATGAATATTTTAACATAATTAGCTGCTTTTATATTGAATCTATTTCTACTTATTCTATTTAATTTCTTTTGATTATATTTTAGTGTTCATTACAACATAATGAACTTATCAAATTTCTGGTGTGTATTTTCATATGTGTAGTGTAATAAAATTTATATATCCAAAATATATTCTCTAAATTTTTTTCATTGCTTACATTAAAGGTTTAATAATTTCTAAGAAGTAGACATTTTTACAATCTACATAAATATTAAATAAACACCCTCTGATAGCTGCAGTCAACTCTATTTCTTCTACCCTACAAACTTGGGGTTTATTCTTGAGTTTTATTACAACTTCTGCTGTTGTACAATCATTTTAGTCATGTCCAATTCTTTGTGACCCCATTTGGTGTTTTCTTGGCAATGATAATGGAATATTTTCCTGTTTCTTTCGCAAGATCATGATTCAACTGAGACAAACAGGGTTAAGTGATTTTCCCAGGGTCACACAGCTATGAGTTTATGAAGCCATCTCTTTAATAACCTTAAAACCTTTCTCAAATAAAAGAATCCTCCCCACTTTCATCATGCACCTCAAACCTTATGGCCACCTTGACTCCTTTACTCATTGTTTGTCCCCACAAACTCTTCTGAGGTCCTCTGGCTACAGCATTTTTTGGTGCTCTTTGCTATCCTTGGAACTTGTGTCATTAAATACCCATTGTGATTTAACTTAAATTGTACTTGGAGTATGTCCTTGATGGGAATCCTCCTTCCTCCTCCTCTATGATTTTCCTTTAAACTTCAGACACATGAACTAAATATGAGTTGAGTGGAATTTTGTGGAATCTTGGTATTCCTGTTGTCTTTCACTCTTGATTTCCAAACTCTTGCTTATTTATAATGGAAAAATAGTACCTTATATTAATATGTTTCCAGAATACTTTTGAACTTCATAGAAACCTTGTGTCGGGGTAGATGCTATAGGAATTAACCCAGTACAAATGGGGAAACAGAACTAGAGAACTAAAATACCATTTCAGAGGCAGGATTTGAACCAGGATTCTGGTGGTGCTGACCACCCAGATATCTCTTTCCAGAATCCAGATCTAAGACTGCAGCCTAATTTACCTTTGAACTTAACCCTAGCTATGGAATCAAAGAACTAGTATCTTAAAGGCTGCTTATAGAAAAACTAAAATCTCCCTTGCATCTTCAAGAAGCTGACAGATTTTGTGTTTAGTATGTAGTTTAGCATAGTTTATTCCAACCTTTGGATGGAGATTAATCTTTTCAGCAAATAGCACAAAAAGACTTAATCAAATGCTTTGCTGAAGTATATTGGGTTAAAAAGCATTAACTAAATTTTTAAAAAAAAGGAAGTCAGGTTTCTCTGACATGACCTCCATGGCAAAGCCATGCTTACCTTTACTTTCTCCACTGATTTTTCTAATTATTCACAAGCCATCCCCTTAATATAGTCTAGAATTTTGCTAGGACTAGATTTGAGACTCATTGATTTACTTTTCATATGAAAATGTCCCATGAAAATAGGGACAAGATCATCTTCCAGTCTATAGAATTTCTATAGAGTAATCACATCTGATAATTTTCAGAATCAGTGAATTCCTTTTGTCAACAAAGGCTGCATATGGAGAAGGGAGGGTACTACTCAATTCTGGTTTTGACTAGGTGCTTTTTGAGGTCATTACGATTCAATTATATCCATCACTTTCCCACACTTAATAGCTTATTCAAAATAAGAATTATTTCAGCACAGTCCTGTGATGAGGGACCTGAGAGTTCATGATCATTTATAAATAATAGTTTTTGTGTGTTACAACCTGTACTGACCATGCCCACATCCATTTTCATAAACCACTAATTCAAAGAGCTACCTAGGACTGTTTGGGGGGGGGTTGCCATGATAAAACATATGGACCAGAAAGGACAGAACAAAAAAGTTGTATAGCAAACTGATAACCAAGATACCTAAGATAGCAAAAGATGATTACGGTCATGGAATAAACACATTATAGGATTTTATTAGAATATATATTTTTGATCTTGGCTAAATTTTGTAATAAGTAAAAGAAAAAGCTATGAGGATAGAGCTATGTTGAAAATGGACAGCCAGTTGTGGTGAAATACAGCTGTAATTCCAACTTTCCAGGACGATGAGGCTGATGAATCTCATGAGATTTGAAGTTTTGAATTACAAGAAGATAGCTTTATGGTGAAGTCTTGGGAGAAAGGTGCCACCAGTTTTCTAAAGACACAAGAAATTATCAGTAATGGAGCAGTCAAACCTGGGCCAATTTAATGCATTTAGGTTATAAGAATACCTTGTACTTTAATTGTAAGGAAGTTGAAAAGACCAAGTCTTAAAAAAAAAGATGGACAGGGGAAGCATAGTAATAACAAGCAGAGCTGTTGTTGCAAGAGAAAAGGGCTTACAGGTTTGTAGTGCTTTAACTTTTAGAAATTATTTTTAACTTAATTTTTTTAAATGTATTTTAGAAACAACCTATTTAATCCTCACAACGATCCTGCCATATATGTTTTAATCTGCATATTTTCCATATAGGGTAACAGACTGGAATAAGATAACCAACCTATAGTGGAAAACAATGGCAAAAAGCCTCAGAGACAGGATTATAATTTAGGACTAATGACTCCAGTAATACCAGACAGCATCTCTAACAGCAGAGCTTTTCTGTGCTTTCAATAAGTTTTGTTGTTGGGTCATTTTTCAGTCATGTCTGATTCTTCATGACCTCACTTAGGGTTTCTTGGCAAAGAGATTGAATTTTATCAAATTAAAACTTTCTTCAGCTCATTTTACAGATGATGAAACTGGTAGTATCTGAAGTCATATTTTAACTCAAGAAGATGAGAATTCCAGACTCCAGGACAGGCAGTCTATCCACTTTGCTGCCTAGCTGTCCCTATTCAGTACGTACTGGCTGGTAAAATGACAAAAAAGAGTGCCGAGTTTGTCGGAGACTATAGCAGTAACAACTTCATACCTCTACAGCTTTATTTCCATCACTACCCTCCACAAACTACATTCCAAGCAAACTGGCTTTTTTTGGTTTTGTCTTGTTTTTTGTTTTTTTTTTTTTTTGCTACTGAATGCTATGCTATGGTCTTCAATTATTTTTGAATTTTGTTTACCTAATCAATCCCACAACTTTTCTGTTTTAACCAACATCAAACAATTTTTATAATTACTGTTTTTATAGTAAAGTTTGTCATATGATAAGGCAAAAACCTACTCATTCCTTTCTACATATATTATTATTTCTTTGAGATTTTGGCTTTTGTTCCCCCAGATGCATTTTGTTGTCTTCTCTAATTCTAGAAATTAATTATTTTATAAGCTTGATTTGTATAGCATTAAATGTGTAAATTAATTTACACAGCATTATAATTTTTATTAGTATGGTCTAACTATATAAGCAATTTCTCTCCAATTATTTTTGTTATTAATATAGCTTATTAAATTTATAATTTTACTAATATTAAACTAATCGTTCTTTCCTGGTATCAATTTAACTTGAACAAATTGTATAATCTTTTTAGCTTATAGCTGTGGCCTGAATGCTAATACTTAATTCAATATTTTTGAATTAATATTCATTAGAGATATTGGTCTGTGGCATTCTTTGACTTCATTTTCCCTGATTTAAATTTCAGGAACATATTTTCTCTTAAGAGTTTGATAGAATGCCATCTTTCTTTATTATTGCAAACAATTTATATCAAATTGGAACTAGGGTTTTTTTTGAAATTTGATTTCGTTCACTTATAAATTCATCTGAACCTATTTTCCCTCACTTTGTGACAGCATTTGTTGCTTGGTCAATTTCTTTTTCTGAGATTGGATGGCCTAAATTTTCTGTTTCTTTGTCTTCCATGATGTTGGCATATAATTGAACAAAATAGTTTCTAGTAATTTTCTTTTTATTATGAGCTTTTTTCATTTTTTATATGAGAAATTTCATTTTTCCCCTTCTTTATCAATTTATTATATCAGTTATAATTTAGTCTTCCCCTTCAAAAATATCAAAAACTACTACAGCCACTGACTTTGATCATGTCAAAAGATCTTTTTTATTTTATCTCTTCTTTGATTTTTAAAATTCTATTTTTATTTGTTTTTCTGTTACTTTTGATTTTTTCTTTTTCTTTCTTTTTTTATTAATATAAATGTTTAAAGAGCTGCATTTTCCCCTAAGGATTGCTTTGGCTGAATTCCAAAGGTTTTGGCATAATATCTCATTGTTGTCATTTTCTGGTTCTTACTAGAACTCTGATCCTTGCACTTTCTCTCTTTTTAGTCACATTTTATGATCACATTCTGAAGTTGGTTGTTTCACTTATAATTCTATCCTCTCCAATATTACTATCCTAGAGACAGATAAGTAGTGCAATAAAGTGCTGGGTTTAATGTAATGAAGACCTGAATTCAAATTCAACCCCAAACACTTACTGCTTATATGACCAAGCATGAGTCACTTAACCTCTGTCTGCTTTAATTCTTTCCTTGTAAGAGAGGGATAATAATAGCTCAACTATTGAGACTGATGTCTCAAGTTGTAAGGACCAAGTGAAAGAATATTTTTACATGTTTACCATTTTTAAGTGTTAATAAAGATTTGTTTCTTGCCTTACATGCCTCCCATCCTGTTTTCATGTTGTTTAGTATTTTTCTATCAAGAACCTTGTATATACATGTGTTTGTGCTTATGTTCAATTCTCCTTTTCTGATTAAAATATGGAAGAGGTCATGAAAATGTCAGTCCACAATCCAAAAATGGTCAAAGAATATGAACAAACATTTCTCAAAAGAATTGCAAACTAATATCAATATTATGAAAGAATGTTCTAAATCATAAATAACTATAAAAATGTGAAGCAATACAACTCTGAGGTTTCATTTCACACTCCGGAAATATGACAAAAAAAGAGTCAATTTTGGATGGAGTTGTGGAAAGGTGGCCTCATTAATGCATTATGGTGGAGTTGTGAATTGGTCCAAACATTCTGAAAAACAATTTAGAATAATGAAAAGAAAATTACTAATATGCCTATGACCTTAAATTCAGAAATTCCACCAAAACATTTGAGATCCTAAGGAATTCAAGGACAAAACAAGACAAAAAGAAACTATATATATATATATATATATATATATATATATATATATATGAAGCATTTTTTGCAGTAGCAAAATTGTAAATAAAATAGATGTCCCTTAGTTGGCATAGGAAGGATTGGGTTAGATTTATATGACCCCCGTCTTCTCTATAATTTGGAGCCAGAGACCCAGATTATCTGTATATGGTGATTGAAATGGGTTCTTTCTGTTTCAATCACCTGGTGGGTCACTATGCATTCTGATTTATATCACCATAATATATAAATTATATATAGCTTATGTAAATATTATATACAAATTTAAAACTACCTTAATATATACATTACATATATAAGTATAACATAAATTATATAAATATATAACTATTTTACCAAAATATATAAATTATGTAACTATATCTTATGTAACTATCATATAGAAATTATGTAACTACATCTTGTATAGATATAATGTATAAATTCCATAAATATAATGCCCAATGGATAGAATATAATCCACAGTGGGGAATTGGTGTCATCCTCTGCAGTTGCCCTAGAAAGCTCTGATGTGATGCTGGAGCTCTCTGGTCCTGGGCTTCCTTCCATCATAGCCTGTTATTTCTGCCTCCTGCTGTGGATGTCAATGCCTTAAGGAATGCATGCCCAAGACCTGTCTTTTCCTGTGCAGTGAGCTGTGGATACTGTTTCTATTCTGACAGTTCAGGTCTGGAAGCTCCCTTGAGGCACTTGATTAGGAGAATTAGGAGAATGATCAGAACCCCAACTGCCAACAGCTCCTTTTGCATCCCCCCATCTCTCCTGCCTCCACTAACTACTGGTCCAGTTTCCAATATATGGTCTGAGTTGCTATTGGCTTCCTTACTTTGACCTCCACAGGTCTCCTTCACCCCCTTCTTGCCATTGTTTTTGTATTATGGTGAATTGAGGGGTATTTCTTTATCTTCAGTCTTTCTGAGACTACTTTCAGATAATTTCTGGACTTTATGCGATAAAATTTGACTTCTTGATGACTTTTTCTAATCCTAACTTCTACAAGCCTAGAAGACTTGAGTTCAAACCCCACCTCAGACTCTAGTAAATTTGCTGCTCGATGGAATGGCGATAACCAGGGCATCCCCCTTACAAAGTGGTTGTGAGCATCAGCTGATTTAATAGATGACAAAGTATTTTATAAACCTTAAAAGCACCATATAAATAATAACTATGATGACTCTTGGAAGATACTTGAGAAGCAATGGAGAAAGAGGGAGGGGGAATGCTGAAGTAAAGAATGAAATTTTAAGTATTCTGGTGGTAACATATTCTCCAATTGAACCCTTTCAACACCCCAACACTTCATTGGTGGATCCACTGGGTGATATATTCATTTTCTTCCTGCTGTCCCTGCCAAGAATATCAAGTTTTATTTAACCAGAAAGTTTTGGCAGGTGTCAAGAAGGCCCTGGCTGTGGGCAGACCTTTCAGTTATCTTTCTCTAGGGAAAAGGACCTTTCCAACGAGCAAAAAGAAACCTTTCCCTCTGATCAGGACCAGAACAGCAGCAGAGGAAGATTTGCTGCCAGAAATTAATCCCTAGCCTCCCAGCCCAGACAGTGGCACTCCCTCCTAGATTAATAACAATGTAGTTAATTAGCCATAAAAGGATGCGTGTGCTCACACCCATAGCTTACACTGATACAAAACCATTTACAAATCTGCCATTGCACAGAAGATGCCGGCAGCCTGTGCAGGCAGTTACCCTCACACACATCATCTTGCTATAAATTTTACCTCCACAGCAGGAACCCTGCTCAGAGGGTCCCCAGAGGAACATCTCCCTACCATAAATATTTATGATAATGAACTTGAAAAGGCTAGCTTAATAAAATATCTGCAAAGGCAATTAAATATCATTATCACTACTGTTTCCCCGAATCCTGGACTCTGAAGGGTGGGAATGCCACTGTTTGGCCAAGATAATGCTTCTGAAAAGACAAAAATCAGTGGCCAGCTGTATTGGACTGATCCTGCCTCCTTATGTCCCCACCTACCTGCCTACTGATTTCTAAAGGACATAAAGCGCAAGAAAAGGGCAAGTTGCTGACTCTTTCCCTCTTACTGATATTAGAGCAATTACAAACTCTCTCCAGCAGATGGAAGATGTAGGGCACAATATCCAGTCTCTGCCAACCTCAGGAAAAGAAAGGACTCTATGTCTCCTAAATCTGTCGTTTCCCTTTCTCTTCCATTTACCATTCCTATTCAAAGGAAAAAATTCCTATTCATCACAAAAGTTCTGATTTAACAGGAACCTTAGTTGGCAGCTAATGTCTCTTAACAATGATTTTGCATTGTTTTTATATTTGGCAGTTGGGCAATGCCCCTTTTTTAGAATAACATTAGCAGGTGCATCCTATGAAATACATAAAATTACAAAGGAAAACAACAACATTGAGCTATGTTTTGTTTTTTTAAATTAGTTTGTGGATGCCTGCAAGGTCTCAAACACCTTCAGAGATGGAAGTCATTGTCATTTATTAAGGGAGGACTTTCTTCTTTCAAACAGATCAAATTGAGACCAAAATCTAACTCTCTAAAATTTCACTTTTAAGAATAATGTCTGAAATCCAAATCACTCTGGCTTTCATTGATTGACTAGCAGTAGGTACCAGCCCAATCTTCACTTGGTTATTGTTTGGGTTCTGATGGCTTAGAATGAGTGCAAATAGAAATGGTTTCTGTTTTGGTAGCAAACCAAGGGACTTCATCTCCCAGATTGATTTTTTTTAACTAGGTAAAAGAGGCCATCCTTTGCTTCATAATTTATATAACCTTAATCATTAAATGAATGCTGCCTCAGTCAAACAGAAACCTGGGAAAGACCTTAAGGCCAAAATCTCTCACTGCAACAACATTTCCAGTATTCCTGATCCATATCTGGCCACTGAACCCAGATGGCTTGAGAGGAAAGAATGATACTGGAAATTTTCACAGTCCTTCCTCACTTAAATCCAATTTTCTTGCAAGTTATGACATCTTCCTGATATCATATATGACCCTTGATACCATTTAACCTATAACTGACTCAGTTTCCTGATCTGTAAAATGAAAATAATAAAAGTACTTACCTCCCACAATTTTCATAAGGATCAAATTAAATAATATTCATAAATCATAGTAGACACCATATAAATATTAGTAATTATTATAGTTATTATTAATTTTCTTCAAACTAAACATTCCAAATTCAAGTGACCTTTTTGGTATTATCTTTTATTCTTTCACCATACTGGTCTCTTACAGACTCACAGAATATCACCTTGATATTGGAACAGGCTTCCTAATCATTTCCAGTTTGTCAATACCTTTCCTAAAACATCAAACTCCAAATTGTACATAGTAGTCCAGTTGCCTAGGCAATATAAAGTATACTAGAACTAGCATCTATTTCTTTCTGGACACTGCCTTTCATGATAGCCCAAGATCCTAGGAACTTTGATCAAGGTAGCACTTATGATTCATATTGATCTTGCTGACCAGTAAAACCCATGGATTTTTTTTTCTTTCTTGTCTCCCCCCACTTGGCTTTCTTCAAGTCTCATCTAAAACCCAATTTCTTTTAAAAGAATCTTTTAATGATTCTTTTAATACTAATGTCTTCTTTCTGAAGTTGCCTTCAATTTATTTGTATGTAGCTGTTTGTATGTTGCCTCTTTCACTAAACTAAAAACTTTCTGGGATTGTTTGTCTTGTTTACTATATTCAGTATTCTTAGCTTGGTATGTTTGGCATACTTAATAAATGCTTATTCACTTAAATTAACTTTTTCACACAATTCCCCAGCAGAATGCAAGGTCCTTATGGACAAGGACTGTTTGTTCATTTAGTCTTTCTTTTATTTTCTCGGCCTATAGTAGGTAAATGGAAAACGAACAACTATTAATATCATATAAAGGAAAGAGTCTGAAGAGATGATACTCCTGGCATTTTTAATTATAGAACATAGAGCAAATCATCTCACCACCCTGAACCTCAATTTCATAATGCGTAAATGGGAAAAATAACATCTGTAGTGAGAGATATTTGATATTATAGGTGTTTTTAAAAGCAAGATGGCCTCAGACTCAGGAAGAAGTAGATTTAAATACCAGACCTGATATATTAACTGGATTTTAGTTTCCCAGATAATTCTCTAAGATTAAATGTAACAGATATAATACCTATCTTCACTGATTGAAGAAATTCCTCTTTAGAAGCTCCCTACACTGATAAGATCACAGTTCCTACTTATCTCACAGATGCCATTTTTCCTTCTCTTCCTCCCAGACAGAATCTGTCCTTCTGTTCCCCTTTGTTCTCCCAATAGGACTCAAAGAAAATGGCTACAATAGTTAAGTCATTCAGCTCTGTCTTCCCTGGGAGTGTGCACTCCACCTAGACCATCCAACCCTGCCACTGCTGCTGCTGCTGCCCCAAGATGTTTGGATAGACATAATTCTTTCCCTCATAGATTTCATAGTCCACTGTGTTTTGGTCTGGGCTAAGTACAGCTTGCTTAGATGGCATCTAATGTCTGAAATCCAAGATGGAAGATGATAAGAAACTGCTTCTGAAAGAATCATGAAGATGAAAGAAATGCATGTTATCATTCTGTAACTGGTTTTGATCTATCTCCCATTTAATTGGGAAAAATTTCCCCCCAATGGCTGCTATATCTTGAAAGTCAACATCCCTTTGTTAAAGTCAGTTAATGTCAAGTGATTAAATGGAAATGGGGTAGTCATTATTATCCCTTAACAAATAAGAAAGAGATGTGAGCAGGGGCCAAGATGGCAGAAAGAAGACAGGCACAGTGCTAAGTCTCCTGACCTTCCCTCATATATAATATGAAACAACCTCTTAACAGAAATCTGATCTACAAAACCCAGAAGGAGAAACTAGGAAAAGATCTACCTCAAGGTTTGTCCTCCCGGATCGTGGGTGAGCTGGGTGCAGAGGGTGAACTCTGCCGGGAGCACAGGACAGGATCAGAGCCTGAGAGCTCCACAAGTCTGATTGGTGGGGCAAGCAAGATCCTGAGACCCTGAAGGTGTGACCAGACTGATCAGCAACAAGGTGAGTGAGAGTCTGAGAGCTTGACTAGCCTGATCAGTAGGGCAGACTAGAACCTGAAAGCCAAAAAGCAGGGCAAGCCTGATTGTCCATGGGGACTGGACCACCTAAGGAGCAGAGGCATTGGTTGTGGCACTGATGGTCTGGAGCCTGCCTGCGGAGCTAAAGGGTGAGTTCCAGTCCAGGAGAGCTGCACCTATACTTTCATTTCAACTGAAGCCCCTTCCCAGACCAAACACAATTACAGCCCACCTCTGTCCTAGGCTAAGGTGTGAGCCTCAGACCTCCCTTGGCTGCGAATAGTGAGAGCAATTACCTTACCCTAGGATAAAATCCACCATTGGTCAAAGATAAAATTACTCAACAACTTCATCTACCCCCCTCCAGGCTAAGGGAGAGGGACTCAAATTAAGGTCACAGACACTCCAGAGAAAGCAACCAACACAGCCTATTGACTAGTTCACTTGGAGTTACTAAACGCAGTGAGTAAAGCCTCTAGGATCTCAACACCAAATCTCTGTGAACCAGCCCCTCACCAGCATAAGGTCTTAGGAACATGAAGAATGATCAGCAAAAAGGAAAGTCCATAGAAAAATTCCTAGAAGAAATAGACCCTAAACCAGAAAGACCTAGAACCTCTTAGAAGACTATGATCTGGTCTCCAGCACAGAGAGACTTCATTGAAAAAATCAGGAAGGAGTTTAAAAATCAACTGGAAAATTTGGGAGACAGTAAACACCTTGCAACAAGAAAACAAATCATTGGAAAATACAGTTGAACAAATACAAAAAGAAAACAATTATTTCAAAACCTCAATTGGTCAAATGGAAAACTCTTTCAAAAAATAGAATTGACCAGTTAGAAAAGGAGTTTCAAAAGGTAAATGAAGAAAATTCTTATCTTAAAAAAATAATGGAGTCTGTGAAAACTAATGACTTCATGAGACAGCAAAAGTCTGTTAAACAAAACCAAAAAATCAAAAAAATAGAAGAAAATGTAAAATACCTCATCAGCAAAACCACTGATCTGGTGAATAGATCGAGAAGGGACAATCTGAGAATTATAGGCTTTCCTGAAAGCATTGAAGAGAAAAAAAGCCTGGACTTAATATTATAGGATTTAGTGATGGAAAATTGCCCTGATATCATGGAACCAGAGTGAAAAATAGTTATTGAAAGAATACATCAATCTCCTCTAGAAAGAGATCCTAAAATGAAAACGCCAAGGAATGTTGTGGCTGAATTCCAGAACTATCAAATAAAAAAGAAAATCCTGCAAGCAGCCAGAAAGAAACAATTTAAATACCAAGGAGCCACAGTAAGGATTACACAGGAACTTGCTACATCAACATTAAGGGATTGAAGGGAAAGGAATGAGATATTCCAAAGAGCAAGGGAGCTTGGAATGCAGCCAAGAATCCACTAACCAACAAAACTGAGCCTTCACTTCTAGGGGAAAAGTTGGACATTTAACAAAATGGGAGACATCCAACATTTCCTAATGAAAAGATCAGAGTTTAATAGAAACTTTGGACATCAAACAGGAGGTTCAAGAGACACATGAAAAGGTTAAAAAAGGGGGAGATAAAGAAAAAAATACTGCTACCCAATAAGATGAAACAGACTATATACCCTCCTGGAAGAAAGAGTCTCATAACTCTTGAGAACTGTAACTCTATTAGAGAGAATATTTAGCCAGAAGTGATGGAAACTCATGGCTTTTCTGTGACGCAGACAGAATTATTTTTAAAAAATACTTCCTTAAAAAGGGGGACAGTAAGGAGACAGGAGGATGGAGATTGAATGGGGTAAATCTCATTACATTCAGTGGTGCAAAAGACCTATTGCAATAGAGGGGAAGAAAAGAGGTTAGAACCACCTGAATCTTCTTCTCATCAGACTTGCTTAAAGTTAACTTACACAAATACTCAGTTAAGTTATGAAACTTGTTTTACCTTGCAAGTATTAAAATAGGAAAAGGGGAGGGAGGGGACAGGGAGGGGGAGAAAAGCAGGAACTAACAGAAGGAAGGAAGGAAAGAATAGGAAAATGGAAAGTAGAAAGAAAGGGGAGGGGGTTGATATAGGAGGGAAAACACACTGAAGGGGGTGGTATTCAGAAGCAAAATACTGGGGAATATGGATAAAGGGGAAAATACAAACAGAAAGGGCATGTAGGGCAATAAAGAATTAATCATTATAACTTTTAATATGAATGAGATGAACTCTCCCTTAAAATATAAGCAAATAGCAGAGTGGATTAAAAAACAGAATCCTACAGTATGCTGCTTACAAGAAACTCATTTAAAGCAGAGAAATACATATAAGTAAAAGGATGGAGCAAATATATTTTGCACCAGCTGAAGCGAAAAAAGCAGGGGTAGCAATCCTTATCTGAGGCAAGGCATTTGCAAAAATAGATATTGTTAAAAAAGATAAGGACGGAAACTATATCCTCCTAAAAGGTACCATACACAATAAAGTAATTTTAATACTAAATATTTATGCACCCAATGGTATAGCATCCAAATTCTTAGAGAAGTTGAATGAGTTACAGGAAGACATAGACAGCAAAATTCTACTAGTGGGAGACTTTGACCTCCTGCTCTCAGATTTAGATAAATCTAACCATAAAATAAACAAGAAGGAAGTAAAGGAGATAGATTGTTAGAAAACTTAGACATATAGACTTATGGAGGAAACTGAATAGAGATAGAAAGGAATATATTTTTTTTCAGCAGTACATGCCACTTACCAAAAATTTGACCATATACTAGGACATAAAAACCTAATCAGCAACTGAAGAAAGGCAAAAATAGCGAATACATCTTTCTCAGATCATAACGCAATAAAAATCATATGCAATACTGGATCAGGGAGATACAGACCCAAAACTAATTGGAAACTAAATAAGCTCATTTTTAAAAAATCAGTGGATCAAAAAATGATAAAAAAAAGAATTATTTCATCCTGGATAATGACAATAATGAAACAACATACCAGATAGATCTTATGGGATTCACTCAAGGTAGCTGTCAGAGGATATATTATATCTTTAAATGCTTACATGAATAAATTAGAGAAAGAGGAAATCAATGAATTAAGTATGCAACTAAAAAAATTAGAGAAAGAACAAATTAAAAACCCCCAATTAAACAACAAATTAGAAATTCTAAAAATTAAAGGAGAAATTAATAAAATTGAAATCAAGAAAACTATTCAACTAATAAATAAAACCAAGAGTTGGTTTTATGAAAAAACAATAAAATTGATGAACCTCTGGTAAATTTGATTAAAAAAAAGGAAAGAAGAAAACCAAATTACTAGTATCATAAATGAAAAAGTTGAACTCACCACCAATGAGGAAGAAATTAAAGTAATAATTCAGAATTATTTTGCCCAACTCTAGGCCAATAAATTTGACAATCTAAGTGAAACGGACAAATATTTACCAAAATATAAGTTGCCCAGGTTAAGTGAAGAGGAAATTGAAAACCTAAACAACCCTATCTCAGAAAAAAGAAATTCACCATCCATTATTGAACTCCCTAAGAAAAAAATCTCCAGGGCCAGATGGATGCACAAATGAATTCTATCAAACAGTTAAGTAACAATTGGTTCCAATTCTATATAAACTCTTTGGAAAAACAGGTGAAGACAGAACTCTGCCTAACTCTTTCTATGACACCAATATGGTGCTGATACCTAAACCAGGAAGTGTTAAAAAAAGAGAAAGAAAATTATAGACCTATCTCCCTGATGAATATAGATGCCAAAATCTTAAATAAAATCTTAGCAAATCAATTACAAGAAGTTATCACTAGAATAAAACACTATGACCAAGTAGGATTTATTCCAGTAATGCAGAGTTGGTTCAATATTAGGAAAAACTGTTAGTATAATTAATTATATCAATAACAAACCTATCAGAAATTATATGATTATATCAATAGATACTGAAAAAGCTTTTGACAAAATACAGTACCCATTCCTACTAAAAACAATACAGAGCATAGGAATAAAATGTTTGTTCCTTAGAATAATAAGCAATATCTATCTGAATCCATCAACAAGCCTTATATGCCGCAGGGACAGTCTAGAGGCATACCCAGTAAGATCATGGGTGAAACAAGTATGCCCATTATCACCACTACTATTCAATATTGTATTAGAAATGTTAGCCTCAGCAATAAGAGAAGGAAAAAGAAATTGAAGGAATTATAATTGGGAAGGAAGAGACAAAACTATTACTCTTTGCAGATGGCATGATGGTATACCTAGAGAATCCCAAAAAATCATCTAAAAACTACTAGAAATGATTAATAACTTCAGAAAATTCATAGGATATAAAATAAACCCTCATAAATTCATGACAATTTTATATATGACTAGCAAAGTACAGCAGAAAGAACTAGAAAGAGAAAATCCATTCAAAGTAACCTCAGACAATATAAAATACCTGGGAGTCTATCTGTCATGGCAGACTCAAAAACTTTTTTGAAAACAATTACAAAATACTTCTCACACAAATAAAATCAGATTTAAATAACTGAGTAAACATCAACTGCTCATGAATAGACTAAGTTAACATAATAAAAATGACAATTCTACAAAAACTAAATTACCTGTTTAGTGCCCTACCAATCAAAATTCCAAAAAATTACTTTAATGAGTTAGAAAAAGTGGTAAGTAAACTCATATGGAGAAATAAAAAATCAAGAATTTCCAGGGATTCAATAAAAAAGTGTAAAAGAAGGTGGCTTAGCCCTACCTGATCTAAAATTATATTATAAACCATTAGTCATCAAAACTGTCTAGTATTGGCTAAGAAATAGAGTGGTAGATCAGTGGAATAGATTAGGTGCAATAGCAGAAAATGATTATAGTAATCTGCTGTTTGATATACTCAAGGAGTCCAGCTATTGGGATAAAACTCTCTTCAATAAAAACTGTTGTGAAAATTGGAAGTTAGTATGGAAGAAACTTAGATTAGACCAACACCTCACACCCTATACCAAGTTAAGATCAAAATGGATATAGGATTTAGACAAAAAAATATTATAGGCAAACTTGAAGATCAAGGAGTAGTTTACCTGTCAGATCTATGGAAAGGGAAGCAGTTTATGACCAAGGAAGAGATGGAGAACATCATTAAAACAAACTAAATAATTTTGATTATATTAAATTAGAAGCTTTAGCACAGATAAAACCACTGTAACTAAGATCAAAAGAAATGTTGCATTGGGAAACAATTTTTACAACTAGTATTTCTGACAAAGGACTCATTTCTAAATACAGAGAACTGAGTCAAATTTTAAAAAAACAGCCATTCTCCAATTGACAAATGGTCAAAGGATATGTAAAGGCAATTTACAGATGAGGAAATCAAAGTGATTCATACTCATATGAAAAATTGCTCTAAATTATTACTTATTAGAGAAATGCAAAGCATCTCTGAGGTACCACCTCACACCTCTCAGACTGGGCAATATGATCAGAAAGGACAATAATCAATGTTGGAAGGGATGTAGGAAATCTGGGACATTAATGTAATGTTGGTAGAACTGTGAACTCATCTAACCTTTCTGAAGAGGAATTTGAAATTTTCCCCAAAGGACAACAAAAATGTTCATACTCTGATCTAGCAATACCACTACTGGGTCTATACCCTGAAGAGATTATGAAAAAGAGTAAAAACATCACTTGTACAAAAATATTCATAGCAGCCCTGTTTGTGGTGGCAAAGAATTGGAAATTAAATTTCCTTCAATTGGGAAATGAGTTAACAAACTGTGGTATATGTATGTCATGAAACATTATTGTTCTATTAGAAACCAGGAGAGATGGGGATTCGGGAAAGCCTGGAAGGATTTGCATGAACTGATGCTGAGCAAGATGAGCAGAACAAGAAAAACATTGTACCCCCTAACAGCAACATGGGGGTGATGATCAACCTTGTTTGACTTGCTCATTCCATCAGTGCAACAATCGGGGAAAATTCTGGGGTAACTGTGATGGAGAATACCATCTGTATCCAGAGAAAGAATTGTGGAGTTTGAACAAAGATCTTTAATTTAGAAAAAAAACAACTCATTATCTTACTATGTAATTCTGCTATCACTTATACTTTATTTTTCTTCCTTAAGGATATGATTTTTCTCTCATCACATTCAGCTTAGATCAATGTATACCATGGAAACATTGTAAAGACTAACAGACTGCCTTCTGTGTGTGGGGGGGGGGAAGATTGGGGGAAAAATTGTAAAACTCAAAATAAAATATTAAAGAAAAAACAAATAAAGAACACAGATGGTGGGACTTGAGCAAATGGGCAAAGCAAGCAATCCCCCAAAACATCAAGGTTACTTGTAAATTTTGAAAGGGAGATATAGATGTGTTGCACTTGTAAGAGGAAAATACACTTGCACTTATAAATATTGTACACAACAGTATTTATCTGCACTGAGGTGATGTAAACAAATGTATGTGTAAAGAAAAAAAGTTACTACTGATGATAAAATCTAGAGGGCTTAATGAAAGTGCACCATTAGAGTTGAGGTTAAAAAATGGTTAGGGGAAAAAAGGGCAAGAAAAAACATGAAAGTTATTTTCCCAAAGCATACTTATCATTGGGAGCCAAGATGGCAGAGGAGTACAAAGAACAACTTAACTCTCTGTTACATTTCTTTCAGCAAAGTCTAGAAAATTCATTACATGAAACCTGATTAGGAAATCTAAGGGAAAAAACATAATATGTCATTTTCCCAAGCTAGATGGGAATAATATAACAGCAGAGAGATCTATGGGCACTAGAGATGGGGTCTGGACAGGACCATCCTGCAGAGAATTTAAGAGCCTGAGGAATGAAATTGAACCAAGACTGCCAACAGTCAACTATACCACTCATTGCCCAGTTCTAAGTGACAGATCCAGATGTTCCACTATGAGAAGTAGTGCTAGGCTCTAGACTGTGTACTCAGTGAGAGCAAGCTCCAAAACCATGTGGCTCTGACCCTAGAACTAGATTAGGGTCTCAGCTTCAGCCTCTAGTCCAGTCAGGAGCCTGAAGTGAAATAACCAGGACAGGAATTCCAGACCACAAAGGATCATGCAGTTTTGGCCGTTGAAAGCAACAGAACTTTCCAACTAGCTGATAGTAACTGAATCCAGCATCAGCCTACTGCATCTTCCTACCACAGGTAAAAGGCAAGGAATGTTATGCAAAACTCAGAAAGCCAGAGAGTTCAGTCAGTGGTTAGACTTTGCTCTCAATCAGATGTCTTGGGTGATCTGAATAACCCGAGATCATGGAAGAACATAAGATTTTCTACCCCAAGAAAATAGTAGAAGAATCCAAGAGAAAAAAAAGCAAAACATAACAAAAACCTCAACTAAAGCATTCCCCCATAATTGCATAGATGTAGTCTCAGTCTAGTATAAAGTCTGATTCATAAGTGGGCTGGAAGAATAAGCAAATATGAAAAGAATTCCATCCAAAAGAGCTGTTATGGTGACATAGGGATGCCCAAGATATAAACTCAAAAAAGCATGACTCCAAAATATCTACAAATCCTCCAAAAAAAATATATCTAGGGCACAAGACCAAATTAGAATTCCAGAAAGAGATGACACTTGAGAAATTTTTTTAAAAAGCTAAAATATTTCAAAAACCAAATAAGAGCACTAGAAAAGAAAAGGAAAAAGTAATAAAAAGCTATGGAGGAAAGATTTGGAAAGAAAATTACTTGAAATAAGAAGTATAGAACCTTACTCAAAGGTAGGGAATAGAGGGGAAATAATCTCCCTGAAAATTAGAATTGACTAGATCTAAATTAGTGACTCAGGAGAAAACAAAAAATATAAAAAAAGAAGACTGAAAAATAAAAGAAGTAAGATTTCTCATAACTAAAGGAGTTGTAGGCTTGAAAGAGTCTGACTGTGTATCATGTACAGAATTTTTGATTTCCCAGACCAACAGCAACTCTGACCCTTCACTGTTATAGAATCAATTCTTCTCAAATCTCATTCCAGATTTAAATAATAATCTGGATATTGTTGAGACTTAGAGATTACAAAAAAAGGGAAGAAATTGTCTTTCTAATCAGCTTGACTCTCTTCAGTCTAAGCTGAAAAAAAACTTATCTTCTCTTAACCTCAACTTTCACTTTTTGACTCTAAAATCAAATAAATGATCTTATCTTTTTAATATCAATTTCAAATAGCATTAGGACAGACATAGATATTAATAAGCATAATAGATGATAATATATTTCAAAGAGATTGAATCTCTTCCCTTGCACCCCTCACCTACTAAAAGGAGCATTGGGAGGATGTGGTCAGATAGGAACCAATAATGATCATTGTTTCGCTTTTCATCCATCTCTTGTCCCTCTCAGCAAGACTTCTCAGTGGAAGAAAATTTCTCCATTGTTAGAAGCCCTAGAAACTTGGGTGAACTCTGAATATTCCCTTCATTTCCCCAAGACAGAGTACTTAGGAGACAAAGATATTAAATAAGCAAATCATTATTAAAAATGTCTTTATATTTAAGATAATTTTATGTTATTGATATTTTATTAACATATTATCAATTAATATGTTGAATGATCAATATTAATCTATATTATAGTAATTGGCTCTTTTCTCTGAAATCAATATGTTGTTGTTTGTCCTTCCATTTGGCCTGGATGCTTGCACTCAGGTTTAAGTGATTTCCCCAAGGTCACCCAACTAGTAAGAGTCAAGTACCTGAGGCCACATTTGAACTCAAGTCCTCCTGACTCCAGAACTGGTGCTCTCTCAATTGCACCACCTAGATGTCCTTGAATTGCTCTGTACCTTCTGAACAGTGGCATTTCTCTGGATTTAAAGTCTAAGAATCTGTATTCAAATCTCAGCTTTGTCGCTTACTACCTAGGTGATCTTATTTAGGCAAGTCAGCAATAGTCTGTGGGTTTTCATTTCTCATCTAGACAATGAGAACTTTGAACTTGAAGAACATTAAGATTATTAGCAGTTTTTAATTCGATGATCTGAAATCCTGGGATCCTGCCTTCCTCTCAAATGATCCACCCGTCCTAGATGTCCCTAAGCAGTCTTCCTCCCTGAGTTGTCTTTACAGTTTCCAGTGTAAGAGTACCAAGCTCATCCTGTATCCTTATACAGACATAAAGGAGTATCAGGGCCTTCTTTAGTTTGCTTCTTCTTAACATTAAGAGGGAGAATCCCAAGGTCACTAAATATGTCTGATGCCCAGAGGCTCAGGTAAGTGGTTGTGTTTCATTTGCCTTGCATTAGAAATACATAGTGTTGTGAGAGAGCCAGGTCCATTTTTTTCCACTGGGAAAGATGCACATTAATCAGTTGTACTGAACAGATGGATGTTGGTATAAAAAAGTATAAAATCTGGAGCCAGAAAAACCTGGATTTAAATACTGGCTCTGCTTCTGATTTCTTGCGTGGCTTCTGACACTGAGTTTCTTACCCTCAGTTTCCATATCTACAAAATAAGGAGATTGAACTCAGCAGTTTCTAAGCTCTCATCCACCTCTAAATCTGGATTCCTTGGATTCCCATTCCCTGCTACCCCCATTTATTAATTTTTAAAATAAGGATGACTATATCATCTGTATAATAATAATAATAATAACAAATGATAATGATAATAATATTTGTCCTTCATTCCTGAAGAAGACCATGACATCAGGGAGGTGATGCCATAACAAGCACATGAATTGGATTTGAATGAGGGGTGCTGTGTTAAGTCATTTTATCCTCCAGAGCCATCTGAATCCAATGACCAGATATGAATTGGGACAACTGGAGATGGCCTTGGATGCAAGACAATCAAGGTTAAGTGACTTGCCCAAGGTCACACAGCTAGTAAATGTTTGAGGCTGAATTCAGGTTCTAGTCCTCCTGATTCTAGATCCAGTGCTCTATCTACTGTACCACCTAGTTGTCCCACCTGTATTGTAGCTATGAGAGGAAGGTTGGATCCAGGATTTAGATCAATAGAATTTAAAACTGTAAAGAATTTAGAACCATTAAAACGTAGCAAATATCTGTTCCAAAATTATAGAGGTAGAAATTATGACCCAAGGTTGAAGGTCACTTATCCAAAGTCACATTGGAAGTAAATGACAGAGCTAGAGTCTTTTCTTATGAGGGAACAACTTCATAAACTTTATGGAAATCAAAACCCTTTTTACCATTTATATAGCTTAAGATTTATAGCAGAAGAACATGGGCTCTGGAGTAAGAGAATCTCTGATATTTATTAGCTGAGTAACTTACCTTGAGTAAATCATTTAGTTGGACTTCTGATTTCACACCTGGGAGATGTCTTTCCCAGTTCTACAGCTATCACCCCACAAGATATGTTCAAATTGTACCTCTGATACTTACTACTTATGTGAACTTACCTTAAGCATTAGGCTTCTATGGACCGCAGTTTCCCCACAGGTAAAATTAGGGGTGAGGCTAGATGGGCTCTAAGGTGCCTTTCTGTTCTAGATATCTATTCCTTTGGTGATTTTAATTTAAGGTGGTAAAATATCTTAAAGCTAGGCTTCTTTCTGTCTCTTCAAGATACTTTATATATATTTCTATTTCAAAGTTTTCTAAAAGAATGACTTCTGGGCTAGCATTGTAAAAGGGTCATCAATTGGAAGACTGGCGACTGAACTCTGAAACAAGAAATGTCTGAAGCTGTACCTCCCATAGTACAGAGGGACTAGCATGTGCAGACAAATTCTCAGCCTCAGGGGAGTGGCTGGTGCCAATGTCATCATGCAAAAATGCCCCCA
This sequence comes from Macrotis lagotis, assembly GCF_037893015.1. Lineage (NCBI taxonomy): Eukaryota > Metazoa > Chordata > Mammalia > Peramelemorphia > Peramelidae > Macrotis > Macrotis lagotis. Next base: position 84,962,656 of record NC_133658.1, read on the forward strand.
AGAAACACAGTTGACCACAACATTCATCTTCTGCACAAACATCAACTTGTTCCTCTCTTCTGAGCCTGTAGAAAGACTGGGTATTTGATATTATCTGAAGGGAGGAGGGGGAAAAGAATGCTTGGTTTAAATTCAAAAGCAGTTCATTGTCAGTAGGGGCTGGAGGATGGGAAAGGCGATGTTATCTGAACATGTTTACCTACTGCTGCTGCCAAGGCCAGCAATTTTCTAAAGATGCAATGAGAAATTCTTCATCATCTTTTGTGAGATTTCTAGACAACACGAGTTCAATCTAGGGAGTTATGAGAAAGGAAATTTGCTTCTTAATAAAAAAGCCTTGATACTTAATATATATGCATATATTCTAAAGATAAAGATGTGACATATCTATATCTACTTACAATGACTACAATAATGTTAATAAAAAGAACAATAAAAGCTAAAACTTCTGGAGAAAAAGATGAAGAAATGTACATCTCTAAATTGGAAAGGTGAGAATCTATAGATATGCAATGTTGCACAATTTTGATAGATGTGGACACTGTTGCTTTTCTTAACTGTTCCTTCTTTGTTATAAGCTAAGTCTCACTGATGAATGTGAGAATGAGTATATCTAGAAATAATTGACATATTAACAAAACTTGTAAAAATAACTTAAAACATCTATGTGTATAAAAGTCCTGTTCCTTATTCTTTTATAAGAATATGGACTTTTAAAGAACATTTAGCAAATATTTTATATGAACTTTTAAAGAACATTTAGCAAAGAGATATTTCTTATTAGTTAAACCACCATCTCAAGTCAGTCCAAGAAGCAGTAGAGAAATAATAAGTGACATTTCTCAGTATAGTGACCCATAGATTCAACTAAAGAAACTAAGTACCTGATGGGAGGAGAAAACTAAAAAGAATGAAATGGAGTACAGCTACTTTCTGATGGGAAAAATAGAGAAAGAAGAAAGAAAATGTAAGTACCCATTGGTGGCCCCACTTATGAGTGCAACCCATAAGAAATTATAGAAGTACTTGGTCAGGTAAAGGAGGGACAAGTCCCAGGAATTCTAATCAAGTCATGAAGAAAGGTAGCAAAGAGAAGAAATGTGAGGGAAAGAACTATGTGATCCTTCCTTGGAGCTGAGCACCTGACTGACTCAGGAAACAGTCATAGTCATGGAAAATAGCTTGACTGAAACTAGGCATAGACCAACATATCACACCCGGATAATATTAAAATGGGTACATGATTTAAACATAAAGGGTGATACCATAAGCAAATTCGGAGAACAAGGAATAATTTGCCTGTCAGATCAATGAAGAAATGAAGAATGTATGATCTAACAAGAAATAAAGGATATTATAAAATGCAAAATGGATCATTTTGAAATTAAAAAGTTTTTTACACAAATAAAATCAATGCAATCAATATTATAAGGAAGGCAGAAAGTTGGGAAACAATTTTTTATAGAGAAGTCAAATTTATAAGAATACATGTCATTCCCCAATTCATAAATGGTCAAAGAATATGAACAGGAAGTTTTCAGATAAAGAAATTAAAACTATCTATAGACATTTGAAAAAATCTATTTTTATCATAATTGATTAGAGACATGAAAATGAAAATAACTGAAATACCATCATACATCTATCAGATTGGCTACTATGACAGGAAAGGAAAATGCTAAATGTTAGAAAAGATGTGGGAAAATTAAAACTAATAGAAACTAATGCATTGTTAGTGCAGTTGTGAACTGATTCAACTGTCTGGAGAACAATTTGGAACTATGTCAAAGAGCCATCAAACTGTGCATACCCTTTGGTTTAGCAATACCACAACTAGGTCTATATCCCAAGAGATCATTTAGAAGGGAACAGGACCAACATGTACAAAAATATTTACAGTAGCTCCTTTGTGGCAAATAAATGGAAATCAAGGGAATGCTCATCAATTTGGAAATGGCTGAACAAACTGTGGTATATAAATGTAATGGTGTTCTGCTCCAAGGGGGGGCCACATAGTCATTTATGTTATAAGAAATGATGAGTAAGTGAATTTCTGAAAAACCTGAAAAGACTTTCATGAACTGATGCTGAGTGAAATAAGCAGAAGCAGAAGACAATTGTGCACAGTTCAACATTGTATGATGATCAACTATGATAGACTTAGCTCTTCTCAACAGTACCAAAACAATTCCAAAAGATTGATGATGGAAAGTGCATTCACATTCAAAGAAAGTATTATAGAGTCTGAATGCTCGTTGAAGCATAGTATTTTGACTTTTTTGTTTATTTTTCTTTCTCATGATTTTTCCTTATTTTTTCTGATTCTTCTTTACAACATGATTAATGTTTAACATGATTGTACATGAAATTATTGGCTCACTAATCCTGAGAGTATTCGTCAGGACAGAGGTATCTCCAGAATGCTGTTTAAAAGGAGGAGATGTCCAGAGAGTGAGTTGAGAGCTGAGGAAGATTTTAACTAATTATGGTTCATGAATATAATAAAATGTGATTGTGCCATAATAATTAATGACAGAATTTTAGAGGAAACTGGGAAGACCTTCTATGAAGTGATGCAAAGAGAAATGAGTAAACTGAGAGAACAATTTTACGATCACAACAACATTATGGGAAAATTTGAAAAATTATAGAACTCTTTGTAATGATAGACCATGAATTCACAAGATGAAAAAATGAAATACAACATCCATCTTCTTCTTGATAAGTGATATACTTAAAATGAAGAATAAGATATACAATTTTGGAAATACCCAATATCAAATTATTTGGATTTATTATGGTTTTATTACTTTTATTTTTCAAATTGTTAAATTGGAGGGGATAGTAGGAGGGAGAGTTAGAGTTAATGAATGCTTATAAAAATGAATGAATTAATATTTTAAAAGTTTTTTTCTCCAGAGTATCATTTCAGGATGGCAAATGTGGTTAACTTGTATTGTTGATCTAAGTGTATCTTTTTTGCAAATGCTGGTACAAGATTGAGGGGCTATAAGAGAACACTTCAGAGAAGAGAGTGGCCAATAGGTGGCATGGGACTTGGAGACAAGATCTGAATTCAAATTCTGATTCTGACTGTTACAGGCAACTTGACTTAGTATCTCAGTTCATTAACCTATAAAATGGAGGTAAAGATAGAACCTCCTCCTTCAGGGTAGATATGAGGATCAATTGAGATAACATGTAAAATGCTTTGCAAACTTAAAATGTCTATGCAAATGTATTATTAAATGCAATATATCAATTTATCGCTATACAACTGAAATATTTTTCTAGAGCAGTTCTCTGGTTGGTGATTCAGAACTCAAGAAAAAGAATCATTGATTTAAAAAAAAATTTTCCAAGGAAAAGGGAACTTTTATACCAAAGTCTCTATCTAGGCAAGAAGCCATCAGCCTGAATGGAGGCAAGTTCTTAAACACTTTCTTTTCCTTTCACCCAGGCTTGGATGGAAAGAACACTCATCCTTCCTTAAATTCTTCCATCCCTTCTGCCTTTCTTTCCTCCTTCCCTCCTTCTATCTTTCCTTCTTTCCTTTCTTCCTTCCCTCCTTCCTTCCTTCTGCAAGTATATATGTGCAACCATTACAGAGGTGAACATGACTTCTGCCTCACCTGCCACCCCCTCACCTGCTGCCCCCTCACTGCATATCCCTTGAGGAAATCAAAGGAATGACCAGAAGAGAAAATAATGCTCTTTAGAGGTGGAATCAAACTTAAATAGAAAAGTGCAGATGCCTACAGGACAAATATTAACTTAGAAAACTATTTATTAACATTATTTATGTTCTATTATGTTTTTTATTTATTTCATTAAATGTTTCCTAATTACATATAAATTAGGTATTGGTCACTGTCCAACATATTTTCCAAATGCAGATGTTTATTAATTTTATTTTTCAAATTGTTCAATTTGGAAGGGATAATTGGAGGGGACAGTAGGAGGCAAAGTTAATGAATGCTTATAAAAATGAATTAATTAATACTTTAAAAGTTTTTTCTCTATAGTATCATTTTAGGATAGCAAATATGATTAACTTGTATTGCTGATCTAAGTGTATCTTTTTTCAAATGCTGGTGCAATATTGAGGGGCTATAAGAAAACACTTCAGAGAAGAGAGTGGAGGGGCTGAAGGAGTGACTAGAGGGAGCATCCCAATTCACACAAGGATGGGGGGTCAGCTCTGCCTACACTGCCAGTTAGCAGAGCACCACCTCACTGCACATCTGCACAAGGAACACCCAAAATGTTGCACTTTGCCCAAATTACTCTTTGGCATTTATTACAGGTGTTTGTATCCATATCTTCTTCTACTTAAAATTTAATCTCCTTAAAGTCAGGGTCTTTCATAGCCATCTTTTATAGGATCTTGAACATAATAGGTGCTCAATGATTTTAAAGATTCTAATGGGCTTGTTCAATTTGTAATTGAACATAGGTAATGTTTAATGGATAGAGGATGATTTCAACCAGAAGGAAGGGAGGGAGGGAGGGAAGGAGGGAAGGAAGGAAGGAAAGGAGGAAGGTAGGGAGGGAAGGAGGGAGGAAGGAAGGAAGGAAGTGATACAGGGGAAAGATAAAGAGAATTGTAAATGTAGAAATTGGGTGTTGATGTAAATTAACTACCACGTACTCTTGAGAAGTAAATTTACTAAAAGCAGAGAATTCTGATTGTAACAGAAACAATTTGTAATCTTTTTTTTTTAGATTTTTGTGAGGCAAATGGGGTTAAGTGGCTTGACCAAGGCCACACAGGTAATTATTAAGTGTCTGAGACCGGATTTGAACCCAGGTACTCCTGACTCCAGGGCCAGTGCTTTATCCACTGTGCCACCTAGCTGCCCCTAACAATTTGTAATCTTAAAGGCTGCTTAAATTGGGTGGAGATCCCAATATTGATGTATCATTGATCCATTGTTTAATGTAAAATTTGTATCCTAATCTCCTTAGACTTTACCCTCTACCTAATTCCTGGTCCAGTAAGAGAAAGGGAGTTCACCTTTTGCCCTCTGGATGAGAAGCAAGACACAAAAACCTGGGTTGGGCCCTGGCTCTGGGTCACAATCTTCTCTATCAACTTGCCTTTTCAGACCCAGAAACAGGACAGGTTACTGAGGCTTTGTGCCAGGGAAGGATTTTTACAAGGGTAAAAAATTTGCTTCAGAACAAGGAAATCTAAAGGGCCACTGAATACTATTATGTTTCTCTAAAGAAGACTGGGAGAGAGAAGGGGTGTGAATGGGTTCTAGAATTGTAGTTAGATGAAGCAAGTGATAGTTAAGGCCAAAGGAGACAAATCAATTGTCTGAATAAGGTGCAAAAAGGAAGTAAGATAAATTCAAACCCTGAGAGTCAGAGTTTGGGTAATTAATAATCAATTTATTAATTAGGTTAGGCAGCAATCAATACATAGGTGGACAGTAGTTAGTTCATCTCAAGAACCAAAAACACCAAGCGAGATTCTTAAATGCCCTAAATCCCTGGAAAAGGAGATATTGATGCAGGGGAAGATGAAGAGAATTTGAATGTAACAGAAAGAATTTGGGTGGAGATGTAAATTGACTTGAAGTAGAGAATCATGATTGTAGCAGAAATAATTGTAATCTTGGGTGAGGACCCTCCCCATTCTTAAAGTACCATTATTTAATGTAAAATTTGTATCCTGATCTCCTTGGGCTTTACCTCTACCTAATTCCAGGAGGGTATAGGGGAAGGGAGTTCACCTTTTGCTATCTGGATGAGAGGCAAGACATAAAAACCTGAGCTGGACTCCAGTTCAGGGACAGCTCAGTCTTCTCTGACCATGGCCTAACCAAGGCTACTTGGCTGTTCTTTTATCTCTCTCTGCCTAGCCCTTCCTATGTCTTGTAACCTTTTTAATAAATTTTTGTTTTATTTCCACCCATACTTTCCCAGTCTGAATAATGATTCCTCATAGGCAGAATCAAACCTAAGTAGCCAGCGGCTAAATAGGACAGAAAAGTATCCCCTCCTTTGCCCAGGATCAGCCTGAAGGAGTTGTGTCAAGGCAAGGGAAGGGAAATATTGTCTGTAACTCTGCCAAAGGTTGGTGTCTGTCTGGGAACACTCTATTTCTCTAAATCCTAGGATTTTTTCTTCCCTAAGAAATTCTTCCCTCCCTGGATTCTCAAACTTTTCTGATATCTACAATAGAGGCTTCCTAGTGGATAAAAGAGCACTGGACAGTTAGAAGAAGTGGGTTCCACTGTGATTCTAATTCTAGGAACCCTATTGCTTCCTCTCAAAAATTAAAAGGTTAGTCTTAATGGTCTCTAATACTTCAACTCTGCCAATCTGTGAGATTTGGGCTCCTTTTGATTTTACCTCCATCTCAGTTTCAGGAAGAGATGAATGACCTTTTTTTTTTTCTGAGACAATAGAGAGATAATTTCCCCTCTAGAATTTCAATTTTCTTCTCTACAAAAATGAAAATATTGGACTAAATGATTCCTAAGGCCATTTCCGTGTCCAACACAGTGCTTGGAGCATAGAAGGTAGATATAGTTCATGATAATAGTTTCAAGTCCTTCTTTTCTCTCTCCTAAATAGTTTTGTTTTCTGTAAATCTTAATAAAGTCACATTCCATCTACTCTGAAAGTGGATATATATGCATATATCCCTTTATATTCCTTTTTATCAGACACTTACTGTGTGACTCTGGGCAAGTCACTGAAGAAAGAAATGACTAATCATTCCAGTATGGCCAAGAAAACCCAAATAGACTCACAAGTCAGACATGACTGAAAACAACTGAAAAAATATGAGGGGGGTCTATACAGATGCCAAATGTGAAAACAACTATGTGCACTAGAAAAAAAAAGGAGAGGGAAACACAGAATCTGTTTGGAGTGACTGTTATCCTAGGGCCCTTCACTGGTCCTGTTCCCTGTGCATTCATTTAATATTTTCATTGCTTGCTTTTTTTAAAACTCAAATTTTGTGATGTAATTATACCCCAAAATATAGCACAAGTCCTTTGGGCTCTGAAGTTCAAGTTTCCAAAGTCTAGTGATGTGATGTAGTGAGAAAATAAAAAATGTTAGATAAACTTCCTACTGGAAGGACTATAGCTATTGTCAAGCTGGTTGTCCTTCAAGATCTCCAAAGTCATCCACCAACCATGAAGGAAAGAGTGTTGGGAATACACTGGGTGGGGGGGGGGGGTGGCTAGGTGGCGCAGTAGATAGAGCACTAGCCCCAGAGTTAGGAGTACCTGAGTTCAAATTTGGCCTCAGACACTTAATAATTACCTAGCTGTGTGGCCTTGGGCAAGCCAATTAACCCCATTGCCTAGCAAAAAACCTTAAAAAAAAAGAGAGAGAAAATTTGGGGTGGCTAGGTGGCACAGTGAATAGAGCACCGACCCTGGAGTCAGGAGTACCTGAGTTCAAATTTGACCTCAGATACTTAATAATTACCTGGCCATGTGGCCTTGGGCAAGCCACTTAACCCCATTGCCTTGCAAAAAAACTCAAAAAGAGAGAGAGAGAGAGAGAGAGAGAGAGAGAGAGAGAGAGAGAGAGAGAGAGAGAGAGAGAGAGAGAGAGAGAGAGAATTCACCAGTCTTGGAGTCTTGTGACAATATCTACTCTCCCTTGTTTTTCAAAAGGCAGCAAAAGGAAAGATTTATAGCAGTATAGTAAGTGTACAATACAATGCCCTCATACCACCACTGAGCACAGTGGAAGGTAAGATTCAGATTAAAAAAATACTTTAGTTTGAAGAATATTATTTGCTTATAGTATTTGTGGTTCTGTAGATTTCACATGTTCTGAAAAGTGAATATTATCTGAAATGCTTATTGAGATGCTAGCACAAAAGGTCACAGATGTCTAGGAAATTACCAGTGAGAAAAAATGTTTAGCTTCTTGTATTTTCTTTACCAAAAACATTTTTTATTTATTGGGTTTATTATTTATTATTTATTTTTCAGTATTCTTTTCTTTTCAAATTTTGAGTTCCAAATTCTTTCTCTCCCTCCTACCCTATCCTATCCAATGAGAAGGCAATAATATAATATCAATTATACATGTGAATTCATGCAAAACATTTTTGTATTAGCCATATTATTAAAAAAACAAAAAATAAAACTTGAAAATTAACCCTGTTTGCTCTCAGAATTCATCAGCTATCTCTCTCTCTCTCTCTCTCTCTCTCTCTCTGGAAGTAAGGTACTTTTTTTTTTCATCATGAGTCTTTTGGAATCATCAGAGTGGCCAAAACTTTCACAGTTGATCATCATAATAGCATTGCATGTGTGCAAAATGATCTCCCCATTCTTCTCCATATTCATATTGTTGGATTCTGGTTCCCATTCCTTCTGCTATCTGCTTCTGTTTTATGAATTAGTTCATCTCATTCACATTCCCAATTATGATCGCTATATATTTCCCTTCTTTTTGAATCAATTCACATAGTTCTAGCCATGTTTTTCTGAAACTATTCCCTTCATTGTTTCTTGTAGCAGAATAGTAGCACATCACAATCTTATATATGCTACAACTTGTTTAATCATTATACAATTATACATTATACAATTATACATTTAGTCATTATACAATTGATGAACCGTTCTAAGATTTCCAGTTCTTTACCACTATGAAAAGAACTTCTCTAGGTATTTTTGTACCTATGAATCCTTTTCCTTTTTCTTTGATCTGTTTGGTTTACAGACCTACTAAAGGTATTACTGGATCAAAAAGTAAGCTCAAATGTAAATTGTATACTTTGAGTATACAAATTGTTCTCCAGTATGTTGGATTATCTCATTACTGCATCCAAAGTTCATTAAGTACCTATTTTCCCTCATCCCCTCCATTATTTGTCATTTATGTGAGGTGGTTCCTCATAGTTGTTTTAATTTTCATTTCCCTAATCAATGGTGATTTAGAGCATTTTCTCATATGACTATAGATAGTTTTGATTTCTTCTTCTGAAAACTTCATATTCTTTGATCATTTGGGGAATGGTTCTTAGTTTTATAAATTTGACTCAGTACTATACTTAGTATATATTTGAGAAATTACATCTTTGATAGAAAAACTTGTGAAGATTTTTAATTTTACTTCCTTGTCTATGATAACTTTTAATATAATGTAGTTTTCCTGATTAGCTCTTTTAATTAGGTCTATTTTTGCTTTTGCTTTCTCTAAGATCATGATTGCTACCCCTGCCTTTGTTATTTCAGCTGAAGCATATTAGATTCTGTTCAGACCCTCTATTTTAACTCTGTATATATCTCCCTGTTTCTTGTAAACAACATATTGTTGTTTATCTATCTATTTGTTTAACTATCTGTTTCTGTTTTATGAATTAGTTCATTCCAATCACATTCAGTTATGATCACTGTGTATTTCCATCCTGTTTTTTCTGTTTATCCTTCTCTTGCTTTCTTTTTATCCTAATCCTCCTCAAAAATCAATTTTGCTTCTGACCACTGCTTCCCTTAATCCACCTTCTTTTCATCATCTCCCTGCCATATTCCTTATCCTCTTCCCCTCCCATTTTCCCACTGGATAAGTTACATTTCTGTATGTGACAATGTGTGTATGTGTGTAAATGCATGTGTATGTATGTGTATACATTTTTTCTCCCCACTTTAAACCAATCATGATCTTAATGAAATGAAAACATTGCCCTTCATCTCCCAGAGGAAGGAAAGGAAGGAGAATTAGAGGGAGGCAGAGGAAGAGGGAGACAGAGAGAGAGAGAGAGAGAGGAGAGAGGAGAGAGGGAGAAAGAGAGAGAGAGAGAGAGAGAGAGAGAGAGAGAGAGAGAGAGAGAGAAGGAAAGGGGGAAAGGAGAGGGAGAGACAGGGTGAAGGAGAAGAGGAAGGGGAGAGGGAGAGGGAGAAGGGACAGAAAAGGGAAGAGGGAGAAGGAGGAAGAAGAAGGAGAGGGGGAGAGGGAAGGGGAGGAAGAGGGAGAAGAAAAGAGAGGACAAGGAGGGAGAAGAAGAGGGAAGAGGAAAAGGGAAAAGGAGAAAGAAAAAGGGAGAGGAGGAGGAGTAAAGGAGGGGAAGGGAGGAAAAAAGGTAGAGGAGGAGGGAGAAAGAAGAAAGAGGGGGAAGGAGAGGGGAGGAGAATAATTTTTCCAGATTGTCCAATGCTTTTGAAACATCTCCTTCCCTCATATAGTCATTTCCTAGTAGTCCCTCTACCTATGATAAGGGCCTCATGCAAAATGCTCCAGGGCTGAATAGATACCCAGTTACATGAGGAGGATAATACTTAAACTAGCTACATTATGGTTGAAGAGAGTACTGCATAATTATGCTACATAAATGTAAATTATGATGATTATCCTCCTTCTCTGAGTCTCAGTTTCCTAATCTGCAAAATAACTGAGTTGACTTAGATCTCCAATCCACCCCAGCTCCAAATCTTTGATTTGGTCTTCTTGGAGTCATGATGTAGGGGGTTCATCTTGCTTCTTTTAATTCTTGAGGAACATTGAGGATAGAATTTTTTCCAACTGTCCCCTTTCCATTACCCTACTACTTTTCTATTGAATGTAAATACCTTGAAGGCACTTTTTTTTGTCTGTAATCCCTGACAGTAGCCCAGGGCATGGTAAACATTCAGTGCTTAATAAATGTTTGTCACTTGAGGTTTTTTTAGGTGAGTCAGTCTTCCAGATGAAAAAGATCATTTCTTTTTATAATTATTTAATTCAAAATTAAAACGTTCGTGTCAGGAAAACAGTCGTTAGTTTTGGGGGAGGGGGTTAGAAGGAGAGGCGCCTTCTTTCTCCTGAGAAAACTGGTCCCAGAGAGACCCTGTCCTTTGGGCCTTTCACAGACAATCCTGGCTCTTGATCAGCTGCCTCCCCAGAGCATCGCCTTGGTGGGATTCTTAATTCCCCACAATCAGTGGCAGCCATCTCTAGAGGTGATGGGAAAGATAGAGGGCGGATATTAAAAGGAGAGCTTCTTCATAACCTGCCCTGGCTCTCTGGCCAGATTTCCATCTAGCATCTCTCCCTCCCCCACCTCTCCGGCAGCCCATCACACCACTGGGGGCCACTCCTGCTGGCAAAGGAGGGCAGCTCCACAAGAGCCTGTAGACAGACCCTCCCTGGGAAGTGTATTATTAAATCAATGGCAGGCACACAACTGTTCTTTCCTAAAAGGCCCAGAAGCAGCGTGGAATTGCCTTCTAATGTGGAGTTGCAACACGTCTTTTAAACTCCTCAGTTGGGGCTTATTCAGAGAAGGCTGTAATTTGCCATAAAATAAACCATGAAATCTGAGGCAGTGGGAATACAGAGCCAACCCTGGAGGCCAGAAGAGTAAAGTTCTAGTCTTGACTGATATTTGTAAGCTGTGGAAACCTGGCTAGGTCACAGAACCATTCATGACCCTGAGGCTTTTAAAAGGAATCGATGAGTCCAAGGATATTCCACACTGAGAGTTTTCTACATGTCTGAGATCACTGACTAAATATAAATATGTGTTTATATATAATGTGAATATAATAATATACCACATAAAGACTATATATGTGTGTGTGTGTGTGTGTGTGTGTGTGTGTGTGTGTGTGTGTGTGTGGTGGGTATGCATGTGATGTCATTAGCTGGTTGGGAGGAAAATCAATAGAACAGGGCTCCTAAGACTTTCATATGTATGTGCTTACACAATGCACACATGTCATATATACTTATTTATGTCTTTACACATGCATGTGTTTTATATGTGAGGTGTAGGCATATTTACATACCTATATGTAAACATAAAATATGTTTTTATTTATGTGTATGCTCTGTGTCTGTGTATAAATATAGCTCTCTCTCTCTTTCTGTCTCTTGCAGTGTTCTTATGAAGATTCTTCCCTCTGCCAGGGGGATTGAATTCCAACAGTGTGATGAGCTGCATGAAAGGCTGGAGAGGATGATGCTAGCAGTTTCTGCAAGATGGAAATCTGGTCAGATAGGTAGGACAGATTATGAGAAAGAGAGAGGCAGAGACAGAGAAAGAGAGATTATATATCTATCCATCTTCCTATCTATCAATCAAGTTAACCATCCATCCATCCATCCATCCATCCATCCATCCATCCATCCATCCATCCATCCATCCATCCCATCCATCTATCCATTCATCCAATCTATCATCTTTCCATTTATCCATCTATTTATCTACCTAGCTAGCTAACTATCCAGCTATCCAGCTATCTATCATTAGCTATCACTAAATAAGAAAAACCTGACTTCAAATCTGCCCTCAGACACTTATTAGCTGTATGACCCTAGGCAAGACACTTTACCTGTTTGTCTCAGTTTCTTCATCAGTCAAATGAGTATAATAGCATCCACTTCCTGGGTTGTTAGAGGGATAAAATGAGTTGATGCCTGTAAAGTGCTTTGGACTCTATGAATGCTAGCTGTTATTTTAGGTGTAGCTAACAGAATGTCAGAAGAAGATTAAGTTGGGTTTTTTTTTGGTGAGGGGGAGCACATTAAATGAAACTATCAACTAAAGGATAAAGAAGGGTTTTGGTTTACAGTGGTATAAGGAGCAAGCACCATGGGAGTTTCCCAGAATAAATGAGTAGTTGAAGAACTGGGTGGTTAGGGTATCTAACTAAGGGAGTATCAGAAGGTTTGCTCAACTTCCTTGGTATGAAATCAAGAGCTAAAGGAAAGGAGGAAAAGACTGTTAGTCAGACACTGAATTCATCGATAGAGATAACAGGTTCCAAAATCTTGATTGGATTGTAAACATGGATTGAGTGAACCTCTTGGGGAAGAGGGGGTAGAATTATTGAGTTATAGTGATAGGGGCAATGAGAAGTGACAATGGGAAGCAAGGAATATCAAACAAATTATCAACTGTCTGAGGACAAATTTGAACTCTGCTCTTCCTGACTTCAAGTCCAACTCTCTATCCACCAACACCACTAAGCTGTCCCAACATGGTCAGACAACCCCAGTTCCTTCACCAGTCTTCATGCATCATTGCCTCAAGATCCTTCTTTAATCTGGAAGTCTTTTAATGGACATTCTTCAGTATATGTATGCTTTTGTTTTCTATACACTCTTTGGGAAGATATGTGATTGCCTTTCTGTGGGTTCTTAATGAACTATAAACCCTACACACTTTTTATATGAATCTTTGTTTATCCAGGTATCCCACCCTTGTTAGAATCCAAGGGTAGAACTTTATAGTACTCATTTATATTACATTTCATTTTATTATGTTTGGATTACTGTCAAAAATTTGACTTGCCAACATTATTTTAGAACCAAATTTTGCAATCCCAACTTGCCCCAACTTGTACCAAATCTCTTTCTAAGGTCTATGCCAAAATGACTAAACATGTCATCTAGACCTTCTACTCCCTCAGTCAAGATATCTCTCTCTTCATTTTTTCACTGCCAAATAACTGGAGCAGCCAAGCTTTTCTCACTCCCTCTATTTCATCTATACCCATTCACTCCAGCAACTTGGTTTCTCCCCACTAATAGAGGAGTAAAACTATTCTCTCCCAGAGCCACAATGGGCCACCCAACTGACAAATACAATCACCTTTTCTCATTCTAACCTCTCTAAAGCATTTAAAAACCATTCTCTTCTACTATTATTCCCTCTTCCATAGGCTTCCTGGACACTCCATTGCCAGTTTCCCCCAGAAGATAAACGACTTAGTAACTTTCAAAGTTATATGTATATGCACATGTACATGTATTTGTATATTATAATTTTATTTTTCCCCCAATTACATGTTAAAAATTTCAATTTTTTTGAAGTGTTGAGTTCCAAATTTTATTACTTTCTCCTTCTCTCTTCTCCCCCCTCTGAGATAATAATTAATTAGATAGAGGTAATGCATGTACAATCATGTAAAAATGCCCATATTATTACTTGTACAAGAAAACTCAAATAAAAGGAAAAGAATGAAAGTGAAAAAAGAATGCTTCAGTCTGTATTCAAACAATATCATTTTTTTCTCTGGAGGAAATAGTATACTTCATTATTAGTCCTTGAGATAGTATTGGATTGCTGTCTTGCAAGCAAAAAAAATAATTAAAAAGCTATTGCTGTTGTTTATTGTATGATATTGCTATTACTACATACAATGTTCTCTTGGTTCTGCTTACTTCACTTTGCATCCATTCATTTAAGTCATTCCAGACTTTTCTAAAATCATCCTGCTTATCATTTCTTATAGCACAATAATATTCCATTAAAATCATATGCCACATCTTGTTTAGTCATTGCAACAATGATGGATATTCCTTTGATTTCCAATTCTTAATAATCACAAAAAGAGTTGCAATAAATATGTTCAAAGAGATCCTTCTCCTGCAATGGAGGATGCCATTCACATCCAGAGAAGAAATTGTGAAGCAAGAAGTCTGGATGCAAATCCACGCATACTATTTTCACCTTTTTAAATTTATTTTTTGCTTTTTTCTTCTGATAGTTTCCCCACTTTTTGTCCAGTTATTCTTTCACATCGCAAATATGTACACAATTGTACATGTATAACCTGTATCAGATTATTTGTTATCCTGGAGGGGAGGGAAAGGTGAGAGGGAAACAACTTTGCAAAAATGCATGCTGAAAATTATCTTTACATATAACTGGAAGAATAAATATTTTTAAAAATCAATAAATACTACAAATCAGAAAAAAAGATCAGATAGATCCTTCCCCCCAACCCCTACTTTTTATGTCTTTGGGATCTAGACCTAATAGTGGTATTGTTGGATAAAAGGGTATACACAGTGTTGCAGCCATTTGGACATAGTTCTAAATTGCTCCCCAGAATATTTGGATCGGTTCACAGTTCCACAAAAATACATTATTAGTGTACCAATTTCTCCATATCCCATTTGACAGTTATCATTTCCATTTTCTGTCATATTAATACTCTGATAGGTGTAAGGTGATATCTCAGAGCTGTTTTAATTTGCATTTCTCTAATCCATAGTGATTTAAAGTTTTTATATGACTATAAATAGCTAGGGTTTTTTTTTAAAGATTTTATTTATTTTGAGTTTTATAAATTTACACCATTCTTGCTTCCCTCCCGCCACTCCCCACAGAAGGCAGTCTATTAGTCTTTAAATGTTTCCAGGGTATACATTTATCTAAGTTGAATGTGATGAGAGAGATATCATATCCTTAAGAAAGAAAATTAAAGTATAAGAGATAGCAACATTACATGATTATATAATTTTTTTTATAAATTGAAGGTAACAGTCTTTGGTCTTTATTCAAACTCCAGAATTCTTTCTCTGGATACAGATGGTATTCTCCATTGCAGCTACCCCAGAATTGTCCCTGATTGTTGCACTGATAGAATAAGAAAGTCCATCAAGGTTGGTCATCACTCCCATGTTGCTGTTAGGGTGTACAGTGTTTTTTTGGTTCTGCTCATCTCACTCAGCATCAGTTCATGCAAATCCTTCCATATTTCCCTGAACTCCAATCCCTACTTGTTTTTTTTTTGGTTAATATGACTTTATACATTACTAAAATATTCTTGTTTAAGAGTAAACAATGCCCCCTCCCCCCCACAACAATATAGAACCTCATGAAAAATAAAGTAAAAGAAAGGAAAATAAAAATGTGTGTCAGTCTGTGTGCTGATACCATCAGCTCTGTCTCGGATGGATCACATTCTTTATCATAAGTCCATCACCGAAGTTACTTCCATATTTTTCTATAGTTGCTGTTGTTGATTGTAATTCCTTCCATCCATTCCTCCCCACTGCCATATATTATATTTTCTCTCTCTTTTCATTCTATTCCTCTTCTGAAATGTGCTGTAGGGTAACTGAGTGGCGCAGTGGACAGAGCACTGGCCCTGGGGCCAAGAGACCTCAAGCCCACATACTACCCCAGAGATCCAGCAACCACCAAACCCTGTGGTACCAAACAGGCCACACAATCCCAGCACCTTGCAAAAAGTAAAAAAAGAAAATATGTTATAGCTGACTATTCTTTTCTATGATCTACCCTCTCCTCTGACACCCACGTCCCCCCTTCCCCCATCTCCCTTCTCTCCTTTTTACACTAGATGTCTATACCCTATTGAGTGTGTATACTTTTTCCTCTCTGAACCATTTCTGATGAGAATGAAGGTTCCCTCATTCCCCTTCACCTTCCCAACTTCCATATCATTACAATAGCTCATTACAAAAAAAAATATCTTTTATATGAGATATCTTAGCCTATTCCACCTCTCTTTTCTCTTACTCCCTGCACATTTCCCTTTTAGCTATTGACTCCATTTTTACAATATATTATATCTTCAAATTCAGCTCTCTCTGGTGCTTCATCTATAAAAGTTCCTTCTACCTGCTCTATTAAATGAGAAGGATCATATGAGTATTATCAGTATCATTTTTCTATGCAGGAATACATGCAATTCATCATCATTAATTCCCTCATAATTTACCCTTCTTCTCTACTCTCAGTGCTTCACCTGAGTCCTCTACTTGAAGACTGAACTTTCTGTTCAGCTCTGGGCATTTTGATAGGGACATTTGAAATTACCCTGTTTCATTGAAAGTCCATCTTTTCCCCCTGGAAGAGGATGTTCAGTTTTACTGGGTAGCTGATTCTCAGTTGCATTCCAAGCTCTTTTGCCTTCTGGAATATTATATTCCAAGCTCTATGGTCTTAATGTAAGTTGCTGCTAAGTCCTGTGTGATCCTGACTACAGCTTCACAATATTTGAATTGTGTCCTTCTGGCTGCTTGTAATATTTTCTCTTTGACTTGGAAGTTCTGAAACTTGGCTATAATATTCCTAGAGGGTTTTTTGGGGTGTATCCCTTTCCAGGGGAGACCAGCGGATTCTCTCAATTTCTATTTTGCCCTCTGCTTCTAGGATATCAGGGCAATTTTCCTGTAAGATTTCTTTAAAAATGAGGTCAAGGCTCTTTCCCTGATCATGACTTTCAGGTATCCCAATAATTTTTAAATTATCTTTCCTGAATCTGTTTTCCTGATCAGTTGTTTTTTCAATGAGATGTTTCACATTTTCTTCTAATTTTTCATTCTTTTGGTGTTGAAGTATTGTGTGTCTTGATTTCTCGTAGTTATCAGCTTCCTTGAGCTCCATTCTACATCTGAAGGATTTGTTTTTCTCAGAGAACTTTCTTATCTCCTTTTCCATCTGACCAGTTCTGCTTTTTTAAAGCATTCTTCTCTTCAATAACTTTTTAAACTATTTTATCCATTTGACCTATGCTGGTTTTTAACATGCTATTTTCTTCAGCATTTTTTGGGATCTCCTTGACTAAACTGCTGACTTTGTTTTCATGTTTTTCCTGCATCTCTCTCATTTTTTCCCCAATTTTTCTTCTATCTCTCTCATGTGATTTTCAAAATCATTTTTCAACTCTGTCATAGCCTGAGCTCAACTTCTATTTTTCTTGGAGTCTTTAGATGAAGAAGCTTGTACTTCCTTATCTTCAGATTGAGTATTTTGATCCTCCTTGGGATCATAGACAAAGTAGTTGTCAATGGTCAGCTTCCTTTTTTTCTGTTTATTCATTTCCCCAGCCTGTGGCTGGTTTGGGGTGCTTCTTAAGCTCTTGAGTTTTATTGGAACATCCCCCAACAAGGACCTCAGTGTGTTGGGCTCTGACTGCTCTCCTGGTGTTCAAATGAGCACAAGTGCACCCTCTGCCATGGGGCTGGGAGGAATCCCTGTTCTATGGAGGGCCTAGACTGTGATCAGGATCTAATGTGGTCAGAGTCCCAAAGTCCTGTTCCAGTGACAGAGAACAGTCCCCGGAAGTCTCCCTCTACTCCCTTACCTTTTGTTGGCTGAGTATTCAGGGCACAGCTGCCTAGAGGCTCTTGCTTTACTGGCTCCATGAGCCTGCTTCTGTTTCCTGGATCTGGGCACAGTGAGTGCTGTGGCTGTGCAGAGCACCACAAATAGCTGAGGGCCTTGGCTTCGTGCTCACTCTGGCAGAGGTCTCCCTTTTCATCTTCCAAGTTGTTCTTGGTGCTATCTGGGATGCAGGTCAAGAAACTGCTTCTGCTTCCAAGCGTCATGGCTCCCAGGCACCCTGGGGCTGTTCCCAGGAGGCTGAAGTTCTCTCACTCTGATGGACCACCCCTCTAACCCCATGGAACAAAGTTTTCCCACTATTTTATAGGTTACCTCAGGCTGGAGAATTGCCTCACTGGATCTTTCAGTGGGTTCTGACTCTCAAAAATCTAGTTAGTCATAATTTTAAGACTTTTGAAATATTTTGCAGAGAGCACTTAGGAGAGGCTCATCTGCTGCTATCTTGCCTCTGCCCCTAGTTAGTTTTAAAGCATTTTTTACTCTATTCAGCACAAAACAGGGATTTTCATAATAAGAAGGTAAGTCTATCTAGTGTGTGGGGAATAGGCTCCTAAGGCAAGAATTTGGGAGTTGAGAAGTTTTATAGCCAAATGGAGGAATCTATATCTGATCCTGGTGGAAATAAAGAATCCATGATTGTTTATTGAGTTGACAGGGAAGAAGCAGGAATATAGTCAGAACTGTATTTTATGAAAGTCATTTTATGGTTAATTGAAGGATAGATTGGAACAAGGGAAAACTGGAAACAAGCAAATACACAAACAAAATGTTAGAAAGCTATTGTGGTTGGTTATAGCAGTTCTTGAATTTCATCTTTTTTTTGCAAGGCAATGGGGTTAAGTGGCTTGCCCAAGGCCACACACCTAGGTAATTATTAAGTGTCTGAGGCTGGATTTGAATTCAGGTACTCCTGACTCCAGGGCTGGTCCTCTATCTACTGGCCCCTTGTTCTTCATTCTTGAAGAAAACCATAACATCAAGTAAATTATGTCATGCCATGCATGTAAGTTGGATTAAAGTGAGAGTATGCAAAAATCTCACTCTCTCTTCCAGAACCATTGGAATCAGTAGCTTGATATAGTAGGAACAGGATGGCTGGTATTGGCCTGGATCCAATGGGAGACCTTGCCCTTTTAGATGTGGATCTTTCCGATATCACCAAGACAGTTCAGCACTTAAATGAATGGATGCAAAGTGAAGTAAGCAGAACCAGTAAAAAATTGTACACAGGTTTAGGGGTTTTTACTTAGCAACATTCAGTCAAAGTTCCACAACTGGTAGTTACACTCCTTTAGTTCCTTGTCTAAGCAGTTGTATCTTTCATGCTAGGGGACAAGTCTTTATCAGTAGGTACATCCAATGTATGGAACTATGGTTCCACTTCTATTAGATGACAATCTTCATGATTAGGGTAACCATATACTCTCACCCCCAAACCCAAAGACTGATTTCCTAAAAGTTGCTCAGTGGTCTTGGGAATAAAGTCACTGTATCACTAGTTGACATCATTTATGGTCAGAACTAAAATGATAGCTGGTCTTGGCAAATGCTTTTGCTTTGGTCCATCTTGTTTTGGTCCAAGAATTTCATCTCTAGACGCAATAGAAGTGTTCTCAACTGTCTCTCTTAGTCATGACCCTAGTTCCAAAAACAACAAAATACCAGGGTTCTATTGCAATGGACCAGGAGAAAGAGACAAGTTTAGTGGGTTGGCTATGAATAAAGAGAAAAGAACAGATGTCAGATGAACATGAAGGAACTTCCATTTATCTTTAAGGATCCAGTTTGGAGTCTTATAACTGATACACTCAACACTTACACCACTCCCCAACAACACAACACACCAATTGTTGCTAGAGTTATCTTCCCAAATTGTAGCTTCTAATCACATCACTTCTGTATTCAAATAACCATCAGTGACTCTCCAATATGTTTTCAGGGGTTTTTTTGCAAGGAAAATGGGGTTAAGTGGTTTGCCCAAAGCCACACAGCTAGGTGATTATTAGGTGTCTGAGGTTGGATTTGAACCCAGGTACTCCTGATTCCAGGGACAGTGCTCTATCCACTGTGCCACCTAGCCGCCCCAACTCAAAGTCCTCCTCAGTTTGATTTCAGTCTGTATTTCCAACCTAATCTACCTCCATCCTCCCATCTCATCTTCTTCAATACACATATCTGAATGATTTCTTCCTCGTGCCTTTCTGACATCACTTTTTATATTATACTTTGTCTTAGAATTATTTCATAGGAATAGGAATTGTAGAATGCTAAAGTTTATGGTGACCATATAGGGAAATTGCTGCAATCCCTCAAATTATAAGGAAACTGAGACTGATAGAATAAGTGACTTAATTTTCCAAGGTCATACAAATGGAAGCAAAGAGTCACAGAATCTCAGAGTTAGAAGGATCCTTAGAGATCATCTGAAATGTAGTCAACATCTGAGAAGGAATATCCTCCACCATAACCCTGATAAGTAGTCATCCAAGACTTTGCTTAAAGATTCCCAGTAATTCTAGTTCTTTCTTTAACTCTTCCAGAAATTCTTGTTGGACTTGAGTCCAATTAACATTTTTTCTTTGAGAAAAATCAAATCGTTCAAACCAGTACTCTAGTTCAAGGCAATGACAGATTCAGAGTCCTTTATACAATATTTTACCACATTGTCTTCTAATCCAAATACTAGATTGAAAATTCCATGTCAGCAAAGCCAGTAGATGGCACAGTGGATAGAGAATTAGATTTGGAACCAGAAAGACCTGAGTTCAAATTCAATCTCAGATATTTAACTTAGTTGCATATTTGTGTGAAAGTCAATCTCTATCTACTTAAACTTCCCCAAATAGGAAATGAAGATAAAGATAGCATAGTTGTGAGTATAAAAGGAGATAAAATTTGCAAGGTGCTTTGTAAAGAGATATACAAATGCTAGTAATTATCATCATCATCATCATTATTTTCATCTATCCTTGTGTAAGCTTCTTCATTGAGAACAATAACAACTAAATTAATTACATTGATTGTTTTAGTGTCATTATTATGTCCTGTTAATGAGACTGTCTTTTTTTCTTGAGGATCAGGCTTACTTTAATCTGTTTTTTTAACTCCTCAGAAGACTGCATATAGGGGCAAATAGCATTAAATGAATGAGGCATAACCCCAACTTCAACTTTTTTTAAAAAAATAATTTTTATTTAACACCTTTCGCATTAAATTTTGAGTCCCAAATTCTATTCCTCCCTCCTACATGCTAAGAATACAAGCAATATGATATAAATTATACATGTACATGTTTTGATTTTATCCATATTTCAAAAGAAAGAAAAATTTTAAAGTGAGAAAATTATACTTCAATTTAAAGTCAGAATTCATCAGTTCTCTCTCTAGAGGAGGAAAGAATTTCTTCATCATGAGTCTTTTTAATTGTCTTGCATCATTTTATTGATCAGAATAGCTAAACCTTTTACAGTTGATCATCATTATAGCATTATTACTTTGCATAGTGATCTTCCAGTTCATCTCACTCCACTTTGTAGTGGTTCACATAGGTCTTGTCATGTTTTTTTCTGAAACCACTTCCTTCATCATTTCCCAGAACACAATAGCACTCCATCACAATCATACACCACAATTTGTTTAGCCATTTCCCAATTGATAAATACCTTCTTGATTTCTAATTCTTTGTCAGCACAAAAGAAAAGTTGTCAAATATTTTTGTATGTATAGGTACTTTCCCTTTGTTTCTTTGATCCCTTTGGGATAAAGTAGAGGTATTTCTGGAACAAAGGATAAGCACATTTGATAGCCCTTAGAACAAAGTTCAAAATTGTTCTCCAGAATGACTGGACTAGTTTATTACTCTACTACCAGTTCATTAATGCTCCTTTATTTCTTTCATTGCCTCTAGCATTTCTCATTTCTGATAATTGTGAGGTGGTACCTCAGAGCTATTTTAATTTGAATTTCTCTAATAAAAATTTAAATATCTACTAAGAATTTTAAAATGATTTAGAACATTTTTCATATGAGTATAGATAGCTTTGATTTATTCTTCTGAAAATTGCCTGTTCATATCCTCCAATCATTTATTAATCGGGGAATGGCTCTTAGCTTTTAGAAATTTGACTCAATTCTATACTCAATATATATATTTGAGAAATAAAATCTATCAGAGAAATTTGCTGTAAAAATGTTTGATATTAATCTTCATTTTCTAGGGCATTATTTAGCATAATATAGTTGCCCTGATAATAACTTTTAATTAGGTCTAGTTTTGCTTTTGCTTTGCCTGAAATCATGTTTGCTACCCCTGCCTTTTTCACTTTAGCTGAAGCATATTAGATTCTGCTCTGGTCCTTTATTTTAATACTGCATGCATCTCTTTGTTTCTTGTAAACAACATATTGATGGATTCTGGTTTTTTAATCCATTTTGCTATCTGCTTACCTTTTATGGGTGAGCTTATTTCCATTCAGTTATTTTCCCATTTTCTTCTGTTTCTTCCTCTCCCTTTTTCTTTATCCTGACCCATCACAACATTTATTTTGCTTCTAACTACTGCCTCCCTTAATGTTTTCCCATTTATAATTTCCAGCATTACATCCCTCCCTATCTCTTTTCATCTTTTCCTCCAATTTGCCTATTGAATAAGTTACATTTCTATACACAACTGAGTATGTGTGTATATTGTCCTCTTTTTAATATTTATTTATTTTTAATCTATTAAATAAGTATTTTCACAACATCATACATAAAAATATTACACATGTTATGTAACTGTAAATCTATTATGCACAACTTGCTACTTCATTCAAATATATGACAAAATTATCATATAAATTTATTTTTTCCTTTCTTTCTTCCCTCCCCCTCTAAAGATGGCTACCTTTAGACAAAAAAAAAGAAATATATGTAAAATTATTCGTGCTTACTTCTATTATCAGTTCTTCCTTCCTATCCCTCCACCATTTACCCTTCCATTACAGAAACTCTTCCTTATGTGCCTTTTCTATATAAGAAAATTTCCAGTCTCCCTTGCCTTTCCTCTTTTTCTCAGTGCACCCCTCTTTCTCATCCCAATTTTTTAGTCCATTCCAAAATAATCAACTCACACATTTGTTGTCTATGTAAATTGTGTTAATAATGATAAGCTTGGGAATCATGTGTATCATCTTCCCATATAGGAAAGCAAGCAGTTTAACTTTTCTGAGTCCCTTATGTTTAATCTTTCATATTTACCTTTTAAGCTTTTCTTGAGTCTTATATATGCATGTCAAATTTTCTGTTCTGCTCTGGTCTTTTCATCAGAAATAATTGAAAGTCATTTATTTCAATAAATATCCACTTTTTTCCCTGAAGGTTTGCACTCAATTTTACTGGATAGGTTATTCTTGATGTAATCCTAGTTTCTTTGATTTCTGGAATATCATTCAAAGCCCAAGTCGCTAAATCTTGTGTTATCTTGAGTGTGGTGCCGTGATAGTTGAACTGTTACTTTCTGGCTGTTTATAATATTTTCTCATTGACTCAGGAGCTCTGGAATTTGTCTATAATATTCTTAGGAGTTTTGATTTTGGCTTCTCTTTCAGGACAACATTGATATTCTGTTTTTATTCTCTCAGTAAGGTAGTTTTCCTTAATATTTTCTTGAAATATAGTGGTGAGGCTCCTTCTTTGATCATGTTTTTCATATAGTTGTTTTCCAATTTTTTAAATTTCTTTTGGTTTTTGCAAGGCAGTGGGGTTAAGTGGCTTGCCCAAGGTCACACAGCTAGGAAATTATTATTTGTCTGAGGTCGGATTTGAACTCAGGTCCTCCTGACTCCAGGACCAGTGCTCTAGTGCTCTATCCACTGTACCACCTAGCTGCCCCTTGGTTTCCAATTCTTAAAATATCTATCCTTGATCTATTTTCTCAGATCAATTATTTATTTGATGAAATATTTCACATTTTTTTCTATTTTTTCATTTTTAATTTCATTTAATTTTTCATGATTTTTCATGGTCATTAGCTTCCACGTGCCCAATTTTAATTTTTAAGAAATTATTTTTCTTTAATATGATCTTTTTCTGTTTAGTCAATTCTGCTTTTAAATGGCTTCTTTTCTTCAATGAATCTTTTGGACAATTCTGTTGTTCTCTTCAGTGGATTT
Organism: Macrotis lagotis; assembly: GCF_037893015.1. NCBI lineage: Eukaryota > Metazoa > Chordata > Mammalia > Peramelemorphia > Peramelidae > Macrotis > Macrotis lagotis. The sequence goes on from NC_133658.1 coordinate 84,986,662, forward strand.
TTCCCCCTTCAATTTGCCATTTTTTAAAAGTGTTTTTTTAAGTATATTTTGTTTCTCTTTTTACCAAACTGTTAATACTCATTCCATATTTTTTTTGAATCACCATCACCTTCACAGCTTTTCCCTAATTTTTCCTCTACCACTCATCCCGTTCTTGAACTCTTCCAGGTATTCTTGTTGGATTTGGGTCCAATTAATATTGTTTTTGAAGCATTTTTGGTAGTTGTTTTCTCATTGTCTTTTTCTAAGTTAATGTCTTGATATTCCCTGCCACTGTTGTAGTTTTTATGGTTATTTTTGTTGCTGTTTCCTCATTATTCCAGTCTACTTCTTCAAAGCATTTTATGTTAAAGTTGGACTCTGCTCACCTAGCTTCAGATACTTTTATGATACTCCTTTCAGAGCTAGTTCACAGGGTCTACAAATTTTTGGTGATTCCAAGGTGATCTGGGAAAAGATATGGTCACTGCTCTTCTGGTCTTTTCTCTGTTCTTTACCAAGGAAGGGCCCCTGCTCATTTGTACTTGGAAGCTCTGGTGTCCCTCTTTGCTTTGGAATTGTGAACTGAGCCCCAACTTCCTTCTGACTATTCCATAGTTCCATACCTCTTTTCATCCTGAAACCAATCCAGAGTTATATTTGAACAAGAGCTGTCAATCAATGCCAACATAGGGTCCCCTGAAAGCTTTTTCAGAATAGTTGTCCAAGCTCCTTTACAATCTCTGGGCTGAGGTTGCTGCTGCAATGAAGTATGTGGGTTCCAGTACACTTCTTCTACAGACTTCGTAAATTATTTTTAGACAGGAAAAAATGTCTCACTCAGACCTTTTTTTTCCACTCTGCTGCTCCAAAATTTGATTTGAGGACTTATTTTAAATATTTTAAAGGGGAATGTAGCTTAACCAAGTGGCTGCCCCTAACTAGCCATTTGACTCTGCCTTAAATTAGACCTCAATTCACAAGTCTGAACCTCTCATAAATCTGATCCCACCTATTCTGCACTCAAAAGTCACACAGAGTAGGGAATCAAATCTATTGCCCAATTCCTCTCTGTAAGTTTTCCTAGGCTGCTAGTGTCTACAAATACTCAAAAGCTAGATGACATAGCAGAGAGAGTGATCAACTTGGGAACAGGAAGATTCTGAGTTTAAATCTGATGTGACTGTGGGTAAGTGACTTAACTTCTGTCTCCCTCAATTTAATTACTTGTAAAATGGGGATTGTGGGAATCCAATAAGACATTCGTTACAAAATGCTTTGCATACCTTAAAATATTGTAAAATAGTGATTGTTTTAATTATTGTTAAATATATAAATCACATTGTACAATGATGGAAGCTATGCTTTGCATTCCAGACATCCTGGGTTCAAGTCCTGCCTCTAACACATCTGACTGGAGTGGCCCTGGATAGTCACAAGACCTCTGGAAATCATAAAGGAACTCTTTGAGGCTGAATATTTCAGAGGAGTTAAAGATTGGCATCAGTGAATGGAGCCTCTATGCCTCATACCAATGAAATGTCAGATCCAGGATCTTCCTTCCCCACCCTCTCTTTATTACAGCATCCTCCTCTCCCCTGCAATAAAATAAATCTACAAATAAGGGGAAACTATGGAGTTGGAAAAAGACAGAAGGCCAACAGGAGCTATGTGGTAGTTGACCCAGGGGAAAAGGTAACGGTGGGCCCTAGATCCCATTGAAGCAGACAGGTAGGCAGCAGGCAGTGGGAGTGAGTTGTTCTCAATGCATTATTCATTCCATCAGACCTGAACAATGAATCTGCGTTCCCATGGCTACAGCACAGTCCCACTAGTCTCAGAATCCGAGGCCAGAAGGGCACCACTATCACCTGTTGTCTTTTGACTGTAGGTCAGCCTTTTTAACATCTTAAAACCAGACAGTGCCATAACCTGGGAGTCCAGGACCCTCTGAAAGGAGGGTACCTCTATTTTGTTCTCACTCCTTTACACACTCATAATGAAGCCCAGTCTTCCTGTCCACAAACTTGTTCCATACCACTGAAATAATGATGTGGAATAGCCAGTGAGGATGCATGGGGTCATGGCTAGCACACTGCTACTGTCAATGATGTCTGTCATAGGATCTAGGGTTAGAAGAGTAATGAATCAAATCAATCAATCAATCAAAAAATTATTAAGGAATCTACTATGTGCCAGTCATGTGCTAATGAACAGAGACATAAAGGGAATTGTCCCTGTTCTCAAGGAATAGACATTTTATCTTAATCATCATAGGGTCATAATTTTGGAGTTAGAATAGACCTTAGAGGTTATAAAGTCTAACTTCTTCATTTTGCAGATGAGGAAACTGAGGTACAGTAACTTGCCCATGTTCACTTAGCTACTAAGCGTCTGAGGTGAGATTTGAATTTGGGTCCTCCAGACCCTGGGTGAATCAATCTCTCTATTCATTTAGCTGGGTTATTGTTGTCTTTATTTTAAAGGAGCTAGGAGAGGATCAATGACCTGCCTGAGGATGCATTGGCTATAAATATCAGACCTATGATCTCAGCCCAGATTATCTGACCCCAAAGCTTATCTACTTCCTAATATGTGTACTTCTTAGATTCAGACTCTCACTAGAACATATTTATAATTTTTTAATCTTAACTCTGATTTACACGAAGTTGGATAAGGACTTTTATTTTTTCTGAATGTCATTTATGTTGTCATCTGTTTCTTTGGTAAATATAAAGAACATCATGGGCAGGATGTTTAACTAGATGTCCTATTTCTATGCTGACTTGAACTAACTATAGCAATAATAATAACAGTGGTAACAGGTATTTATATAGTGCTTGAAAGTTTACAAAGTATTATAACAATGTTATTTTATCCTCACAGTGACCCCGGGAGGCAGATTTTATTATTAACCATATTTTACAGATGAGGAAACTGAGGAAGACAGAGATTAAAAGATTTGTTCAGCCTCCCAATATGTTGTGAGGAACAAATGAGAAAATAATTATAAAGCTCTTGGCATTTAGTAAGTGCTATGTAAATGTCAGTAGTAGTCATAGTAGTAGCAGTAATAGTAGCAATCAACAGCAGAAGCAGAAGCAGTAGCAATAGTAATAGGAGCAGGAGGAGGAGGAGTTGTAGCTGTAGTAGTAGTAGTAGCAGTAGTAGTAGTAGTAGCAGCAGGGGTAATAGTAGTAGTAGCAATAGTAGTAGTAGTAGAAGTAGTAGTAGTAATAGAAGTAGCAGCAGTAGTAGTAGTAATAGTAGAAGTAGTAGTAGTAGTAATAGAAGTGGTAGTAGTAGCAGCAGCCATAGCAGCAGCAGTGGTGGTAGTATTAGTAGAAATGATAGAAAGCAGCAGCAGCAATAGTAGAAGTAGAGATAGTGGTAGCAATAGTAATAATAGCTTTAGTATTAGTGGTAGTAGTAGTAATAGTAGAAGTAGTAGTAATAGTAGTAGTAGTAGTAGTAGTAGTAGTAGTAATAGTAGAAGTAGAAGTAGTAGTAGTAGTAGTAGTAGTAGTAGTAGTAGTAATAGAAGTGGTAGTAGTAGCAGCAGCCGTAGCAGCAGCAGTGGTGGTAGTATTAGTAGAAATGATAGAAAGCAGCAGCAGCAATAGTAGAAGTAGAGGTAGTGGTAGTCATAGTAATAATAGCTGTAGTATCAGCAGGAGTAGTAGTAATAGTAGAAGTAGAAGTAGTAGTAGTAGTAGTAGTAGTAATAGTAGAAGTAGTAGTAGTAGTAGTAGTAGTAGTAGTAGTAATAGAAGTGGTATTAGTAGCAGCAGCCGTAGCAGCAGCAGTAGTGGTAGTATTAGCAGAAATGATAGAAAGCAGCAGCAGCAATAGTAGAAGTAGAGGTAGTGGTAGTAATAGTAATAATAGCTGTAGTATTAGCAGTAGTAGTAGTAATAGTAGAAGTACAAGTAGTAGTAGTAGTAGTAATAGAAGTGGTAGTAGTAGCAGCAGCCGTAGCAGCAGCAATGGTGATAGTATTAGTAGAAATGATAGAAAGCAGCAGCAGCAATAGTAGCAGTAGAGGTAGTGGTAGTAATAGTAATAATAGCTGTAGTATCAGCAGTAGTAGTAGTAATAGTAGAAGTACTTGTAGTATCAGTAGTAGTAGTAGTAGTTATTGTTGTAGTAGTATTAGCAGTAGTAGTAACGGTACTAACATCAGCAGTCCAGCAGTAGTAGAAATAATAATAACAGTTATAGTAGCAAGCAGCAGCAGCAACAGTAGTAATAATAGTAATAGTTGCTGTTTTAGCAGAAGTAGTAGTAGTGGTAGCAACATCAGCCCAGTAGGAGCAATAGTAATAATAGTAAAAAAAGTAAGCAGAAATAGTAATAGTAGTAGTAGTAGTAGTAGTAGTAATAGTAGTCATAGTAGTAGTAGTAGTAAAAGATGTAGAACCTTTTATCTAAGAAGCTGAAACTGAATCACCAGGCTGAGGTACTCTATATAATGGGATAACCACAGATAAGAAATATAAGAGAAAAATTTGTAATTAGAAAGCCTAGGTTCAACTGTAAACATCAACACAACATTGTGTGATGATCAGTTATGATGGACTTATATACCTTCTCTTAGCAATTCATTGCTCAAGGATAATTCTCAGAGACTTGTGCTGGAAAATGATGTTTATATCCAGAGGGGAAAAAACTATGGCATCTGAATACAGACTCCAAAGCATGCTATTATCACTTTTTTAAAACTTCTTTTATGTTATTTTCTTTTTTCTCATTGTTTATGAATGTCATTTATGTCTTCATCTATTTCCTTGGTAAATATAATGAACAACATGGGCAGAATGTTTAACTAGATGCCCTAGGATGTCCTTGGGTAAGTCACTATCTCTCTGAGCTTCCATTTTCTTACCTATAACATAGAGATAATAAGAGTTGCTCATCTAATTCCCTTTAGGTCTGATTCTTCTTTCACAACATGACTAATATGGACATATGTTTGACACAATTGTACATAAATAACCTATATCGGACTACTTGCTTTCATGGTGGGGGGAGAGGAAAGTAGAAAAATGTGGGACTCAAAAGCTTACAAAAATATGAATGCATGCAAACTATCTTTGCATGTAGTTGAAAAAATAAAATAAAATATTCAGAAAGTCTAGGATCAAATTCATAATATCTATGTGACTGGGTAAGTCAATTAATTGCTCATTATCTCCCTATCCTTTTCTGTAAAATGATGAGGTCAGCTGAGATAACCACTAAAGTCTTTTCAATATAATAATATATTAATAATAAATATAAAAATATAATAAAACCCATAATTTTTACTCCTCATTCATCCATTCACAGAGTCACGGTACAGGTACAACTCACTGCTTCCTTTAGTAAGTGGGTCTAAGGCCATGGGGGTCTGGGCATGTCTAGACCAAACACAGGGACAAGGAAGCCTCCAGGAGTGACTTTGCCAGAGCTGGAGAGAGCCTCCCCTGGGCAAACCTCCTATTGTTAACTCAGGGGGTAGCTACACATAGGTCTTTTTTTATTTTTGTGAATATAAATAAACAGCAGGAGCCAAGAAAGAAATGACACTCTAGAGGAAACACAATCCTGGTACAATTAGAGGGTTTCTATCTTGATAATTGCTTACTGAAATTGTAAGCTTAGATCTAATCCTCCGAGGATCCTGGAAATTGGCTGTTACAGACAGAGTTTAGCTTTTCCTCCTGCCAGACCCGGCTGCTCACCAATCACCATATTCCTGAATGCCAGATTCAGGCTTCTTTGTCTGATTCAGTGAAGTTATGAATCCAGAGCAAAGGACCTGGCTCACTCACACTGATCTTTGAGATTCAGGGTCCTGGAAGAGACTTAAGATGTACCAACCCAGCCCTCTTACTTGATAAAAGACACAACTGAAATTTGGAAATGGTGGAGGAATTTTTTCCAAATCACAGATAATAAGTAGAAGAACCAAGATTCAAATCTGAAGTTTCTGGTAGAACATAATTATAAGTTCTTGGGCCATATTCTTCACTGATATTGTCATTCCCAGAGAAGGAAAACATTCAGAAATGTATTCATCTTCCAATCAGTCCATGACATCTCTGCTTACTCCTTTCTCCCTCACACTATTTTCCTGACAAAACCAAAGAAAAAATTTGAAACATCATCCACCAATTTGTGACTATTCCATTTTGCTCTTCCTGCCTTCCCTTTGATGATTCTTCAATGATTCTTTTAGCTCCAGATCCAGAGAGGACAAGAAGATACAATCACTATTCATCAATCAGATTAGGACTGAGGTAAGAATAGAAATAATGATAATGATGATGATAAGAAAAAGAAGAAAAGAATAAATGAACAGGAGGAGGAGGAGGAGAAGAAGAAGGGAGAAGGAAGAGGAGGAGAAGAAAGAAGAATTAATGGAGGAGGAGGTTGTGATGATGATGATTAAAATAATTTTATGAGTATATAATATTAAATTACTGTATCACAATTACCCTATGAATTAGATGAACAACTCTTATTTATTATCTCTGTGTTATAGCCAACAAAGTGGAATCTCAGAGAGATAGTAACTTACCCAAGGACACAGAAATAATTAGTATCAGATGCGAAATTTGAAATGAGCTCTTAAGACAGATGTCTGGCATATATTAGATGCTTAATAAATGATTGTTGACTTCACAGGAATCCAGTCTTTGGACTACAAGACCAGAACTATTTCCATTTAACCATACTGCCTCTCAGGAAGTTGCAAATGATTTTAAGCATTTGGTGCCACATTATTAAGCATATTTTGCTCAGTTTTTCAGACTCAATTATAATGAAGGTGATGGTGATGATCATAGAATCTTAGAAGTTTTAGCTGTATATTTCTTTTTTTTAAATCTTTTAAAAATTATTTATCTTTCCAAGTATAATCAAAGGCAATCTTCAACATTCATGTTTTTTTCCAGCATTCCTTTTTGTAAAATTTTCTCCCTCCCACCCTTCACCCCACCCCAGGATAGATACAAGTCACACATGTACAAGCATGCTACACATATCTCCATAACAATCTTGCCACAAAAGAAGAATCAGAACAAAAAGAGGGGAAAAAAGAAAAGGAAAAAGGAAAAACAAAAAGTGAAAATAGTATGCTTTGATTTGCAGTCAGATTCCATAGTTCTTTCTCTGGATGTGAATGGCATTTTTCATTGTAGGTCTTTTAGACCTGTCTTTTCAGCAGCATTGCTGAGAGGAGCCAAGTCTATCATAGTTGATCATTGCATAATGTTGCTGTTAAGGTGTACAGTGTTCTCCTGGTTCTGCTCATTTCACTCAGCATCAGTTCATGTAACTCTTTCTAGGTTTTTCTGAAATCTGCCTGTTCATCACCTCTTATTGAGCAATATATTCCATTATATTTCTATACCACAACCTATCCAGCCATTCCCTGGTTGATAGGCATCCCATTAATTTTCACAACCAAAAGAAATTCCATGAATATTCTTGCACATGTGGGTCTTCTTCCTTTTTTGATCTCTTTGGGATACAGCAGTGATTATTCCTGGATGAAAGGCTATGCAATTTTATTGCCCTTTTGGCATAGCTCCAAATTGCTCTCTGGTATGGCTGGATCAGTTCATAAGTCCAATAGTGTAATAGTGTCCCAGTTTTCCCACTTCCTCTGCAACATTTAACACATTGCTTTTCAATCACAGTAGTCCCACCACTGTATGAAAGCATTATCAGCTGAATTCCATTCAATTCAATAAACATTTATTAAGCATTTATTTTGTGTCAGGCACTATGGGAAGTTTTGGAGGTTGCAAAAAGAAGACAAAGACAGTTCCTGCCCTCAAGGAGCTTACAGTCTAATGAGAAGCTAAATTATAATCAGTTCCCTAGTCTTATAAGGGGTTCATGGTCCATTCATCAAGTTCTACTCAAAAAATGACTTTTCAAATATGGACAAATTGAGCTCATAATTTATAATCACCCTTCCTTATTTTTTTTCATTGTGAGGAGATAAGAAATTTGATGAGTATTTGATGTCTTAGGGGAATACTTCATCAGTGAAATGAGACTTCTCCTGGGGCTGAGGTAATATACCTCATTACCCCGGTAGGTAATTGGGAACCCTGAGCCCATGGAAGCATTCATTTAGATGGTTGGTAATAAGCCCTGGAATTACTCTGAGTCACAAGATTTTAGGATTTAGCTCTGCATAGGAAACTGCAGATCAACCAATCCATTTTGGAGATTAGGAAACTGAAGCCTAGAAAGGGGAATGTCATTTGTATCATTATGTGGGAGAGTTTAGGTTAGAATCTGTGCCTCTTTAGTAGACTTCAGAAAAATAGGGGGAGCAGTAAAGACTTATAAATATAGCCCTATTACCTGATGATCCCCTGTCAAAGGGTGTGCCTTCTCAATACCCAGGGAAGTGAAAGAGAAAAATACACTTTATGATCAGCCTTAGACAGGAACGGAAGTTTCAATGTGCTGTACCAAGCCAAGTTTGTTTTAAAAGGCAGCAAGAGCTGTCTTCCCTTCCCTCAACCTATCCCAAGATACATATCAGCACTGTGATCAGTCAGGTACCTTGGGAGTGTAAATACTGCACCATGAAATCAGTGATGAACAGTGATACAAATACTAGTAGAGGGCTGATTTTCATCTTATACAATCAATTCAAGCATTTGTTAAGCTCTTACCACTTAACAGGTACAAGGCTAGATGCTAGGGATTCCAGTGCCAAAGCAAAATAGTCATGCCTCAGGGAGCTTACCTTTTTTATTTTTTTTTGTTTTTTAATTTATTTTCATTGATATGCACAAGTATATTTTTAAATTACAAAATTTCCTTCCACCCTCCCTTCCCACCCCACCCCCTCAGCATTGAACAGTCAGGTTAGCATTGTAGATACATATTTTGATAAGCATGTTTACTGATTAGTAATTTTCAGTATGAGGAATTAGGATTAAGGGAAAGAGATATATGAGATAATTTTTATAAAGTATTACTCAGATTCTGAAGGATTGTTTTTTGTGTGTTTTGTTTTTCTTCCTCTGGATGGGGATAATATATTCCATAGCCAGTCTAATACAGTTGTTCTAGCTCAATGACCTTCTGAGAGGAACTGCTACCACTAAGGTTGCTCATCTCACAATGTTGTTGTTTATGTATACATTGTTCTCTTGGTTCTACCTACACCCTTCCCTCAGCACCAGATCTCATAAATCATTCCATGCTTCTCTAGAGTCCAGTCATTTATGGTTTCTTATGGTACAATAGTAATCCATAGTATTCAGGTACCATAACTTATTTAACCATTTCCCCAATTGATGGGTATCCCCCTCAATTTCTAATACTTTGTCACTATATAAAGAGCTACTATGAATATATTGGAACATGTAGGACTTTTTCCTTTTTCTGTAATTTCTTCTGGATGTAGACCTAGAATTGGAATTGCTGGGTCAAAGGGTATCAACAGTTTATAGCTCTTTGGGCATAGCTCCCTATTGCTCTCCAGAAAGGTTGGATCCATTCACAACTTCACTAGCAATGCATCAAGGTCCTAATCCTCCCACAACCTCTCCAACACTGATCATTTTCCCCTTTTTCTCATCTTGGCCAACCTGATAGGTGTGAGATGATACCTCATTGTTGTTTTAATTTGCATTTCTCTAATCAATGATGATTTGGAGTATTTTTTCATATGATTATATATAGCTTTAATTTCTTCATTTGAAAACTATCTGTTCATTTCCTTTGACCATTTATCAATTGGGGAATGACTTGTGACCTTATAAATTTAAGGCAATTCTCTATACATTTTAGAAAAGAGATCTTTGTCAGAACTCCTAGTTGTGAAGATTGTTTCCCGGCTTTCTGCTTTCCTTCTAATTTTGGCAGCATTGATTTTATTAGTGCAAAACCTTTTTTAATTTAATAGAGTCAAAATCACTCATTTTTCAGTTTATAATATGCTCTAATTCTTGTTTGGTCATAAATTTGTTCTATTAATTTACCTATGGTATCACTCCTTATGTCCAAATCTTGTACCCATTTTTATCTTATTTTGGTATAGGGTGTGAGATGTGGATCTATGCCTAGTTTTTTGCCATATCATTTCCCAGTTTTCCCAAAAATTTTTGTCAGATAGTGAGTTCCTAGACCAGAAGCTGATGTCTTTGGGTTTTTCAAATAGTAGTTTTCTGTAGTCATTTACTACTGTTTCTTTAGAACCTAGCCTAATCCAATGATCCATTACTCTTTCTTAACCAGTACCAGACAGGTCTGATGACTGCTGCTTTATAGCATAGTTTTAGATCTAGCAGAGCTAGGCCACCTTCCTTTACATTTTTTTCATGAGTTCCTTTGCTACTTTTGTCTTTGTTGCTCCAGATGAATTTTATTACTACTTTTTCTTGCTCAGTAGTTATTTGGTATTTTGATTGGTAAGGCACTGAATAAGTAATTTAATTTGAGTAGAATTGTCATTTCTGTTATATTAGCTTGACCTAATCATGAATATTTGACACTTTTCCTATTATTTAGATCTGACTTTATTTGGTTGAGAAGTGCTTTATAATTTTGTTAATACAGTTTCTGGGTTTGTCTTGCGAGGTAGATTTCCAAGTATTTAATATTGTCTATAGTTCCTTTAAATGTAATTTCTCTATCTCTTGCTCTTGAACTTTGTTGTTCATATATAGAAATGCTGATGATTTATGTGGGTTTATTTTATATCCTGCTACTCTGCTAAATTTGTTAATTGTTTTTTTTGGGGGGGGGTTGTTTTTTTGGTTTTTGCAAGGCAAATGGGGTTAAGTGGCTTGCCCAAGGCCACACAGCTAGGTAATTATGAAGTGTCTGAGACTGGATTTTAACCAAGGTACTCCTGACTCCAGGACCGGTGCTTTATCCACTACGCCACCTAGCCACCCCTGTTAATTGCTTCAAGGAGTTTTTTAGGTAATTTTCTTGGGTTCTTTAGGTATACCATCATTTCATCTACAAAGAGTGAAAGTTTTGCTTCCTTATTGCCAATTCTGATTCCTTCAATTTCTTTTTCTTTTCTTATTGCTACTGCTAGCATTTCAAATACTATATTCAATAGTAATGGTGAGAATGGGCATCCTTGTTTCATCCCTGATTTTGTTGAAAGTGCTCCAGTGTATTTCCATTACATGTTATATTTGTTGATGGTTTTAGATAGATACTACTTATCATTTTAAGGAAAACTCCATTTAATAAATAAAACACTAAACTTTCTAGTATTTTTAATAGGAATGAATTTGTATTTTATCAAAGGCTTTTTTTAGCATCTGAGATAATCATATGATGTCTGTTGGTTTTGCTATTGATTTGTTTAATTATCTTTAATGTTTTCCTAATGTTAAACCATCCCTGCATACCTGGTATAACTCCTACCTGATCATGGTGTATTGTACTAGTAATAATTTGCTGTAGTCTCATTGCTTAAATTTTATTTATGATTTTAGCATCAATATTCATTAGGGAGATTGGTCTATAATTTTCTTTGTCTGTTTTGGTTTTTCCTGGTTTAGGTATCAGCACCATGTTGGTGTCATAAAGGGAACTTACATTTTAACAAGGGAGACAATATGCATAGATAGATAGATAGATAGATAGATAGATAGACAGACAGATAGGTGTATGATAGACAGACAAACCAAGTTGATGTAGGGGGACATAAAAGAACTAGAAGTCATGAGATCTATGGCTTTTTATTGACTTTTATCTTCTAAACTCACTCAATCACTGTAATACAGAAATACTCATAAATGATAATCATGCTCTACATTTTCCTAACTGGCACTGGAGTGGTCTGGAATAGAAGGTTTAGTATAACCCAAACCATATGGAAATGTTAAATAAAATAAATAATACAGCATAGATAACATTAATGTGTGTAAATTACCATATAGGGATCAATTTTGACACCACTAATCTAGAAGTTGCTTTTCATGAGCCAAAATGCTTATCATCCAATACTTTAATTATAAAAGTAATCATTTGATCCTCATGTGCAATTATGCAAAAACATTAAATATAAAAGAAAAAGATAGAAACTTGTTTCAGGAGCATTTCAATCTGAACTACATAAAAATCATAAGAATGAGATAATAAGTGATGTAATTCAGGTATCTTATTTACATGTGTATATGTATATATATGTGCATATATATGTGCATACATACACATTTACATATATTCATCCATGGAGGTTTAGGTAGGTTGTCTAAAGATAGAGATATAGACAGACACAGACAAAGACATAGTCATGGATTTGGGCATGGAGTTGGACGTGGATGTAGACGTACACATAGACATAGAAATAGGCATAGGCATGGGCATAGACAGGCATAGATATAACATAGACATAAAGACAACATAGGCATAGTCATAGTAATAGACAGACAGACCTAGATATGGACAAACATAGACATAGATGTAGACATAGGCATAGGCATAGATAGACAGATGCAGTTCAAGGGTGACATGGATAGATATAATTAGCAGTATTCCCTGCCTCTATGGAAAGGAGGAGAGACAGGGATTATGTCTCTATCACTACATCATGAACTCACCAGCTGGAGTAGGGATTTAAGTGAACAGGCAACCCCCCAGGAAGTTCATTGAAGTTGTGAGCTCTTTTCTTCAGTCTCTGTGAGGTGTATCTAGAATTACATCTATCTATCACTTGCATCCATTTCCTTCTTTCTATTCACAGCATTATTGCCAATGGGATGCTGACAAATATTTAACTACCAGATCTTAGAGTAAGGATTGGGGAAGAGATGTGTATGCATGACATGTTTCTAAGTTTAATCTGCATCATTAACATTTTATCAACCACTTTCTTAAATCTACTCAAGAAAAATAAATAAATAAAACTTTAATTTAATGTTGCCCAATTTCTGAGTTATCAATGCTCAGAGTAAAATTTTAACAATTATACCTTGTGAGCTGATTTGAGTTGTTTTCAGTCAACTCTAAAATACAACTTGCTTATTGTTCAAAGAATCCTAGGATAGAGATCTGGACATTTTTATATTCTTTTAGAGTCAGGGATATGTGAAGGCATCTTGTACCAGGCTCAAGAGACCAATTGTTAAATTTTCAGTGTGAGTATTTGCAACTTGAAAATCAGTAAATGCTATAAATCAGGACTTGATTTATTGCTTTGTTGACTTTCTAGACTTAAGAAAGTGATGGCAAAAATGTTGGATCAGAGAAGCTAAGGGTTAAAGATAAGGTTAAAAGGGGTTAGAAAAGTTCTTCTGATGGGGGTTGGTCTTGCCAACTCCCAACTGTCCCAGATAGATCCTTTGAACACACCAACAGCAGATATTGAAAGACAAATAGAAAAAGGACAACAAATGACCAGCTACCCCAGGATTTCATCTCTACTAAGACAAGTTCCCACTGACCAGCTCATTATATTGTCCTTGTTCCTTCTAACTTATCATTCTGTACAACTCTGACTCCACAGTCAGTTTAGAAAACTCTCAATGAGGGGCTATTTCTATAAGTTGTCTAGAGGCTACTTCAAAGTAAGGTGAGAAGCTGTTACCTTTAGACTACTGATAGAAGCTGCTGCCTTCCTGACCAGCCCAAGCACCCAAATATATCAGATTGGCTGATTGAGGTGAGAATAGCTTATTCAGTCAGAGAAGAGTGAAAAAACACCAGTTGATTATGAAATACAAACCTAGGTTCATTAATCCCATGCTCCAATCACAGGACCTATAGGCACAACCTACAGGAAAGTTCAGGTGGTGGAAGGAAGGGAGAGAGGTTCATACTCCAGTCTCAAAGGCTGCCACAGAACATTTTGGCGTGTATTGCTCATGTTTCCTGTGGGAAAACACCTGGATTTAGTCAGTTATGCTGTTATATAGTTCTTTATGAGAAAACAGAGAGGAAAGGCAACACCAGTAACAGAGCTGACAAAAATACTATAGTACTGGGCCAGTCTGAAAGCCCCAAGCAACCGAAATGAGGCTGGGTTTGACACCTCAGCATTCTTTGTTCCCCCTCCCCCTTATCCTCATCTTTCAGAGTTTCTGTCTTAGTCATCATGGTTTGGCCACTTCCCCTCTATAGCCCAGAATAAGGGTGATGCCAATGGCTGCAGTGGCTTCTGAATCTTTTTTCAAAAGTTCTGGGAAAACCCCTAACCCTAACCAGTTCTATGAAACAAGCTTTAGCTGTCACTTCCCTGACTTAGAGATGTATATAACCTGACCTTAGAATCAGTGGAGAAATCAGATGAAGTCTGAATTTTTTATTTATTTTTTAGGCAATCAGGGTTGAGTGACTTACCCAGGGTGACATAATAGTAAGAATCTGAAACTGTATTTGAACTTAGATTCTCCTGACTCCAGGGTCACTGCTTTCTCCATTGCATCACTTAGCTTCCCTGAATCTTCTGTTTTAAGGCAAAGTGGTTCTGACCTAAGAACGTGGAAAAGTAGCAGCTGCAAATATTGGTTGATCAAGAAGTTAGCATTTCTATCTGTGCTTAAAGCCTGAAAGTAACAGCTGACCTGCCTGTTCCTTGATTGGGTTGGTAAGCCAGTCTTTTCTGGTTTCATATGACTGACCCCAGGCTAGCTAGAAGAGCACAGTACAGTTGGAAATGTCCCAGACTTGAAGTTAGAAGTCAAACAGTTAATATCAATGAGATTCTGGGAAAATCTCAATTTCTTTAGCCCTCTATTTCCTCTGATGTAAAGTGGATTTAATAATATTTGCCGTATCTACCTCAGAGGGTCATTTTGTAAAATTTTGTGATATATAAATATATTCTCATTATCACCATATTTATCATCATCAATAGCAAGCTGTGAAGCAAGAACTTTGAGTCACTACACCAGAGTGCAATTTGACAATAGCTAAGAAATAAGAATAGCTGCACCACTTACTTTTTCAGAGTAGTATGAGGATCAAATAAAATGATGTACAAAATGAATGTAACTAGAGGTAATCTATAACTCCATGGTGGTATTATTTCATTGTTATGACTATTTTTCCTTTAGAACCATGGTTCTTTGTGAGGGTCTTAATATGATGACCACCAAACAACATCACTGATACACTTTATTGTTGTTCAGTCATTTCAGTTCTGTCATCTCTTTTTGACCCCATTTGGAACTTTCTTGCAAAGTCACTGGAGTGGTTGACCATTTCCTTATCTAGTTCAATTTTCAGATGAGAAAACTGAGGCAAAAATGGTTAAGTGATGCCCAGGGTCACACAACTAGGAAGGGTCTGAGGACAGATTTGAACTCAAGATTAGTCTTCCTCACTCTATTCATTATGTCAACTGGCTGCCCCAACACACACACACACACACACACACACACACACACACACACAGAATCTGACAATATTCTAGCAAAAATGAAGTTACTGATAATCAATCATTGCCTTATCAGCTGATTGTACAATCAGACAATCAACTCAGAGCAAAGATCAATTCCAATATCAAATGAGAAGAATAGAAATTAGAAAACATGGTATGTAACTGAGGCAAATCCAATCTGATTAGTTTTAAACAAATAATTGGCCTGAAAAACTAGACTTTGACAAAAGAAGAGACATTAATGCAGAATATTACTTTCTTCTTTGATTCACTAAGTGAATTGCCATCAAGAGTAACTCAAAAGAATCTAGAAATTCCTTCAGCAAATACTTTTATGTTTCTTTTGTGTATTAAGCAGAAGCATATGGTAGTCAAAGATCACATTAGTATATTATAAATTTATTTGCAAAAGCATAAGGAGGAATTGGGGAAGGATTATAAATAAACAGCAAGAAGGAGTGGAGGAAAACAAAATTTATAGAAAGTTTGGGAAGAGATTAAAACAAGACAGATCTTCATAATAAGTACTTAATGATAAAATTGAATAGGCAACCAAAAAACTAATGATGGTAATAATAGCAATAACAATAGTAATAATAATAAAAGATCCATGAAAATTTCTACATATTTTTTTCTCTATCAATTATGGTAGAACCATCACATTTGTATTCTAACATCATATACCTGATACCCATGAGGAAAATATACAAAATATTTTTAAAAATCCATTTATCCATTCATCCCTAAAGAGTACTCATTTACTAAGGTTTCAGCATTATGATTACCAGTCATGGGAGCATCCAGTACAAAGGTAATGGAGGTTTTTCCACAGGGAACAAAATTAGGCCAATATAACTGGACCATAGAAGAAGTAGAAGAGGAATAATGTGTAATAAGACTAGAAATAAGACAACAAAAGATCATGTTAAAAAAGTTCTAAATGACAAATAAAGGAGTGCATATTTGACTCCAGTGATTATAGGGTAATACTAAAGTTTATGGGGATGAAGGTGACATAGTCAACCCTATACTTTAGGAAAATCTCTTTGTTAGCTGTATGGGGGATGGTTTGGAATGGGCAGAGAATTGAGGCAGAGACTAATTAAGAGGTTATTACAATGTGGATCCAAAGTATATAGAGTACTGGACCTTCAGTCAGGAAACCTTATCTTTTCGAGTACAAATCCTACCTCAGACACTTACTAGCTGTGTGACCCTGGGCAAAGTCACTTAGTCTTGTTTGCCTCAGTTTCCTCATATGTAAAAAGAACTGGAGAAGGAATTGGCAAACCACTCTAGTATCTTTGCCAAGAAAACCCTAAATGGGTCACAGTCAGACACAACTAAAAATGACTAAATCTCAATAAGAGGCCAAGAAAGTTTGAACTAGAGTGCTAGTTTTGTGAGAAGAAGAGAGGGGGGTTATCTGAAAGATGCTGTGGAGAAAGAAATGACTAGATCTCATAACTGAATGGATGGATAGGGCAAGAATGAAGAATCTAAGATGACAAGGAGGTTGTGAAACTTGATGACTAGAATGGTGACTGTGCCTGACAATAACCAAGAGGTTCAGAAGAGGAGTAGATTGGATGAGAAGGTGACTTCTGTTTAGGATATGTTGCATTTGAGACATGTATAGACAGGAATTAAACTTTAAAGAGAGATTACATCTAGATCATAGGTCTGGAAGTCATCTGCATGGAGATAGATGATCACTGAAGCCACAAAAGCTAAGATCATTATCAGTCCACCTGCCTTTTTCCTGATCTATGAAATCCTTATGAAAAGATTGCACATGAATTAGAGGCACCCTTGATGAATGCATGAGGAAGGAATAGACAAGTTTTTGAATGCTTTTATATAGATCCCACATTCTTTCAATGATATAATTGAACATAAGATACAGAGAATATTTTTTAAAAATTGATTTATCAGAGCAACATTTCATCACAAAACCTTTCCTCCAACAGGATGCTTTCCATGCATATGTTAAAAATATGTTATTCTTTGAGAGATGTAACAATAGATGGAACATTGTCCAGTTATCCTTTAGTTATCAATTGCACATGGCATTCCATCTTCCAAGTTACATAGCCTTGCCCAGGCTATCCTCCAAACCTGGATACCTTTGCTGCCTTCAAGACTCAGTCAAGTTCTTCCTTCTGCATAATTGGTCAGAAGTATGTATGAGTATAAAAGTGTGTGAATAATTATATGTTGTAAACTTGCCTGTGTTTATAAGAAAACCTGTATTACTTATGCATGTATGTACATGTACATATAAACATTCAGTAAAGAGTACTGGATTTAGAGTCAGAGAGACTTGAGTTTGAATTCAGCCTCAGTTGCTTACTGGCTGTGTTATCCTGTGCAAGTCACTTAACCTCTGCCTGCCTCAGTTTCTTCAATTGCAAAATGAGGATATTAATAACATCTACATCCCAGAGTTGTGAGGCTCAAATAAGATATTTGTATAGTAGGAGGGGAGTTTGAATCCAGCCTCAGATATTTGTCACTTGCTAGCTGTGTGACTTTGGGCACAAGCCTCCTTATGATTTTGCAAATAAATTTATAATCTTAACTAGTGTAATCTCTGACTACCATATGTCTCCGCTTCATAAACAAAAGGAAATAAAAGTATTTGCCGAATGAATTTCTAGACTCTTTTGACTTCCTCTTGATGGCAATTCACTTAGTGAATCAAAGAAGAAAGAGATATTCTGCAATAACCCTGATAGCCTAACATCTAGGGACATCTCCAGTTGTCCTGATTCACATCTGGTCACTGGACCCAGATGACTCTGGAAGAGAAAGTGAGGCTGGTGACTTGGCACAGCCCCCCTCACTCAAATCCAATTCATTTACATGGCATCATCTCCCTGATGTTATGGTCTTCATCAAAAACAAAGTACAAAAACATTTGTAAAGCATTTAACATAGTGTTTGGCATAGAATGGGTGCTTAATATATTGGTCCTAGTAATTTATCTCTCAAAATTTGCCTGTGCTTAATATGTGTGTGCACGTATGCATATATATGTGTGTTATTTGCATTTACATATACATATGATGGGTCAAGGATTGCATGATTTAGTCTTTGTATCCCAAGCATCCTGAGTATGGCTTGCCAAATGGGTACTTCATAAAGAAATACTTATTGATGAACTGAGTGATCAGTAACAATTGTGGCATAAAACAGGGAGCCATGGTTGCCATAGGTATTTGCTACTGTCAGTTAGGAGGCCCAACATAGAATCTCAATAAAAAGATTCCCATTAATAGGGAAGTTCTCTGGTTTCCTTTGCTTATAAATGATATTGTGCTGATGGGCACCAAACCCCATGTCCCATAGAGGCTCTTCATCAATGAGATCCCGAACCATTCAAAAGAACCCGACCTGAGTGACTACAGAGGAAGGAAGAAAAAGTATCTGATGTCCAAACAGCAACTTGTAGGTGAATGAACATCCCGTAAAAATCATTCATCAGTATATGTATGTTGTGGTTCCAGATTACAGATGGAAAAGAAACCAGACCCAGATTTGAGTAGAAGAAGGAGAACAAGCTCAATCAAATTCCAGAAAATGAATAGGATTTTAAGTTATCTCAGGTTTATATCTGGAATAAAAGTTCACCATTAACCCCACACATTTCTATGTGTTTCTGTTATATACAGTATATGGGTATGGGTAGGTAATGGACACATTCCTATAATATATGTCTACTGCACTGCACATATATGCATGTGTGTGATGACAAATGTGTATATGGAAATACATACCTGGATAGAGCTAGACCGTGTTCTATTTACATGCATGTTAGATATGTGCATGTACGTGTATGGCTATGCATGCAGACAGAAGTAAGTATATATGCAATATGAGATATTTCTATATACAGATGTGCATGTATACTGGCACATGTATTTGTACACAGGTATATTTAAAACAAATATATGTTTATAAATACATATATAGGTCATGTGTAGAAATAAGGGAAAATATAGAAATATGTATGTACAAACATATGTTATAAATCTATACTTGTTTGAATATGAAGCTATATCTCTGTGTATATATAAATATATATATACAGATATAATGTATAATATACACACATATAAATGTATATATACACATATAATTTATAAATGTTAAATACATATGCATATGCACATATAATAGATATTTGTTCTTTACTTGACAAATACCAATGAAGAATAGAAAAAGATTATATTTGAAACAACTCTATTATGTACAGTTTACTTTTGTTTGTTTTTTAAATATATACTAAATTCCGAAGTGATCATGCTTATCAGTATTTTCCTCTGATCAGTCTTATGTTCATTTTATGTATTTAAAAGTCATAGATAAATTTTCTTTCTTTTCTTTATTTTTCTGGCACATTATCATTGTTCCCCCATATTCCACCCCTAAATAAAATAAAATAAAATAAAAGTTTCTTGTATTAGGTTAATATAGTCAAGGAAAATAAATCCAGTTAGTAGACAGATACAAAAGTGCATATTTAACTCTTTACCTGAGGTCAATCATCTCACTTTCATTAGGTGAGAAGCAATAATCAATCCTCTAGGTTGAAGTTGCTCATTGTATTGATCAGGGTTCTTAATTCTTTCAAAGTTGTTTTCCGTTAAATCAATCTTCAGTCTCTACATCAGTTCATACAAATCTCAGAATTCTACTCATCATCTAGGGTCAGTCTCTTATTGTGGTTCTATCTTTTTCTTGGCCAGTATGTTGTGTGTAATCTTTGGCTGTGAGGAGACAACAGCTCAAACCGCCTTTTATCTCCCTGTGAGGGCCACCATGATATAGTCCATGAGCACATGGCTCTGCTTCTTTTATGGCTTTGCCTGTTCTTTCTTCTTTTAGATAGAAGCTATTGAAAATGCCTATGATCGTGTAAGCTTTAAAAGGCTAAGGTTTCAAGTCATCCCAAGTCTGATAGTGAGGAAAGAAACACTTGCTTGATCCAACCCAGTGGATGAAATCAGGACTCATCAGTAACATGCCGTATTTGAAAATACACTTAATTGAATCAAGGCTATATATAAAATGTATTAGGTTTGAACTTATTCTCCCCATAGGTCAGAATTATATAGGGATTAATGTGCTCCAAAGTGTGGAGGGGAATATTTTACTTTTATTCTTGTTATATCTTCTCAATAACTCTTTTAAAACTAATTAATGTAAATTGATTAAATAGGACAGAAGTATTAATTACAAACTGCTCACAGTGAGGGGAAACACAGTAGAATAGTACCTCAAGCCAAAAACATGAGAGAAACACATTATGATTTCCCAGCAGTACCCTGTCCCTAAGGAAGAAAAGTGCCTAATTTGTTTCTGGAAGAAACATTGATACCCTCTAATCTTTTCAACCATTCCCCCTTTGCTCTAAGAAGCCTGCTATAAAATGTTTTGTACAGATTGTGTTCTTTCCCTCTTTATTTTATCTCCTAGAGGCATAATGCCTACCACCAGTATTGTTTAGTTAAAAAGGTATACATACATTTTTGAATTTAGCTAGACATTGCTTTCCAAAACTATTGTATCGTGTTGTACCTTCACCAATAGTAATTAGTGTACCTATGCTTACTTCAGGTCTCCAAAAATTGTCATTTTTCGTTTTTTCATCTTTGCTAACCTAATGAATGTGAGATGGAACCTCATATTTGTTTTAATTTATTATTATTAATATTATTATTGATTTGGTGTTTTTAAAGGCGTTTTTTGATTTCTTCTTTTGAAATCTGCCTGTTCATATGCTTTGACCATTTATTTATTGGCAAATGACTCTTGTTCTTATATATGTGGATCAGTTTCCTACACACACACACACACACACACACACACACATATCTATATATCCTCTGTGTCAGAGAAATTTACATTAATTTTCCCATGTTTAACTGTTTCACACTTACTTTAACTTTATTCATTTTGTTTATGCAAAGTTTTTAAATTTTACATGATTAAAATTATATATTTTATTTTCTATGACCTTCTCATAGCTCATTTGATCAATATTTACCCTTATCCATGACTGTGAAAGGTATTTCCTTTGCTACTTTTCTGGTTTGTTTAGGATGATCTTTTTAAATCTAGATCATATATTCATATGAACACTGTTAAGATATATAGCTTGAGATGCCAGTCTAAACCTAATTTCTGCCAGACTGCTTTCCAGTTTTACCAAGGGTAATTGATGAAAAGTGAAGTCCTTATCCTAGCAGTTGATATTTTGGGGTTTACTTAAAACTTCAACACTATACCCATTTACTATTCAACTGATCAACCAAATAATTTCGATAATTATTTCTTTGTAATGTACTTTGAGCCCTTGAATTGCTCGACCCTTTAACGTCTTAACTTTTTCTTGTTATTGCTATCATCCCCGCTTTGATTTTTGGATCTTTTGTTCCTCCAGAGAAATTTTATTTCTTCTCTTTACAAAATATACCTTTGATAGTTGAATTGACATGCCATAGAATAAGTAAATTAATTTAAGCATTATTATTTCTTTTATTATACCGTACCTGACCCAACCAAGAGCAATTACTATCTGTTTAATTATTAGGTATCTCAATTCCTCTAAACAGTGCTTCATAGTCAGTCATGGAATTCTTCTCAGGGAGGTGGAATTCTAAATATTTTATACATTCCACAATTATTTTGAATGAAATTTCTCTCTTTCTACTTGCTGGGTTTTGCTAATAATATGAAGAAAGGTGAGTGATCTTGTGATTTTATTTTATATCATACTATTTTGTTGAAATTATTATTTCAATTAACTTTAGTCTATGAGGCTCTAAGAAAACCATTATATCATATAAAAATGACAATGATGTTATTTCATTTTCCTTATTCTTATTCTCTCTATCTCTTTTTCTTATCATTATTATAGTTTATGATCTAGAACTAAATCACATAAAACTGATAATAATAGACAACTATTTGCTACTTCTAGTCTTACTGGAGGAAAGAAAGTAGTGAGATTTTATTAAGAACTTATTATATGTCAAATACCACTTTAAGTTATCTATAAATATTATCTCATTTGATTCTCAAAGCAAACTTGGGAGGTAGATGTTATTAATATACCTCTTTTTCCGATGAAGAAACTGAGTTAGACAGACTTTAAATGGCATACCCAAGATCATACATCCAGTAAGTGGATTTGAACTCCAGTCTTCCTGACTCCAGGACTAGTGCTCTATATGTACCATGCCATCAAGGTCCTTCCTTATTGAAAAGTATCCTAATGTTTCTCCAATTACATATAATATTGGTGATATGCTTTAGATAAGAAGCTCATATTCCTTTACTTTTTAATGCTTTTAAACATAAAAAAAGATGTATTTTGCCAAGTGCCTTCACATCTCCTGATAATTTTTTTGGTTATTAACAAATTGTGTTTACATTTTTCTTAATTTCAAACCAACCATATATCCAATGCAACTTTGTCATACTGTATAATCTTTTTAATATGGTGCTGAAGTCTCAGCTATTATTTCATTTAATATGTTTGCACTGATATTAATTAGAAATATATAGGTCTGTAGTTTTCTTCCTCTGCATTATATGTCATTCCTTTTTCTAGGCATATCATATCCTCTCCTAGATTTGCAAATAGTTTTTCTAACATTGGAATTCATTTTTCCTTGAGTGTTTAATATAATTTACTTGGAAATCCATCTGGTCTTAGTTTCACACATCTCTCTCACATACACACACACACACACATACACACAGACACACACTGAGAACTTATTCTCCTACTTCTGAGATTGAATTATTTAAATTATTCATTTTTCTGCTATTCTGTACATTTTATATTTTATTTTTATCTATTTCATTGACATACAATTAGACAAAATACTTTTTAACAATGCCTTCATTTCCTTTTCATTTCCTGTAATTTTTTTTACTTTGATAAAACCCATTTTACAATACCAATATGCTCATGATGATTTTTTAGAGTTGTAAGTCATTGACTATCATGGTCAATCAATAAATCAACAATGTTTTACTAAGTGCAGACTATATCATAGACACTGTGCTATGTTATGGGAAAACAAAGAACAAAGCAAAAAAAAGTCCCTACCCTTAAACTAAAATTCCATTTGGGAGGGGCATTATGAACAAACTGCTATGTCTTCAAGAAAAAAGACAAAGTCCATACTGGGTGACCCTAGAGGGGCAGTAGTAGTTGCTGATGGAAAGCCTCCCATAATATGGTGGGCTGAAGCTGGAGATAGAAGTAAAGAGGGAGAGAGTTTCAAGGATGGAGAAGAGGCAGTGCCAAAGCACTGACAGAAGATGAATTGTTATCTGAGATTAATAATCAGAGGTTTGTTGAATAGTTATGAATTCAAACTTCATGTCATTCAAAGTACAAAGAGAGGCATATGATATGTATAAATTAGGCGCTAGCATATTATCAGTAAAGGCTCATCCAGGGAAACCACCATAAAAGATATTATCAAAGAAACTTGACTATTAAAGGGGGTGGGCCAGTCATATAATGAAAATGAAGCATGCTGGATGTCCACTGGCTCCACACAGTTTTAGAAGAGCTAGAGAAAGGTCCCTATTTTATTGAATAGATTTTAGGTGTAGGATTTCTAGCAGGAGAAAGAAAGAGAAGTTGTCAAGAATGAGAAAGTATGGACAGGTTGAGATTTGCATCATTCAAAGAAATCCTATGGCAACAAGGTCAGGAAGACTCCCCTTTGTGAATTCATATATAGTCTCACACACTTACTAGCTAGTAAACTCATTTAACTGTTTGCCTCAGTTTCCTCATCTGTAAAATAAACTGGAGAAGGGAAAACAAATCACTCCAGTATCTTTTCCCATAAAAACTCAAATAGAGGCCAAAGAGTTGGACCCAACTGAAACAACTGCAACAGCAACAATAAGGAACCTTTACATCATTGAGACCACAAATCCCCCAGAGTAAAAACACAGCCCAGCATCCTGAGACTGATGATGACATTCCTTCCTTTGCCATTCTAGGCCTCAGCTTCCACAAGGGTCTGGCTGGTGAAAAGAATGTTGGAGAGGTCACACAAATATTTTGTTGGTGGAACAGCAAATTAGTCCTATATGGTAGTATATTGTGCTTAAAATAAGTCCTGTTGACTTGTTGTTAGGTATATACCCCAAGGATTTTAAAAGTAGAAAGAAAAGTCTTGTATATATTAAAATATTTATAGCAGTAATTTATCTAGTAGCAAAGTAAAGAAAATGAAATAGAAGTCCATTACTAGAGACAATTGCTATGCTGTAATAAAGGACAAACATGAACTTTTATGAATTGATATGGTGAATTAAGGAGAACCAAGAAAAAGTCATGCACAGTGGTAGCAACTAAGTAAAAGGAAAAATTAAATTAAATGTTGTTTAATCATAATGATAGAATATGTCTCTAAAAGAGAAGTTAAAAATGCATCTCTTTCCCTTCTTTGCCAAGTTGGGGTTCTATATGGGTTGAACATTGCATATGCTAACAGACCAAATTGATAACATTGGTTATTTCATTGAAATGCTTCCCCTATGCCAATTTCTTGATAGTGTTTTTATTCTTTGTGTCAAGTTCTTTAGATGGGGAAAGGGAGAAATGTACTATAAAATAAAATAGTATAATAGCTGAAATGAAAAGTTTTACTATGCATTAGGCACTGTTCTAAGCACTTTACAATCATTATCTATAAAAAGAAAAGAGTTTTTAAATTATGAAATTGGATTAAATAATTTAAGATTTTTTGTAGTTCTAAAATATCTTGCCTGCCCATCCCTGGGTTTCTCTTCCACATTTATTCTGTTCACCCTGACCATCTCCCCATGTTTACAATGGTATTTCCAAAAGGACATTTTCTTCTCTGCTTGCTAAGGTTGTAGACTCTGTGAATCACCTTGACTCTGCCCCAGTCCAGCTCCAGCTTAATCTTCCTCTTTTGAAAAGCTTAGTCACCATCTGGGTTCAGTGACCAGACATGAATCCAGACCACTAGAGGTAGCCTTGGATGTGAAGCAATAAAAGTTATGTGACTTGTCCAAAGTCACACAGTGTGTCTGAGCCTGGATTCAAGCTCCTGTTCTCCTGACTCTAGGGCTTGTACTCTATCTACTGTGCCACCAGCACCAGCTCTTCCAATAACACAACCCTGAAGTAGAATTGGGTGGAACTTCACCTGGAATTGAGAGTTATCAGGACTTCACCCCAGCAAAGCTATGGAATGCCAAGTGAAGGAATGGTCCTTTCTTGGTGGGGATTTTCCATTGGTAAAGACAACCGTTCTATTGTTAAATAGCTCAATTAGTCAATTCTGTACTTATGATCAATGAGTTTATACTTTTTTCCTATCCCATATTCCCTCACCTCTTAGAACTAGTTAATGCTAACTGCTCCACACCCCACTTCTCCACAATGATGAAGCCTAGGGGCAAAGGAGATGCAGAACAAATGTCCATTCTCTCAAAGATCCAATCTGGGGTGTCTCCTCCTAGAAAAGCTTGGTTCCTGATCCAGCCTTCTGAATCCAAATCTAGAAACACCTTTTCCTCCCCAACACACATGCTGCTACAAATAGCTCTCACGCAATATAATCCTGCATAATTTAAACGTGTTGTATCTACTTTTATTTTTATATATTATCTCACCCAATAGAGTACAAGCTCCTCAAGAGCAGGAGCTATTTTATTTTTGTGTTTGTATTCCCAGGACTTAAGAGAAGTAGCATAGGGGAAGGAGGGAGAGCTGGAATGAGGGGAACTAAGAAGAAGAGAGGAGAGAGAGAGAGACAGAGAGAGAGAGACAGAGAGAGAGAGAGAGAGAGAGAGAGAGAGACAGAGACAGAGACAGAGACAGAGACAGAGAGAGACAGAGAGATATACACACAGAGAGAAAGAGAGACAGAGAAAGAGAGGGGGAAGGGGAGGGGAGGAGAGGAAAGGAGGGGAGGGGAGGAGAGGAGAGACAGAGACAGATAGAGACAGAGACAGAGAGACAGAGAAGGGGAAGAAGAAGGGGAAGAAGAAAGAGAAAGAGAGAATGAGACCTTCAGAGTGAGAACAAATAGGGTTCAAGTTCAAACACATACTCGCTGCCTCTAGTATGTCATTTAAACTCTCAGTGTTCTAGGCAAATTTCTAAGATTAAGGTACAGAGATGATGATGCCTTATAATCCTCACCAGATTGTCCCTATACCAGTGGAATCACAGATATAATCTTTATACCTATGCCCAGTAGATATTTCATTGCCTGGCTTCTAGGAGGTGAATGACTGATAGATCGTTGGTTACTACTAGCAAAATCCAGGATCCTGTCTTGGGAAATTAAAAATGCCATTATTTACAATGAAATAATTTTCAAATTATTCTTAAGAGTTGTCTATTCTTCTCCAGGAAAAAAAAAAACAAAAGAAACAAACAAATTGTCCTTTCACCTTTCAGGTCCTTCATGACCTTGGAAAAGACTCATGGTAGTAAATTCCATTCATTTTGATAATTTTAAATTAAGGGCTGTCATAGCTAAGAAAAATACCTCCCAATGATCAATAGTTCCAAATAGGAATGCATTGTTGCTCACACTCCATCAATAAAGGAAAGGTTTTTGCTGAAATTTAATTAATAAATTCCTAATTTGCTGAAGTGAGTTAAAAAGTCACTGAAAGTCTTCACTTGGAAGAATTTAAAACAGGTTTCAAAATTCTGTTCCAAGATTTTTTTCTTTTTAAGTGTGCAAATATGAGTCTTTATAGATGATACACTAAATTGTTTTTGGCAATAAAATCACATCATGATGGAAACATTTCTGAACATCTGTTTTAAAAATATTCCCTCCTTAGTATATTTCTTTCCAAATGAAATTACTTTCTTACTCATTGTACAAATGTCATATTTTTCTGGTATTTGAGATAATTTTGGAATTCATCTGAATATATAATAGCAAAGCTACTTCCTGATAGATATAGTCAAAGAATCTAAACAAACCATTCTCAAAAGAATTGCAGACTACTAATAAGCATATGAAATATTGCTCTAAATCACTAATTTATAAGAGAATCAAAATAACTGAGTTTTTGTTTCACATCTGTACACTGGAAATGACAAAAGATAAAGATGGTCAATGTTTGATAAGCACAATGTATTACTGATAAAGTTATGTATGATTTGGTATAAGCAACTGGCAAAAAAAGAAAATTCTGAGACAATTGTTTATCCTTCATATTTGAAGAATGCTAATTACATCACAGAGTGATGTCTTGACTTGAATGTAAACCAGATTTAAGTGAGTCATAGCTACCCAAAGTTGACAACCTTGCTCTCTCTTCAAAATTCATCAAAGTCTAGTGGCAAGACAAAAGTCAAGATGATTGGCAATGGTTTGAAATGCAATGGATGACCTTGGTATCTTCAATGTCTTACCATGCTCTAAGCATTTACTTCAGTCATCTTCATTGGAAGAAAGATCCACCAATCCTGTTGGGAGAAACCTTCATTGTGTTTGGGGCAGACATTCCCATAACTCACTGATGGGTTTGAGACCTATTGGTTGCATTTGGTTTATCCTCTCTGCTGAAATGGATTTAGGGTGTAGCCCTTGTACATACTACAGCTTCTCAACACAGATGAAAGGTGGACACCAAAGGTAGATGAGCAACCCTGAAAAGCAAGTCCTCACACCAGAGATGTGAGTCCTCTTCTGAGATGGGTATACCCTTCCCTCTATTTATCCCACTGACAGGCATATACAACAAGGAAGTCAAAGATAGAAAGATCTAATATGCACCAAAATAGTCACAGAGGCAGAACTTAAAACAAAATAGATGTCCACAAATTAGAGAAATAGAAGCTAGTACAGGAAGTTTTCAGAATATTATGGTCCCGTATGAAACAAATTAATGCCAGGAGCAAAGGAAGATAGAGGATCTTATGCAAAGTTAAGTAAACAGAACTGGGAAAACAACACACCTAATGAATGGGTGAAAAAAGAAAATTAAAAAATCAAAACTGATTTTGGTCTAACTATAATGATCATACCTCGTTCCCCAAAGAAATGAGAAAATGCACCTTCTCAGTTTCTTTGTGGATGTGGATGACAATGGCTATAAAACATTACATAGACTATTGGACTTGATTGGTTAGTTAGCCTTTCTAAATTTCTTCCTCCCACTCCTGATCTTCACTTGTTGTTTAAAAAAAATAAAAGGCTCACCTTATGTCTGTTCTCTGACCTGGGAGCTTTCATAAGCATTCTTCTATGTCCCAGAACCATGAACAGGGCTCCTTGTCTGCTTTGACCTTTAGTGCTTACACTCACACTGGCCATCTAAGTTCATCTCAGTTTCTGCTCAAAGCTTCTATCCATGCTGGAACTGAGACCAGGGCTACTGCTTCCCAAAAGTGTCAGTCCACTTGTGCATCTTTTTGCCCTGGGACCACCACATGGAACAGTATATGGGCAATTCCCAGGGTCCTACATTCAGTACTACCAAAGGATCCACTGTAATTTCTATCTGACCAATTATTGAGCACTCCCAAAGTTGCAAAGTTACTGACTGCTTTCTCCAGTGTAGCTGCTCCCAAAGTACAGCAGATATTGGGGTCCACCATCATCTATGTGAGACAAGTCTTTCCTGTTCTCCTCTGGGGAAAATTAAATGGGAATAGAAAGAAAAATATATTTTTTTCTCAGCAGTACATGATTCCTACACAAAAACTGATCATGTATTAGAACATAAAATCTTACAACCAAATGCAAAAAAGTAGAAATATTAAATGCATCCTTTTTAATTATAATGTAATAAAATTGCATTCAATAAAGGACTATGGAAAAATAGATTTAAAATGATTTAAAACTAATCTAATTCTAAATTTTGGCTCACTAGGGCCAAAAAGTAATTCATAGAAATAATAATTTCATTAAAGAGAAAAACAACAATGAGATAATAAACCAAAATGTATTAGATTTAGTAAAAGCACTATTTAAGAGAAAATTTTATTTCTAAAATAAAGGAAAAAAAATCAATGAATTGGGCTGCAACTTAAAAAATAGAAAAAAATTAAAATCCACCAATAAAACACTAAATTGAAAATCATGATAATCAAAGGAGAAATTAGTAAAATTGAAAGTATGAAAATCATTGAACTAATAAAATAGAAGCTGGTTTTATTTGGGAAAACAATGAAATATGTAAAACATTGGTTAATGTGATTAAAAAAGAAAATCAAATTACCAGTATAAACATTGAAAAAGATGAATTCACCACCAATGAAGATAAAATTATCATAATTTTTATTAGAAACTATTTTATCCAAGTATATTTCAATAAATCTAACAATCTAAGTGAAATGAATGAATATTTACAAAAATATAAATTGTCCAGATTATCAGATGAAGTAGAATAGTTAAATAATCCTATTTTAGGAAAAAAAACCCAAATGAACAAAACATGAACTCCCTAAGAAAAAATCCCCAGGATCAGATGGATTATGCCAAATATTTAAAGAATAATTAACTCCAATTTTATATAAATTATCTGGAAAAATAGGCAAAGAAGGTGTTCTACAAATTTCTTTTACAACACAAATATAGTGCTGATATCTAAACTAGGAAGAACAAAAGCAGAAAAGGAAAATTACAAAACATTTTCCCTAGTATCAAAGAAAATTCTTTTAATAAAATACTAATAAGAAGATTACAGTAATCTATCACAAATTTGATACAATATGACCCTGTTGTATTTATACCAGGAATTCAGAGCTGATTTAAAATGAGGAAAACTATCAAATAACAAGAATAAGATTATTAACTCAATAGATGCCGGAAAACCTTTTAATGAAATACAACATTTATTTCTATTGAAAACTCTAGAAAACCTTGGAATTAACAGCTTCCCTTAAAATAATAGGTAATATCTATCTAAATCCATCAGTAATCATTATCTGTAATGGGCATAAACTAGATGATTTTAGAAAAAGATCAGGGGTGAAGCAAGGATGGTCTTTAAAAGCACTGTTTAAAATCATATTAGAAATACAAACTTTGATAATAAAAGAAGTAAAAGAAATTCCTAGTATTCTATTACAGAGTTTCCCCTAAGATTTTTTCTGGAACATCTTGTCTTTTAATAGCTAATAATAATACATAACATTTATTTAGTCCTTTTTTTAATGTGTTGGGCACTGTTCCAAATATTTCATAATTACTATAACATTTGATTTTTTTTACCATGTTATTTGGAATTTATAACTGTTTGGTATGGGCACATCACTTTAAAAAACTGTTTTTAAATTTTATGGCTCATCCTTATTGGGGAATTATTAAATTATGGTATATGAATGTAAAAGAAATGATGAAATGGATAGTTTCAGAGAAAAATAAGAAGATCTGTATGAACTGATGCAGAGTGAAGAGAGTAGAACCTGAGGTTAAAATAAAATGGAGACGGAATGACTTGTGCAATCCAGTCAGGATAGGCAAAGAACATGAAGAAGTAATAAGGTATAAGACTGGAAAGAGAGGAAAGATTTGGGTAATAAAGGGCTTTAAAAGTTCAAGAAAGGAGTTTGTATTTGATCTTAGAGATAATAGGGAGTCATTGGACTTTGTGTGTGAAAAGGTCAAATTTATTCTTTAGGAAGATCAATTTGTCAACTGAGCGAAGGATGACTGAGAGTGGGGAGAGACTAAAATTAAAGAAAGTGATGAAGTGATAAGAAGCTGCACCAACTGGGTAGTGCCAGTGGACAGAAGGAGGTCTATATGAAAGATACTATAAAGCTAGAATCCAACAGACCTTGGCAGAAGATTGCATATGTGAGTGTGAGAAAGAATAAGGAATCAAAGACAACACCTACGTTATGAACTCAAGTAATTGGGATACTAGAGCTACCCTGGACAACAGTAAGGAGAAAGAGAGGAATTTTGGAAGCAATGAACTCAAAATCCAAAATAGCATTGCATTTTTGGACATGATCCATGAAGGAATTAGCTTCCCTTGAGTATGTGTATTTATAACCAAGATTTTCTTTTTTTCTTATTTTTTCTTTCTTTTGTCTTTGCCTTTTTTCTTTTTGCTAAATTAAGGAATGAGGAATAGGAGGGAGAAAATATAAATCACTGTTAACTGGAAAAAATAACATTAAGAATAAAGAGAAGCTCATAGGGAAGAGATCATGAAAAAGGGTAAAACCATCACTTGTACAAAAATATTCATAGCTACCCTGATTGTGGTAGCAAAGAATTGGAAATTGGGTGAAAGTCCATCAATTGGGGAATGGCTGAAGAAATTGTGGTATATGTATATTACAGAATACTATTGTTCTAAAAGAAACTAGGAGGGATGGGAATTCAGGTAAGCCTGGAAAGATTTGCATGAACTGATGCTGAGTGAGATGAGCAGAACCAAAAGAATATTGTACACCCTAACAGCAACATGAGGGTGATGATCAATCTTAATAGACTTGATCATTCCATCAGTGAAACAATAAGGCACAATTTGGGGGTATCTGTGATGGAGAATGCCATCAGTATCTAGAGAAAGAATTTGGAACATTTTAATGTTCTAAAAGTGCACATTATGAGTGGTACTGTAGAGGCTTTCATTGGTCTAAATCCACTCTTTTCATTGAGAACTGGTTTCAGGATGCCAGAAAGTCTCTGCACAATCACAGACTTTTATTTCTTCTGGAGTTTGAATGAAGACCAAAGATTATTACCTTTAATTAAAAAAACACGTTATTTAATTATGTAATTTTGCTATCTCTTATTCTTTATTTTCCTTAAGGATATGATTTCTCTCTCATCACATTCAATTTAAATCAGTGTATACCATGAAAACAATGTAAAGACTAATAGACTGCCTTCTGTGGGGAGTGGGGGGAAGGAAGCAAGATTAAGAGAAACATTGTAAAATTCAAAATTAATAAATTAAATTAAATTAAACAAAAGTGATAGATGAGACCTTAGAGAAAAAAAGAGAAGCTTGTAGGACATTTCTGGTAAATAATATTTAGATATTTTGGAGTAGAAGTCCAAATAATGCATTAACAATTTTTTTAAATTGCAGTTCCACAATTATGCGGCTCAATGTTATCTTTTGGTTATTATGAACAGTGGAGTATCTGTTAGTATTCCAATTTCAGTACAGTTTATTTGTTGAATTTTTTCAGGATATTTTGGGGGTTGGTTTTATGGCAAGAAGATTTATCATGTGCTAACCTATAAAGGATAGCAAGTTTCTGGTGTAGAATTCTGGCTACCTGATCAGTTCACTCTACATGAAAAAATTTACAATTTTTAAAGAGATGTGACATGATTCCTACAGTTGCCTTACATGATCTGCATCAATTAATAAAGCTGGAAGAATTAACTGAGTTTAACTCTTCTGTTACTTTTGGCAGCTGTAACTTGGTGACTATGATTATCATAACCCCTTCAGTTTCTGTAAATAAATTGACATGATTCAGCCTGTTTGTTCAATGTTTCTTGTTCAATAATCTGTTGAGTTGATGTGTTGTCCTTGGGTGCTTTTTGATTCTTTGTTGATTCCTAGGCTACTTAAAAGGCAAACTTATATATGTTTCATCTGATAGCTCCAGTGACATAAACCTGTTGCCATCTTCCAGAGTGAAGAAAATATCTATCAGTCTTCTTCCTCCCTTTTTGATGAGTAAGTGGTAATCATTCTATAGCTGTGTTATATTTTATTATTACTTTCTTATTATTTCCATTGGAGTGGTGGGTCTTAGGTTTTACTACCGTCATCGTCAATAATAGGGATAGTTATGTAGTAAAATAACTAGAACTTGAGACCTGAAGTCAAAAGAACCTTAATTCCATCAATCCTTAGATCCTCACTAGCTGTGTGACTCTAGGTAAGTCACTTAACTCAGTTTCCTTATCTGTAAAATAAGTTGGAAAAGGAAAGGGCAAGCCACTCCAGTGTCTCTGCTGAGAAAAGTTCAACTGGGGTCACATGGAGTGGGACACAAGTGAAACAACGGAACGACAATAACATCAATAATAGCTTATTTATTTGGAGCCTTAAGATTTGAAAAACACTTTATAAACATAACCTCATTTGGTCCTCACAACAACCTTGGGAGAGGAATGCATTTATTCCCATTTTACAGATAAGGAAGCAAATAGAGGTTAGGGGATTTGCTCCTAGTCCCTCAACTGCAAATGTCTGAGTTCAGGTTTTCTTGACTCCAATTGTGCACTGTCACCTTGCTGCTTCTATTAATATTTTACAGTTATGATTTAACTGGGCTATTTTGTAGATTCTTGGTCATCCATTTTAATGTTCTAAAAGTGGACATTATGAGTGGTGCTGTGGAGGCTTTCGTTGTTCTAAATACCTTCTTCTCATTGAGAACTGGTTTCAGGATGCCAGAAAGTCTCTGCACAATCACAGACTTTTATTTCTTCTGGAAGGCTTTGGATTTGATGGTCTTCCTTGAAGAAAACCAAGGTATTTGGTTTTATCTGAACTTCAGATTCAAATCAAAGTCACGAGTCTATTATTTTTCTCAATGTAGATTTAGAATGCTATTCTTATTGAGTAAAAATAACATAATGAGAGAGTTTTCCTGAAATAAAGATGCTATTTTTAATGTCCATACATATAATTGGCTTGGTGAGTCATGTGCTGAACCTAGAATTAGGTAGATATGAGTTCAAGCCTGACCTCATACACTTGTTTACCCTGAGCAAGTCATTTAACCACTATTTGCTTCAATTTCCTCAACTGTAAGATAAAAAGAATGATAGCATCCACCTCCAAGGGTTGCATCAAGTCTATGGTATAATACTTGGTATATACTACACAATTCTATTTAGTATTATTAAAGCTCTGAACACAGTAAGCAGTAAATAAATTTTCTAGTGAGGTCTTGTAGGGCTTCAATCTGTATTAGTAAAAGGACCATTCATACTAAGGAAATACGATATCTGTGAAGTTCAGGAGAAAGGAGGTGCTTCATCATTTTCTAACTTAGATGATAGGCTTCTGTGCATATGTCTAATGTGCAGACTCTCAAGGGTAGAGTCAAATGCTATTCTTCACCCAATCCTACATTGGCCCCAAAATCAACTTGTTCCATTGCAAGCTCATTGATAGAAGCATGATCACAGACACACACACACACACAGACACACACTCACACACACACACACATAGACACAGACACACCCCACTCACACACACTTGTAGGTAATATTATTCTGTGTAGCTAAAGTTGGTCATTTTACTAGTCACCATCTACTACCCACTGTTCTTATAGGCTTGGAGTCCAAGGGTAACATCTAGGATTCCTGATTATCATCCATACACCTCCATACTCCATACCAACAGGTGCTAAAGTGGAGTGTAACTAACTCTGATAAAAGGGAAAGAATGTGTGTATGTGTGTTTGTGTGTATGTGTGTGTGTTTATGTGTGTGTGTGTTTGTCCCCAAGGAAAAAATCCCATGAACCTTGACCATATAGCAAACACAAACCATTTTTAGGGCCTGTTAATCCCAGAGGTTATTGAATTACCTTGTGAAATTCTCCCCATGGATCACCATCTGGCTGTCTGCTCCAGGATTGTACAAATTAGGTAGGGCTTTGGAGAGCTTCTCAATTTACAGCAGCCTGTCTGATCCAAAGGGACGATCACTGAGACTCACTCCAGCCTCCCGGTTGGCCTCATCTGCAACCTGCCCACCAGTTTTCCATTGCATTGAAATATTAAGCCCTCATGGCCTAATGAGGTTCTCCAAGTTTTCTCCTGGCCCTTGCAACTGCCTTTGGAATCTTAGGATGGATTCCTCCAGTCCTCTATTCTCACAACTCATCTGAGCATAGGATTTAGGAAGAATCCTTTAGAAACCAATTCCATTTTACATATCTGACAGTGGAGGCTATGATAAATTGGGACTTGACAAAGGAAATAGCAGAATTAGGGTTGTTTTTATTAGTTTGTTTGTTGTAGGCAGCTGGAACATTGACTGGAAAACAGGTTGGCCCTCAAGTTGAAATCTCCGGAAAGGATAAACAAGTGTAATGAGGATTTATTATCCAGAGTTGCATCTGGAATTTTAATGAGTGTAGGTGGGATGGAAACTCTTGAAGGTGGTTGACAGAAACCTTGGAACATCATGTGGTTGCTGCTCAGGAAATGGCCTCGATTTCCCCCTTGCCTCCATCTGATAACATTTTATTTTAAGTAATTGTTCTTGATAATTAGGTGCTCAGATCAATTGCTTCTTCAGTAAACTCTGATGCCTTCTATTACCTCCAAAAAAAATTTAAAATTCACTGTTTGGTTTTTAAAGACCTTCCTCCCTTGCCTCTTTCTACCTTTCCAGGCTTCTTATACCTGTGATGCAGGGACATTAATCATGTTGGTATTTCTTAAATGTGTTGCTTGTTCTATCTCCCAAGCTAGGAAGTGTTCAAATTTTTGCTGTCTCCCACACCTGGCCCACTCTCTTCCTTCATCCCTATCTCTTGGCTTTTGTGGCTTCAGCTAAGGGGCCACCTTTTTTAAGAACCTTTTCGCAGTCCTCTTTAATCTTAGTGCCTTCCCTCTGAGGACTATCTCCAATTAATCCCATATATATTTTGTTTGTACGTAGTTGTATATTGTCTTCCCCATCAGCTTCTTGAGATGAGAGGCTGATTTTTGGCCACCTTTGTATCTCCAGCTCATTACAGAGTGTCTTACATCCTTAATAAATGCTTATTGATTTAACTTGACTTCACACTTATCATCTAAGAAGTCTCATTACCTGCCAATATCAGGTTAGATGCTTTGAGGAGCAGGGATGATAGAAAACCCAAATATAATTTTCTCCAAAAGCTTCAAATGCTCATCTTACCATAGGGAATTTTTTTCAAAAAAAATTCAATTAATAAACATTTATTTTCTCATTTAAAGAAAACCAAACTCTTGTGCCAAATATGCAAGGTAAAGCAAAATAAATTTCGACATCACTGTGTTTTAAATTATATTTCTTTTTCTTAATCCATCACTTTTCTTTCAAGTGGGTAGCATGATTCATAATCATTTCTCTAGTATCAGAGATTTCATCTTTACAGTGGTATTGTTACTACTTAAATTATTTTCCTCATTTCTGTTTACTTCCCTCTGCATTGGTTCATCTCAGATTTCTCTAAACCCATTCCCTGTCACTGATAACATATTCATATATTCATTTGTTTAATCATTTCCCTGTTGCTGTGATCAAAGGATTTAGAACAGATTGGGACCTTAGAGACTATTTAGTCTAATCCCATCATTTTACAGATGATGTGACTTAGTCTAAGCAACTTGTCCAAAGGACAAATGGGATAATAAATAGCAAAGTTAAGAAGGTTCAAAACTTTCATTTTTTTAGAAGAGGTGAAAGATCCTCTAAGTTAGGAATAAAGGGAAATATTTCACAGGGGGAGGAAGTTTTTCAATGTGGTTGCTCCTTCCTTAGAATGTCCATGCTTCACTATACAGCATCATAATTTGCTTTGGCTCAAATGCAATTCACTGACCCCTGGGAATAGCCTAAATTTTTAGAGCTTAGCTACACTGGCCTTTACTTTTCTATGTTGGTCCTTAGTTCATCACGAGGTTTATTTATATTCAAGTCTTTCCCACTTCCCTAGGGTTTCCCCTAAGCATCTGTTGTTTTGGTATGGCCCAATAAAACCTGAATTGTGATGAAGCATCAGAGACTTTCCTGAGTAGGTAATATCAACCTTACATTTGACCTATTGGAATAATCTGATTACTTTTTCTGCCTTAAACCTCTCTCCACTCTAATCTGACATTTCCATCCTTCTACTCATACTCTAGAGCAGATATATCCAACCAGTGGGTCTGTGGACCACGTGTGGCCCTCAAAGTCTATTCATGTGACATTACTACATTTTTATTATCATATTCAATGGTAATATGGATTACATTGTAATCATAAATAGATGTTAAATTCTATATGCAGTCTTTGACAAGTTTTTGTTGGTCAATGTGGCCCAGAAGAGCTAACAGGTAAGATACTCATGCTCTAGAAACTTCCTATTAACTCCAGAATCAAATATAAAATCTTCTGGTTGGCTTTCAAAGCCCTTCATAACTTGGTACCTTCCTACCTCTTCAGGTTTTTTCTTAAATATTCTCTTCCACAAACTGCAATCTAGTGACACTGGCCTCTTTGCTATTCCTTGGATATGAAATTCAATCTCCTTACTCTAAATCTTGTCACTGGCCATCTAGCATGTCTGGAATGCTCTCCTTCCTTCTATCCACCTTCTGGCTTCCCAGGCTTCCTTCAAGAGTCAGCTCAAATCTCACCAACCACAGTAGGCTTTTCCCCATTTCCCTCCTTTGCTAATACCTTCCTCCTGAGGGTCCCTATCATTTACACTGCACTTTACATGTTCATACATACCTGATAATACCTATCATTTATATAGCACCTATAGGTCTGACACAGTAACAGATTTACAACCTTCAGAGACAGGTGTTATTATCTGTGTTTTACAGTTGAGGAGACTGAGGCAAATGGAAAGTAGTGTCTTACCTGGGACCAAGAAGCTAGTGAGTGTCCGAAACTGGATTTGAACTCAGGTGTTCCTATTTCCAGACCCAATGCTCTATCCACATCATCATGTTGTGGGCATTAGCATGTATGTGAGCTACTTGAGGGTTGGAACTCTTTGTTTGCCTTTCTCTGTATCTTCAGACACAGAAGGGACTTAATAAATGCTTGTTGGTTGAATGATTTTTTGAAGATGATATTTGTCCTTCATTGTTAAAAAAGACCATGACATCATGGAGGTGATACCATGACATACAAGTGAATTGGATTTGAGTGAGGGGAGGCTGTGTTAAGTCCCTGACTTTACTTTCCCCTCCTGGGTCATCTGGGTCCAGTGGCCAGATATGGATCAGGAAGACAGGAGAGGACCCTGAATTCAGTGGGAGACCTTGGCCTTTATTGGAGTTTGTTACAAAAGTGAAATAGAGAAACATAAGAGCTTCTAATTGAGTGGAGGAGAGTAATCAGGTAAGGCTTCACAGAAGAGGTAACCTCTAATTTGAATCTTGAAGGAGAAAATGATTTAAAATATGGACACTGTAAGGGTATAGGCATGAACTATATTAGTATTGACAAATACAGTTTGTGTTGAAGAAGAGGAAGATAAGAACCCCGAACAATAATTAGTCTAGTTTCATTGAAGCATCAAGTGTTCAGAGGAAGCTCTGTAAAACAGGGAGAGAGAAGGTACCATGGAATCATCTCCCTCCACCCTCTCCCAGAAAAGGATTCCTTCTTCTACATCCTATCTGGCTTTCTGGATTTCAAAATCAAACCTTCTCTTCTGATGACCCACTCTGAACTTCTCTCAGCACCTGGGATTTACCTACTTCCCCAGAGCAATCTCACTTGAGAATATTCCTTGATAAGGTTTCTTCCATTGGGACCTTCCTTTTGTGGAAGGGACTCTGCTGGTCAGTCATCTTTCATCAATCTCCTCCCAGCCCAGTTCCAGACTTTCTAGACTTCAAAATCTGCTGGGGATCTTCTTCCCTCCACTCTTATGGTGTTTTCACTTCCTTTTCACTTGTTAACTTAGCTCCATTAAAATGTAAGCTCTTCTGAGTTTGAGGCTATAAGGTATTGTAAAAATGGAGTCAATGGCTAAAAGGGAAATGTAATGGGAGTAAGAGAAAGGAGAGGTGGAATAGGCTAAGATATTTCATATAATAAGATTTTTTTTATTACAATGAGCTATTGCAATGATATGGAAAGGGGGAAGGTGAGAGGGAATGAGGGAACCTTCACTTTCATCAGAGTTGGCTCGGAGAGGGCACAGCATATGTACTCAATGGGGTATAGACATCTAGAACAAGAAGAGAAGAGGGACAGGGGGATGGGGAGATGTGAGTGATGGAGGAGAGGGTAGACCGAGGGGGAAAGTGGTCATATATAACACATTTTCTTTTTTACTTCTTGCAAAGGTCTGGGATTGGATGGCCTGTCTGGGACCACAGGGCTGGGAGGTTGCTGGGACTTAGGGGTGGTATGTGGGCTCAGGGCCTCTTGGCCCCAGGGCCAGGAATCTGTCTGTTGTACCACTCAGCTACCCTATGGCAGATTTAAGAAGAAGGAAAGAGTGAAAGGAGAGAGAAAATATAGTGTACAGTGGAAAAATATGGAAGCAGCTTTTGTGATGGACTTATCCTAAAGAATGTGATCCACCCACGACACCACTGGTGGTGTTGGAACACAGACTGAAGCACATTTATTATCATTATTATTATTATTATTATTATTATCATCATCATTTTATTTTATTTTATTTTGGGGTTTTTTTGTGGTTTTTTGTGCCTTTTTGCAGGGCAGTGGGGTTGGGGTGGCTTGCCCAAGGTCGCACAGCTGGGTGATTGTTGGTTGTTTTGGGCTGGATTTGGGCTCAGGTGCTCCTGACTCCAGGGCCAGTGCTCCATCCAATGTGCCACTTAGCTGCCCCTATTATTATTATTTTTATTTTTTCCTCTTTCCTTTACTTTATTGCTCATGAGAATCTATATTTTTGGGGGAGGGGTATTATGTTTACTCTTAAACAAGAATATTTTAATCATGCATAAAATAATATAATTTGTAAAAAATAAAATAAATATAAATTTTAAAAAATGTAAGCTCTTTCAACCCTGAGAGACCTGCTATGGCCAATGTCATCCACATCCAGAGGGAAAAACCCCCAACAAATCTAAATGCATAATGTGTTTATTTAAAAAAAAAAAAACTTATGTTTTTCCTTCTTATCTCATGACTTTTTCTTTCACTTTAGTTCCAATTCTTATGAAAATGACTAATATGTAAACATGTAAACCACAAGAACATGTACAACTTTTACCAGACCGTTTGTTGAAATGGGAAGAGGGGAGAGAAGAGAGGGTGGTAAAAAAATATGTTATCTCACAAATTTGCAAATAGATGAATGCTGAAAAATTACCATAGTATGTAATTGGAAAAATAAAACAAAATTTCAATTTTTTAAAAAAGTTAACTCTTTGAAGGCAAGGATTGTTTCTTTTTTTGCTCATCTTTGAATCATCAGTGTTTAGTCCAGTGCCTGAGTTCTTAATAAATTCCAGTTTCTTTCCTATCTCTCTCTGAAGAAGGGCCTTTCCACTTTTGGGGAATTTTAATGGCCAATAATATCAACAACAATAAAACACAAAATAACATTAATTCTAATAACTAAGATTGAAATAATACATTCAAGTTTGTAAAGCACTTTACAAATAATATTGATGATCATCATCATCATAAAAACTAGTATTTAAACACTTTAAAGCTGCAAAGCAAATAATAATGATAATAATGATGATAATGATAATGATAATGATAATGATAATGATAATGATGATAATGATAATGATAATGAAAACTAGGATCAGGGCAGCTAGGTGGTGCAGTGGAGAGAACACAGACCCTGGAGTCAGGAGACCAAATTCGACCTCAGACACTTAATAGTTGCTTAGCTGTGTGACCTTGGGCAAGTCACTTAACTCCATTGCCTTGCAAAAACCAAAATCAAAATAAAATCTAGCATTTAAATAGCACTTTAAAAAAACACTTTACAAATAATAATGATGATGATGATGATGATAAAAACTAACATTTAAATAGTACTTCAAGGTTTTCAAAGCATTTTACAAATAATAATAGTAAAAATAATAGTTATCATTTATATATCACTTGCTATGTGTTAGGCACTATGCTAAGTACTTTTTACAAATAATATCTCATTGAGCAGAACCAGAATAACATTGTACACCCTAACAGCAACATGGGGGCAATGATCAACCCTGATGGACTTGCTCGCTCCATCAGTGCAACAATAGGGGACAATTTGGGGCTGTTTGCGATGGAGAACACCATCTGTATCCAGATAAAGAACCGTGAAGTTTGAACAAAGTTCAAGGACTATTCCCCTTAATTTAGGAAAAAAAACAGATATCTTATTGTCTGATCTTGCTATCTCATCTCTTATACTTTATGTTTCTTCCTTAAGGATACGATTTCTCTCTCATCACACTGAATTTGGATCAATGTATACCATGGAAACAATGTAAAGATTGAAAAATTACTTTCTGTGGGGGGTGGGAAGTAAGATTAAGGGGAAAATTGTAAAACTCAAAATAAATAAAATCTTTAATAAAAAAACAAATAATATCTCATTTGATCCTTATGACAAACCTGGAAAGTAGGTACTATTATGATCTCCATTTTTGCAGAAGAGGAATTGAGGCAGGCAGAGGTTGCAACTTGCCCAGGGTCACACAGTTAATAAGAGTCTGAGGTCAAATTTGAACTCAGATCTTCATGGCTCCAGATCCTTAGCTGTCTGGAAATTAACATTATTAAATTTTTTAAAAGTGGGTTAATACTAGTTATGGAAGGTCTTAATGTCAGGCTAAGGAGTATGTATTCTTTTGGGTTATAGGCATCTCTAATAGGCTTCCAAGTAGAAAACTGGCATGACCAGAATGTTACCTTAGGATTGTTATTCTGAATTGAGTTTGATGTGAATATAAGAAGACAAAGAAATTAGAGACAGGAAGACCAGTTTAGAAGACGGTCTGAAACTTTGAAGTCTTCCCAAACCTTCCACATATCATCTTTTACTAAATTCTAACAATACTACTTCCAGTGGACCATCACTTACTGAATTTATCTATTTTGCTCTTTCTGTACATTTGTATGGTTCATTCCCCTTAGCTGAAATACACTCCCACCTCAACCTATACCAGCTTAAATCCTTTCCATCCAGGTCCAGCCCAAGGGCCATTTCTTTATTAAGTTTTCCCCTTATCCTTCACTCCTGCTCAGTTAGAAGCAACATCTCTCTCAGATCCCTTGTGTCAGTCTAGACCTCTTGAGTCTTATCATATAACTTGTATTAGAGTTAGGTTTGTATTTTACTCTTTCCTATATTAGGAAATAGAGGAAATCTCTTTACTGAGAAGAGAGCAAGTTTGTATCTTTTTTCATTTCTTTAATAATGTGAAATCTTTGCTCCCTAAGCTCTGACAGTGCCTTCAGCGTAGTAATCAATGAATAAATGTTAATTGAACTGAGTCAATGGATTAGAGAATGCATTCAGAGAAGAGAATTTCAGTCTTCTGGATGTTGGTCACTGAGTAATTTTATTTGAGGTGAGATCTAAGGTATTCATATGGAGTGGGGGAAAGGGGACAGTATTGAAGAGTGAGTGCAAAGTTATAGATGTTGAGGAATTCAAGAACTGAAAGTAAATTGATTTCAGAAGACCTATCATGAGTGAAATCATGGGATTTAGGGTGACAGAGAACTAGAACCAGAAGGGATTTTTTTAGGTCCAGATCATCCAATACCCTCTTTTTACAGATGGGGAAACTGAGACTAAAGTCACCCAAAGTGAGAAAGGTTGCAAGGAGAAGAGACAATCAACTC
This sequence comes from Macrotis lagotis, assembly GCF_037893015.1. Lineage (NCBI taxonomy): Eukaryota > Metazoa > Chordata > Mammalia > Peramelemorphia > Peramelidae > Macrotis > Macrotis lagotis. The sequence goes on from NC_133658.1 coordinate 85,029,526, forward strand.
ATGTCCTCTGACTATGAATGAAATTTTGTTTCCTACTATACCATAGTGCTTTGTGTTAATATTGAGGATGTCAGGGGATAGTAAGATACTAAGTCAAATGGAGGTTATTGAGGAGGGTAGGATTGGGGATCAGGAGATGGCATTCATAAGGATTGGAGGTGATGTAATTAAAATTAAAAAAAGAAAGAAATATTTCTATTTCATACATATTTATTCTGTCTATACTTCTATATAGACATACATATTAAATTGATCAATGATTTCATAATTGAGGAATCTAATGGTCTTTTCTTTTAAAAAATTGTTAAATTAAATTTTACTTTCATTTAGTAAAAATCTGCCTTTTCTCTCTCTCCTACTACATCTTTGCTCTTTTCCCCTGACCTTCCCTCTCTACCTAACCACCCTAAGCTGGGCCAATTGAGCATGAAAGGAAAACAAATCCCCTAATACAAATAAGTTAAGTCAAAAAAAATCGAAAAGAACATGTATGCATAGATATCCAAATACATGAATAAATGTTATGTGTGTACATACATGTAAGTACACACCTATGCACATATATGTACAAGTTTGCATTGTACACAGATGTACACACACATATCTCATTCTGCACTCTACATACAGGTAGGTAGCATATCTTATCATTAGTCCTCTGGAACCAGATTTCCTAATTCTTTTAAAGTGGTTTGTCTTTCCTGATTTGTTATCCTTGTTTAACTTGGTCTCCCAGTTCTTCTTGTTCCATTTTTTATTAATCCATGAGACTCTTTCCATTTCTCTGAAACTATCTCTCTTTCATCATTTTCACAGCACAACAGTAGTCCATCACACACACACACACACACACACACACACACACACATATCTACTTTTGAGGTAATATGTATATGTTTCTATATACCTATATATATTTATTTATACACATTTCATATACACATATGTTCAATCATTCCCCAATCATTGGGCACCCCTCAGATTCAGTAGATATAAATATTTTTGTATATCCTTGGAGTTTGTTTTGTTTAGGACTAATTCTTCCTTTAATTTTCCCTTTCTCTAATTCCCCCTTTCTACCTTCTCTCTCCTCTTTCCTATTTCCCTGTTAAATAAAATCTGTATCTAATGGCATTTGTGCTTGTATTCCTCTCTCTTTTAGCCAGTTGGAATGAAAGTGAAGCATCATTTTCTCCCCCCCACCCCGACTCCTTCTTCCTTATTTGTACTGACATCTACTTTGCACAACATATATGAAATTTTTCCCCTAATTTTTTTCTTTCCTGCTCTTCCACCCTCCTTTTCCAATTTTCTTTTGATATCAGTAAGATGTAACTATAATTCCTGGTCTTACTTTTTTTAGTTACACTCCCACTAAGACCCCTGATGATGACAGGGTCACATTTTATTTTCCCATATTAAAAGGTAAGTAATTTAGACCCTTATGATTGTTCATTTGTATTTACTTTTTAAATGTTTCTGTTAATTTTTGTATTTGAATCTCAATGCTTTCATTTATCTAGTCTTTTCAACAGGAATGATTGGAAGTTCTGTATTTCATTAAAAGCTCATTTTTTTCACCTATAGCATTTGACTCAATTTTGCTGAGTAAGCTATCCTTGACTCTTGAATCTTTGCCTTTGTTTTCTGGAATATCACACTGCAATTGCTCCAATATTTTGTAATGATGGTTGATAAATCATGAGATATCCTGACTTTGGCGCATTTCTTCTTATAACACTTTTTAAAATAAAATTTAATTGTTTCAATCAGCCAAAATCCTCCTTTTTACCACCCCACCCCACCCCAGAAAAAAGAAAAACAAAAACCTGTGTCACAAGCATGTATAATCAAGAACAATAAATGTCCTTGGCTATATATATACATACTTACTCACATGCATGTATGTTTGTGGAGATTACATAAGCACATATATAGGACATATACATACCTATACATGTGTGATATTGTTGCCCAGTCATATCTGGCTCTTTGTGACCCCATTTGGGATTTTCATGGCAAAGATACTGGAGTGGTCTGCCATTTCCTTCTCCAGCTCATTTTATAGATGAGAAAACTGAGGCAAACAGGGTGAAGTGGCTTGTCCAAGGTCACATGGTTAATTAATATCTAAAGTTGGATTTGAACTCATGAAAAAGTCTTCCTGTTCCAGGCCCTCTGATTCCAGGCTTAATCCACTGTCACTGGTAACTGTTGATTCTTACTGTATTCACTTTGTCCTGGTTCTGTGAGAACTGGTCATGTTCTTGAAATCTGATGTATAAGCTTTTTTTTTTTTTTACAATGGGTTTCAGACAGTTCAATGATTTTTAATTCCCCCCTGGGGGGTTTTCCAGGTTGTTTTTGTGTTGAGATACTTTATATTTTCTTCTAATTTTGAATCTTTTAACTTTGTTTTATTTTTCTGTGGGCACAAGTTCTCTCCTTGGTTACTTCCTAGATCTGGGTCTCAGAAGTGGGGAATCATTGGTTTCTATTTAGTCCATTATGATTTTCAGAGTTATTTGCTTGGGTAAGGGTTTTTTCCCTTTTGTTTGTTTTTACCTTGTCAGATTGCTGATTCATTTTTCATTTTTTCTTATCTGGCTCTCACTTTTTCCATTTCCCCACTCAAGGACAGGATTCTTATGTCCCTTATAAAATCATCATTTAATTCTTGCTTCATCTCTTCTAGGAATTCTCAATGAATTTGTGGCCACAAGTTTTTCTCTGTGTCTTTGCTTGTCGGTATTTTTTGATTCATTCTCTTCTTCTCCACCCGTGCCTTGAGGGTCCTTATTAAGATAATAGCTTTTCATCTCTTCATAACTCTCAGACTGACCAATATGACCAGAAAGGGCAATGATCATTGTTGGAAGGAATGTGGGAAATCTGGGACACTAATACATTGCTGGGGGAGCTGTGAATACATTCAACCTTTCTGGGGAGCAATTTGGAATTTCACTGAAAGGGTAATAAAAATGCACATACCCTTTGATCCAGCAATACCACTACTGGATGTGTACCTTGAAGAAATCATGAAAAAGGGTAAAACATCACTTGTACAAAAATATTCATAGCAACCCTGTTTGTGGTGGCAAAGAATTGGAAACTGAGTGAATGTCCATCAATTGGGTAATGGCTGAAGAAATTGTGGTATATGTAAGTTACGGAACATTGTTGTTCTATTAGAAACCAGGAGGGATAGGAATTCAGAGAGGCCTAGAAAGATTTGCATGAACTAATGCTGATTGGGAAGAACAGAACTAGAAAAACATTGTACATCATAACAGTGACATGGAGTTGATGGACTTGCTCATTTCATCAGTGCAACAATCGGGGACAATTTGGGGGTACCTGCAATGGAAAATACCATCTGTATCCAGAGAAAGAATTGTGGAGTTTGAATGAAGACCAAGGATAATTACCTTCAATTTTTTTTACAAAAAAGGTAACTTATTATGTAATTTTGCTATCTCATATTTTTTTTCCTTAAGGATATGATTTCTCTCTCAACACATTCCATTTTGATCAATGTATAGCATGGAAACAATGTAAAGACTATCAGACTGTGGGGGTGGGGAGAGGGAAGCAGAATTAGGGGAAAATTGTAAAATTAAAAAAACTAAGTGTTGAGCTTTAAAAAAAAAAGATAATAGCTTTTCATGGAACAGGAGTCTTTTGTTGTTCATTCTCCCAGCCTGGTGTTTGATTTTTGTACTTGATATTCAGGTCAGGGTTGAAGTACTTTTGGAAGGAAGAATTAAACTATTCTTATTGCTTCATTCTTGGGGTGGGGGTGGTATTGAATGTTGTGTCATTTGTAGATCTCAGGGACAGCCTAGACTGGGGACCTGCAAGTTTTCAGTACTCATAATGTAGTCTGATACAAGGCAAAGTCTAATTGCTGCTGCCATAGTCGGAGCTCTGTAAGTTCTCAGTCCAAGTTGACTGAATACAATAGCATCAACTCCTTGTTGGTTCATAGTGACAAAACCGTAGGCTCCCCTTTGATTTGAGATGCCTGCCCTGGTTATTTCTCTGAAGGCATCAGACACAAGAAGTCGGAGTGGAGACTGCTCTGTTCTTAAGGTTTAAGTCACATTGCTGCTGTTTCCTCTGAGCTTGCTCTCCTCTCAGTATACTGCCTAGGGTCTGTGATGGTTATTTACTCGGAAAATCACCTGTGGGCACAAGTTCTCTCCTTGGTTACTTCCTAGATCTGGGTTTCAGAAGTGGGGAGCAAGAAACAGATGCCAGGTGTCACCTGCTCATGCAACCTGTACAAAGTCATACCTAGTATGAGTCTGAGACTTTACTCTGCCTGTGCTGAGCATAGCCAGCCCCAATCTACAGTGTCTGTGGACTTCTTCATTTCCCCATGTCAACCTGGACTAGAAAAATAATTCACTGTGACTTTCTCTTTGGATTTTCCCATGAGAATTCAGACACATACATTTTATATATGTGTATATGTATACATACATTTTCTAGATCTGTCTAGATACATTTAGAGGAATGCATATGTATACACATCTACCTACCTACCTTCCATCTATCCATCTATCTATCCATATCTTTCTATCTATCTATCTATCTATCTATCTATCTATCTATCTATCTATCTATCTATTTCTGGGAATTGTGGAATGGGATGGAGGAGTTTGCCTACTACTGCTTCCCTGGGAAACTGGACTTGTCTCAATCTTAGTCCTTCTTAACCTGTCAGTAGCCTCTGACATTGCTGATCACATTCTTCTGGATACTCGTTTCATAATGATGCTTCCTCTTCTTAGTCACCTTTTCTGGTTCATCATCCTTAGCATGTCCCTTAGGTTTTCTTCTGGTACCTTTTATCTTTCTACAGCTTCTAACTTGGTAACCTCTTCCTTTCCTGAGGATATAATTATCATCTCTGTGTCGATGACTCCCAAGCCATAGTCTATTTCCTGAGCTTCAATCACAAACTCAATAGGCATCTCAAATTCAACATGTCTCAAACACAACTCTTTGACTTAATTATTTCTTTAGTCTTGTATGAACTGATGACAATATGAGAAGCAGGAGAACAAGTTATAAAGCAATAAAATTCACTGTAAAGGCAAACAACCCTAAAAGACTTAAGAACATTAATCAATACAATGACCAAGGACAATTACAGAGGACACACCTCCCAACACATAAGTGATAGACTCAGGGTGCAACAGATATACACATACACATACAAATATATATGTGCATAGCCATACATATATTTGTACCCATGGCTATATATAATCCATGTCATACATATAGGCATACATGGATTAGGTGGAGATATATGTATGTATATATGTATATATACCAGTATGTGTGCACATGTGTGTATTAGGCATGACCAGTGTGGGGTTTTGTTTTTCTTTATTATGCATATTGAGTTACAAAGGTTTCTCTTTATCTTTAATCAATGGAGAATAGGTGGGAGAGAGGAAATAAATTTATATTAATGAAAAAGAATAGTTTATTACTTCCTCTAAAAACTAACCTTTCTTCTAAAAGCTCCTATTTCTAAAGAGGGCATTCCCATTCTCCCAGGCTACCATTGCCTTTTATCAGAATTAACTCCCCAACTCCTTGCTCTGCCTCACACCAATTATTTGTCATTGCTAATTTCATATCTTTTGTATCCTATCTATCCCTACAGCTCAGTCTACAAAGCCATCATCCTAGTTCAGCCCTCATCACCTTCATTACCCTTACCTACAATGGTCCCAATTTTTTCACCACATTTTCAAGCCTTCCCACTTCAAAGCACCTAGCAAACAAAGTAGAGGTCTGACCATTTCCCCCCTTACTTTTGGAGAGAAAAGAAGATTTATGAAAAGTTCTGTGATGAAAGGGATGATCAATTAGAGAGGAATAAAAGGATTGCCTTTCTGTTGTGAATAGATACCAATTTGTAGAGATTCACTCAACATTTTCATTTCCTTGGTCCATCTTTGTTTAGCAGGGTGTTAGGAAAGAAGGAGGTGGGTGGTGAGAATAATACAGACCGTACAAGGTACAAGTAGTAATAAGACAAGAGATCAAGAGAACTGTAGAGAAAAGTTGAGTGAAACTGGCTAACAAGAGAATCAAGTTAGGGAAAAGAAGAGAGTTCAGTCAGAGTAGGGGTGGAAGATAGAGGGATTGAAGGTCACAGGGAGGATGAAATAGAAGGCATAGGAAGAGATAGGATGCTGAGACTATGATCACGTCAAGGAAATTCACAGTTCTTGACTATGGAAGATGAACATGTGGTTGATACTGAAATCCAGAGTATGGCCATCCCTGCAGGTGGTTGAGGTGGAGTGGAAAGGTTGCCATAGCATGAAGAGTCACAAAGAACTTCTGAATAGATTTTGAGTCCAAACTCTTTGTATTCCTGGTAAGGGAAATGATACATATTGGGAATACATGACCTGCCCTAGTTACATGACTAGTGAGTAGCAGGCAGCCAAATAAAAATATTGGAGTTGAGAGATGGAGTGTTTTGTCTGAGGCTAATGTCACTGTATTGAAAAGTACTTGGGGTACATATGGGGATGCAGGAGAGATGAAAGCTGTGACAAGTCTGGATAGGTGAGGACTGGGAAAGCTGAGTTATGAAGGGCTCTGAATGCAAATCAGCATATTTTATATTTGATCCTGGTGGTGATATGAATCCACTGGAGTTTATTGAATAGGAGTGGAGGACGGAAGCTTGACACGGTCAGATCCAGGCTTTGGAAAAATCACTCTGGTAGCTGACTAGAGGGCTGGAGAAGCAGGAGCCGACTGATCCCACCTCTATCAGGAAGATCAATAAGCAGGATTACGGTAGGCCCGAGGTGATGGCGGTGGCAGCATCATAGGATGGAATAGTGTGCATTCCAGAGAGGTTACAAAGGGTTTCAGTAGACTTTGGCAATGGATTAGAGGGAGAGGGGGGTTTAAGTGAGAGGGAGTGGAAATGAAGATTATTTTTTAGGAAGAGGCAAGAGGCAGGGGAGGATGGAGAGGGGAGTGATTCTGAGTATCTAAAGGATGGTGATTAAAAGCCATCCTCCCCATATATCCATATATATATATTATCACACACACATACATACACATGTGAAATTAAGTATATAAGTATATACATATATATATACTTCACATCAAATAGAGATACTAGAGCAAGGAGTGTGCATAATTATATATAGCATATATATGTATATATACATATATATATATATATGATATATATATGCATACAATCTTTCCCTTTAACTCAGTCTACAAAGTCATCATCCTAGATCAGCCCTCATCACCTTCATTACCCTTACTTGCAATGGTCCCAACTTTATATAATGGTCCCACCTATAAAGAATTATACACACCCCTTGGTCTAATATCTCCCTCTATCTTTCCATCCATCCATCCATCTATCTATCCTTTGGTCTTTTATCTACATTTCAGTCTTTCAATCCCTGGCCTGAGAGAAGGGGAAGAAGGCACTAGTTTGTTTTTCATCTCGAGCTTTCAGGGGTAACAGGTGATCAGAAGGACTTAAAAGAGAATAGACTGAGAAGCAGGCAGTGGGAGGTCCCATATCCTCTCAGGAGGCCAGAGGAGAGCCCAGAAATATCAGCTCCAGGCACCTTCTAGTCCCAGAGGAGAGGGGGTGGGAAAGGGAAATAGGAACAGACATCTCCTCAAATTACATAGAGAAAGAAGGTGACCACAGCAGCTGCTGCTGAGTTTAATCACAGGATTCTTTAAAATTGGAAGGAATCACCTTTTTCAGGCCTGCCCCATATCAATATTATAGATTAGAAACTGAGTCCAAGAGAGGCGGGAAGGGATTTTCCTTTACTACAGTGAGTTATTGGCAATCTGACGACACCCCATAGAGACCAACAGCAAGGAAGTTTTGACCTTTTTATTCAAAGCAGCTTCTCACAATGTATAAATACTGCATATTAACACACATGAAAAATACAACTTCTAAGGCACCCAGAAATGTGTCCATACACTAGTTACAGGACCATTCACAAAGAGAATTTGATCTAGACAGTCAATATTTGTTATAGCAGAAGATACAAGTCCCTCAGGACTGCGCCCAATCTCAGGAAATATTTACAGCAACAAGAGAAAGGGCCCTGCACCTCATATTGTGGGATATTGAATATTCATAATGACAGGTATCAGAAACTAATTGAAGTCTCTCCTATGATAATCTGGCAAAATAAATAAAAATTTGCAAAGTTGTTCATTTGATTTTGGTATGTGTACAATGAATACACCAGGAGTCACAAACTCCCCTAGAGAGTTTGGGGGAGTTATTGGGGGGGCACTCCACCCCAGGGTGCTGACAATAAGCCTTCTCACTAGACAGCTTGTCATAAGCTTCACTGTCCTTGCTGCTCAATGGGTCAGTGGATAGGGGATTTCTGTACCAAGTTTTCAAATACCTGTTTTTTGGTTGTTTTTTGTTTGTTTGTTTGTTTGTTTCTATAGAAAGGGAATGAAAATCCTGCTCACTCCAAATGTATTGTGATTGTTCTGAGTGGATCTACATAAGACAAAGTAGAGTGGAAATCTGGTAATGCTGGGCTTGACTCAATCAGCACAGACAGAACAACAAATTCTACAACAGAGTCTGTTTTTCCACAGTTCAGATGCCACTGATCAAATTAGCCTGGAGATCACCAGAGCCCTGTGTAGAGGGTGGAGGCTGTGTATTTCCATAGCAGGAATAGCACAGTCAAACTGAGTGTGGGTCCCTGAAGCCTAGGGCCACTTGGTTCTTCAGTATGGATTGATATGGTGGTGGAACTGAGCAGATATTACTGTGCCGTGGTCTCATCTGTCTTTCTCTGCATACTCACAGCCATAATCTCTATGTAACTAATGGTTTGAGGGGGAGAAATGTAATTCTTTGGTCCTTGGTTTCTATGAAAGGCAAATTTTTCACAATCCTGTGGACATGGAGATAAGTTAGTGAACAACAATTAGACCGGGTCTAAATAGATAAGAGAGCAAATCAGACATGGTGTCATAAACTCTAACTCCTTTCATCTTTCCAGGGCCATCTTCAGGGGGAACAAGGGTCCTTGCAAACTTTCTCATCTCACTGGATTTGGTCATGTCTGTGTATATATTTTAGCCCAAACCCTGATATCCAGTGTATGAACTAGGGTAAAAACTTAAGGGCCTACTACAAATATTAGCTAGGTATTTTTTTTCTTGTTAGCTAATTGGATGATGTTGCCACAAGAGATGAAATAATTTATCAACTTTTTAAGTATTTACTGGATATTACTTTATCTAGGGTTAGACATTACACAGATTCAATTTTTAAAATCTGGCAGAAAAGATATGTCAATACCTATGAATCTATTGGGAATCAAAACAGTGGCTTCATCCAATTTCCTTGGCCATCTGGCAGGGCAAAATTATGTAGTGAATCTGGGCTTACAAACTTCACACCTTGTTTGCCATTTAAATGACCCTGGATGACTAGAACAAACAGACTCTTACAGTATTGTGTCTAATTCGCCCATGTCCTACAGACCCAGGCTTAATATGGCTTAACACACATAGTTAATTGGATAGACACAGAGAACACAGCCAGAATGCTGATTGCTTAGCTGAAAGATAATTAAGATTGTCAACACAGTAAGTCTCTTACATAAATGTCAATAATGTTTTCTATGGAATGCCGGCCTTGGTTAGACCGGCTTTTATAGACTTGGCCACATGGAGTTTGCAGGTACCATGAACTGTGATGGCCAGGAGCAGGGAGCAGGTACAGTTTACTCAAACAAAGCCCTGTCTGACAGTACTCATCAGCTGTGTCATTACCACTAAAATAACTGAATGATGACCTGTGACTGGGTTTTTGTTTGTTTGGGTTTTTTTGCAGGCCAGGTAATTCTCATCAATCTGGTCAACCAGCAAACAATGCATTGTAGACACAACTCAAAACACTGGACTTAATCACCAACTCCATCTCACTGCTTTGACACAACCCATGTTGTTTGGTATAAACAACCCGTATTAACATTTTTGCAACAAACTTAAGGCTCTGTTCTCAGCCACCATCAACTGGATTATAGGAACTTCTCAGCACTACAAATGTAGTTAGAAAATTTGAGACATTATAGAACCCAATGGTAAGACCTCTTTGAGAATGTGATACTTTTTTTTCAAATTCCACTTCAAGCTTAATTATTGAGAGAGAAAGAGAGAGAGAGAGAGAGAGAGAGAGAGAGAGAGAGAGAGAGAGAGAGAGAGAGAGACATGTCCTCTAACATTAAAGAGCATTAGATTCTAATGCAGAACTATTGGCACCAAACCAGTATGCTATTGGTTGAAAGAACAGTTACCAATTGTGTAAAAGATTGCCTAAAACGCATATATCCAGCTCTAACACAGAAATACAAAAGTTTAGGATTTCAAAATATATACTGTTTTCAGGTCTGAAAGCACTTAACCCAAGATCTGCCCAAAGAGACCAAGCAACACTTATCTACAACAAAAATATACATGCAAGATGATCCCACCCCACCCCACCCCAACTGCTTCCCTTAAATATTGACAAAGGCAAAGTGGGAAGTTTGGAAGATTCTGTAAAACAAGGTACAGGGAATAAAACAAAATACTGAACCAGAAAATTCCATGTGTATTCTCAAATACTGTGAATCTCTGTGATGGTAAACAGACTGATAGGGACAAGGCTGTCACTTTGAATACCAAATAGGAATTCAGGTGAGAGTAAATTCTGGGTCTCCTATGGACAATCAGGAAGATAGGAAAAAAGTTGCTGCTGTTCTCTTTGAAAAAAAAAAGCTTTCACAGAAACAAGGCTGTAAAATTGAATGAAAATGAATCAGATGCTTTTGTTTTTAAAAACTGGAAGAACTTCTGTGAGCTTGCATGTTTTTACCAAAAAAAAATCAATTATGAAAACTGAAATCCCATTTATCCTTTGTAAAAGGATATGTTTAAAAATGTGAAGGTTTCGAAATGTGGAGACATAGCGATGAGATGAGTTATATTTCCTTTTCCACTCTAGATCTTTTTATGAATAAAACACAGTTTCTTGATAGGAAAGCAAGTGTTTTAGATCAATCAGCACAGATCAAACATATTTTAAATGTGTCCTAGCACCTTATATTGTTTTAGCATTATACATGGGAGCATGTAATTGTGCTAGAATCGACACAAAGGTATCCTTTCCTTGCTAGGGAGGAAGACTGGCTCATCTTGGGGTGGATATTACAGTAGTTTCTTAGCGGTCAACATGCCTCTGTGAGTCAACTTGGAACCAGGCTTTTTATATTCAGCCAGGAATGGTTTCCAACTTTAACAGAGCATCCTTCAAAGGTGAGTGTGGGTCTCACTTCTCTCTTGTGGGCCATGGAGCTGCCTTGGCAGAGTTGGCCTTGACTCTTTCTGGACCAGAAAACTGAGGAAACTGAGGGATGTTGACTTCTGAACAAAGGAGGCTTCACAGATCAATGGTTGCGGACCTTTTAAAAGGTCTTATTCTTAAATGGTTTAAGATGCAGAGGTTGGGTAAGCACATGTCTTCCTCTCACATTTTCTCTTTGATCAAACATTTCTGAAGGATTATAGAGTATAGCTGTCAATCTTAAGAGATTCTGAAGGCTATCTCATCTAGGCATTTCTTTTTAAAGATGAGGAAACTGAGGCACGGAGAAGATTTGAACCCAGGCACTCTCACAACTGAACCACAAAATATTCAGTTATTTTTACAGCAAAAGGAGAAATCTGTAGCTTCATTCCAAAAATTCTCCAATAAGGAGCTTCAGGAAGGCTGGCCATCACTCCTGACTGGGAGATCTCCCCTTATAAATTATATATGTATATATATATATATATATATATATATATATATATATATCCCCTCCTATATCCAGAGGCATGGATCTTATTGGATAATAATATAGTGCCCTCAGAGGGACAAGAGGAGAGAGACAATAAGATAGATAAGCATAGAGTGGGTATATATGCTAACCTACAATGTAGGACAAGTTAGGCCTTAAGAAAACTGCTGTTAAACCAGTTTCTCAATTCCAGTTAGTTCCATCAGTGGTCCTACAGGCTGTATCTGTATGACACAACATAGATTTAAAAAGTGGGGAAAAAAGTTCAGTTTTCCAGTTGGCAGTATGTGGTACCCAACTGGTTTGCCTTACTCACATCAAATTGACTTCATGAATTTTTTCCTGAAATTATTATATGTAAATTACTGTCACAGACAGCACCTATTTTTGAAATTGGTTTATCAATATTTCTCTTCTAAAATGCCCCGAGAATGAATGAAGTCATTCTCGCCCCTGAACAAATGCAAGACATTATAGATGTCATTTCACATTATTCTTTAACTTTCAGAGATTCCTGAACTAAGAGACTGGACAGACTCTATGACCTCAAAGGCCACTGACAAACTAACAATTCTTTGAACTCAGAGCCCAGATTTGCTAGTACCAGTTTGGAAAATATTTACTTCCATTTGATAAAGGGAATTCAAGGTCTTCTTCACCTTCAATTTTGCAGATTATAGATCTTCCTCTCCCAAGGAAACTGCCATAGCGAACCCAACAGATGCTCTGGATGTTCAACAAAGAATAGATTCTCTGTGTATCTGCCCCACAATAAGAGACTTTGGCAAAGACTGATAAAACTCATATATTGGTCCTTTCAAAAGAGGCAACTTTGGCAAATCTGGGTTTGCAACAAGGAATCAGTGGGTCAGTTTTTCCTTATGCTGTTGGAGGGAAGGTGAAAGGCAAAAGTTTCTTTCCTATATCCTTCCTATTCTCTAGATTATGTACACCCAACATAATGAAGTAGAAAACACCTTAACCATGTGTTTGTTTTCCTGTTTCACCATGTGTTTACTGGTTTTGGATAGCTGGTGGTGGTACTTCTAAAGGGAATGGTTAAATGATGGTTAAGTGTATGACCAAGGAAGAGTGTGGTATGGGTGCCTTGAACTCAGGCCCTAACCACAGGGGAATCCTAGGTTTTATCAGCCACATGGAGGCCACAGCTGTGAGGCTGAGCAATCCCCCTTCTCAGAAGCCAAAAGAAGGAGCCAGGGGGATAGGTTTTTGATTGCTCGCAATCTTTTCTAGAAAGTTACACCATGGAAAGTGGTACAGCAAAAACTGCAACTTTGCAAACAGCTCTCCTTGGAAATGCCCAATTTTGGTTGGTCTTTTACTTCTGCAGTTCATGAAAATTGGGTGCTAATGGAAGAAGGAAGGCCTGTCAATGATTCTGAGATCTAAGATGGAGAGCCAGACAAGAAGAGAAGTGGGGCAAACTATCCTCCTTGACTTTCTTGGGGTGTTTGCCTCTTGATAGATTTAATTTCTTTCACACTTTTTAAAGCTAATTTCTACATGAACTTTTCTTCTTGGTGTACTCTTCTCCTTGACTTTTCCCCTTCCAAATGAGGAAGTCTCCCTAAAAATAACTAACTCTTGAGTTTTTTAATGGCCAATCCAAAACTATCACCAAGGTTTTCTTAAAACTCAAACATACTGAATATAATGATAAATATTCATTGCTCCCTCCTTTGGCTCTAGGTCTCTGGAAAAAGTTGCTCAAAGGTCAACTTGCATTTGTTAATAATACTATCTACAGTGACCCTTCTATTTATATGCCATCAAAGTCAAGACCTCCCATATGGTTCTAAAAGGCCCAATGGACAAATTTTTAGTCCTAAAATGATGCAGCAGATTTAGCAATTGGTGTTAGGAAGACTTGGAATTAGACACTTATTTGTTGCCTGGGTAAGTCATTGAACCTCTCTAGGCCTCAGTTTATCTGAAAATGAGAGTTAGATTCAATCAGCACAAAGGTCCTTCCCAGCTCTTCATCTATGATCCTTTGCTTTCCCAAGACAGTCCCAAGATATATGGAACAAATACTGTCATTTGTCCCAAGCTAATGTGTTTTAGGCTGGAGTAGAGATATTTCACAAAATGGTGTTGCCTCCCCCTTGTCCTCGTGACAGGTCACTGGATTGGGAATGCTTAGACTTAGTCTTGGCTAGAAAGTACAATTATCCCCAAAAAGACAGTCAGTGAAGAGAAACATTTTCCACCAATATTCTTTGTGATGAGTCTACAGTAAAAAAAGCAAACACATTGCAACTTGAAATAGCTTCCCACTGTGGAGAGGTTCAGAAGAATTCATTTGTTATCTGGAAAAGTTCTGTGTTGCTTTTCTGTCAGAATGTTCTCTCATTGTGGCTCATTGCTAAGATGCGCTGACTAGCTCATGCCTTGAATTTGGTCCAGGGCTATATGAAAATAACATCTGTGTGAATAACAAACAGCTGAATATAAACACAAATAAATAAGTTAAATAAGTTTAATTAATGGGAAAAAAACATTTTTTCCTGGTGGCTTTTGAAAAAAAAACTAATTTTACATATAATACACATAAATTATTAGAATTGCCACTTACAGTGTTGAAAAATATATATTTAACAAAACATTGCTAAATTTACAATATCTGGGTTTGTAAATTACTTTTGTTAGGATTTTCAGACTAAGCCCTAGATTTCACACAGATCCTTGTGGCAACAGGAAAGAAACTGAGACAGGGTCTATGTGATTGATCGGGCTGGTCTTGCCTGAGGATGATGGACTCAAATCAATCATGCTCGACCTAGTCTTCTGATTGGCATCTGAGCATAATAATAGATTGGTCAAAAGCCAACGCCCTCCAAAGAGCAGTGCCCTATGGACCCAGCCCGAGAAAAAAGGACAGAGAAACTTGGAGAAATGGTACTGCCTCCCTAGATCATGGCCATGTAATCCAGAATGTGAGGAAGCTGCATGTCTAGCAAGTGTCCAGGCTTCCTCCTGGGAGAGACAGCTCTTGGGGGGGGCCCCCTGACCAAGGAGGGGGCACACTGAGAAAGCCAAACCCCACATCTGATACACAAAATCAAACCAATGTAGAAACAACCCAGTAACATCCCAGAATGACTCACAAGGAAAACTGACACAACCCTAAGAATGGAGAGACGTCCACAAGGCTTCCTTCCAGAACACTGGGCTCCGATGGTTCAAACACAGGGAAGAGCTGGAAGTCAGGGTCACTTTGAGCAAAGAGTAGGGGTACAACCATCAGAGCAGAGCCTTTCAGACTTCATAAATTTTTTCTTGCAGGTAGCTGAATAATGAATCCAAGCCTTTGGAAGAACTCCATAGCTGTCGGAGCATCTGACACTCTTTCTCATTCACATCCTCAAGAACCGACTTCAGGAAGCTTCGGACGAGACATTTGGATTCTTCTAACACCTGGGGGCAAAAAACATTGAGTTAAGACAGGCCAGCTGTTCCCCAGCTGCTGAAAGCCAGGGACATATTCCCTGACTGGTCAGCAAAAGGATGGACGAAAAGGAGGATTTCTGGTGAAACAGTGTCTTCCCTCAACTATCTCCTGCATCCCCTTTCTAGGATATAGGACAGCCCTTTCAAAGTTTTGTTTTGTTCAACAGATAAAAACACGATCATAGAATCAAAGACATAATCAAACTCAGATGGTCAGGGGTCAAAAGGGACGTGTGTGTGTGTGTGTGTGTTTGAGAGAGAGAGAGAGAGAGAGAGAGAGAGAGAGAGAGAGAGAGAGAGAGAGAGAGAGAGAGATTCCTTCAGTAATCTGGTGAAGCCTGTGAACTCTTTTTCAGAACAATATCTTATGCTCATAAAATAAAAAAATAGGATGATCCCCCCCAAAAAACCAATCAGGTTGAAATAGCTATAAACGTGTGTGTGTGTGTGTGTTTGTGTGTATACACATATAGTTGATAATATATTGAAATATAAATACTATATTTTCAATATTGAATACTGAATTCAATTGAATTCAATATTGAAAATGCAGTAATTGCATCTCAACATATTTCAATATTTAATAAATCAATAACTGCATTATTATACATTATTGATTACATTTATTCTTATTCAATCATATTATTAGTTTATTAATATTATATCTTAATATATTATTATTAATATATTCAAACCTATTTTACAAAATTCACAGACCCCAGGTTGAGAGTACGTAATCTAGACTAACTTTTTCATTTTACAGAAGAGGAAACTGAATCCCAGGAAAGTTAAGGGACATACAGCTAATAGCAGAGCCATGGCTCAAAATCAGAACCTCTGACTCCAAATGAGTATTTTTTTTTTATAAATCTTCTGTTTAAATAAAGTTCCGATAGACCTGAAACCTCATTCCTTTATTTTGGACTACATATGAATTCCAAGAAAAAGAAAGAATGTTCCTCCCCTCAGCCATTGCAGACTTAGATCATTCGGCAATTTGACAAACCTAGTGCCAGGCCTCTGAGGCCAAACCTGAAGTCCTGCATACAGTTAGCATTTAATGAATTTTTCCAAGTTGTTGTAGCTTTGAAGACTTGTGGAAGAACGGTTCTCTTCCTTTTCCCCTGAGAAGCTCTTCTTAGACCAGCCCACTGTTTGATGTCAGCTTTCTTGGGTGTCCCTTAAGCTATGTGATGTTATCTTGGGGCTACCAAATTCCTTCTCTCTGACCTCAGACTGCAGGGATCTGTTCGCTAGACTCTGAGACAGTCTCCTTTCCCCTCAGCTGCACTTTCCCAATTCCTCCCTTCTTCAAACTGTTGAACTCATATTATACATAGGATTTAGAGCTATGAGAGACTTGAGTCCACCTGGTGCAGGGTTTCTTAACCTCAAGTCTGTGAATTTAAAAAAAAATGATAACTGCATTTCAGTATAGTGGTTTTCTTCATAATTCTGTGCATTTAATTTCATGCCTTAAGAAATGTGACTCTGAGAAGGGATCCATAGCCCTTCCTGGACTGGTTGGCCCAAAGGGTCCAAAACAGACAAAAAATGAAGTCCAACCCCTTCTATTAAGAAGTGGCATTACTGAATGAAAGGAATGATGGATTTGAAGTTAAAGGAAACCCAGCTTTAAATCTACCCTCTGACCTTGGATAAGCAAATCATTTCAATGTCTGTGAGCCTCAGCAGGGGAGAATTTTTCTTTTACTCTGTATATCCCAGCACAGTTCCTCAGTGCTGAACAAATACTTATGGATTGATTGTTAAATAGAAATAATACCTTTTATGTGAATTAGATGATATATGCTTGTAAGCTCTGAGGCAGTATATAAATATCAACTATAATTATTATTTTGCAGTACAAGGCATGGTAAAATGAGTCCTGGGCCTAGAGGTCTTCATTCCTTGTTTCCATGTTTCCTTGTTCCCTTCCCTCCCTCCCCCTTCCTTCCTTCCTTCCTTCCTTCCTTCCTTCCTTCCTTCCTTCCTTCCTTCCTTCTGTCCTTCCTTTCTTGGCTAGTAAGTAGGAGAGCTAGGATTTGAACTCTCATGTTCTTTCTATTGCCTCAGATGCCTCCTCTTGCCTCCATGATTCCACCGGAGTTGAGTTGGAGTTGGGCAGATAGAAGTCCAGTTCAAGTTGAACACATTAGGACAAGGATGGATGCCAGAACAGAAGATGTATCTGGAGAGTCTTGAGTTTGAATCCTACCTCAGCTACTAACTAGCTATTCTGGGCAAGGCACTTACCCTCTCTGGGTCTCAATTTTTTCATCTGTAAAATGAGGGAGTGGCATCTAACAACAATCATTGACAATGCAACAATTCTTGCAGGTAATTCTCAGGGCTCACTGTCTGAACCACCTTGCCAACACTTAATAAGAGTTACTCAGAATGATCCTCCCAGCTCTTATCAGGAGTGATTGAGGGATGGATGGTTCTTAGGAAGAAGACTGGGGCAGCTAGGGTCCTGGGGTAAAAATCAGGAAAACTCATCTTTGTTAGCTCATATCTGGCTGCAGACACTTAACACTGAGAAAGTAACCTAACACTGTTTGCCTCTGTTTCTTCATCTATAAAATGAGCTGGAGAAAAAAATGGCAATCCACTCCAATAACTTTCCCAAGAAAACAACAAAGGAGTTCATGAAGAGTCAGACAAGACTAAAACAACTGAACAACAACAAAAAAAGAGAGACCAGCAGATTTAGTTACCGATTTTATTTCTTAGGCTATAGTATATCTTGATGGCTCCATGATCGACTTTTCTCTTTCTTAGTCCTTAAACAGGATATTGCTTACTGAGCTCTAAGTGACTTCTGTGAGATACAATTTCAATTTAATTACTAGCTGACATTGGACTGAATTTCTCTACCATGCAGCTCAGGAGTTAAATGGGCATGTTAGACTGGGCCCAAAACCCATAAAACAGGATGATTTTGATACAAGTAAATGCTTTCCAAGGGAAGGGCTGCCCACTCCTGTCCAGCTTCCTCCTAAGTCTGTTAGAGGTTTTACTGTCCCTCCACCTTCTCTTAGTGTGATCCCAACCTACATTAACAAATGTAGATATCCAGGAAAAAGAGATGTGATGGCTCCAGATAGGTCATGACTAGAAAACTGTATTCAGTTCTAGGGTCCTATTTTTTAAATTGTATTGACCAAAAGGCTATCAAACTGTGTATACCCTTTGATTCAGCATTACCACAACTAGGTCTGTATCTCAAAGAGTTTATAAAAGGGAAAAGGGCCCACATGAACAAAAATATTTATTTCAGTTCTTTTTGTAGTGGCAAAAGAATTGGAAATTGAGGGGATGTCCATAAATTGAGGAATGGCTGAACAAGTTGTGGTATATGATTGTAATGGAATACTATTGTTCAATAAGAAATGATGAGCAAGTGGATTTCAGAAAAAATTTGGAAAGACTTATATGACCTGAAGTTGCATGAAGTGAGCATTGTAAACAGTAATAGCAGTATTGTGTGATGATCAACTATGATTGATTTAGCTCTTCTCAGCAATATAATGATCCAAGACAATTCCAAAAGACTCATGATGGAAAATGCTATCCATAATTAGAGAAAGAGCTATGGAGTCTGAATGCAAATAGAAACATACTATTTTCACTTTTGTGGGTGGCTTTTCCTTTTTATTATGTTCTTTTATAACATAACTAATGTAAAAATATGTTTACATGAATACACATGTAGAACTAGCATATCAGATTGCTTGCATGTTGGGGAGGGTAGATAGGAGGGAAGGAGAAAAAATTTGAAATTCAAAACATTATAAAAATGAATGTTGAAAATCTTTACATATAATTGAAAAATAAATTACTGCTTTCCAAAACAAAAAGAATATTCATGAGCTGGTATAATATCCTTTGTTAGTTTACACACACACACATACACACATATGTAAAATGTATATATATATACATATATACATAGATATGTTTATGTTGAAATATAATCATTGGTCTTTAACTTTAGAATACACAGATGATCTGGCATGGTGGATCTTGACACTATGCAAAGCATCTTTATTTTAGAAAAAAAATATGAAAATGTTTATGTTAATATGATTTTGCCCACCTTCTACTATCAGTTGGGTTAACTGAAGGAATAATAATTTGTCCAAACTGGGTGTTTAAAAGCAAAAACCAATTTGTATGAAGCAAATAAGTCTCTGATCTTGGTTTCAATGGTTCAGGGTAGCAATGTTCCCACACTATGAGAACCCTCTTCTTTTCCCAGATCACTTTCATCTCTCAGACTCCACTTTCAATTTAACTGCACCTCTAGGTGACTGCCTTCTATGCAACTTCACCACCTTCCTTCCTTACCACCTCTCCCCACAGCACAGGTAAATTAGGTAAATTCCCACAGATAGTCAAGGAATGTGACCAAGTCATTTGATATCATCACAACTGTTTTAGATCAAAAGAGAAAAAACATGACTATTGTTTAAAATTGAATACTTGAAATATATGTTAGAAAGTATGAATGACCAGTAGAACAATATAATTTAAAACTGGCCAGGATGAAGTGATTCTGTGCATTTAAAAAATCTAAGAGGAAGGAAGGAAGGAAGGAAGGAAGGAAGGAAGGAAGGAAGGAAGGAAGGAAGGAAGGAAGGAAGGAAAGAAGGAAGGGAGGAAAGAAGGAAGGGAGGGAGAGAAAGAGATAGGGAGAAAGAGAAAAAGAGAGAGAGACTGGACGAGAAAGACTGGACGAGAGAGAGAGACAGAGAGAGAGAGAGAGAGAGAGCTAGAAAGACAAAAGAAAGAAATACACTGACTAATAGAGTATTCAGTCAAGGGTAAACAATATGAGGAAAGGATTGGGGTCTGGGTCTTAAAAGGTTTTATCAAAAGAAATGAAGATATTTATTTAGAGAAGAAAACTCAGAAGATTCATGCTATCAGTCTTCCATTGGAAGATGAATTAGACATGTTCTTGGCTCCCAAGGACAAAGCTAGGATTTATGAATCAAGGCTAAAGGGTCTATAGCTTTCCTCTATATCAGGGCTGTCCAACCTTACTATTACAAGTTTTGATTGAAACAATAGACAATATATTTTGATTTGCCATTTTAGTTAGAGCTCTGCAGTAGCTTGGTTTCGTTTACTAAAAACATTTAGTAAAACCACAGGAGGCTGCATAAAAATTGCACTGCAGGCCACATTCTGGACAGTACTGCTCTATATCATAGAGGATGTAGATTTGGGCTCAAAATAAGGAAATCTTTTCTAACACTTAGATTGATTCTAAAGTGGAATGGATTGCCTTGTGGGGTAGTGAATAAACCCATCACTAGATGTCTTCAATCAGAGGTTAGAGAGGTTATATTAAGTTTGCATAATTTGAGCAAGTAAGGGATGTTTTTAGTATGGGTTGAGTAAAGGGACTGGACTAAGTAACCTCTTCAAATCAGTAAAAGGTCAACTTAATAGTATCAATTGGGTTCTTTCCATTTCCAAGTACATGACAAATTTAAAGAGGAAATATGAGTTTCTGAAAACAAAACAAAACAAAACAAAACACTGGACTAGCAGTCAAAAGACCCCAGGTCTAGTCTTGATTTTGCCTGTAATATAGCTCTTTGACTTTGGCCATGGCACTTCACATCTCTGGGCCTCAGACCCCCTCTCTGGAAAGTGAAGGTGTTGGATTAAATGGTCTTTAAGATTCATTCCATTTTTAGAAACATATTTTCCTACCACCTTCTTCAAGATGTGGCAATCTGAGATCTAGATGCTGTAGGGATCCTTTGAGTTCTGACATTTTATGAATTATATTCTAAGGTTTTTTTCAGATCTGGCATTCCAAATTCAGTGTTTGAAGGTCATTTGTCTATGTTCTAAGATCATTTCTAGTTTAGATATTCTACGTTCTATGTCCTAATGACCTTTTAGTTCTGACATTCTATAATATATAGTCCAAGAGTCATGACATCTCAGCTCTATTATGTTAAATAGAGCTCTGCTAGCTCCTACGAACAGTTCATACAACTTTCTATCCTTTGATCCTAGGGTAATCTGATGTCCTTTGCCTTTATTCCTTTCAAAATCATTGGGACAGACTATTCAATCGACCTGTGAGAGAAAGGGAGAAGGGTTGAGATTATTCCATTCAAAAAGAGGAGGGAGAGGGGCAGTAAGGTGGCACAGTGGATAGAGTACCACTTGGAGTCAGGAGAATCTGAATTCAAATCCAATCTCAGACACTTAATAATTACCCAGCTGTGTGACCTTGGGCAAGTCATTTAACCCCACTGCCTTGTTAAAAAAAAAAGACAAGGGATTGAAAGCTTCACAAGGTGCCACAGGTAGATAGGCAGAATCTCTCTGGATACTGAGAATTTACCCTGAAGAAGGAGGGGCCAGTACTTACTATGGCACTGCAGGCAGCCATCTCTTTAACACGCAACATAACTTCTTGACTGAAAGTGGTTGGCCAGAAGACTTGAGAGACGAGCCCTCGGCTGCAAGCTTCCTGAGCTGTGAGCTTCCTTCCACAGAACAGCATCTCATTGGCCTGCAAATATAAAAAACAAGGACATCCTGAAGGATCCAAGCTAGAAGGAACCTTAGAGACAGACAGTCAGATAGACAGACCCCACCCCCCAATACCCTCTCAGTATACAGAAGTCAAGATTCAAACCCAAGTCCTTTGGCTACTCAGCTGTCTCCCTTCTAAATGAGTTTAGTGACAATTACTGGCAGCAAATATAGCTTTTGCCTGAATAAGCCTATTAGAGACAGGCAGAATTTATGAAAGTGGGTCATAGATTGTTAGGTCTTAAAGGGCCTTAGAGAGTGATGTGCTGAAAGGAGTGCTGGTTTTGAAGTGGAAAGAATAATGCATTCTGGATTGGAGGACCTGGGCTCACAAATCTTGGCATTGTTGCTTAAAAAGATGAATTCTACTCATTTGCAGTTTGACAAACATTTGATAAGCATCTATTCTGGACAAGACACTGACTGCGGAGTGCCAGGATACAAAAACAACAAAAAAAGAATACATTCTTAGCCCATGAGAAGCTTATGTTATATTAGCAAGAAACAACATGTCGACAAAAACTAAGAGCAAAATGGAGTCAGAAAAATTTCAGGTCATGAAATGCCAACTGAGGAAATAACGAAAAGTCTTTTGCTTCTCTTCTTTTCTTTTCCTTTCTTCTTCTCAAGTGGCACTTGTACTGAGCCTTCAAGGAAGTAAGGGAATCTGAAGGCAAAGCCAAGTGGGTAGTGTATGAAAGGCTCAGGAATGGGAGTTGAAATGCAATGAATGGGGGTCAACAAGCAGGTCAATTGAGCTCATGTGGAGAATGGATGATGGGGGGGGAGCTTCATGTGCAGTACGCCTGTAGAGGTACAAGAGTATTCTGTATTTTATTACAGAAGTAACAAGAAACCATTGGAGCTTCTTTGTCCAAACTGTGCTTTGTCAGCTAATTTGAGGCTGGAGGGGGGAAAACCTGGAGGAATGGAAGTCAATAACTTTAGTAGCTTAGTCTGTGAATGCATGGACTAAAGAG
Organism: Macrotis lagotis; assembly: GCF_037893015.1. NCBI lineage: Eukaryota > Metazoa > Chordata > Mammalia > Peramelemorphia > Peramelidae > Macrotis > Macrotis lagotis. The sequence goes on from NC_133658.1 coordinate 85,052,438, forward strand.
GTAACCAGAAAGGAAATGAAGCAAGCTCAGACCAGCTCTTAAGAGGCAATTGCTAAATTGTTAGGGTGAGAATTTACACTTCAGAAAATCTACAAGTACCACAAATTGGGGCTTGATTCATTGTTTTGTTGATTGTCTAGACTTAAGAAAGTGATGGAGAAAATGTTAATAAGGCTGATTAAATTGAAAAGTATGGCATGAGTACATTTTTTAAATATCCCCTGGAAATTTACATAAATATTTGTGAGCACAACTCCATGTGAGTGGAGAGAAGAGAATGGATAGAAGAAATATTTGTGGAAGTAGGATACAAGATTTGGCAGATGATTAGATATCAGGGAAGATAAAGGAAAGAGTAAAAAATCAAAGATGACTGACTTGGTTGTAAACTTGTAAACTTGGATGAGTTGAAGGATGGTGATAATAATCTGAAATAGAAAAGTCCTTGAGGGAGGCAATTAGCCTTTTGGACATGTCAAGCTTGAGGTGCATATGGGACATCCAAATGGAGATATTCAGCAGAAAATGGTGATTATGGGTCTAGGGCAATTCATCTCATCAATTCCCGTGGTTTCAATTTGGAAGATGACTTCCAAATCTCTATATGCTTTCTGAACATATATGCATATATATATATATATATATATATATATACATATATGTATATATGTATATATATATATATATATAGTAAATGCCCATGATCTTGCTATTATCTAAATTTTCTAAATCTAGGTGGTCATTTTTAAATCCAATATTTCAATCCATGTAAATTCTATTAATAGTGAAGGCAATCAACTACACAAATCAATTCAGCTAGAGTGTAGGCCAGATAGTTATGTTGGTAGAAACCTATTACCTAATGTTTCTTTATATGGGACAAGTTCTCAGCTGCTACAACAGAACTCTATTAAGAACAAAATAAGGAGATTACCTAATCCTTTTTCTCTGGTTCTAGACATTGGTGTCAAGAAGCATAGAAACACACTCTCAAATGAAGTCAGAACTCCTCAGAGTAAGGGACTGAGAGATGATAGGGAGGTGAGGAAATGGAGGTAATGAATACAGATGATTGCCCCTATGAGTTTGTGAAAAAAAGAAGAGATATAGGACAATTGCCTAAGGGGAATGACAGTTCCAAGTGAAAGTTTTTTTAATGATGAGTGAGATCTGAGCACATTTGTAGGTACCAGGGAAAAAAAGCCAAGAGGGGAAAAAAACCATTATTAATTTGAGTGAGATGATTGAAAGGGCAAGCTAAAAATAAGAGGTAGAAGGGGATGGAATCAAGGCCCCAAATAAAGGAGTTTATCTCACCTAACAAAGAGAAATCTCTTTCTTAGAGATTAGAGAAATAGAAAAGAGAGAAAAAGGAACGATCTACTTAAGAAATGCTTTTTTTTTGTATAGGCAAGGTTACTAAAAAGGTAGACCAAGGAAGTAAAAATCTCAATTTACTCTTAATAGAAATCTTGAGAATGGCTGACTAGGTAATTAGAAGGATTCACCACTAGTTCAATGACTGGTTCCAAGGGCCAGTATGTGTGCATGTCATTTTATGTATGCATGTATTTTATATGTATATATGTCATCTACTTTAATCAGATATTAACCCCTGTAGAAGAGACAGGAGGTATAAAATAGATGTCAGCTCTATGTTTCTCTGTATTCTGTTAAAGGGGAAAGAAGAAGGATGCCATAAATGTCATTAGAGAAAAAGAGAAGGTTGGGGAAAAGTCTATGGGCCTTCAAAAGACAGTCAATAAGGGATGGATAAAAGGATTGTTATGCAGCAATGAAAGCTCAGTTGAGATAATCTATCATAAATTCATATTGAAACTGGTCGGAATAGTTGTACAAATTTCTTGAGTGGCATTCAACAGGACCCAAGAACAAAAGGATCAACAATATTAAAATGAGGGGACACAGAAGTCTAGAGTAGGGTTTAAAACTGAACTAGAAAGGCAACTCTAGGGTCAAGATAGGAGAAAGAGGAAAGTGAAACCAGATCAGGGAATAATGAACTAGGAAAGCAGAAATTTGGAACGACAGTGAAGATAAAGAAGATTAAGAGGAAAAAAGGCAGAGGGAGAGATGGGAAGGCAAGAGTAATTTCAGAGTTTAAGTTCATGGAGGTCTCTCATTCCCATTCTGACTTCATAATTTGCCAGTGGGATCCATTCTGCTTGATTTTCAACCCTTCAAAGCATTGGTGATACCAGAGTCTGCAAACTATAGACCAGTGAATTTGACTTTGGTTCCTAGATTCTAGAATGTATTATTAAACGTCTCCCTACCATGTATATAACCATCAGTCATTTTCCTAAAGGACCCATTTGACCACATCATGCCCTTATTCAATAAACACCAATGACTCCCAGTTACCCCTAAGATTAAATTTAAACCTCTATGCTCTTCATAGTCTTAGCCCCAGTCCTCCTAACTAGCATTAGTATACCCATGACTCCCATCCAAACACTCTGAGGTCCAGACAAAACAGTCTTCCTCATGTTTTTCCTTCATTATATTACAATTCTGGTCTTTGTACATTTAAATAGATTTTGGTCCAAGATTGGCAGGCATTCTCTCCTCTCCTCTGCCTCTTACATTTCCAGGTTTCCCTCTTCTGCCCATGTACCACCTTACTAATCCTCCCCTTGTAGCCTTGTAGAATTTTTACCTTTATATACTTTTGTATGCAATATGTCATTTCCTCTGATAAGATCTTAAAACTCCTTGAGACAGGGGGATTTGTTAGGTATCTTGATGAAAAAATGGGCACTTTAGTAAATGCTCTCAGAGTGACTGATTTTTTTTTAAGAGAACACCTAGAAAGAAAGTAGTGATCCCTAAAAACCAGCAGGGTTTCATCATAAAGAGGTCCTATCAGATTAGCCTTTTACTAAGTTGCTAAGCACTTTAAAATATTATCTCATTTGATACTTGAAATCACCCTGGGACAATGATAATGATAGCTAATAGCTCCTACTCCATTGGCAGAGAATCATGCCTCATCCCCATTAAAGTAAGAGTCTCCACCATATATGAAATTGTGCTCAATTTTGGGTTTCCTATTCATGGAGAACCATTGATTAATTGGGGCAGCTAGGTGGTGCCTTGGATAGAGTGCTGGCCTTGGAGTCAGGTACACCTGAGTTCAAATTCAGCCTCAGATAATTTCCAGCTGTGAGCCTCTGGGCAAGTCAATTAACCCTAAAATTAAAGTTAACTGTTTGTCTCAGTTTCCTTATCTGTAAAATGAGCTGAAGAAGGAAATGGCAAACCACTCCAGTATCTTTGCAGAGAAAACCTCAAATCGTGTCACAAATTAAATCAGACCCAACTGAAAAATGACTAAACAACAACAGTAAGATTTATAAATTAGAGTGTTTGGAAAGGGTAGCTGGGATGGTGATGGGTGATAAATTTATTACAAGTGAGGATTAGTGGAAGGAGATGGGAATGCTCAGACCTGAGGAAAAAAAGATTTAGTAGGCTGTCTACAGGCCTCTCAAGGGCTATCATAGGGATTGAGATTTCATTTGGCCCTGGTGGCCCAACAGAGAGTAGTGAATGCAAGTGGCAAAGAAGTAATTTAGGTTTGATTGATAAAATTGATATTGAAAATTAAGACTAGATTAAAAATTAAGACAGGGATTCTTAATCTTTTGGTATATCATGGACCCCTTGGTAGGCTGATGGTCTGCAGATTCCTTCTCATAATATGCTTTTAAATAATTAAAGTAAATGCTAAATTTTAGTTACAAGTAAGTAAAAAACAAAAGATGCAATTTTTCCCCATCCAAGTTTATGAACCCCTAAAACCTCTCCATGGACCCTGTAGGACAACTGTGGATGCCAAAAGGGTTGACTATTTGGATCATATTTCCTGGGTGCTCCTTATTTTCTAGATGCAAAAACAGAGGCTCAGAGAACTCAACTATCCTTGCCTAAGGGTCGATTATAATCCTTTGTTCTTCAAGAGAACCAAAATGACATCACTATTTTGGGGTAAGGTACAGTGTGTTCAACTGTGGCTCAGAAGGCTCTCCTTCAGGTCAGGCTTTGGATCAACAGCCTAGCCTGGGGTCAGGAAGACAGCTCAAAATCTGTGTGACTCTGGGTAAGTCACTTAACCCTTTTGCCTTAGTTTCCCCATCTATAAAATGAACTGGAGGAGGAAATGGCAAAGCACTGTAATATCTCTGCCAAGAAAACCCCAAAGAGAGTCATGGAGAATCAGACAAACTGAAAAATGACTCAAGAAATTTTTAAAAATTCAGAAATGATGTCTGGCTTTCCCTGTGAATATTTGGAGTGGAGATATCTCCAAATTTATGCACCTCCTTTGAGCTACTGCAATCATTTAATTATTAATTATTAGTCAAATAATTAAATAATTATTGAATCACCTAAGGTTACCCAGCAAGGGGCAGAGTCAGGATTTGGTGGGTCTTCTGCCTCTTCAATTCAGTGATCTCACCCATGCATACTCCTCAGGCTAACCAGTGTTAATCATTTCTCCCACCCAAGCCACAGAGACATCATCTTTCCTATAAAAATTTCAGAGAAGAGAGTTCTTTATAACAAATAAATGAGCCCAGAACATGGAAAGGTCCACAGGTTAACACAGGTAGTCTTGAGTGATGGGTAGGGATGCCTAACTCCCGAGCAACCATAGAAAATACCGGTTTTGCCTCCTCCAGTGTCCCTCGGCATGGAGGAAGCTAAGATTCCAGACACTGAACAGGGATTCCCTCTTTGTCCACCTGGGCTGGAGTATAAATAAGGCTAACATAAAGCATCTTAAAACATCACATGACAGATGGCAGAGTGCTCCCCAAATGGCAGAAATGGGAATAATGAGCAAAGGGTGAAGAGAGGTCAGTTTTAGTCTCAGGAAAATCTACCCCAGGAAAATCAACTATTCCAAAGAATTTTTGCCAGATGGTTCTGGCATGACTGAATGTACTCTTCTCTCATCTCTACCTTATAAATTCTCTAAATTATAAATTCTCTAAATTCAAACCACAGTTCAGGTGCTTCCTTCTATATGGGGACTATTCTGATTTCCTAAGTTAGTAGTCCTTTCTCCTGCCTGAGTAGATTCACCACTGGAACTAGAAAGACCTGAGTTCAAATGTGATGTGGAAACTTACAAGCTGTGCAACCAGGGTAAGTCATTTAATCTCAGTTTCCTGGCTATAAAATGCTCAGATTAACTCCTAGGGTTGTTGTGAGAATAAAATAAGATATTTGAAAAGGTTTCTGTAAACATATTTGTAAAAGTGTTTTGCAAACTTTAGACCACTAAATAGATGTAAGTGAACACAATCAGAGCCCCCAAAATAATGACCCTCTGCAGAATGGTGGGATTATTTAATTTTTCTCTCTAAATCTAGATTATGAGACTATGGTGGAACACTCAGGTTTCCATATCACTTTATTGGGCCCATCTGTAAGACATATTTATCATGGAATCATGAGACAGTTACCAGCAATGATGACTCAGTTGAGTGCCCCATCGCAAAGACAGGTTTGAAGCAGCCTAGTTCCCTAAAGGGAGTCTGGAATGGGGCTTAAGACAGGATGACCAACTGAGGTGGGCAAACTGGATAAGAGAAGAAGTACTGGAAGGACTGGGGACTGCTAGGGAACAGTGCAGCTCAGAGGCCCTACAGCTAAGCAAGACATAGGTCAAGGCATTGTTGGGGTTGGGGTTGGGGTGTCCATAAGTGGTAGAGCATTAAACCCTGTATCTTGGTTGACAACTTCTCTGGCACAGCTAGGGGAGACAAGCCAGGGTCTTTTGCCTGTGCAACTTCTTAGCCAGGTTACAGTGTTGTCAGAGGTTCATTTGAACTCTGAATAAGAAAAGTTTGTATGTGGTAGAAAAAATACTGTTCTCCAGATCAGGAGGTTTGGATCTGAACCTTAGTTGTGACACAAGGTCAGTACAAACAGGTCACTCCAACCTCTCTGAACTTTGGTTTCCTGGCTGTAAAAGTAGGTTAGCATTACTCAGTCTACTTACCTGGCAGGGTCATTGGGAGGACAGTTCTTTGTAAATTATGAAATGTTAAAGAAACGAAAGCTGCCTTATCTGTCACTTTAACATCTGCAAAACATTTCACACATCTCATCTTCATAACAACCTTGGGAGTGAGGAGGGAGGGAGGTACTGTTTATATACTCATTTTACATATGGAGAAACCAAGGCCAAGACCTGTCCAGAGTCAAATATCTATTACGCATTTGAGGGAGGATCTGAATTCAGTTCTTCTGGGCTTTGAGTCCAACAGTGGATCGATATCAACCAATCAATAATGAACAGGATAAAATAATCAGGTGATTGCAAAGGTCATTAAGACAATCACAAAACAAGGAATCTTACCAGAGCAACACCGAGGATTTGTGGGAAGGTGTAGGAAGAGCATCCGGCGGGAGTGAGGCGGATGGTGGCATATGGAGTCTGAAACCAGGCCTTCTCACTGGCCCAGACGATGTCACAGAGGGGCAGGATAGATGCACCCAGCCCCAGGGCAGGCCCGTTAATAGCAACCACAATAGGCTTCTTAAACTGGATAAAAGCTCTCACAAAATCCCTAAAAATTAAAAAAAATTGAATAAGATGATAATCTTGCAGAGATGGAATTTGACTGGCCTACTTCTAAACTGTGCTAGATATCCCTGCCATCTAGAATTAAAAGAGATTAATGCAGGATCCTCACCTTTTTCTAGAGCTTCTGAGGGAATGAAGCCCTCAGGACAGACTATAAGGGATGATCCATGGTCCTTCCCTGAGCTTGGTGCTGTATATCCTTTCAACTGCATTAATAGAACAAGAGGGAAGCGACAGTCCCACCATCCTTGGCTCTGTCTGAAGTTGAATCTCATCTTAGAAAAGACAATGATGAGCTGGAACAGCCCACAGGACAGTTGAGGTGGTGAAGGAACTCCAAACTGTGATATAGGAGCAGCTAGGTGGTGCAGTGGATAGAGCACCAGCCCTGGAGTCAGGAGGACCTGAGTTCAAATCTGACCTCAGATACTTAATAATAATTACCTAGCTGTGTGGCCTTGGGCAAGCCACTTAACCCCATTGCCTTACAAAAAAACCTAAAAAATAAAAAACAAAAACAAAAAAAAACTGTGATATAGAAAGACTTGTCCAATGATCTGAAGATATCTGACTTAGAAGAAAATACCTTTGGGGACATAAATAGTTGTCTTCCACCTGTTTCTCCTTGGTCTCAGAGGGCAGAACTCTGAAGAAGAGGAAAGGTACATCCTACTTGAAAAATCTCCTGAAGTAAAGACCCTCTCCTCAAAGTCAACAGTTTCATTTTATTCTCTCTTCCAACTGGTAAAACCCCTAATACAAGAAGTTGTGATTGTTTCATCACATTTTTGACTGTAAAATGCAGATTTTTCTTCTTATATTCTATAGTTGTTTCAGTTATGTTTAACTTTTCATGAATCTAGTTGGGGTTTCTTGGCAAAGACACTAAAGTGGTTTGTCCATCTTGTTTTAGAGATGAGGAAAGTGGGGCAAATAGGATTAAGGCACTAGCCCAGGATCACACAATATCTGAAGTCAGATTTGAATTCAAGTTTTCATGACTCCAGACCCAGTACTCTATTCACTGTATATCACCTAAGCTGTCTTTAAGGCATAATACATTAATAATAATAATAATAATAATAATAATAATAATAATAGTAATAATAATAATAATAAGCACTTGTTGACTGGTCTATCAGTGGACTCACATGTCCTAGACAAAAATGGATTTTTTAATATAAAGCTACCACCCACCCAATTAGTTGAAGTATCTGGGCAGAGGCTAGGTGACTTCTTTATTGGAGATCTATTTACTGGAAAGAAGCCTAGACTAAATGACCTTCAAAATTCTTCCAATGATAAAATTTTGATGACTTAATTTCCAAAGGGATGTTTGTTTGATTTGCCAGTTTCACAGTGTCATTAAAAAGCAATTTGTAGAAATACTTTTTAGTGAGCAAGTGATTATCATTATGTAAATTTCTCAGAAGGAAAAAAAATCCACCATTCCTTGCTCATGCTGGGTTTGATTCTATATACCTGTGTATTAAACCAGATAATCGTGGCATCCCAGAATTGGAAGAGACTTTAGAGATTATTCCTAATCTCTACACAGTACAAGAATTCCCTATAGATATCAAGTCATCTAATGTCTACTCAATACCTTTAATTATAACAGTATCTCTCCTAGCATTCCATTCCAAAGCTAGATGGGTCTAATTATGAGAAAATTCTTCCTTGAATTGAGTCAAATTCTTCATCTTTGCAAGTTCTATTTATTATTGTTGTTCCACCCTCTGAGGCCAAGCAGAAGGAGGCTAATCCTGCTTTCATGCAATAGCTCTTTATCTATTTAAAGACTCCTAAAAAAAGACTCCATTCTCTTAGGCCAACAATCCCCAGACCCTGGAACCAATTCTCATACTACCAGGGTCTCTAGTCTATTCACTATCCTCTCCAGTTTAATAGTATACTTGTTAAAATGTGTTACCCACAACTGCAGTATTATATGACATGGGTCACAGTATGTGGTCTATAACTAGTATCTTCAGGCATATTATATATAAAATATATATGTTTATTTAACATATAAATTTATTTAATATATATATGTGCATATTTGTATGTATGTTTTTGGTTCTGGTAGTATCCCTATGCATACACTGGTTGGAGTTCTTTGTGTACATGATCTGTGAATTAATAAAATAATGAAGATTCGTGGACCAACATACTTCAATGATATTTTGTCTCATTCTGTCAATAAGACTGTCAAGTTTCTAAGATTCCTGGGATAAATGGGTAAAAAAGCACATAATAGCAAGCACACTAGGGCACTAAGAAAGAAAAAACAATTAAAAGATCAATGGAAATGATGGAACTTAATAAATTGACAATTAGCGAAGAGTAGCCATTGAGTAGTTTAAGTACACAGAAAATCACAAAGCTCAATATTTTTCCAAAACATTCTCTCCCTCTCCTTCCCTAATCCATAGAGTGGTTCTGCCCTGGGCCAAAGACTGAGTGTAGCAACCACACACACACACACACACACACACACACACACACACACACACACACACAGACACACCCCACACCCATATGCACAAATCCATGGCACCATTTTAAAGAATGGGGATGACACTGGATGGAATAAGAGGGCATAAAGATGGCAGCACTCTATCATATCAGGGGTTGCTGGCAGAGACTTCACTGAGTCACATGGCCACTCCTATGGGTCCTTTGGCTTATACACAAATGGGTATCATTGCAATTGTTAGCAACCTGTTATTGATGGAGAGTCTATGTCTTTTCAGTAATATTTCAAACTATCTCAAATTCATTCAACAATCTACAAACCAACCTGTGATTTTGGTTAACTACCACTGGATGTGCCACTCCCTTGTGTGCAGAACAACCCACTTTCTTTTCTTATTACAAACAGTGAATAAAGTTCACATACACCTATAGATAGGTAGATAGAAAGATGGATGGATGGATAGATAGATGGAGGGATGGAGGGATAGATAGTAGACAGATACATAGACAGACACATAGAGATATATGAAAAATAAGGGTACCAAGATTGTAAAAGATAAAGGACAAAAACTGCAATACTTCATTCAAAGACATCACTGAGGTTACACTGATGGCCAGGTGTACCAGGATGCTCTGTGACACATTTAACACAACCTCTAGGCATAGTTAATTAACTATGGTATACATTGGTCTGTCAGTGGTAGACTATTCACCTGTGCCTGATGATGCTACAGGATTTATCTCTGAAACCATTGGGTATATTTTTTTTCTCTGTAGTCTTTGCCTTGGGCTCCATCCCATTAGAACTCTTGGGGAATACTGACCTGCCTGGAGATAGAACAACTTGGACCAGAGGCATAGGGTAGGGCAGGAAAATTCAAAAGTAAAAGGAAGAGGTATTTTTTGAATGAGGCAGCATGTCTCTGAATCTCAGTTCATGGGCTGAGACTCTTTGAGCATGACACCAGTTCTGGGAAAGGGCTCCATTTCAGATTCAGAACTTAGCCCACATCCTTGCCTGGCTTTAGGAAGAGTCTCTTACCTGAGCACTTTCTAAAACCCCACAACCAAGCCGCCAATGGACATGATTCTGAAGTTGATGCTTCAAAAATTCAGATGCTATTAATGTGGAAAATATTTCCCCCAGTGCAAATCACTACTTCTCCTTCCCCTAGTAGATGGTCACTGTGAGTTATAACCAAAAATGTCATCCTCATCCTCTAGGAGATAACCATCTGGCGAGGAGCCTCTCCACATTTAGCTAAGCTGTTCCTCCAACAGCTGACACATAATCCATCACTGGGTTGTGCTTGAAGCACATCCAGCTTAGCAGGACCTGCCAAAGCTCATGTCCTGCTGGCAAAGACTGAGACTCAAGGTTACCTTCACACCATAAGACATCAAGGTGAGACTACAGGACAAGAGGGGAAATGTAACATTGAATCAAGATAACTAACAAGACAGACCTTAGATTACAGATTTGTGAAATGCCAGAGATGGAAGGAAATATAAAGACTTCATCCAGGAATCTCTTTCTCTGTCTCTACACCATTTCTGGTCATTCCCACACCATGCCACTTCCATTCTGGCCATAACACATATCTTTCTCCAACTGGAATCTTGGCTCTGGTCATGAGATCCTGACTCTGTTATATGACCAGGACCAAACCTCCATACCATTTCACGGCCATCTTCATCCTAAATTGCTATGTGAACTTCCTCCCACTTTCCAGTTGTATTTCATATGTTGTCTCCCCCCCCCCCAAAAGAATGTAAGCTCCTTGAGAAGTCAGGGGTTGTTTTGCTTATTTGAATTTGTATCCTCTGGTCCATAGTATTCGGTGTGTGCCCTGTCTTTCTGTCTGTCTGTCTATCTATCTATCTAATCTGTCTGTATCTTTCTATCTGTATAAATCTATTTTTTCCATCCATCTCTCCATCAATCATCTATCTCTATCCATGTCTATCTGCTTTTATCTATCCATCCATTCATCTTATCTATTCCATCTACCATTTATCTATCAATCCATTTAACAGTCTGTCTCTATCTACCTATCTATCTAATCTGTCTGTATCTTTCTATCTGTATCAATCTATTTTTCCATAATCTATCAATCTATCTATCCAGTCATCTATCTCTATCCATATGTCTATCTATCTGTGCATATCTATCCATCTAGCTTTCTTTCTATCTACTTATCTCCATGTCTCTCCCTATTCCCCATTTTATTCTTTTTTTAAAATCTCATTTATTCACGTCTTCTTCTTCTATTCATCCTAGAGAATTGCTCAAACCATGATTCTGTTTTTTTCCTAAGGTCAACAGCCTTAGCATATTCAATAACATGTTCATAAACTATAGAAATCCTGGCCTTCTAGACACATTTATCTATACCCTCTCTTAAAAGGGCTGTTTTTAAAACTCAACTTTACCAAAGTAAGTAGAATTCTCAGCAAGCCACAATTAGATGACTTATTTTTTAATTGACTCTTCCCCACTGCCCAAACCCCAAGACAGAATTAAGTTTTCCTCTTGATTATATATGTATATTTATATATGTATGAATGTATATATATGATTTTATATCTAAGATTATAGGAACATGCAGGAGTTTAGAAAGTCTTAGCCTGAGAGGGAGACATTGAGAGAGAGGACTAAAACCTGGTGGAAGTACTTGGTTATAGAGGAGATTTTTAGAGCTTTGGCTATTTTTGAGCCTATTCTTGTCATAAGCACCATCAACACTAACTTAGGGAAGAATAAAATGATAGTTGCATAGTTACAATGCAAAGACCTGAAGAATTATCTAAAGAGAAAAAAATTCAAAGCCAAATCAAAATTTTGCTCTATTATTTTGTCACCCAAGCAACTCAAACTTTCTGTAAAGTTACTTTATAAATGTAGGCTAGCATATCTAATCCAAAAATTACTTATTAACAGCTAGCTTTTATATAGCTCTTCTAAGGTCTGCACAGGGCTTTATAGACATCATCCCATGATAACTCTGGGAAATCAACGTTAGAAAATGAGATAGGCATTAAGTATTTTATCCAGGGTCCCATAGCTGCTAAGTTTCTGAGGTCAGACTTATGTAAGGAACAAATCTCTGAAATCAGCAAAAGTGATCCTCAGATCAGAGAAGCACAATCTAACCATCTTCAAAGACTCTTTAGACTGACCGGTTCTTCTAGAAATTGAATCCTGTTGAAATAAACTTTGAGAACCCATGGTCACTCCATGCTATGATGAGGCAACAGAGTAAAACCTGTAATATTTATTCCAAATAAATCAGAATCATTCATTCTGATTTCTCTAAGGAGTGTGATAATTATTTCTATTAGAGAAATATGGAATTATGCCTAAAAAGTTCTATAACTGGGTGTACCCTTTCATCTAGCAATACCACTATTAGATTTGTTTCCCAAGTTGACCAAGGCAAAAAAGGAAAAGAAACCATATAATCTAGAATATTTTTTGTAGTGGCAAAGAACTGGAAATTGAGAAGATGATCATTAAGTGGGGAATAGATAAAGAAGTTGTGGTTTATGATTGTAATGGAATATTACTGTCCTGTAAGACATGAGGAGATGGTTGATTTTAGAAAAAAATGGAAAGAGTTGCATGAAATAATGAAAAATAAAGTGAACAGGACCAAGGGAAAAATGTATATAATAATAGCAATATTGCTTTAAGAATAATTGTGAATGACTAAATTATTCAACTACAAAGGAACTATAATGGAAGATATTATTCACCTCTAGAGAAAGAACTGAAAAAGAGAAGTATGAATAAATCTGGGTCAAATGATGGCCTTTTATAATGTGGGGTAGGGCAAGAGAAAGACAGACCAGAAACTAAAATAAACAAAAAAAATTAAATTAAACTTTAAAAAATGAAATCAATTTCATCATGGATGCACTACTTTTGAATTCTTAATATTTCTGTCGCTGATGTAGAAAGAGTAGTGAGAAGATGGTGATGAGAATGGCAGCTGGACCACATAAAGTACATGCTAAACAAATCCATGCTTTATCTCTGAGGTACCACTCACACTCTCAGACTGGCCAATATTGACCAGAATGGACAATGATCATTGTTGAAAGGGTTGTAGGAAATTTGGGACACTAATCCATTGTTGGTGGAGCTGTGAACTCATCCAACCTTTCTGGAGAGCAGTCTGGAACTATGCAAAAATGTACATACCCTTTGATCCAGCAATACCACTACTGGGCCTATACCCTGAAGAGATGATGAAAAAGGGTAAAAACATCACTTGCACAAAAAGAAATCAAGTAAATGTCCTTTAATTGGGGAATGGCTTAGCAAACTGTGGTATATGTATGTCATGGAACACTGCTGTTCTATTAGAAACCAGGAGGGATGGGAATTCAGGCAAGTCTGGAGGGATTTGCACGAACTGATGCTGAGCAAGATGAATAGAACCAGAAAAGCACCGTATACCCTAACAGCATCATGGGGGTGATGATCAACCTTCATGGACTCGCTCATTCCATCAGTGCAACAATCAGGGACAATTTTGGGCTGTCTGCAATGGAGAATACTATCTGTATCCAGAGAAAGAATTGTGGAGTTTGAACAAAAACTAAGGACTATTACCTTTAATTTAGGGGAAAAAAAATCTTATTGTCTGATCTTGCTGTCTCTTTTACTTTATGTTTCTTCCTTAAGGATATGATTTCTCTCTCATCACATTCAATTTGGATTAATGTGTACCATAGAAACAATGTAAAGACTGGCACATTGTTTTCTGTGGGGGTTGGGAGGAGGGAAGTAAGATTAGGGGAAAAACTGTAAAACTCAAAATAAATAAATCTTTTAAAAAAGGAAGAAAATAGACTCAGTATAGCAGACACTATAAATACTTAGGGGATTGAATCATATTTTTTTAAAAAAGAAATCCATACATTAGACAACATAATTTTGAAAGCACTGAAGGACAGATATTTAAGATATCTGAAAGAAGATAATGAATGACTGTAAAAACAGTCCTAGAAACTACCAAAAAACTCTTGACTGAAAGAACACCAGTAGCATGTTTACTTTCTCATCTCTAAAAATTTGACGAGAATGTGGATATCTTCAGTGGAAACATGAGATCTATGATAAAGAACATTTTTTACAGTAACTTTTATCTTCAAGACTGCATAATTAGCTGAAGTAAATAGAGAATATAAGATTCTCACAGTTTATTTTTGTTGATAATATTAAAACAATTTGACTCAGTAAAGCAACATGTCACTAAAGTCTCTCCTACAAAACTGTGTTTTGTGTGTGTGTGTGTGTGTGTGTGTGTGTGTGTGTATGCTAAGATAATAGAAGATTTTTCGGTAGGTACAATGAAGGAGCTGTTTGTAAAAAAGATCCCCTGATTATCAATAGTAAGAAAAAATAGATTGGGGAGAAGTATCCTTGACAAAGATGTCAAGTGGAAGTAGGATTCTCCATAGATGGTTTCTTCAAATACTTCTATTTACAAATGATAATGAATAATTGATACTTTACAAACATCCTTTGTGAGATTATACAACAATTCATTGTATATGGGGGGGAAATCAATGAAAAATTCCAATTTTCCAGATTATGTCATAAATTTGGAATTGTACTCCATTGAGCTAGTCCATCTATATATGAATTAGACCAACATTGCAAAGTGGACAAAAAAGCAGGTTAAATTATATTTAGAAAATTGCATGGTATGATCACATGTTGTCCACAAAACATAAATCCATATTTTAATATCAATCTTGTTCTGTTGTGTCTATGAATCATGGAACATTTAGTCTTTGAAGAATAAAATTTAGGGATGGTCCAAAAAGCAATGGACAGACACATGGGCAGGCTTGAATAGATTGTAGTATATTATAATGATGTAAATATAAGAAATGGCATAAAATGTCTCATATATGAAATGTAGTCATTTGTAATTGGTAAAGGATATGGGCTGGTTTAGGAATGACAACAAGAGGTAACATCAATAGTCCAAGAGCTAAACTTGTAGTCATGGAATATATTAGAGAAAAAAAATAGATGGAGGCTTCCATTATGTTGAATATCCATGAGAGATTTATGAAAAGGCATAGAGGCAAAATTTAAAGGATGAGAAGACAAAAGTTGGTTATAACTTAAATCAATGGAGAAAGTGTACATATCAATGTTATCATGCTTCACGTTCCTCCATTTTGCACGTTTTTTAATCTATTCAAACCAACCTATTTTGTGTTCTCTGAACTCACTGTCCCATATTCTACTTTTAAATAAGCCCTCTTTCCCTACTGATTCCTTAGTTTCCTTCAAGGTTTAACTCATGTCATCTCCCATGAGTAGTCTTTCCAATTAGAACTCTCGCATTAGATACAAAATTCTTGAGAGCAGGGGCTAGGTTTTAATTTCATCTCTGTTTTTCCCAGTTCCTTTCATATTTGTAGACACTTAATGTTTATAAATTTGAATCATGAATTCACTGAAATATAAATATCATTCTAACTGATTTGTTCAGTATTTACTGTGAAGGAGAAAATGACCACAAAATTATCTATAGTTGTGTGTTATGGTAAGATCAATTTTTAAGAACAATTTAAAAAAAGGGTATCCCCAAGATAAAGGAGATCTCATGATGTCAAAGGAGATAGCGGGATATTTCTTTGATTAGATGTCAAGAACATTTGATAAAAGAGTAACATTTTTCTGAATAGCATCCTATTTCAGCTATTCCTCTAATAAAATCTTATTTTACCTTTCCTAGTGAGAGACTGCGGATACCCAGATACATAAAAAGAAGTCTGTCCTACATTTTCTGATCACAGAACCTGATTCTACACATCTTATAAATAAAACCCCATACTATACATTTTAGCAACAAAGCCCTACCCTATCCATCCAACTAACAAAGCCCTATTCTAATGCTCTTAACAAAGACCTATCCTACCCAAGTTAAAGTGCTAATCTAGTCATTCTACTAAATTACATCTATTTCTAAAATCCAATACTGTCCACAATCACGGCATCTAATACAATGATTAAATTAAATTAAATCCTAAATGATCAGGATGGCAATGAGACTGGATAGTTGAAGAAACTAGGAATGTTTAGCCTACAGAACTGAATACTTAGAAATGTTGTAACAGCTGTTTTCATTTGTTTGAAAGATTGTCATATGATCAGTTTTCTGCTTGGATCCATAAGGCAGAATTACAAGCAATAAGAAGAATTCGTAAAGTTATAGATTTTGGTTCACAAAGGAAAACTTAGTAATTTCAGCTATGTGACTTCTATTTAGCTTCTTAGTAAGATGATCGATTCAATCTAAGCTCAGTTCACTTCATCACCTTGAGATCAAAAAACTTTGCCAGATAAAGTAAATTAATTTCAACAAACAAAGGGATCAGAAAAAATTTAACATAAGAGAAAAATGATTTAAACAAATGATCAAATAGGGTGGCTAGGTGGCACGATAGAGGACCAGCCCTGGAGTCAGGAGTACCTGAGTTCAAATTGGGCCTCAGACAGTTAATAATTACCTAGCTGTGTGGCCTTGGGCAAGCCACTTAACCCCATTGCCTTGCAAAAATCTAAAAAAAAAAAGATCAAATAGACTAAAAGAAGAGTAAACAATTAAGGAGACGATCCAATAAAATTGGTATAACTATAGAGTAAAAGGAAATGATGCCAAAAGTTCAGAAGAGAGGGGAAAATATAGTCACAAGATAATCAGAAAAATAATGATGAAAGGACTTCAAGAACTTGTCAAAAGGTTTAGAACAATGAAGAAAGAAAGATGAAAATAAGAGTTTTTAGAGAAAAAAGGACAAACAAAAAATAGAAAATTAGAATAAATGAAAAGAAATGCTCGGAAAAAAATCTCTTAACAAAAGAAATGAGCAGATTTGAAACTCAAAACTGCAAAGACAGAAGAAAATATATTAAAACAAATGAGAGGGGTGGCTAGGTGGCGCAGTGGATAAAGCACCGGCCCTGGAGTCAGGAGTACCTGGGTTCAGATCCAGTCTCAGACACTTAATAATTACCTAGCTGTGTGGCCTCTCAGGCAAGCCACTTAACCCCATTGCCTAGACAAAAAAAAAAAAAAAAAAAAAAAAAAAAAAAATTAAAGAAAAAAGAAATGAGAAAGAAAACAGAGTTGGAGGTGTTTCAGATTTCTATAAAACAGAATCCAGCAAGATCATCTGAAAAATTATTAATTCCCTCCCAAAATACAATGAAATAAAAAGTCTAAATAACATGTTTTAGGAAATCATACTAAATGACTGCCAAGAAGAATGGAAGAACAGAGCAAAGTATAGATTTGGAGAATCTAAGATCCAGAAACCCCAAATTTATAGAACTACAGAGATTCAGAGCTCATCTCTCAATCCCCTCATTTTACAGAAGAAGAAATGAAGGATTGGTAGTTGAATTTAATCAAGGTCACATAGGACTAAAAGACTCACCTAGAAATGTTGTAGTGAAACTCTAGTACCGCCAGTACTTTAATATTAAGCATAAGTTGCAGAAAAAAAAGAAGACTCTCTTGACAATCCAAAAAAGAACAATCTGAGAAGTGCAAGATTATTTCCATTCACAGGAGATAAAAGGAAGGGCTGGAATAATAGTACAAAAGACAAAGAAAATTGCTTCTGTATTTAATAACCTTTACCTTCTTTATTTAATAACCTGTCTTTTAAATAATTTTTACACTAAAATTATCCTGTGGATCTGAGTTAATTCCTCAGTTAAAGAATAATGATTTTCAGAAAACAGATTAATATGAATCATGTAAATTCAAAACATGAATTTAAGTAAATAAGTACATATAGCATAAATAGACTAAGAATATGAATTGAAATCAACATGCTTCAAGTACAAAACTATAATGTTTGGATTTTTTTCTTGTTTTTTAACTCTCATTTTGTCTGAGGAACATTTAGAGAACATAGAGAGAGAGCATGTATAGATAGAAAAAACTCAAAAACTGGTGACAACAAAAGAGGGGAGAAGAAAGTAAAAAGAAGTGAAAAATACTATTTCTTACAATGGAACATCAGAGACAAAGGTTATTTAAAAAAGAGGTGAAATAAGGAAAAAAGATGGGGAAGGATTCAGAAGTACACTTTTTATTCTCATAAAAAATGAGGAGACAAACAATTTCTCTTTTTTTTAAAAATCTTTTTGGCCAACAACAATTAATCTTTATAGATATTTTAAAAAAACAGCATAGACTATCCATGGATAAAATCAGGAAGTTAAAAGATGAATAGAGTTGAGAAAAGTAATAAGTAAAAAAGTATATATTAGAGAAGGTCCCTTGGAGGTTTTTTTATTAAAGCTCTTTAAAATCATTTTTGGATAAGGAAAGAAGGTATATAGGGCTTCACAGGGATAGAATGGAAGGGAGTGGAGATTGAGTGGCAGAATCTAGACTCCATTTGGATTCTGACTTCAAATCCAGGGTCAATTCCATCATTCCACATTCTACTCTTCCCCACATTCTTTTTTGAATAAGTCTTCTAGAAATGAATCTAAACAAAGAATGTTTTCTCAAAGAGATAAAGAAGGGATCTAAAGAAGGGTGAGGTTGAGGTGGGAATCACACTCTTTTTCTGGACTGGCAAAGGAGGTAATATGCTAAGTCTCACCTTGTGAGAAAATATTTCTGTGCACAGCTCATGAATAAGTTATTCCAGTGACAAAGAAGGGAAAAGAGTACAAAAAAGTACAAATCTGAATTAGTATTTTTTGAAAGGGGAAACAACAAATAAATGCCATTTAGACCAAGATAAAGAGTGATGCTGTGGGGAAGAAATGGCAATCAGAACCCAACAATTTAAAATAAAATGTATCATGCTTCAGATGATTTTAAAAAAGCAGCGGTTTCTATCCTTTGGGATAAGGTAATTGTAAAATGTAGATACTAACAAGAGTGAGAAGCAGGGAAGATATCCAATACAAAAAATACACAACAGATAAAGAATGTGTGGCAAGAGAACAATTATTATTAAATAGGAACACACAAAAATTATATATTGATAGGAAAGTTTATCTAAAATACAAAAATACCTAGATAGAGAATAATTGTAGGTGACTTTAGTTTAAGAGTTCAATAAATCTAATAGAAAAATACATAAAAATGAAAGTATAGTCTGAATGAAACATTGGGAAAGCTAGATTTGAGAGACCCATTATAATTTCTGAATAAGATTATTAGAAAGTGTTCTTATTTTTCAGAATCACATGGTACAATTACAAAAAAGAATCATGTGATAGAATATTAAGAAATCACAAATAAATACATAAAGGGAGAAAAATTGAATACTGTAATCCTTTAAAGACCATGATAGAGTGAAAACAGTAATCAATAAAGGAACAAAAGATATATACTTAATTAAGAATAAGTAATATTATCTGAAATAATGAGTGGGTCAAATAACAAATTATAGGAATAATAAATAATTATTTTAAGAAGAATGATAACAGTGGGACAACATACCAAAATATATGGAATGCAGCTAAAGCATTCTTAGAGGAAAATTTCTCACCTTGAAAAGATATGTTAACAAAAGAAAAGATAGATTAACAAAAGAGATTAATAAATTGCACATGAAGTTAAAAATTAGAAACTAACAAATTAACTCTAAAGCCAGAACAAATGAATGAATTTCAAAAATGAAAAATAAAACTTGCAACAAAAGAACTTTGAACTAAGAAACAAAACTAAACTGTTTTAACAGTTCCAAAATTGATAAGCCATTATTAGTTAATTTAAAAAATGAATGCAGTGAATTCAAAGAGAAAAGAAAAAAAGGAAAAATTATTAAATGTTGTTATACTCAATTATATGTCAGCAAAATTGAAGACTTAGAGGAAATGAATGACTAATTACAAAATACAAAATTACCCAAACTAACAAAACATGAGCTATTCCAAATAACTCATAATCACAAGAGGAAATCCATAAGGAAAAGACATAAATGAATTACCAAAATGGAAAAATTACTGGCTCAACCAGATTTATAAGTGAGTTCTACTAATCATATAAAGAGCATTTAATTCCTATGATATATAAATTGTTCTCAATAATAGAGAAAGAAGGCACTCTACCAACCTTCTTTGGTGAGATAAATGTAGTTCAGGTACCTTTCAAGTCAGGGAGCTATAAAGTGGAAAAGAAAAGAAAATGGACCAATTTCACTAACGAATACTAATTAAGAACTTTTGAATAAAACTTTAGTAAAGATATTCTAGGAATAAATCTAAAAATAATTATTTATGAACAATTTAGATTCATATAAAGAATGCAGCAATTGTTCACCATGAGGAAGATAACTAGTTATTAATTATAAAAATAACAAAAACAGCAAAAAAGACAAAATTTCATCAATGAATGAAGAAAAAATTTTGATAAAATACAGTACTCGTTTATATAAAGAATTATAAAAAGCTTAGATGTGATAGAACAAGGGTTTTTTGTATGATTAAAAAGCATTTACCTAAAATTTAAAAGTATTATTTGAAATAAAGGAAAACTATAAACTCTTCCAACGCACTCAGAATAAAGCAGTAACATTCATTATTATTTGGCATGAAACTAGACAAATTAATTATAACAGTAAAGAAGTTAAAGAAACAAATAACAGGCAAAGGGAAGTAAAGTTATTTAAACCCTACAGAATCAATCTAGAAAACATTTTTGAGATTATTAATAGCTTTAATAAAGTAGTAGAATGCAAAATGAATCCATCAAAATCGTTACATTTTTATGTATAACAAGAAAAATAACAGAAAAAACCCAGAAGCAAAAGATAGCATAGGATCTCCTTTGGAACCACTTTCCCAGCTCCCATTCACTAGAAGTTTGTGATATCCAGGGAATAATCTAAGAGGTTAGGGGGTCCTTAGTATTATCACTCATGAGCCCCCATTGGTGTGATTTCCATCAGTGATTGAAAATCATTTGCTTTTTGTTTGTTTCTTTGTTTTTAGCAAAGGGCATCTACTAAGGTAGTGTTGGTAAGAACAATTGGCACAAATGTCCTCCTTAAAATTCTGGGTATCTGCCCCCCACCTACGTAGGTAGATGGGAAAGTTGCCTCTAATTATGAATAAATATGTTCAAAAAATAAATTCTCAGCTTCTTGCTAGTGGAAACACTTTCTTCAATTCATAGCTGACACTCTTCTCTTGTTTAGGGAATCATATCCATTGAAATGGCTTCCTCACTGGGGTGTCATTATTTCTGTATTCTTTTGTCTCTGCTTTTCCTCAGTGTGTCTGTATCTGTCCCTGTTGGATCTTCTGTCTACTGCTCATCTAGTCTTTTGAATAACATGGTCCATATGGGGGAAATGTAGCACTTCCTCTAGGTCCACTTCTCATATCTCACCCTGTCTGTTCCCCACTTTTCTGTTTTATGTTGTCCTTTGTTACAAGGTGCAAATCTCAATCTCCTCTAGGTTCCTAAGCCTATTGCTTGGAATTAGTAACTGCTGAATTCATTAGTAACAGCTGAATTCATTAGTAACTGTTGGAAATTCATTGATATTTGGTTAGCTAATTATGCTGCCTTATTTTACTAAAATTTGACACAACCTGTTCATATCTCATAAAGGAATCCTATGGTGTAGAACATCTCATTCACACATTTAAAACTTTACCAAGTTCAGCAATGAATATGATTACAAGTGGAGGTGTAGAACGCTATCTCTTGTAAGTGAAAGAGAATTTCTATGAAAAGTAACTACAAAATAAATTATCCATGATTTAACTTATTGGATTACACACAAATTACAAAATATGCAACTACAGACACCAAACTGTCTTCACCTTCATCTGTAAAAGAGAAATAATAATAGTATCCACCTCCTAGGGTTTTGGGAGGATCAATTACAATTATATTTGTAAAGTGCTTAGCATAGTCCCTAGAATAATGATAGGTGCTCCATAAAAGTTAATTATTATTATTATTATTATTATTATTATTATTATTATTACTATTACTATTGCTATTACAAAAAGGAAGACACAAATAAATATTGATGTCTGGCTCACCAATATGATAAAATATTTTAGTTTTAAAATTCAGATAAAGATTTCAAATAAACTACCATGAGGATAGTTTATAGAAGTGGATAATTTTTTTTAAAAAAATTCACTCAAAAGGTTTTAAAAAAAGATAGATTTCTTGTAAAATCATAAAAATTCAGAATAAGGATTAAAATCACTAGATCTCAAATTATATTTACCATATATATATATATATATATATATATATGTATATGTACGTACAGTAACTAGTAAAAAATTGGTTTGAAAATAGAAAAGGAGGTCAGTGGAAGGAAGACTTGGAAAAAAATGAGTACAATAGCCCAGTGTTCAATAAATCCAGGGTAGAAAATACTAGTTGAGGAAATTTCTATTTGATAAGAACTAATACAAAAACAGGAAAGTAGTTTGGAAGAAAATAGGATTAGTCCAAAGATTTTACACGTGAGAATAATTTCCAAACTATATAAACTATATAAGCAAAGAGTTACATTATTTTTTCAAATAGAGAAAGGCAGTATAGTATAGTAGATAGAATGCTCAATCTGAAATCAGGAAAACCTAGATTCGAATTTCTTCTCTGAAATTTGCTAATGTATACCCACAGCAAGTCATTTAAACTTTCTATACCTCAAGCAAGGACTTACCTACAGGATCACTGACAATCTGAATTTATAAAGAGTTTCCATATCATGAGTCTCCCTTGTTGAGAAGATTATAAATCCTTTATGTGATCACGTATTTAAATAATAGATAATAAGGAAAGGTCACATTTTCCACAACTATTGCTAAGGAGAAACACAAATAGAGAGGGCATTTTAAAAATTTTTCAAATGACAAAATAGACAATTTAGATTGGGGTAAATGAAAAGTGTTCTGTGTGAAGGAACTTGATGCTACTAGATTAGGAAGAGAAATTAGAATTTGGGGTAACATTTTTCTATCAAACATCTCTAATAAAATGTCTGACATTCATATATATGTATATAAATTTTGTGTGCATAAAATACATAGTTATAATAAAAATTGATTATATATAATAGATATAATAATGATTGATGTTTGTCCTTTGACCTCAAAGAAGACCACAACATCAGGGAGGTGATGCCATGACAAACACATGAATTGGATTTGAGTCAGGGATACTGTGCTAAGTCACCAGCTTCACTTTCTCCTCCAGAACCATCTGATTCCAGTGATCAGACATGAATAGGATGACTAGAGATGGCCCTGGACATGAGGTAATCAGGGTTAAGGAACTTGCTCAAGGTTGCACAGATAAGTGTCAAATGTCTGAGGCTGGATTTGAATTCAGGTCCTCCTGACTCCAGGGCTATAAGCCACCGACTACCTAGCACCAATGATGATGATGATGATGATGATGATGATGATGATGGTGATAGCTACTATTTATCTAGCATCTGCTACATAAGCCTTTAAGTCCTTCATACATATTATCTCCTTTGATTCTCACAACAAGCACAGGAGGCAGGTGCTACTTTTATACCCATTTGATAGCTAAGGAAACTGAGACAAACAAATTAAGTGACTTGCCCAGTAAGTGTTCCAGTAAGTGTTTGAGCTAAATGTGACTCTACCTCCACTACTCTCTCCCATCTACCACCTGACTGCTTACACAGAACTGGCACAAATTAATAAGAACAGATAGGAGACACTGAGAAAATATTCAACTGAAAAACACAAATGGATCTGTTATTTCATTGATTTGGACTTTCCTTTCAATAGTTCTTACAATAACTCATTCATAATCGTCCACCTATGTGACCTGGCCATTTCCTGATAGTTTCACTAGATGGAATCCTTTTCATATGCTGGGTGGATTTTCCATTTCACCTCATAGCCCAAGGATGTCAAGGCAGCATGAGGACTGTCCACTTAGTATCTCTCAATCCTTCCCTTTGATCAACACATTTTTATCCCTTACAATTCAAATGGCATCTTTTGTTTCCAAGTTATTCTTCCAAGTTCCTCACTTTTTTATATAAATTACAGTCAGTCTGCTCGCACTCACCAAAATCTTTGCATTTGCCCTCTGTGTGATACTTGTTTTAATAGTTATCTAGTCCTGAAAAGTTAATTATTCATATTCTTTTATTTATGATGCATTGAGATGGCAAAGAAAGATGGAGTGCTGCTCCACATGAATGGAAACAGGAGGATCTCAGTTCAAATCCTGTTTCAAACACTAACTGTGAGACCCAAGTCAAGTCACTTAAATTTCTGCTTGCCTCAATTTCCTCATCTGTAAAACAGGAATAATAGCATCTAGTTAAAATTTGCTTTTCTCAGTTTCTTCATCTGTAAAACAGGATAATAGCATCTACTTAACTGTTTACCTCAGTTTCCTCATCTATAAAATGGGGAATAAGAATAGTAGAATGTTGATGATAAAATGTTCATGAAGTTTTGAAAACCTGAAAGCAATATATAAATAATAATTATTATTGTTATCTATCAATTCTATTACTAGATTACAATATTACTTTATGCCAAAAATACCAAGAAAGAGAAAACAAATGCAAAATTTACATTTTATACAAAAAAATTTATACAAAATTATTTATATAAAAAAACAGAACTTTTTGTAATGGAAAGGAACTGGAAACTTATGGGGCGCCCATCAATCAGGGAATGGTTGACATAATTATGGCATATGAATGTAATGGAATATCATTATGCTATAAAAAATTACAAGTGGATAGTTTCAAAGAAATTAAAGACAACTCTTGTGGAGTGTAGAGTGATTCTTTTTTTTGAATAAAATATTCATGCACAGAAGTGGGTGAGGCTTCTGTGCTATCTTTAAGCCTTTGACATATCTAACTCCTTTTTAGTGATCCATTTTCCTCAATATATTTTTTTCATCTTCATCTATTTCCATCATTGCACAGAAGCAAGGTGAAATGGGAAAATCATTGGCTCTAAGGTTGAAGAACTTGGCTTCAAATCCTATTTGATTCTCTTGCTTAGCCTACATGTGATTTGAGGCAAGTCACTTAATTTCTTGGGTTTCATTTTACCCATCTGGAAATAAAAGGGTTGCACTAGAAAGCCCTTGAGATCTCTTCCAACCCTAAGTTGATAATGCTGTTATCTGATCCAATTTTCTATGTTTATTTAATTTGAAAGCTCTTACTGAATTCCTCACTAAATTTCTTTTCCTCTCCATCCTTTGTATTGGATTATGGGTGAACCCTCTGCAATTAATTCCAGTAGTCTTTTTTGCTAATACTCATCTTGAGCTTTTCAATATAAGATGAGTGAATGGCCACTGAAATTTTTCTTAATATCTTTAGGCATATGATAAAACCATTAAAAAAACTCAATTCTACCATTTCTTCTATGCACTTTTTTAAGGAAAACCCTACACCATCTTTTTTCTTGCCTGCAACTTCCACTTTTCTTTTGGTTTCACTTAGTGATACTGATGTGATTTTGTTCCTCCATTTTACTGCACATTTGTTGGTTATTGGACACATTTAGAGTAATAATAGTCAAATTTAAGTCTGTAGGAAGTATAAAAACCATGTGATTCTTAGTATTCTACAACCCATTTCTTGTCATCCTATCTCTGTCACTGGAGGTGGCACACGCCAAAGAACCATTTTGTATTTTTTGTTTCTGAGGCTGCATGGCCAAAATTTCATCACCAAGTGCCTAGTCAGCTGGTGATGAGGATCTTGGTACTTAAATAAACTGAACACCATCAAGTCAACTCATTTGCAAAGAAATATAGATTATTAATAAGAAATGACAAAATGCTCAAAACACTTGAGAAATTTAAAATTGAAACAACTCAAGAGATTCACCTTATAGAACCCAAATTGGGAAAGATGGTAAAAAATGGAAATACTCAGTTATGAAGTGCATCGGGAGATAGTTATACTTACAATTAAGTCATGAATTGATCTAATCATTCCGGCAAAAAATTATGCGATGTTATTCAATAAAAGTTACTAATCTATACATAGACTTCTCCATTTTTTGATTCCCCCTAGCTCTCATACTCACTATTTTTTCCCTTCCACTTAAGTCTAAACCCTTTGCCGTCTAACTTCTCATCATTCAACTGAAATTGCTCTCTCTAAAGTTATCAATGATCTCTTAATTGCCAAAAGTAATGGCTTTTTCTCAATGGCCACCCTTCTTGACTTCTCTGCAGACTATAACAGTTTGGATTATCTTCTTCAGGACACTGTTCTCTAGGTCCGCACAATACTTCTCTCTCCCAGTTCCTCTCCCAACTTCTTTGACTACTCTTCAGAATTATAATCATGTTCAATACACATTTATTGAACGCTTACAGTGTGTGCCAGACACTGAATCACTGGAGACATAAATAAGAAAAAGAAAGGCAATCCCCATCCTCAAGGAGTTGACAGGCTAAAAGTCAGTACCCAAAAGAAGGTAGGGTAGCTACCAGATACTATTTGCCAAGCAAAGTAGCTGATGGAAGCTAAAGAACTTAGTAGGAAAGCTCTGAGCTTTCTTTAAAGGAAGGCTTTGGAAAGACTTTATTGTGCTACTCTCTTGTCTTCCAATCAGAGGAGAGAAGAATCTGAGGATGCTAAAAAGGTCCTAAATATCAAGGCTCCATTAATCTCAGTTTCTTTTGCTTGAGTCCAAGACTATCCTCCCCAAGCATCTGTCCCGGGAACTCTCTTCTCCCTTTATATGATCTAATCAAGATGAGAATCTCATCACCTTCAAGAATCCAATTATTGGGGTGGCTAGGTGGCAGTGGATAAAGCACCGGCCCTGGAGTCAGGAGTACCTGGGTTCAAATCCAGTCTCAAACACTTAATAATTACCTAGCTGTGTGGCCTTGGGCAAGCCACTTAACCCCATTTGCCTTTCAAAAACCTAAAAAAAAGAATCCAATTATCATATATTTATAGATGCATCTCAGAATTAATTATCTAGCCCTAACTTTTCTCTTGACCTCCAGTCTCAAGCAACTGCCTATTTAACATCTTAAACTGGACTTCTCATAGACATCTCAAACTGAGCATGTCTAGAATATAACTCATTATTCCCAAAAGAAGCCTCCTCTTCCTACCTTCCCTTTTACCAAGAGGTACCAACATCTTCCTAGTCAACAAAGCTTACAACCTGGGTTTCATTCTCAACTATTCTTTTGACTTTACCCTACACATTCAATCAGTTGCCATGTCTTATTGTTTTTATTTTAACACCTCCTAAATACACCAACATCTCCTCCCTTATAGCCACCACTCTGATATCACCTAATACCTGAACTTCAGGCCCACTGGGTTAAATAATGTGTCCCACATTTATATAGGAAGCAAATAATAGAGTAGGGTTCAAACCAAAGTGACCTTTACTTATATGTCTTTTATTACTCAGTACATCAAAATTTACTTAAGAGTATTCTTTAGAATGACTAGAGGCTATATATATAATACAAAGATTGATTACAAGAACTAAGGATGTTTAGTCTGAGAAAGAAAAATATATGAGGACCACATGACAGTTGTCAATCGATCAGAAAAAAAAAATTTAACTGACCTGGGGCTAGGAAATTAAATACAAAGAATCTGAAGGGCTCTCAAGCATGAGAAAGAATTGATTTATTTTGTTTGAACCCAGTGGAATGAACTAGGAATGATGGATAGAAATTACAAAAAGACTGATTTGGGCTCATATTAAGTAATAATCTTCAAAAAATAGAAATGGATTCTAGGTTCTGGGTGATCAAGTCTTTAAGTTTTAGGCAAGGGCTTGGTCTAGATGAGCATTAAGATATCTTCTAATTTAAGAGTTTATAATTCCTTTCTTCTTTCTCTTTTCTCCTGGTTGAAGAAAAAGAAAAAAAAAGTTTCTATTTTCCCCTCTCTCAATTGTATGGAAACTTCCATTGGAAGGTTAGAATGGGGGTCCAGCGAGACTATGTCAAATGAGAAAACTTCAGGACCACTTTTCTAAGAGAATGGATTTTGTCAGAAGCACTAAACCAATAAAGATATGGAGACAAAGCCTCCAAAGGCAGGAAACATAGAAACACAGAAAAGGGGGAATCCCACAATCATCAGAATTTCCCTGCCTCTCCTGAATCTAATAAATCAGGACCAAGTATTACTCAGAACCTGATGCTCTTCATACCTGAACTCTGAAGAGAATTGGTCTATGTCGTAACACCCCAGGGGCTGCAGTTACCCAGGCTGTCCCACTAGCCCTGGTCCTGATCAGTAGAACAAATAAATACAAGGGAACTCTTTACAAAGCCTCTGCATTGTGCACAGGGCTGAACTTGGCCAAACAATCTTATTTAGCACATTTACACTAGGATTTCAACTCTGCATAATAGATCAGAGATCACCATTTGATCTAGATCATAATGAACTGTGTGATAAAAGGTCATAATCTGAAGATGACCACCTTGGCCTTAGGTCTAATTAATTTAGGCTGAAACACAGCTTCCTGTTGTCTTTTGGAACACACAGCAACTGCTCCTACTTTCCTGTTTCACAGGAGGCAGTCGAACAGGTTCTTCCAGGTCCCTGAACCTCCCAGGGTCAAGCAGAGAGGCAGTTATGAATCAGAGCTACCACATCTTTGGGGTATCTCTGATTAACAAAACACACAAGAGGATTTCCACAAGGTCAAGATCTGTCCCTGGGGAAATTAAAGCCATCATCCATTTGGGAAACAAACAAACAAATAAATAAAAATACAGTCTTTTTATTTTTATCTGCAAAGAAGAATTTTAAGTGGATGAGCAGAGGGACAGGAATAGATACACAAATGAGCATTTCAGTCTGGTAATGGACTGAGATTTATACAGAGGGAAAGAAAAAAAAGAAAGAAAAAAAAAAAGGAAACCAGCCTCCAAGCCCCCTCCTATGGCAATGTGGTGCTCTGTGTCCCCTTAAACTCTCACCCAAACATACTAGTCAGGTGCCCCCTGAGCCCCGGTCAATCAGAGGCTGTCCTTGGGCCCAGGGCAGACAGCGCTCAGGGTCAGTGTGGGTCACCTTATAGCTTCTGCAATCCTGGTACTCTCCTTTCTTCTGTCGCTGGACAACCTGCCAAGTAAGTAGGAATAATCTAAGCCGCTACAGAACACGCTTCCAACCGCGCTGAGAAGCAAGAGTTTGCTGTCGTCGGTGGACGCGTTGCACAACGCTCTCCGCACTTCCTTCATAATCTGTGTACAGAGAAGAGTAAACAATGGGACATGCTTAGCACAGCTGCAAGCCATCTCGCAAAGGGAGGGATTGGGGCCCGCCTGGAGGCCAAGGCCTCCTGGAGCTGGGGGAGTGGGATGGGGTGTGTTTCTCTGCTGTGATTACTGCCCTTGTTTCAACTGTATTTAAATCAATAAGCATGATTAGATAATTCTTCTGTGCCAGGGACTTTGCTTTTGGTAAGGGGGTACAAAAACAAAAACAAAACCATCCCTGCCCTCCTGGAGCTTACATTCTACTCATGGAGCCCAAACCTTCCTAGACAATTAAATAGAAAACATACACAAATACAGTTACTTTTGGTGGGTGAGAACATTCACCACTGGGGGAAGGGGGAAAGGCTCTTGAAGAAAGTCACTTGAGTTAAGGCTTGAAGGGTTCTAGAGGTCCCAAGAGGTGGAGGTAAGAAGGGAAGAGGTCCTAGAGGAAGGCCTGTACAAAGGTATGGAGATGGGAGAGGGGATGAGGGGGCCATACTTCTAAAGGGCTTTAAATGCCAAAAAGAAGATTCATTGCTCAGTCTCAAGCAGTCACAGCTACCATCTAACACTGGAAGATGGGGACCAGAAAGGTTTAAATGGCAAAATGGTCACATATTAGGTCAAGTTGTCCCACGTTCTAAACCTTCCCCAGCCCTTCTGCTTTCTGAGCTGTATTATTTCAATGGAAATATCCCAAGTCCAGAGGTCTCTTCTTCAGTATAAACTCTCTAGAACAGGAGTAGGGCATGTGCCAAGGGCCATGTGAATAAATATTCCATAACATCCTTCATAGGCCACACAAAATATCAGCTTAAAAATGATTCTGCCATATTTGGTCAAACATTTAATTAATTTACCCCTAAAAGATTTATTTTCTAGAATTTCAAATCCCACCTGTGGTTGCTTTGGCAGACCCAATGATTTCATGGACCTTAGGTCAGATATTCCCTGCCTCTGCTCTAGAAGATAAAAACAGGTAAGAATTGTTCTTTGCATGAAGGACCCCAAGTTATGCGACAGAACCCTGAGATTGAAGGTTTCTATTTATTTTTTGAAAACTAAGAATTAAATCTCAGACATAAGCCCTGTCCAGGTTCAGTGGAATTTATCATGCAACGGAATACAACTAAGGCTATTCAATAATAATGTCAAACTGGTCAAAGATTGGTTCATTTTATAGGGCTAGGGGTAATGGCAGGAACAGAAATATTTGCCATACATAAAAAATTAGTTTATCAGTAGTTTGAATTATTGTAGCCAGTATTAAAAATCCACAAAATTAGTAATTGATCACCTGCTACATCCAGGGCTCTGTGTCATAACATTTAGACTTGTATAAAGTAGAGTTGATTCCCTTTAGAAATAGCAAATTCTCCATCACTCCATCCAGTAGGGGCTAAATAACAAAACACTCACTGGGGATCTAATAATAATGTTTGTTCTTCATTCTCAAAGAAGACCATGACATCAAGGAGTTGATGCCATAACAAGCACATAAATTGGATTTGAGTGAGGGGAGCTAAGTCACCAGTCTCATTTTCTCCTCCACCAGAGTCATCTGGCTCCAGTGGCCAGATATGAATCAGGATGACTGAAGATGGCCCTGGATGTAAGTCAATCAGGATTAAGTGACTTGTCTAAGGTCACACAGCTAGTAAAAGTTTGAGGCTGAATTTGAACTCCTGTCCTTCTGATTCCAAAGCTAGTGGTTTGGACTAAAGATGGTCCCTACTTATAATAACTCATTGCAGGCAAAGGGGAGAAAACATCCATTTAACTAAAATGGATTAGAACTGGATTAGAACTTCTAGACAGGTGAAGAAGAGGACCATTTGCCTACAGCTTCCTTTACAGACTTCCAAAGCAACAGTTGAGGGGGTGGGAGAGGAGGAGACAGACAAGAGGGAAGAGAATTAGAACAAGGCTCTTTGCTGAACCCTGGCATTACTCAGCCATTCTGCCAAGGAAAATTGGAATTTCAAGCATGTGCCAGTGATTTTCTCTAAATAAGGATGACAAATCTATGAACTTCTCTCTCCTTAGAGGCTTCATAGGATTATGAATAAATATTATTCCAATTCTCCTTAGATTAAATGTGAAATCTTCACATAACTAAAGTCTCCACGTGGAATGGGAAATCTGACTTTTCTATTTATGAGGTTAGATTAGGTGAGGACTTTGCTCACATCTTCCACATAGACCTCACAAGAGTCTTTGGGCTTTCCCATTTGCCTTGAGACCCTATCAGCATGAGGAGAGAGGAGAAGGTTGGGGGAGGAAGCCCAAATCCACTCTCTTTTTCTGACCAAAGCTAGTAGTTGAAAGTTGGCTGGGTTTTTTTTTTATTTTGTTTTGCTTTATGGGGGGAGTGGGATCAATATAGCAAGAAGTTTGAATGCTTAAGAAACCAAGTCACATATGAGACAACTAATTCATGACCTCATTGGCTGAGAGTACCTTACCTGAGGATAAAGGAAGAAGAGAATCTTTTTTTCCCCTGGGTTAATAAAGGTTTGCTCTTTGGACATTTATGAACTTGAATAAGAAAACCAGACTCATTCATAACCATTTTTTTTATTGACTTCCATGGAATTCTGAGCTGGCTGAAAACCAGAGCTTGCAAACCGTAAAGTTACTGTAAAAATTTGAAGTGGTACTGCTGTTATCATTCAGTCATGCTGTAACTAGCCAGTGATTCAAGCTAATGAAAATATGGTCTATTAAAAGTTTTGGGGAAACAACGTGGCATAATTTTTTTTAACATTTCCATGTGGTTAATGTGCCTCTGAAAGAAAGTCAGAAATGAGTCCTAATGAATATAGTGAAAAAGAAGATTCTTCTTCCCCAACGCTCCACCATCTGCTCCACAGTCTGCCTCAAAATTGTTTGCTGGATGGTGGGGACAGGAGTCTGGCCAGCTTCACAAATCTGGGGTATGGGAAGCCAATGCCCTTCCAAGGGGCCCAGGGGGCAGGGCTAGGGTCTACAGCTAAGGAAAACACAGCCTGAGGCCAACTGGACCAATTCCAACAACTGATGACTCCAGGGAGCTATCCTTACTCATGATTTCAGTTGGAACTTGGAGGGAATCTCAGACAGGAAGGAAGATGAAACTGCACGGGTGTGAAAGTCCTCCCTCTTTACTAATATCTCCTTATCCCTTATCTTCTGACCCTTCCTCTCTGGTCAGCTACAGCAAACACAGTTCTGGGAATGTCAACCCCAGTCCTATGCAGAGTGTCCAAAAAAAAGTCTTATTGCAATTTTATGCTATTAAAATTTAATAAAATTATTAAAGCTTAAAAACCATACTAAGACTTTTGGGATACTATATTTTATTGGGGAAAAAATGGTCCATTTGTGTCTCTAATGCTGATCATAGAGTTTTTGTACACTGTGTGTTTTTAATAAATTTCTGCTGGAGATAATTGAATAATCCCATAGAACATTTAGCTTTCCATGGGGTCATATTCTTACCTGGGAAAGGTGAAAATAAATAACTATTGTACCCTATATGTTAGAAAGCTCACACTTGGTACTTTTTACAGTGAAGAATATGCATGCTGGCTTCATTTATCAGCTCAAACATTTTCCATGACTCCCTACTGCCTTCCATATAGGGCACAAACTTCCTCTATATGGCTTTCAAGTCATTCCACAATCTAGCATCTAATATTTCCCTTTTCAACACTAATGTCATTGTATATCCCTTTTAAAACTCTCTACTTGGACAGCTAGGTGGCAGAGTGGATAGTATTGAGCCAGGAAGACTTGAGTTCAAATCCTACCTCAGACACATACTAGTTGTGTGACCCTGGGCAAGTCAATTCACTTCTGCTTGCCTCAGTTTCCTCAGTTGTAAAAATGGAGATAATAACATCACATACCTGATAAGGTTGTGAGAACCACGTGAGATAATATTTGCAAAGTGCTTAGCACTTTATTATTATTCTCTTCCCCTTCTCTCTAGATAAACTGAATAAATCTCTTCCCTTTAATGCTCTTGATGAGCTCCACCTCTTTAACTTTGCTGGTGCACTTGTTTGTCTAAAATGCCTTCTTTCCTCTATTTTTGCACATTAAACTCCTGTCTATTCTTTATAGACTTCAAAATGCTATCTCTTTCAAGAAACCTTCCTTGATTACTCCTATCAAACAAAAACATTTTCCTCTTGAGAGTCCACATATTTCCTTGTTTGGTAATCTTTAACACTGAGGTGAGGTTCTGTTTCCTGGTTGATACAGACAACAACAATAACAATAATAAGGACATACTTGCAGATTTGCAAGTACTTTAAATGTATTATCTCATTTGGCCCTCTCTATTATCTTGTGAATTAAGTGCTGTGATTATCCCTCATTTTGTAGATAAGTAAACTGAAGCAAATAGAAGTGACTTGCTCAGGGTCACCCATCTAGTAAGCTTCTGAGCAGAATCTGAACTCAGGTCTTTCTGATTCCAAGTCCAGTGATTTACTTACTGTACCACTCTACCTAGAAGTAGATGACAGAACCAGGTTATCTAACCACCTCTCCCCACCAAAAGAAAAAAATAACCACCACCGACAACAATATTCTTTCCATTCTCCTATTTTGAACTGAGCCCAACTGAATTGAATTGCTAAGACTCAGAATGTAAGGCACCTGGAGAACATGTAGCTTAGTGCCCTTACTTGATTAATGAGCAGACTTAGTCTAGGGAGATGAAGCAATTTTTAAAGGCCACAAAGATCCCAAATCAATCCAGCAAAAATAACTTGTAAAAATGAGATGAATCTTGATTAGTCATTTAAATGTCCATTGACTGGATTTTGTTCCCCATCCCCAGGAATGGCTCTGGATGACTTAGAGTTCCAACAAATTTCTGTCAGCTTAAGGCCACCAAGCTAAATTGGTACCAAGAACGGTAAATGAATGGAAAGTCCTGGAAGGAGAACTGAGTTGAGAGAGAAGCATAATTCCTAGTTATTCAAAATTGTGCCTTTTTCTCAGAAAACTTACTCTGGCTAGAAGGCTGAAAATTTGTTAGACCACTCCACAAATGAAATCAGATACCTATCTATAACAAAAACTACCTTAAAATAACTCAGTATCTTTCAATAATGAACCTAAAAATGAAAGCCAAGGGAGCCTGGGATATGCTTTGGCAGAGGGGTGAGGGCACATGGATGCACTTTGGGGTAGGGAGTGGGAGTTGTCAGAAATTGGATTAAATTAATATAACTATAATTTGATTGAAGAACAATCAAAAGAAGCCCTACACAAATGCTGAGGATTTTAACCTTGAGTTCCATGTTCTATCTACTGGAAATGAGGCACCATAGTGGCTGAACCAAAAGGAGAACCTTCCTTCATCTTCTAGGTCTTGATTAGGAATTGTAATGCTCAGAGGAACAAGGAAGGTTTCAGGTGATTCCTTACCCCACCTCTTTACCTTTCCAATAAAAGAAAAGAGTTCTATGAAAGGAGGTCAAGGCTACATTCCAAGAGTAGAATTGGGTCAAGAAATAGAGTAGTTCTCTTTTTTAACCTTTTCTAGAAAGAAAAAAACAAAACAAAACAAAAACAAACATGATTCATACTGGAACACTGGTTACAGAGAAGACTAGGAATGGTCACAAATAAGGTCAAAGAGAGTTTCATACTGTTGCTATTATATAGACTAGCATTACTTCTAAGAGAACTTGAAGAAGAGTTAAATGAGACTCGCATTTAGAAGATCCTTATAAAGAAGAATAGATCTAGGGATAATAGAATCAGAATTATAGAATGTTGAAGCTGGAAGGAATTCTAGAAAGCATCCAATCTATTTTTGTCCTTTTTGAACTGAAGATCAGACAATGAAGGTGACTTGGCAACAGTCTGATAACTAGCTCAAATCTAGATCTTCTGATAATATTTCATGTCTCCTTATGCTATTCAAAGTTTCTTCTCTATTACATTGTGCTTCAAGGATAGGGTAATTTGAAAATACTTAAAGAGGTCTTGAGTTGCCAGAAGGAAGAGTAAATCTCAGCTCTGTAAAGATATAGGATGGGAGGTAGGATGGGAGTCCATCTGAGTGAAATTGTGTCCAGACAAATGGTGGTATTTATTAGTAGTAGCCAAGACAGTAGATCCTGGGATACTCTTTCTTCCCAATTTATAAAGAGAATATTTGGAAGAAGGGCTATAAGAAAGTAGATTTCTCCCCTGAACATAGAAGAGAAGAAAATACAAAGGAAAAAAATTGGGATCAGAAACTATAGGAAACATAGAAACTTATCATTGTCAACTTGGAAGGTGGGAGTGGGTTTCTAGTGGATTTCCCGAGGGGCTCTCCTTGGTCCTGTTCTGTTCAACACTTTTATTAATGATTTAGATGAAGGAATGTTTGCCAGGAAACTTGGAGAGATAGTTAAGGACACTGGATGATGGAGTCAGGATTCAAAATGATTTTGACAATCTAGAACAACAGACCAAATCTAATAAGATTATTAATCACATTAATTGGGATAAATGTAAAGTCTGAAATGAATATAACATATAATTGTACATATACAAGATGGCAGAGGAGAAGGGGATAGCCAGACAAAAAAGGTTGTAACTTCAGTTCAATGAGAGGCAACAGATAATGAAGAAGGCTGATGTAATCTCAGTCTTCATTTGGAGAGATATTTGTGTTCAGAATGGGCTATTCAACTGAGTCACATTTTCAGCTGGAGAAAAACTGGAGACAATCTATAGACGGGAAATCAAAACAGTGAAAGACTTCAAGGTCATGACATGCAAGAATTAGTTGAAGGAACTGAGTATGCTTAGACCTTAGGACTGTGAAATCTATCTTCAAAGAATTGAATGGATGTCCTGTGGAAGAAAGACCTAGGCTGCTTGGCCACAGAAGGACAACTAATATCAATGAATGAAAGATGTTGAGAGTTATGTTTTGTTCTGATGTAAGGAAAACTTCCTAATAATTAGAACTATTCACACATGGAAGATACCTCTTCAGAAGAGTCTGCCATTTTCAGAGGATTTCGAAGACTGAATGTCTCCTAGCTGTTTATTCCAACTTATCTTGTGTATTTGTTGTATGTTGTATGTATATACAACATTTTGTCTCTCCCATTAGACTCCTGGAACTGTTTGGAAGCTGGGAGTGTCCTTTGCTTTCTTTGTATTCTTGACACTCATCACCATGCCTATCACATAGTAGTAGGAGGTTAATAAACGCTATTGATTACCGGAATGATTAGAAGGGATGTCTCCTCAGGTAAGGGCTATACTAAATATCCTCTAAAAACTTTTTCAATTCTGAATTTCTGTGATTCTATATCTATGGTGGTGAGAGCCTAAAGACCATTTTCAAGTAAGACTCAACTGAAGAAACTGAGGATGTTTAGCCTTAAAAAAGAAGAGGTTCAGGAAGAATGTGACTACGATTTTCAAGTATTTTAAAGACTGCCATGGGAAAGACAGATAAGATTTGCTTTGCTTGGTCTCCAGGAGAGGAATTTAGGAATGATAGATGGAAAAAGTCAAGAGGCTGGAGAAGAAGGACTTCCTTTGTCTTACTTTGTATCCCCAATACTTAGCATAGTGTCTGGCACATATTTTTAAACTTGCTTCTAGATTTGTCTTAAGAGGAAGGTTTAGACTTCATGTAAGGGGGAAGAGGAACAAATATCTTAACAGGACTGTCAAAGAAAGGAGCTAATGAATTCCCCATCACTGGAGGTCTTCACATG
The DNA here is from genome assembly GCF_037893015.1 of Macrotis lagotis. Taxonomy (NCBI): domain Eukaryota; kingdom Metazoa; phylum Chordata; class Mammalia; order Peramelemorphia; family Peramelidae; genus Macrotis; species Macrotis lagotis. The sequence continues at coordinate 85,089,532 of NC_133658.1, forward strand.
TAGGCTGGAAAACCATTGTTGGAAATGTTATGGCAGGGTTTCCTAACTGTCATTTCAGCTCTCATATGAAGGGGGGGGGATCTACAAACAAAATACAATCTCTAAATGGGTTGGTTTTTCCTTCATCCATTGTCTTGGCCCTTAGAGACACCACTTAGTGTAGCTAAGGAAAAAAGTAATTACAGTGAATTCTTGATCAAAATGAACCCAGAGTCTAGTTTATTACCCCCCTGGGACCTTCTATCTTACCTCTGGTGTCAAGGCATTGTTGTCCGAAGTCTGGCTGGACAGTAGAATATGTGTGAATCCTTCTTCCTTCCGCACCACAATATCTCGAAAGCGACAGTTGCTCTCATTTTGGCGGACACTATACCTGAGCCTCTTATCAAAGACGTAATCTTTGTCCCCTTCAATTTTCCTCTTCACAGGGCTATGCAAGTGTAGACCTCCATTGGTTAGAGTAGAACCTTTCAAATTCAAAACAAAAAAGATATGATATAGACCTACTGAATATTCATCGAGGGTTCAGGAGAGTCTAGAACAGGTGCTCTTAACCAGGGGTTCATGAATTTTTTTAAGCATAACTATATAGGTAACTATTAATAACTGTATTGTAATATAATTGGGCTTCGACATATTTCACTTTATGCCTATAAAACCACTGTTCTAAGAAGGAAACCTCAGGCTTCATTGGACTGCCAAAAGGATTTATAAACAAATAAAAAATACTTGTCACCCCTGGTCTTAATGTTATTTTTATTAATTATTTATTAATTTAGACATAGCAATGTTTGAAACTATAGGTGGAGCTCCCATCTTTATTCTGCTTGCCTGCTAAGGTCGCTAATTACCAGGGACCTTTTAGATAAGAAGTATCACAAGGGGAAAGAAAATGCAGTTATAATCTCTCTCCCCTATGATCTCTCTATTCCCCTCTGAACTCTTTATACTGGGTCCTTGAATTCAGGTTCTTCACCTGAGAAGGTGAAAGTTTCCCTGAAGATAGAATATCCGAAGAGTTATATTCTTCTTCCCTAGAATTCAGGAAAACACTGCTCTGCTCCCCTCTAAACTCTGCTCAGGTTGAAGGACAGGATGGCACACATGGTACCTCCAAGCCATGCTTCTGACAAAGGCATGGAAATGCTGCTAGAGTATTGGTCTTGTTACAGCAGGCCAGTTGGTCTCTACTGATTTGTATAGAGCACCATGCATCTCAGAAATCCAGTAAGCATGTACTGCTGATACTTAACTGCCCTCCCTCCCCCCCAGAGCCCCTTCCCCACCCTAGGAGACAATGAGCTCCTACTACTAGGTAAGCAGACTATATTTGGAGAGGTGAGGAAAGAACCCTAGTCTCCTCTAGGGATGGCATAGCTGGTGAGAATCACAAAATTGCTGGTGCTTATTGAAACTATGGTTGTTCTTGGAAGCAGTGAGAACAAATTCTCTGGCCATCTCACATCCTTGAGTGTGTGAAAGATGTTTAGATTAAAATAAACTTCCTTGCCTGAAAAGCTGTCAATGCTTACCCTATTGTCCAACAAAGAGAAATGGTGGTGGGGAACTATAAAAGGGGTGAATAGTGGAGATGGTATCACAGAATCTTAAGACTGTGAGAGCTGGAAGGGACTTTAGTGACCTAATCTATCCCATTCATTGTTCACAAGGAAAAAACTGAGACCCAGAGGGGGAAAAAGACTTTCCCAGGATTATACAAGTCTCCTTGCCAAATAATGTCACTTCAAACAGAGATGGAGAGCCCCAAATAGGCTACTCTTTCAATAGCAAGAGAAAAGTAGTTTTCATCGGCTATTTTGTACATAAAGCAAGAAAGGACCTTACATATTGGAAAGTCATGTTGCTTGTTCCACTTTGATCTGATAAATACTCAGGTGTCTCTGTCCTAAGTAGCATTATCACTTCTGTTCAAATCAGATGGGACTGAATCTTTGGTATGAGTCAGTTAGGATAGTATCCTGAAGTCTCCTTAAGACTCTATTGACTGAAGAGATGGTGATTTCTAGATCGGGAGAGGAGAGAGGGAACAGGGAACCAGAAGTCTATACTGAGAACAGAACAATTGCATGCAATGGGATATCATCCCCATGAGAAACTGACACCTTCTTCATTCCTTAGTAAAGGGATTTTTCTTTCTTTCTTTCTTTCTTTCTTTCTACCTTCCTTCCTTCCTTCCTTCCTTCCTTCCTTTCTTTCTTTCTTTCAGGTTTTGCAAGGCAATGGGGTTAAGTGGCTTGCCCAAGGCCACACGGCTAGGTAATTATTAAGTGTCTGAGGCCGGATTTGAACTCAGCTACTCCTGACTCCAAGGCCAGTGCTCTATCCACTGCACCACCTAGCTGCCTCCAGGATTTTTCTTTCTAAAATTAATTACTGGATGTCAAGAAACAATTGTGTAAGGGTGACAATGATAGAAGTAGAGGTAGTAGTAATAATAATAATGAAGAAAAAGGAAGAAGGAGGAGGAGACTAGCAATTTGGATTTCTATAGCATTTTAAGGTTTACAAACTGCCTTTCTAATAATAATCTTGTGTAAGCATTAATTCAAGCATCACCTCTTTTCTACATATGAGGAAACTGAGACTCAAAAAGGGTTAAATAGCCTGTCTAGGAAAATACAGATAAATGGAAAGAAGAAATTAAAATTCTTCTTTTAAAAAATATCAAATGTTTCTTTTAAAATCATGGCCAATTCCATTTGAAGTCAGTGGGAAAGTTGTAGCTCTTACTATGCCAAATGATCAAGGTACTATTGACTGTATTAAAGCAAAAAAGAAAAACTAGGTCAATTTACTTCTTGTGTCATTTTCATTTCTGAATTTTTGAAATGTATCTCTGAAAACACAGGTTTTTAAAAGTCCACTTGACTCTACCTAAAACCCAAATTGCTCTAATTTTCATTCTAAGACCAATAATAACCCCAATTCTAGCCTCAGTGGCTCACTGTTTCCATTAGATGGCTTGGAATGAGTGTAAACAGTCATTGTTTTCTGTTCTATCTAGAAACTCTTGAGGGTTTTTCAGTCACATACTGCTACCTTTGTGACAGTAAATTGAGGCACTTAGACAGCTGAGTGGTTCAATAGATAGACCAGTCCTGGAGTCAGGAAGACCTGAGTTCAAATTCAACCTCAGACACAATATTTTCTAGCTGTCTGACCTTGGGCAAGTCACTTAACTCTCACTGTCTCACATCCAGGGCCCTCTCCAATCATCCTATTTCATATCTGACCACTGGATCCAGAAGGCTCCAGAGGAGAAAGTGAGATAGGTGACTTTGAAAGACCCCACCCACCCAATTCACAAGTAAGTCCAGACATCACCCTCATGATAACATTGGTTTTCTTCAAGAATGAAGGATGAACAAACAAGAAATCCTTCCCTGTCACTTCTCTGAGAACCTAAGAGTTGGATCATCAGTTTGGGACTCTATTGTTCCTCTGTACATCACCCAGTTGGTCCTTTAAAAGTAAAACATATTCTTGAGGCAGTCTGTTGAGGAAAGAGGCAGCTGTGGGGAGAGTCATTTTGGAAGAAAATTCCCATTCTCAAAAGAAAATTATTCCTCTTAGGGAATAAAAAGAATGACTGTTCCTCTTCCTTCCTCCCTCCTTTCACCCTGCCCTCCACTGGCCATAGCATTTGTTTTTTGTTTTGGTTTTTTTTTTCTGCAAAGTAATGGGGTTAAACGTCTTGCCAAGGTCACATGGCTAGATAATTATTAAGTGTCTGAATCTGGATTTGAACTCAGGTCCTCCTGACTTCAGGGCCAGTGTTCAAACTACTGCACTACCTAGTTGCCCAGGCCATAGCATCTTACAATGAAACTTAGTCTCCCAATAAGAGATGCTATATGAGTCAGGGAATGGGTTCAAGGAGTGGCATGCTCAGATGGTGCCATGAAGACTCAACATGAAGTAGAGCAAGAGAAATGAGAAGTCCATGAGAAGAGAAAGGACAATCGTCAAGGTCTTATACTTTCAGAAGTGAGCTGGTTTGGCTACACACATTCTCTAAATGTATGCCTCTCTATTGGAATGCTCTATAAGAATGTCCACTTTTTTCTCCAGATTCTTGGTGTGTTTATGAGAAAGTACATCCTAGGTTTAAAGGGGAAAAGTATTTTAGTATTGTTCTGTTCGTACCATGACATCTCATAAATGCCTTTGTTTTGAACTGATTGTGGCAACTGGATGGTTGTTAAGGCTAAATACACTGGAAGAGGCTCAGGAGCTAGTTTTAGAAGAACATCTTCATAGTATACCTTGAATCAGGGGTAGGCATCCCTCAAAGGCATTCAACCTGAAAGTATGAATTATGAAGCATCCGAGAAGGGATCTACATTTATTAGTGGAACAAAAAGAGCCACTCAAAACTAAAATTTAGTTTTGATACTTCATTTCCAGAGACCTGAGCTGTTTCCTTTAGAGAGGCAGACTGTTGTGGAAGATAGCATGTTATGCTTGGCATTAGGAAAACCTGGGTTCAGATCCCACCTCTGAATGTCAGGCCTGCAATCAAGAAAATCTCAGTTCAAATTCAAGACAATGAACAGGTCATTCAACTCTGTCCCAAGCTTCTGAATTAGAAGGTTAAAGCTGGGGGATGGGAGATGTTCTCCAAGGAGTCTTCCTTTGTCTAAGTTCTGCCAGGGAGATGAAACATAGACCCCACAGAATGTCAAGGCTAAAAAAAGGATACGTGCTGCCTAGGATTCTAGCCTTCTCACTTTACAAATAGGGAAAACTAAGATCCAAAGAGACATGATTTATCCAATGTCACACAATTAGGTTTTGGACACAGTAATCGAAGCCAATTCTAAGTCCAGCATGTCCCATTTTTCTTGCTATCTGACCAAAAAGAGGGCATCTGTCCCCTCCTAGGGGAACCTGAGGAACATCCTCCTTCACAGGCCTCAATGGTTGATTTCCCAGTCTCACAGACTCATTATCCTTTAACACCAAACACAGATGAGACATCAGAAATCCACAACTCTCCTGAAATTATGTAAAATAATTCATCTCTTTCTAAGCAAAAATCACAAATAACTTATGAGAAGAAGCAAAACAGCCTAGATAGACAAGAAGCTCTGGATTCTGGTCCTACTTCTAACATATACTGACTGAAGGACCATGACTAAGTCAGTTATCTTTCAGTGTTTTATACAACTTTCTAAGACTAAGTTACAGGTGAATTATTGATCTGAATTGGAGGAGGGATTTCACACACTGTCAGTTTTTCGGTTCTCCAAACCTATGAAATCATAGATTCACTCTCATTCCATTTATATAATGGGGATATACAGCCTTATATAGGCAATCTCATAAGATCTAAGTTACAGGTTAATTATTGATCTGTATTGGTGAAGGGAGTTCACACAATGTCAGTTCTCTAAACCTATGAAATCACAGATTCACTTTCATGACAGCTATATACACACAATCTCATTTGAATCACAATATGACCTTGTGAGCTAGTTGTCATGGGTATAATTTATCTCCATTGTACTGAGGGAGAAATCAAGGGTCCCAGAGTTGAATGACCTGCTCATTGTCTTGAATTTGAACTGAGGTTTTCTTGACTGTAGGTCTGACATTCAGAGGTGGGATCTGAACCCAGGTTTTCCTAATGCCAAGCATAACATGCTATCTTCCACAACAGGCTGCCTCTCTAAAGGAAACACAATTGTTTAATTAAAAGGCTTTGAGTGATTGGAGTCAATTCATTATGATTAACCTCCAGCTTCGGTCTGGGGGAAGAGCTTCCTAATTCAAACAGCCAGCTTCACTTGCCTGCACATTCTGTCTGGATTTTATGTTCTTGCTTGTATACAGCTCATCAAATTAGGAGATTAGCTCTCAAATGACTACTTTCTCTAAGAGAAAGGCAGACGGGAAAGCCTAGGAGCATTAACTCTTTCAAGGCCCCTCACAGCAATTCCAGGCTATATGGCTAGGACGGAAAAGAGTTAAGAGATGCCTCCCTCAGTATCTAACCTGATTACTGGCCATTAGAATCAGAATTCTCTAAATCTTTCAGGGTCACTGGAAACCAGTACAAGTCTGCATAGAGTCGGGGGGAAGAGAGGAGGGGGTGCTAGGGGAGCATTTCCATTAGAGTAAGGGCCACTGAAAATGTACCCCCTCCAGTCACACTGCACCAGTTTAGAGAACCCAGTCCAGGAGTTCACACAGCCTATTTGTGATGGACCTGTGGTAGATCATTTCTAGCTTGTATTGGTCTGATCAGCCAGTCAGATACCTGCAACTTGACTCTAACATAGTGATATTGTTTTGGTCTTCTTTGATAGCAAAGGACAAGAACCAACCAACTCAGACTCTGGGCAGGATTCTAATCCTTCTCTGTCCCTTCCTTGATACTTTATTCCCTCAACTTCCATTACTGTTCTTTTCCCACTGGTGCAGTTCCTGCCAAGACCCCCATTTGGGGGTGAGGAGGAAGTGGGCCGAGCAACAACCTTTATTCCTCTCCTGACTCCTGACTATCCAGAGTTCCATATCATGTCTCAACTACAGTCTCACTCTAGACCTTCCCTCAGTGCCTGAGGCCTCCTCATCTTCAGCATCCACCTTTAACTTCAGTCTTAACATCCTGTAATATCACTCTGCCATGCCATCCCTCTTCTCCCACTGTTGAGTTCTAATCAAGGTCTCCATTTTGGAAAAGGACCTAGGCTGATCAATCTTCATTGCCCTCCAGGCCCTGCCTCTGATTCTCTGGGATTTGAATGCCATGCCCCAACAATGTGGGTACCTTTTCCCTATTTTCCCTCATCACCCTCCCACCTACCTTCAGCTTTTTATCTTCTTTTTGTGTGCTATCCTCACTCATAAGAAGGCAAGCTCCTGAAGACAGGGACTGTCTTTCTTTTGAATTGTATTTGGGACCCTGATACTGGTACATAATAAATGCTTAAGAAATACTTCTTGCCTTGCCTTCTTGGTTCTCTTCTAATGTCTTTAGCTGATTTTACTCAATCTCAGTTGGAAGAGAGTTCTGTGGTCATCGGGTCCAACCCATATATGGTCACAATCATTTTCAAAAACATCCATTGTTCCTTCTTCCTTTAATAACTGTGGGTTTCCCCACTGAGACCGTTCTCTTATTTTTCTAGGTTTTTCTCTTTAGTGGTCTCACTTAACAGTCTAGGTAAAATCAATCTTCCCTGCCTTATGTTATATTAGTCAGTTAACAAGCATTTATTAATCACTAGCTGTATTGGGGAACTGTGGTAAATGCTGATCATGCAAAATAAGGCATATAAGTACATGGTCTGTGTTCACAAATAGCTTTGACTCCCTTTAATACACTATGTCATGGAATCCAGTCAAATTGGAGTCTTCATCTTCTTTTATTTCATAACTGTCTTCATCCATTTTCTTCCTGGCCTGGCTTCCCCCCTTAGTACCTTAGTACCTCAACCCTAAAGTCTTCCCAGGATCTCTTATCCCTCAAGAACTTAGATCAGGTTCAACCTCAACCCTAGGCAAGTCACTGAACCATTGTCTCTCTCAGTTTGCTCAACTGTAAAAGGGGAATAATAATATGCCTCCTTCCCAAGACTATTGTGAAGATCAAATGAGATAATAATTGTAAAGTGCTTAGCATAGTGCCTAGAATAAAATAGGCCCTTAATAAATGTTTGTTCTCTCTATCAACCTGACCTGAGCATTTATTCGTTTTACAAGTTGTAGTATGGTGAGAGATGGACTATTGAAATCACTTCTCTTTTACCCCAATTCTTTCATCTGAGGACTTGCAGTAGAAAATGATGTGTGGTAGATGATGACAACTGAAAAAGAAAAATCAGGAAAGTATCAAAGGGTATTAGGGCCAAGAGAATGACTCTGAAGATCTGAATAAGCATATTTTGACCAGGGGAAATGACATAGAAGTACTTAAGCAGATGAGAGACCCATCTTCACTTGGCCTGAGAGCCTGATGGACCAAAAGTTCACCTAAGAGTCTTATGAATGGGCAAGTTGGTGGAAGTAGTCTTTTCTGTCAGAGGTGGAAAATGAGCTAAGAAAGGACCTTTACCAGAGGAGCCCAAATAGCCAGGGGTGTCAATGACTGGTCTTTATATGTGTGTTTTGAGACTGATGGCTGCCCAGTGAGACTCATTTCAGGATCTGTTTGCTCTTGCAATTGAGAGCTGTGCACATGGAAACGGGTACCATGCATCTATTTCCCCAGATTTCCTCAGTGGAGGCTAGGAACCAAGAAAAGTGAGAGAGTCCCTCAGATCATACTGTGAATCCTTTGGTGACTGGAGTCTGTGACACAAGACTCATAATTAGCTATTTGTGTCTTGTCTCACATCCCTTTCTATACTATAAATTCCTTTAGGCATAAAAATGTGATGCTTTTCTATTGTGCTGAGGCAATGAAGAATACTGCATTTGTGGTCAAAGGATTGGATTGAAGCCTGGCTTCCCCACTTAGTTTGTATGTGCCACTAGGAAAGTCACTCACTTTCTCTGATCTCCTGTTCCTTGTCTATAAAACAAGAAGGGTGGACCAGGCAACCATTCGAGTCCCTTCCAGCTCTTACATTATGATTTTATAGATGTGCTTGCTGAATTAAATTAAATGGAATTGGAAAGAATCTGGTCAAATTAGTTCTTTAACATAATGAAATAATAATAGTTCACTTTTTTCTTATTCTTTAACTTTCAAAATACATTTCATCACAGCAAACCCTCCCCCCAGAGATACATACAGCAAGTATCTGTTTCCTTTTTATTTTTGATTTGCATCTCTGATATTCATCACTATGAGAAGCTTCAAGTGTGAAAATTCCTTCCACCAACACAAAAGGACAACTTCCATTTTATGTATAGTCTTAGAGAATTGTGTGGGGCATTGTGGGGTTGGGATAAATGTTCTGCCCAGGGCAACAGGGAAGCTATGTGTCAGAGGCAAGGCTTGAATTCAGGCCATCCTGACTGTAATACCATCTTCTCTATCCATTATGCCTCACTGCCTAAAAGAGTAAGTTTTCCCATTTTACCCAGGAGGAAAAAAAGCTCAGACAGGTGAAGGGATTAAAATTTAAGCCTTCTTGACAGCAGGTATAATAGCACTACCTTTCAGAGGTCGTTCAATTTAAAAAATATAAAGAGGCTTGATTTTATTTAGACAAATTCATAAGTGATGGATGCCTAAGAGGTTGCAACTGATTATCTAGAGGATGGAGCCATTAGGGCTCAGTCTTATGAGAACCTGTGAGGTTCTTTCTATTCAAAGGTAGGTAGACTGGCTCTCAGAAGCCAATAGTTAAATTTTCAAGGTAGGCCTTGGAAATCAACAAACACTGAAAATCATGGACTGATTGTTTTACTGTTTGCCTAGACTTTAGGAAAATGATAATGTACATTAAATTTAAAGTGTTGGAGAGCTGGTTGTTAAATATTTACCAGCACACTACCTCAATTCCAATACCACAGACCTACTTTCACCAAACAACTCAATTGACTATTTATTAAGTGCCAACTATGTGCCAAAAACTCAGCAGACAAATGTCCAACCTTTTACATAATTCATTATCAGAGAATCTCTCCATGAATGATTTTGCCCACCTCCCTCCAAAATAACCATTTATTTATTTATTTGTTTGTTTGTTTGTTTATTTATTGCAGCTAGGTAATTATTAAGTGTCTAAGGCCAGATTTGAACTCAGTTACTCCTGACTCCAGGGCCGGTGCTCTATTCACTGCACCACCTAGCTGCCCCATAACCCTTAATTTATTGATATAAAGAGCCATGGTTCTTTTTACTGTATGTACTACCTTGAGGTTAGCTGGAGATGGAATCTACAGTCACTGTACTACCTTGGGATTAGCTGGAGAAGTTATCTAGAATTCTTTCAAGTTATGTGATTTTATGCGTTCAGGTGGGATTAAAAGTTCCTGAAGACAATTTCCATAGTCATCTTCTTCCCTAAAGGATAAAGGAATCCAGCTTTATTGGTTAGTTAAGTACTACTTGAAAAGGTAGCTGGACAAAAAGCACTGAACTTGAAAATCAGGTCTGACTTCAAACTTCCCACTTAGCTCTATGGAGAAGAGACAACAAGGTGTGGCAATGGATAAGATGCTGAGTCTTCAATTAGGAAGACCTGAGTTTAAACACAATTTTAGGTTCTAATTATGTTGAGAAGTCACTTCAGTTTTGTCTGCCTCAGTTTCCTCAACTGTAAAATAGAGATAACAATAATACCTACTGGTCAAGTTTGTTGTGAGGATCAAATAAGATCCTAATTGTGAAGCAATTGGCACATTTAATGAATAGGCATTAAATAAACGTGTATCTCTTTCCCTTTCCTGGGCAGGTCAAGTAATTTTTATCAACCCAATTTTATTTTCTGTAAAATGAACATAAAAATTGAATCTTACTCACATGTTTTATAGTGTGTTCAAATGCTTATTGGGTGTTTGTTGCTTTTAGAAGCCCTTGAATATCCCTAGATAAAAATAAATGAAATCCAAATTCTCTCTGGACCTGAGTCCTAGGTGGGGAAAAACATGAGTGTTACAGATTATTATCTGAGAGAAGCCTTCAAGATTGGACCCAGTCCTCCAGGCCATCATGGTGAGCACTATGCCAAAGGAGAGAGATGTAATGCCAAACCAGAGAAGAACAGATGGGAAGCACAACTTGCCTCACAAAGTCCTATCAAAAAAGATAACTTAAAAGGAATTTGTTTTTTCAATGTCATCAACCAACTTGATAAAACAATCCCTCTCAATTACGGTATCACTCAGAAAGCAGACAGCAGCAGCCTGAGTGATGAAAAGAAAAAAAAAGAAAGAGAGACTCCTGTGAGCTCATTTTGGAAGACGCCTTAACAAATGTTGGAAAAATTTACAGATGAGATAGGGGAGAGGAAGAGTCTGTAGTGGAATCAAGTGGGCAGGTCACCTGTGCAATGTATGCAGGCAGTCAACAATGGACTACTTGGGATGATTTCCTATATGAAAAAGGAGAAAAGAAAATGAGGGTAGACCAGAAACAAGTCCAATATGTTCCTGTCAGTAATTCAGGGTAACCTCTCTTCAGCTATTAGAAGGAGCTAGAAGCTTGAATGTGGTATTTGTTCCTAATACCCAGGCTAGGTAAACACCAGAAGGAATCATAGACTAAGTAAAAGAGGGGAGCTCAGGGGATATCTAATTTAATCTCCCAACCTGTGAGCAGAGATTTTGTCTATGATATCCTTGACAACTCAAAACATCAGAGCTAGAATTTTGACTGAATCATTTCACAGGGAAGTAAATTGAGGTCTAGAAAGCAGAAGGTCAAAGTCAGAGGAGTTATTGGCAGAGCAAAGACTAGAACCCAAGTCTGTTTGCCCAATACCTGCAAGAATATTTCTATTTATTGATGATGAATGCCTCCCAAAGCAGTCTATTTTCCAGAGGTCAAACTCTGATTAAAAAGAGCTATCCCTTATACCTCTATGATTTTATAATCCCTAATCTGGTGTATTTCTCTCCTTTCAAAATTAACCAGTTAGTTCTACAATGCAGTCACTTCCATTCCTAATTTCTTTGCCCCCTTTTCCTTAACACTCTTCAACATTCGGTCACTCCCACCATTTGCTTCTTTCCCTCTACTTCCAAATATTAAACACTGGAAAAGGAAATCAACAAAGCACAGTGACTAGTTTCCCTATAAATTAACATTATACAACCTAAAATGGGCACATGATCATCAAGAAACTTGACCAAGAAAACCAAAAATGACCAATAGACTAGTATCGAACTCCCCAGAGCAGCTATTCTGGGTCTTGTCATTTCCTCCCAAATTCCACCTCAACTTCCATTCATCTCAGTAGGTGATCTTGACTCTTATTTTACTGAGAAGACTAATGCAATCCCTCTTAAACTCTATACGTTTTCACTCATTTTCTATATCTTTGTTCCAGTCTCCTAGGATTAGATGGCTTTTCTCCTCACCATGTTTACTTCTCAATTTGGGCTCTTGACCCCATTCCCCTCATATCTACTCTGGGACCCCTGATTCCCAAAATCTTTCCTTTTCTCTCTAATTTTCATAATTTCCATATACTACTCTATTGCCTACAAACATCTTCATTTCCCCCGTACCTGAAAAAAAATCAGTTGATATTGCCCTTTTTTTAAATTACTGCACTATGTTTCCTTTCATTCAAAACCAAACTCCTAGTATGAGTAGTCTTCAGTTACTGCCTGTATATCATCACTGGTTCACTTATCCAGAGGGTAAAGATTACACTGTTAAAGCTGACTTTTGACTTTAATGCTTAACAAAAACTACTCTCCAAGTTACAAATGATATTTTAAACATTTAATTTTTTCAATTACATGTAAACAAAAATGTCAAACTTTTTTCATTCTAAGTTCCATATTCTTCTCTCTCTCCTCTTCTTCAGAAAGCAAGAAATTTGATATGTCCAACACATGCAGTCATGCAAAAACATTTTCATGTTAGTCAGTCATGTCGCAAAAGAAAACTCAGAGACCAAAAAACCCCAAGATTAATAAAGGTTTAAAGATATATTTCAATCTGTATTCAGGCTCCATCAGTTATTTTCTGGAAGGAGAGCATTTTTTCATCATAAATACTTTGGAACACTAATGATCACTTTATCCTTAAATCTTACTCCTCATACATTCTTAACTTTCTGTAGCATTTGATGCTAACCACTCTTTCTTTCCAGAAATGCCTTCTTTTTTTGGTATTTATGAAAATGTATTCTCCTAGTTCATCTTGAGTCTTTAATCCTATCCCCTCCCATTTTATCCAGAAGATTGCAACTTCTATAATTCCCCCTCCTCAAATCTTCAACCTTTTCTTAATTATGAGTTTCTTTTCTACTGTTTTTCTATATGTCCAGGTCTTACCCATAATTAAAGAACTTTCATGAGACTACACTTGTAATACCATCCCTTATCTTTCTTTCCTTTCTCAGTCAAATTCCTGAAAAAAGTGCCTAAACTCTGTTTTTAATTCTTCCCTCCACCTATTCCATTCTGGAATTGTACCTCATCACTCAACAGAAATTGTCCTCTCTCATGTTATCAACAGTATCTTAATCTGATGGTCTTTTTCTCAGTCCTCATACTTTCTCGACCTATTTGCTTTATTTGGCATTACTGACTGCCATTTCCTCATGTCTGGATTTTTGTTCTCTCCCCTGGTTCTCCTACTCATTTCATTGCTGTCTCTCTACCTCCTTTGCTGAATCTTTGTATATAAACATATATGTTTATGTATGGGTGTATGTACAAAAATTTGCATATACATAATCCTCTTCCCCCACCCTCTCCTCACTCTCTCCCCTAAACCATTCCTCTTCTATCTTAATATTGAGGGTAATACCATCCTCCCAGTCATTCTCTCTTTCTCAAAACACTTACTATATATGAGTGTAATACAAGATCCAAAAGGCCCTCATTCTTTCTCTTCCTAACTACATCATCCCCAGAGCTTTTACTAATCCCTTATCTCTAAACAGATGACTCACCTATCAATATGTTCATAGATCTACATGTCTCCCCAGAGCTTCAGTCCAACTGTCTATTGAGTCTATTGAGATATCCATAGATAGCTCAAAAACAACATATCCAAAAGAGGAGCATTAACTTTCTCCCCAACTCCTCCCTTCTTCCAAAATTCCCTATTTCTACTGAAGGTACTAATTTATAAGCTTCCTAACATGTCATTTGCACCACTAGAATACAAACTTCTTAATGTGAGAAACTAATTGCATCTTTCTTTATAACTCCTGCCCTTAACCAGACACATACATAGTAAGCACTTAATAAATTATTCTTGACTGGATAACTTCCCTTGACACTGAACTCCTCACTCTCCCTTCACCCTACATTTCTAAATAAATCTTACTTTTACCTTCAAAACATTTTTTGTATGTTGCCATCTATCAGTCACTGTGGTGGAATCAGAAAAAGCTGATTTCTTTTTTTTCTTTTACTTTTAAATGAGTCGTTTTCCTTTTTCAGCTGGCTAATTTTACTTTTTGATGAGTTTCATTCCTTTTCCAGTTGGTCCTTTTTTATTTTTTGATGATTTAAATTCTTTTTTCAGTTGATCATTTTTAGTTTTAAAGGAGTTGATTTCTTTAGTCAATCTTTCATAATTCTTCACGGCTCTCATTTCATTTTTCCATTTTTTCTTCTTCCTCTCTTCTTTGATTTAAAAAATTTTTTTTGAATTCTTCCAAGAGATTTTGGATTTGAGGCCAATTCATAAACTCCTTTGATGTTTCACATGTAGGCGATTTATCACTTCTTCTGAAATGGCATTTTTATCATCCCTATCAGAATAGTAACTTTCTATAGTTAGCACTCTTCTCCTTGTTTTTTTTTTAACTCATTTTGATAGCTGAGCTCTGCCCCTGGGGTACAGGGATTACAGTCCCAAGCTTTTTGTACTGGGGCTGGGATCTGGCCAGGCTTATCACTTGCCAAGGTGTGGCCTATGCAGTGGTTTCTTCCCAACTCAGTCCCATCTGTTGCCCCAGCATTTCCAGGGCTCAGACTTTGTCTTCTGATCTGGGCTTGGGATGCTCACTGCTGGCCTGCTTCCACTTTGGCTTGCTAGGTCAGACCCTGAGCTGAACTGTGGCTAAGAGTCACTCACTGGCTGTCCTGCTCTCCTGCCTATGCTGGGTTATAGCCCCCTTTATGCAGAAGTGAGAGATATTTACTGAAGAACCTCCAAAATATCTTGAATTTAGAACTAGTTTCACTTTTTTTTGGTGGAATCTGTAGGTTTAAGGTCTGTGTAGAAACTTCATTTAAAGTTGTTTCAGGAAAAGCTCTGGGAGCTTCTTAGATTCATGCTTCCATCTTGGCTATATCCCAGGAACAGCCGATTTCAAATATAGATTCAGATATTTACTAACTTTGCAGGACTAGGCAAGTCACTCTCTAATCTGCCTTGTTTTCCTAATATTGATGTTAGCACTACTTACCAGGGTTGTTGTAAAGTTCTTTGCAGGGAAGCTAGATGGCACAATGGATAGAGCATAAGCGCATCCATATTCAAATCCAGCCTCAGATACTTGATAGTTACTACCTTTGTGATCTTGGGCAAGTCATTTAATCTCACTGCCCCCCCCCAAAAACCAATAAAGTGCTATTAAAAACTAGAAATTAAGATGATCATTATCTCAACTCACATAGCTATTATCATTTTTGACTACATTAATGCAACTGTCCCTAATTGGTCTCCCCACCTCAGATCTCCCCTTACTTCTTCCCTACACTACAGCCCAAATGATCTTCCTTTAGCATAGATTTGACCAAATCACTCCCCTTATTCAACACCTATGCTTCTAGCATTAGCCTATTAAATTTAAAAATCCTTTTCAACCTGAACATAGTCCATCTTTCTGATTTCATTATTCCCTTTCCCAAACTAGTCTTCCCTCTGATTCTCATACATAACACTCTAGGTTCCCTTGCAATGGCTATCCTCCATGCCTACAATGTAATCCTTCATCATCTCCACCTGACAGCATTCCTCAGGATAGTTTTAAGCACCATTTTGGATTTGAAGCATTGTCTGATCATCCCAACTACATTCCCTCTTTCCAAAAGTAACTTGTATCAAAATAATTTGCTTTTGTTAATTTTATATTCATTTTGTGTGTACTTATTTATGTACTTATGAACTCTCCCATTATAACATACATTCCTTGGGAGTAGGGATTGACTTATTCCTTGGTTTTGTATTCCCAGTTGCTAGCACATAGTAGGTATTTAATGGTTGTTTGATGATTTTTTTCGTTTTCTATGTATTTGTACAATCATAAAATCACAGATTTTGTCCTAGAAGGAACTTAGAAACTAATTAAAGAGGCAAAAGATGGTCCCTGCCCAGAAGGATGAATCAGGTAGGAGCATGAGTCTGGAGTAAGAGAAAATGGGTTCAGATTCTGCCTCTGATACTACTCAATTGACTTTGGGCAAATAACTTGATTTCTACCTCTTTTTTGTATCTCCCACACCTAGCTTTAATGCATAGCACATGGTAGACATTTAATAAATGTTATAGATTGATTGTTCCTCTTGTCTACCATATGTGAGTATTCTTCAAGACATTGTCGGACACAATTCTATTTTTATACCTGATCTTGCTGTCATTCTCTTTTTTTCAGTTGGGCCCCAAATCAAATAAAATATCTCAGGTGAGGTCAATGAAGATTTAAGTATAGATCATTAATTCAAAAACTTGTTCTCTAGGCCCCCCAAATCATTTATCTTCCTGGCTTCCACATTACTGTTGGGGGTACCACCATCTTCTCAGACATGCCACTTCCATCTTATTCTCTACTTCTCTTGCTTACTCACCTCACATATCCAATCTGTTGCCAAATTCTTTAAAACACCTCTCAGATCTACCCCCATCTCTCTATTCACAGTTAACACTTTATCTCTGGTTTCCAATAACTTTAACCCAGAAGAGTGCAATAGCCTCCAATTTCTTTAACCTTTGTCTCACTTCTCTTCCTATTTTAATCACAGCTAACAAAGTCATTTCCCCAAAGTATTGGTCTACAACTGAAGAAGAGCTAATGGTTCTATTACTTTCAGAATCTAATATAAGATGAAAGAGTTGGCCTGGATGATGACTGAAGTCCCTTCTAACTCTAGATCTGGAAGTGGTCAGATGGGATATAGTTAGAGAGCTGACCTAGATTCAAGAAGACGTGAGTTCAAATTCCACATCAAACACTAGCTGTAAGGCCCATTGAACCATTATTTGTCTTAGTTTCTTCAATTGTAAAATGGAGGTAACAATAGTACCTCTGAGTTGTTGTAAGGATCAACTGGGATAATAATTGTTTTTTTTTTCCATTTCTTTTTTCCTGACTTTAGGATAACTCATCCCATTTCATAACTATAACCTCCTATCATTTTAACTCTTTCTGTGCCTCAATTATCCTGTTCATTTTTAAAACTCATTTTCTTTCTGACCCCTTTATCGGTCCTTCCTTAAACTTGTCAATTCGACTATAATCTCATTTGCCCATCTTTCCAGTTAACCAGTTTATACCACTTTTTCTTCATGAATCCCTCATCTTCTTGACCTATTGCTGATCCCATTTTGTCAAAACCCTGAATGGTGCCTACCATTCACCTCTTCTACTACTAGTCAAACCTTACTGAAAAACATTAGAGAAAGTCACACAACAGCTGATCCAGTTCACTATTAATTTATGTGATGTAATGGCAACTGAGTATTTCACTGGGGCAAGGTTACAACTGAAAATGATTTATGGAATTATTAATACATAATATATCTGTGGAAACTGAATTTTCTTGTAGTGTGAATAGGTAGTTTTACCTTATATAGATTTTTGTTTTATATATGTATATAAAATTATATATGTGAATATTCATATATACATATATAATTATACACATTTACATGTATAAATACATAAACACACACACACATATATACATACATATATATATATATATATATGAATGAACATTTCACTGGTGACTGATTTACACTTCTGCCTTCTCAAATGAATGGAAATTCTCAAATGGATGAAATATTATTGTTTGTCTTTTTAGTTCTTTCTGGCTCATGTGAACAAAAGTATACAGGGGAGAAATAATTTATTTTAACACACATACGCAAAAAGTACTTGCCAAAGTGATTTCCTATAATGTAAATCTATCAACATCACTCTTCATCTTAAAAAGTTCTACTGAGTTCCATTTGCCTCTGGGATAAAATACAGACTCCTCTGAGATCTCCACCACAAGTTTGGACTGGTCTATAAATCTATTCCAGGTTTAAATACATTCTTTCCTTCTAGGCTCTAGTCAATCTGGCCCACCTTACAATCCTTATGCATAACACAACATCTCTTTTCTCTACACCCTTACCCATGTTATCCACCATGTTTGGAAAATTCTCTTCCTCACTTCTGCCCCTTGCAATCTTTCAAAGTTCAGTTCAAAGCTTACCTCTAACATAAAACCTTTCCTGAACCCTATCTCTCTAATTATTAATATAACACAAATTATTTATTGAGCTCCACCAAGAAGCATTTATCAGGTACTTGTTATGTGTAAGGAAGTATGTTATACAATCAAGGGAAAAGCAAATAATCTTTATGGAGCTTGCATATCATGGGAGAGCCAACATGGAAATAAATGAACATAAGCTATTGAAAAAATAGACAGAAGGTCAACTTAGAGCAGAAGGCTCTAGTAGCTTGGGGGAACCTATAGCAGAAGGAAGGAAAGAAATCAGAAAATAGTAAAGGGGGAAAGCATTCCTACCATGGGTTAGCCAGTGAAGGAAGTGAGAAGTAGAAAACAGGCCAATGTGGCTGGACCACTGAGCTTATGAAGGGGAGTAAAGTGTAAAGACTTCTAGAAATGTAGGAAGAGGACAAATTATCAAAAATTTCAAATGGAAAACAGAAGAATTTGCATAGAGTCTTGGAAGTAATAAGAAGTCACTGCTGCTCATGAAACATGAAAAGATCAAACCTACACTTAAAGAAAAGTTCTTTGGCATTTGAGTAAAGGATGATTTGGAGTGCAGAAAGGCTAGAGGTTTGAAGATCAATTAGGAGGTCACTGCAATTGGCTAGGCTGGAGGTGATCAAGGTCTGAATTAGAATAGAGGTTATATAAATGAGGACATATGCAAAAGATGCCTGCAAAGAAAGCAATCTGATAAAATACTGATATATGAGATGAGCTTTTATAAGGGTCAAGGATGACTTTCAAACCTGGGTGACTGGGGAAGATGGTAGTATTTTCAATAGTAATAGGGAAGTTTGGAAGAGGGGAAAGACTTTGGAGGAAAGATGATGCCTTCTGTTTTGTAAATGTTGGGTTTGAAATGCCTATAGGACATTTTATTCAAGAGACATTTGGTAATTCAACCTTGATTTTTTTTTGAATCAGTTCATTTGATTTTTATTTCAGAACTTTAACATGGAACTATTAGTTATACATTAATAAAGATAACTTCACCACAATTTTGTGCAATTGCAGAATTTGAGAATTGTAATGCTAATATGAAAAGAAGCCAGATTCTCATAATATTATTCTGAGAATAATCTGCACAGAGCAGCAGGTGGTACAATAGATAGAAGAATTGGCCTAGAGTCAGAAACACCTGAGTTGAAATCTGACAATAACTAGCTGTGTAACTCTGGATAAACCTGCTTTCCTCCATTTCCTCAACTATACAATGGGGATAATAAGAACATGTACTTGCTAGGATGTTGGGGAGATCCAAAGAGAGTTTTTGTAAAGTTCTTTGTACTTTTCTGACACATAGTAAGCATTATATAAATGTCAGCTAATATTCTAGAAATGATCATAGAAGCCAGGAGAGCTGAAGGGGATCACTAATGAGATGGCATAGATGCAAAAGAGAAAAAAGCCTGAAAGGTGAGACACCCATAGTTAGTGGGAGTGACATAAATATATAGCAAAGGAAACTGAAAAAGAGCAATAGAGGAGTAGGAGGACAAGGAAAAGCAATGTCATGAAAACCTTAGAGAGGAGAAACTTTTTCCAGGAGAAGAGGATAATGGACAATGTCAAAGGCTGCAAAGAGGTCAAGAAGGATAAGAATGGAGAAGTGGTTGATGGACGGTGTCAAAAGCTGCCGAGAGGTTAAGAAGGGTGAGGGATGGAGAAAAAGCTCTTGGATTGGAAAATGATCTCTTCATTACAGAGAGTGGTTTCCATTGAATGATGACTTTGGAAAGCAGTCTGCAGAAAGTTTAGAAGAGAATGAGTGGAGAGGAAGCCAAAATGTGAATTATAGAGAGTTTCTCAAGTATGTTAAACATGAAAGTGAAGAGAAATATTGGATGATTATTAGGAGGTATGATAAAATCAAGAAAAGATTTTTTTAAGGATGGGTATATTGCATAGAATGCAGGCCTTAATAGCAGGAAGATTAATCATGAGTTCAAACTGGGCCTCAGACATTTACTTTTGTGTGAGCCTGGGTAAGTCACTTAATTCTGTTTGCTATAGTTTCTTCATCTGTAAAATGAGTTGGAGAAGGAAATGGCAAACCACTCCAGTATCTTTGCCAAGACAACCCCAAATGCCAGGAAAACACAACTGAAAAATGAATGATCAACAATCAAAAGAAATGAGCATATTTATGGACAAAAGAGAAGTACCCAATAGACAATGAAAGAAGGAAGATTAGAGAAAAATTATGAGGATGGCATTGGGATCACTCTACTAAGGTAAGAAAGGGTAGGATCAAGGATACAAAGGGATTAGCCTTGAAAAGGAAAAGGGCCATATCTTCATTAGACACTAGAATGAAAGAGGAGATGATTGTGAGGGCATATCCCTGAGCAATGTGATATAAGAAGAGAAAAAGATCTTGACTCAAGACCATTTTTTTTCTTTTACATATGAAGTTGGGTCCTCAGTTAAGAGGATGAAAGGTCAAAGATACTGTAGGAGGTTTGAGAAGAGCTGGGAAGGTTTAAAATAATTACAGTGGAGAGTGGATAGAGAAATGATTATGGAGGAACAGGACTTCCTTGCTACAAAAGGGCCATGTTGAAAACAGAAAACATAAATTTGTAGTGGATTATCTTGGTTTCTTATAGTCAGCCCTATTCAGAAACGCACAAAAAAGTAGATATTGTGAGTAAAGTAGGGTTGGAATTTGGGGAACCATGATCAGCATATAATGGGAAGGCAAAAAAGATTCAGAGAAGAGAAAATGATATTTATCAGGGGGATTGATATTAGGAAGTGAAGAGAGTGTAACCAATAAGGGTGTTGGACTAGAAAAGAACTGACAAAATACTCCAGTATCTTTCCCAAAAAAACCCCAAATGGGGTTGCAAAGAGTTAGATGAGACTGAAGGAACTGAATACCAAGCTGCTTTACTCCACTTAGATAAAAGCAAATCTATAGTCAATAAATAATACATATAGTAATATCTCAAAGTTTTTAAATTTCTCGGACAATTGTGCCTATAAAGATTGGTAAATTGGGGAAAGCTACATGTGAAAGCCTTCTCATATTTTCTTTAAGAACATACTTGAGGGGACGGCTTGGTGGCACAGTGGATAGAGCACCAGCCCTGGAGTCAGGAGTACCTGAGTTCAAATCTGGCCTCAGGCACTTAATAATTACCTAGCTGTGTGGCCTTGGGCAAGCCACTTAACCCCATTGACTTGCCAAAAAAAAAAAAAACCACTAAAGAACGTACTTGAGGGGGCAGCTAGGTGGCAAAGTAGACAGAGTGGTCCTGGAGTCAGGAGGACCTGAGTCCAAATGCAGTCTCAGATACCTAATAAGTACCTAGCTGGGGACCGCAGACAAGTCACTTAACCCCACTGCCTTGAAAAAAAAAAGGAAAAAAAGGACATACTTGATATGAGACAAAATCTCACAAAGATTTTATATAAACAAAAAAGTAACCATATGTATTGGCAGATATTGATAACTTTCAAGTTAACTTTTCTTTTTAAGAGGAAGAAAGTGAATAATAATATCACCCGGCCATTCCAATTATTTTACCATTTGTTCATCTTTGAGATATCTTGAAGATCAAATTCCTAAATTTCTTTAAAAGTATGTTATCTCTACCATATTTTTTCATAAATATTCAGTCTGTTCCAATTACTGTTTTCTGACTTCATCTTCTTAAGCATCATTTTCATTTGTTGAGCTGCTATGGTTCCACCATCACTGATGGTGAGAATAGATAACCTCAGAAACACTGATGGAGTTTTACATCCTATTTCATCTATAAATGGTACAGCCATGATTTCATTTAATAAAGTCTCACATCAACTTTCTACAATATTTTTCCCCTCCATTATTTTTCACTGTTTCATAAGACAAAACTATTAGTCTTCCCTTCTCCACTTCTATGTCACTGGAACACATGTAAATAAGCCTATATTTCAAACTGTTTTGGGATATCACAACTCTTACATGACAAGAATCTTTTTTTGTTTCTTACTAGTAGAGGTAGTTTCTAAGTTAAACTTCTTTAGAAATAAAGATGATGGGGGAAATTAAGTGGTTCAATGGATTGAACACTGTTCTTGAAGTCAGGAGAACCCGAGTCCAATCTGGCCTTAGACACATATTAGTTGTAAGTGACTGAGCAAGTAAGATAAACCCATCTGCCTCCAAAAAAAGAAAGAAAAGCAATGAAGATGATGGGATTCCACATCTTCAGTTTTATCAAAATTTTTAGCTTCCGCATCATGTGTAAATACAGGTTGGAGTTGTTATAATTGCATGTGATGTCTTCTCACCTTTGTCCTTACATCTAATTTGATATTATTGTTGACCTTTGTTTCCACCATCCAATAATCTAGCTGAATAAAGATGAATGATTCTGAAATGACTCATGTCAGTTGCTAATTGTTTTCTGTCTGATAATATATTATTAATGTCATTTTTATGGCATTATTCAATGTTTGGGATATCCAGAACTCTCTTTGAAGAAAATATTAATACTGATGCACAGGTATGAGAAGAGTCTACAAGCCTTTGTCCTCTTTAATTTCTCATATCAGAACCACATTTTCCAACAAATTTTTGTCATTCTCCCCTGTGCAGAATTTCTCATTGAAGTCAGGATGTACTAAAGTAAATGTTGTCTTTATGTGACCTTGTCAAGTACGTCAGAGAATTTCTCTATTTCTTTGTCCTTAGCAACAGATGGTTGCATAAGCTCTAATTACCTTGATGGTGGTCTGTTTGCTTATGTTAGTCTCTGGGGAGGTATCTTATTTGAAAGACAGAAAATTATGTTGAATAAGAAAGAGACATTCATTCAGTCTCCATAAATACCCATTCTCTAGTTGAGACAGGACAATTTTGTGGTCCTACTCATCAGTGGAGTAAAGGTGTTAGAAAGCCAATTATCAAAGTTGAATGAGTGAAGATAAAAATGACCAAATTCTGATATAAGTATATAAGAGAGAGTGATGGGACAATAAATATATGTTTCTCCAGTAGGATGTAAATTCCTTGAAGGAACTGTTCTCACTTTTTTCTCTATATTCTTACTCACAAAAATGCTTGCAGAATCAAATATTGAAGACCATGGAAGCTCAGAGAGTGAGAGCCAGTTTGAATAACTGGGGAATTTGGGTCAAAGATTTTCAGATTAGTATCCCCAGACAATTTCAGATAGATAGTTCCTCTTATTTGTGTATAATTTTTCTAAGATGTATATAAGCAGAATTGAGCAAATCTTGATTCATGGAAAACTCAAAGTGAAAATTAAGGCCATATGAAAAGGCAAGTGTCCTCACTTGTAAAACTGAGATCTAGGTCAATAAAAAATGTAGGGTTATCAACCCCACAATGGAGGCAGGAATTTCCACTCCCCTACCACAAATGAAGGAAGTGGTTTAGAGGACACAAAAGAGTTTATGTCTAGGAGTTCTGCAGAATCTTGTACAACAGAATATCTGCCCAGAATAGGATGTATAGAAATCTTCCCCAATGGTGATCTGGAAGAAAAGCAAGGTATGATGCCAGTGGGGCCACAGGATGGGGACAGGCAACTCATCTCAGGCATTAAGAAGCCTTATATGAGGCATCTAATTCATCAGTGCTTTGGGAATCAACTCTCAAATAGTGGACTCTCAATTAGTGGCGATATGAAGCAGGCTTGAGCCAAGGTCTCCAATTACCCCAGCCTCCATGGTATATAGCCATTTCAGGTTGGCTTGGGATATTTTTTTTTGATAGGGTGGAAGTGAAGGAAGAACATTATGGATCAATGGAAGACCTGGCAATGTCTCTCTACCCCTCCCACAGATATGGCTCAAAGAATGGGACCAAGATGCCTCCTAAAATTCACTTATAATTACAAGAATTAGGGCCATTAGAGAAGGATTTAGTGCCTACCAAGAGAGGATGAGGGAAAGCTATCTCAATCTGTCAGGAGAATTCATATGAAACTTGGTAGAGGAAATGAACTCAAAGCCATTTTTTTCTATGGGCTTAAAGCAACAGTTTAGGCAAGAATCAGAGCAAGGTTTTCAGTGGGATGGACTAAGACCTAGAAGAGGCAGATGTAAAAAGAACCAGACTAGAATATGGAGTAGAGAAGTAGACAGGAGACTTAGATTAGAATGAGAAGGGAGAAGGAGGAGATACACAAGGATAATAAAGGGAAAAACAGTTGAACATAAGAGTATTTGACCCAGAAGAAATAGGTGAAAAAATGCTAAAGATAAGAACACCAAGTAGAGATTGAGGAGGCAAGAAAATTGATAGATATCTTGAAATTGGTATAGCATGGATGACTTGTTAACTAGATATAATATATATTTTAATTGATTCACTTGAAGAATACAATTTGCCCTTTACACTCCCACCATTTTCACATGGAACCACACTTTATCTACCCCTCCCCGGGAAGAAAATGGAGAGGGGGAGTGGGGCGGGTTGAATAATGAAGGCATCCTATTAAACTTCAGGAATGTCTGACCTGGAAGTCTGACAGAAATATATTAAAGGAAAATAATAATAATAGTAGTAGTAGAAGTAATAGTAATGGTAGTAGTAGTAGTAATTATAATAGTAGTAATAATAGTAATAACATTAGCAGAAGTAATAGCAATAATAGTAATATTAGTAGTTAACATTTACAACACTTACTATGAGCTGTACTCATTTTTTGTAATTATAATTTATTTTTATAATTATGTCATTTGATCTTCATAAAAAACCCCTCATTTTACAGCACATACACATACACACACACACACACACACACACACACACACACACATATTCACTAATGTCAAGTGACTTGCCCAAAGTCATACATTTATAGCAAGTTTCAGTGGACTCAGGTATTCCTGACTCCAGATCCAGTGTTCTGACCACTGAACCACAGCTGTCTCTAATCTGGGCTAGAGGGAACCAGTTTGTACATTCCCCTGACCCTTGCAATGAGTGGAATGGGTACATTGCAGTATCCAGGTATTTATGATAGCATGTATGGTACTGTTGTTGATTAAGTATGGAGAATACTAGTATATGAAAGAGAAAGAGAGTGATTAGAGAATGACGTGTGAGGAAACTGAGGGAGTATAAATCAAAATGTGTGTGGGGGAGGAACAGAACAGTTATTAGGGCCATCTGAATTTAAGTTTTGAGAGCAGATTCCCCAATAGTTTATGGGTGTTAGTATAAAACCCTACAAAATTTGGATTGTCTTAAGGCAAACCTTGATTTAGTGAGAGAAGAATGAAAAAGGAAGGTGGACATCTCCAGGCTATATATCCTTACAGGGAGACTAAGGGCACCCTGGGTCTAGTGCTTACCCTCATGGCATTACTTCAGTTATCTCACTGGTAAAGGTGAGATAATGAATGGCATAGAAAGGCCAGTAGTCTCCACATGGGGAAAGGGCTCACCTGGGTGGGAGTGGAGGGTTGTGAGGGATACAGCAGATTTAGAGCCAGAGATACAAGGTGTGAATGGGTCTGTGACAACTTCAGTACCGAGAGGCAAATGAACTTTAAGTCTCAAGAAATGTTTCCTGTTATCTTTGGAAAAACAATTAAATCAACTCCACAAATGCTTTTATTTGTCTCTCCTAGAAAAACCGATGAGCCAATTTTTTTCCATTTCCCAGCAATTTATTTATGTATTCCAGTTTCATTTTAGCAAGGATGTGAATATGGATGAGATTCAAGTCTTCCAGTACTGTATCTCTTGTTGAATCATTGGACAAAGGCCATATACCCAAAATACCAACAGTTAAATTATTATTTATCTAGGGCAAGGGTTCCTAACCTTGTTTGTTCTATGGCTTCCCTTGGCAATCTAGTGAAGCCTTTGTGAGCCCTTCTTCAAATGAGGTTTTAAATAATGAAAGGAAAAATGCTAAATTTCAGATAGAGGCTAATAAAAATTAAAATATCATTTTTTTATCCAAGTTCATGTATCCCCCCCTCTGTAATCCATTGACCCCAGGTTAAGAAACCTTGATATAGTCTTAAGAATTATGATTCTTTACCTTCTGTTTCCTTTCTTCCACTCTCAATTATTACCATTGAATGAGAGGAGAACAACAAAGACTGAGGGTCATCTTGCATTTTTGTCCATTTAACCTAACTTCTTTAATATATGACAAATATTTCTCCATATTGTATTGACTTATATTATTCACTAGATAGTTTTAAGGAAAAATTAATAAAAGTTATTACTATCCATGAGATAAATTCCTCAAGGTCTTCTCCAAGGTATGAGGAAGGCATCTTTGCATGGAGAATAATTGTGAGAGGGCTAACATCCAGCTGAAGGACCTCTGTGAATGCTATTAAAAATGTCATTGGTGTCATCCTGCTAGCCACAATGATGCTCCAAAAGTGGGCCAGATATTAGCATATTAACAGAACTTCATCAACCCAATCCTCACCCCCAGCCCTTTGTGAGAGTCATTAGACCAGCCAAGGCCACAAAGAGTTAAGAAGTCATATTGCCTTTATACATCACTACCTTTTTGCAATAGATTTCAGAGCTAATTCTTTTCAGTAACCAAGTAATGAATGCCTACTCTTAGGAGGGGAGCAATGAGGTGGCTGCAGTGGAGTTAGAAAGATGTGAGTTCAAATCTGACCTCAGAAACTTAATAAATGTGTGACCCTGGGCAAGTCACTTAACTATTTGCCTCAGTTTCCTCATCTGTAAAGTGATCTAGAAAGAAAATGGTAAATCACTCCAGTATCTTTGCCAAGAAAACCCCAAATGGGATCACAAATAGACAAGACTGAAATAACTAAACAGTAACTGCTCTTAGGAGAAAATATTTATAAATTATGTAAATTTATTTAAGCAATTTATAAATTGCAAAGTACCATTGGAACAAAACTGTCATAATTTTTCTTATTATTATTATGGAAAGAATATTATTAGGATCATAAGCTCTCAGATCCAGAAGGAGCCTAAGAGGTCATCTTGTTCAAACCCCTCATTTTTAGAAAGAGAAAATAGTGACCCTGAGAGGGTTAGGGACTTATCCAAAGTAAGACAGGTAGGAAGCAGATTTTAAGTTCAGTTCTTCCTGACTCTAATCAAGTTTTTTTTTTTCATTATGCCAGACTCTCAGGGGTGGCACAAATAGAGGAGAGCAGAATAGCAATCAATATAAAAGTAATTGACATTTACATAGCATTTTAATGTTTCTCTTGAACTTTCCTCACACTGACCTTGTGATGTAGGCCACCTGAAGTGGGCTGGCATATGTGGCTCAGTCAAAAGGAGATTTAATGTATTGCACCTTGCTCAGGACCATCTTGGTGTAGAGCAATGGGAGAAATGCAAACATGTCATTTAAAAAATAATAATAATAACACCTAAAGCATTAGAGAAACAGTTTGAATGAGAGAGTTGCTTTCCTGGGACTCCTTATATCTTGCCTCTTGACAGGTTAAAGACTTCCCGACTTAAATCTCTCTACTCCTACAACTGGTTATCCTATTTGGCTCAGGCCCCAGATTTTAGAGCTTCAGTAATATGTTGACCCTGACCCTGCCTAGATGTAATACCTTGGTGCCAAATCAGATGAGAAAGATGAAAGAAGAAGAAGTGAAGTGTTGTTCCCTTCCACAATATTTAACCCCTCCATGCCCACCTCCTGACTTGGACCTTGTTCCCTCTACCTCCAGGTAAGATTTGCCTTTCCCTGGCCCTTCTCATTACCTAATCAGTATCACCTATTGACTCTGCC
This sequence comes from Macrotis lagotis, assembly GCF_037893015.1. NCBI lineage: Eukaryota > Metazoa > Chordata > Mammalia > Peramelemorphia > Peramelidae > Macrotis > Macrotis lagotis. The sequence continues at coordinate 85,117,329 of NC_133658.1, forward strand.
TTAAGCAGCCTATGACATAGATTGTTTAATTCTTATTCCCCACATTTTACAGGAAAGGTAATGGGCTTGTGATTGAACCACTGGTGAGTTAGCAAGTGCAATGTATGAACATATCACTGATATGGGAACCAAGAGAACAGGCTTCTGGTCTGTTCTTTGCCACTGATGAATGACACAGATTGATCTCTCTACTTCTTTCTGGATGTTTCTTGGATTTGGGATATTGCTCTTTCTGGGCTCTCCTCCTTCCTACCAAAGTGTTTCTTCTCAAATTCCTGTTACAGGACCATTATTCCTGTCTCATCCTATACCTGTGTATATACTTCACAATCTTTTCCCAGTCCCACTTCTGTTTTTTTTTTCTCACAGTCCCTCTTCTGTTTTTTTTCCTCACAGTAATCCCATCAACTCCAATGGATTCAATTATCTTCTCTACACATATGACTCCCAAGTCTACCAATCTAGCCCCCCATATCACTTCTGAGTTCTATTTTGAAGACTTGATGGGCACTTTCACCTGGAGGTCCCCTCAAAATCTCAAGTTCTTCCAAATTTCCCTGTTTCTGAGGAGGGTATCACTCTCCTGCTTTTGAAGGTTTGCATGATCAGAATCATTCTTGGCTCTTGAGTAGCCTTCCTTCAGTCAACTGCTAAATCTTTTCAGTTCTAATTCATCAATACTGCTTGAATATATCCCCCTTCTCTCCACCCTCATCACTATACTACTTCAACAGCCTTCTAATTGGTCTCCCTACTTTCTTCTATATATAGCTGCCAAATTGAAATTCCTAAAGTAGAGCTTTAACCATATGTTACTCCCCTGCTCAAGAAGCTTCACAATCCCCCTATTGCCTTCAGGGGAAAAAAATACAAATTCCTATCTGTTTCCTTTAAGTCTTTCACAATCTGGCCTAAAATGATTCAGAATGCCTCATCTTTTTTATTTTATATCCCAATCAAACTAGCCTAGTTGCTGTTCTCCATTTGTGATATCTCTGTGTATCCAGTGGCCCCATGTTTTAGGAGAATTCTCTCCTGAATGCCACCTCTTGGAATCTCTAGCTTCTTCCAAGGCTCAGATCGGGTAGTATCTACTTTTTGAGTCTTGTCTTATCCTCTCAATTATTAGTGCCTCCCTAACAATTATTTTGCAATTTCTTTCTATTCATACACATGCACAAACACACACATTCACACACATATATTTATCATATATATATATATATATATATATAGTATTTACTATATGTTTATTTACTACATACATATGTATACAAATAAAAAATAATTGTTACAGTTGGTTATTTTGCATTTACTTTGTAAATACTAAATGTAAAAGTTTTGATGGAAATATATCAGGTATATATATATGCATATAATACACAGTATACATATTTTCCCTATAATAATAAGATGACAATAACTAACATTAATACAGAACCTATTATTTGGCACATTCTTTCCTAAGAGCTTTATAATTATTATCTCATTTGGTCTTCAGAACACCCTGGGAAGCAGATGTCATTATTATGCCCATTTTACATATGAGGAAACTGAGGCAGAGGCCAAATGACTTGTCTAGGGTCATAGAGCTAGGAAAGGTCTGAGGATGGAGATGAAGTCAGGTATTTCTGATTCTGGTCCAAGATTCTATTATGTCATGTATTTACCTCACTCACTACATAAGCATCTTGAAAGCAGAGACTATTTAGTTTTTGTTTTTATACTATCAAAACATAAGATGTTGTCTGGTATGCCATAGGTATTAATAAAAGCCTACTGAATTGATATGAATTGAATTTCACCAGAAGCTGAAATTACAGTAGAAAAGCCGAAAAATAATAACCCCCAAAATCAAGGAGACCTGATGTCTCAGTTTCCCATAGCCCAGAGAAAAAATAATTATGCCCCAGTGCTCAGCCAGGGTCTCTTTGTTAGACCGTCTCCACTCTGCACATCCATCTCCTGCTCAGTGAAGGATTCCACTCCCCTGTCTCCCACCACTCCACCTCCAAAATACAGGAGCTGGTGGAAATTAGTCCTTGTCAAGGGCAGAGGCCTGGTCCAAGGTGGGATAGCAAAGGTTTTCTTTCTAGGTCCACATAGAGCCAATGTTATTACTAAGCCACTACACTTTAAGACTTCAAAAGTTCTGTGATCTCCTCTGTGGGAGATTCCCCTCAGCAACCCAGATCCCCCAAGTCATTCCTCACTTCAGCAGACAATATTAATGAGTTTGTAGAATATAATCAAATCATCTCCTGTTGGCTACTCCTCCAAAAGTAAGTTTTGGCCAGATTGGACTTTGGATGACAGATATTGCTGGATTTGTAAGAGAGCATGATACCTTGGGATGAGGACTGAACTTGGAGTTAGAAGATCTGCATTCTAATTCTATCTCTCCTGCTTATTACCTGGAGCAAGTTATTTAACCACTGTGGGCTTTAGTTTCCTCAAATGTAAAATGAGAGAACCTAAGTCAGGGGGTCCAACCTGTAGTCCATGGGCCACATGTGGTCTTCAAAGCTGATTCATGCAGCATTATTACATTTTATTATTATACTCATTGGTAACATAGGTTACATTGCAGACATAAATAAGTATTAAATTTAAATTAAACCTATGTGGCCCTTGACAAGTTTGTGATAGGTGATACAGCCCAGAAGAACTAAAAGAATGGACTGCCATGAAGTAAATGATGCTTAAGTTTCCTCTCAGTTCCACATCAAAAATCCTGCTTTAAAAATCCCCATGGTACCACCTCACACCTCTCAGATTGACCAATATGACCAGAAAGGATAATGATCATTGTTGGAAGGGTTGTGGGAAATCTGGGACACTATTACACCATTGATGGAGCTGTGAACTCATCCAACCCTTCTGTAGAGCTATTTGGAACTACGCCCAAAGGGCAACAAAAATGTGCATACGTACCACTACTGGGTCTATATCCTGAAGAGATGATGAAAAAAGGTAAAAACATTACTTGTACAAAAATATTTATAGCAGCCCTGTTTGTGGTGGCAAAGAATTGGAAATCAAGTAGATGTCCTTCAATTGGGGAATGACTTAGCAAACTGTGGTGTATGTATGTCATGGAACACTATTGTTCTATTAGAAACCAGGAGGGACGGGAATTCAGGGAAGCCTGGAGAGATTTGCATGAACTGATGCTGAGTGAGATGAGCAGAACCAGAAAAACACTGTACACCCTAACAGCAACATGGGGGTGATGATAAACCTTGAAGGACTCATTCCATCAGTGCAACAATCGGAAACAATTTGGGGCTGTCTGCAAAGGAGAGTGCCATCTGCATCTGTGATAAGGAGCTGTGGAGTTTGAACAAAGTTCAAGGACTATTCCCTTTAATTTAGAAAAAAAACAGATATCTTATTGTCTGGTCTTGTTACCTCTTAGACTTCTTGTCTCTTAAGGATATGATTTCTCTCTTATTACACCCAATTTGGACCAAGGTACAACATGGAAACAAAGTAAAGACTGACAGATTGCTTTCTGTGGGGGGGGGGGGAGTAAGATTGGGGGGAAAATTTTAAAACTCAAATAATATCTTTAATAAAAATAAATTTAAAAAAAGAATCCCCATCTAGGGGTGGTTAGGTGGCACAGTGGATAGAGCACTGGCCCTGGAGTCAGGAGTACCTGAGTTCAAATATGGCCTCAGACACTTAATAATTGCCTAGCTGTGTGACCTTGGGCAAGTCACTTAACCCCATTACTTTAAAAAAAACAAAAAAAAAAGAATCCCCACCTTCCTCATCACAGGACAAACTCATCTGAGGATCACAAGTCAAGCTCAAATTCTTCTTTTAAAATATTAAATTCTTAGAGAAAAATCATATTTTTTTCTCCCTGTAGCCATGAGCAGTCTTATAAACTAACAACTCAACACTAGATGTAGGCCTTTTAAAATAACAACCAAAAAAATAATCAAATAAATTAAAACTTCCTGAAAGTAACTGTGAAGCAGCAATACATACTTAGATAGGTTTACTGTTTAATTATTTACAAAGCACTTGAGATTCAACAAGCATGTATGAAATGTCTACTATCTTTCAAGTACTACTAAAGTGTTGAGTAATGCAGATATAACAACTCAAAAGGGTCACACATCGGAATCAGAGCCCCATTAGCACAGGGCTTGCAAACTCAAAGAGGCCCTAGCAGAGAAGGGCATCACTCAAGGGAGTCCCCTGGTATGCATCACCCATATCCACGTGGGCCAAACAACCAGGATCCTACAGGATCCAGACATATTAGCAGCTTAGCATTTGTTCTCACAATATGGCTCAGGGGAGTCAGCCTCAATGAGTAAGATGTGTTATGTAAGCCGCTTTTCAGTAGGTCTGCATTTATCAAAAGGAACCTAAAATAATACAGAGAAGCAACAGCCCACCTCCAAAACACATGCTCTCGGAGAGCAGCCTGGCATTTCCCAAATACCCTGCCCTACCCCCTGGATTATCATCTTGGGTACTGACAAAGAAAATTAATAAAAATATACTGAATTGAATTTCACCAAAAGCTGCAATAACAGTAGAAAAGCAGAAAAATCATCACCCCAAAAATCAGAGGGGCTTTCTTTCTACCTACCTTCCGTCTCTCTGTCTCTCTGTCTCTCTCTCTCTCTCTCTCTCTCTCTCTCTCTCTCTAAAGGTCCCCATTCCTTGAAAAAGAATTTGACTTTGTTACAGGGTAAATATTCCAAGCAGCCTCATGGGATGGGTATTAATTTCTTTTCCACTTTGAGACCAGGAGGAGAGACTTAGCTCTGCACCTCCTACCACTAGCAAAACAGTGAAGTCCCAATAACCATATCACAATAACCATGTCCATGGATACCAACACAACTTTCTCTTCCTCCTGGAGGCAGCAGGTCTTGTGATCACCATCTCCTTCTTCCATTAACACTGAGCAGGGACCACCACCACCTTACCTTTCTTATCCCATTAGACTAAAACCACCTTGTCCTTCTCTCTGGTGGAATATACCCATACACACACCTAGTGTGGCAGGGATAAAAGAAAAGGTATTTTCTTCAGTTCTTACTCCTGTTACTCCCAAAGAAAGGAAGAAAAGAGGGGGAGAGAAGAGACGACAAGACAAGACACATTTCTATATTTCAGTCACTATAAGTGCTTCCTACAAATATGACCTCATTTGAGCCTCTCAACAATGTGAAGTGACACTTTTATTATTCCCATTTTATAGTTGAGGAGACTGAAGCAGATCAAAGTGAAGTGAATTCCCAGGGTCACATAGCTAGTATTAGATGTGAGATTTAAACCCAGGTCTTCCTGACCTTAAGCCTGGTATTCTATTCACTTCATCACTTAGTTGCCTAAACCAATCAATCAAACAAACATTTATTGATCACCTCTTATGTTCCAGATACTTTATGGGAAAGCCTAGATTAGAACTCCTATCCACCTGATCAGGAAGGGGGGGTGGGGGTAGGGAAAGACCCTTCAATAGACATACAAAGAAGAAAAGAACACCCTTTGGACAAAGGTGCTGTTGGGTCCTAACCATACTGGGATCTCTTTTCTGGATTCCCTCTCTATGAAGGCAGAGTAGGACTCCCCAGCTGTTGGAAAATAGCATCACTAAAACTGGCTCCACCTATGTATCTACATGGCAATCTTGCCAACTTCTCTCCCCAAGAACTAAGCTAATGATTTTTAAATAAAGAGATTTTGCATTTGTTAGTACAGTCTTGGTCAACCCATCTTCTCTTTCCTTGGCAGGAAAGGACAAGTTTCCTTCTTGAAATAGGAACATCAATAAGTGTATGTGTGATCACTAAAATGATACCGACTTCTACTTCAATACTTCAGAGGACCATGGTTTTATCATGGAGCACCCCCCAATGCAAGCCTTCCCTGCCATGGTAAAAAAGCACTAAATTTTCGTGATGGAAGGAGCCTTAGAAATCAACTATTTATGGGACAAAAAGTTCATCAATTTGTGACTGAAGGAGAAATCAGAGGTCATTTAATCCAAACTCCTCATTTTACAGAGAAGGAAACTGAGACCTAGAGAGGGTGATGGCAGAGCTGGAATTTGAACTCAGTCCTACAGCTCTATGTCCAAATATCTTCCCACCAACACAAATTAGCTTCCCCAATCTTCATTATGATTTGTGGACAACAAAATATTTCAAATTGTTGAAGATTTGATTCTTTGAACTTTAATGCATTATTATTCCTCCCCTGGGTCTACATGCAAAGATTTTCAGTTTGGAAAGCTTTCCAAAACTTAAGCTTCCCTCTCATAACATTCAAGAATTCAGGGTCTCCTCTATGCTATGATTAATTGTACTTATGAAGATTCCATCCTAATAAAAATACTTCTTCTTCAGGGAGCTCTTTTTTAAAAGGAGAGAGAGAGAAAGAATCTCTGTCCTCAGAGAGCTTCTGATTTAATGGGAAAACACAAAGTCCTCTCCTAAGAAAATTCCTTTTCTTAAGTGGAATGTTGCCTTTAAAATTGCATCAAGACTTTATGGGGAAAATGAAAGCTGGTTATTATTGGTGAGAGCAACAGTTTAAACTGCTGACCCTCTGGAAGCCCAGTCTTCTAGGTGATCCCCATTGCCTGGAGAAGCTCTAGGGCTCAACATTAGCTAGTGTGCCACTTTGGTGGGAGGAAATATCATTTGAATGAATAGCATGTTCAATATGGAGAGGAAAAGACTCCAGGGTCATGACAGTTGATTTCAAATATTTAAAGAGTTGTTGGGAACAAGTAGATGCTGAGATGACCACTTTTCTGGTCTCCACTTCTGAGATGCAATATTGCACTAATTATCTCCCAGACAATGAGAAATCTGACTCCAGGGTAATTTCTTTTAACTTCCAGTGAGAGTTCTCTGAATGCCCAAGATAATGGTCCTGCCCGTCTCTTTGATGTTCCTTGAGCAAGGAACTTCATCTCTTGGCTTTGACCATTTCTCTGGCTGTCCCCCATGTCTGGAATGCTCTCCCTCCTCATCTCCTCATACTGCCTGCTGACTCTCTACAAGTCTGGCTTTTACTTTGGAGGACTCCTTTCCCATTCCAGTGCCTGCCCTCCTGTAATTGTTTCCTAATTACCCTGATTAAACGTTGTTCATAGTTGTTGGCATAGTTGCCCTCCCCATTAGATTGTAAGCTACTTGAGAGACTTTTTGTATCTCCCAGTGCTGACCACAGAGCCTCCATGCTTATAGACTATTTTAACATTAACTTTATCTGGAGATAGTCAATCTCACTCCCTTTCTGCCATCCCAATCTCATCCACCATGATGTTCTTACTCCCCCTATCCTGACCCACCACAACCTCATCACCCTTCCCATTTAGGACAGCTTCATTATACAGTTCTACTCTGTGTGGGCCCCCCACCCCACAGAGTGGTTTCCTGACTGCCTGGTACTTAGACCTCTGGCAATAAAACATAAAACTATTGACAAAGACACAGAATTGGGGGGAAAAGGAGGAAAAAGGATTTCCAAAAGGTATATCAACTGTTGGGAAAAGGATCCCTGCCATAGATCCACATAGCAATCATGACAGCTTCTATCCCCAACAACCAAGCTAAGGATATTTTTTTAAACAAATAGATCCTGCATTTGTTAGAATAGTCTTGGTAAACCCATTCTCTCTTTTCTCAGCAGAAGCTACAGGGATCCTTCTTGAAATAGAAACATCAATGAAGCTAGGAAGCTAGCACTTTCTACAACTATTACTATACATATCTTTCAGTGGAGGCAAACAGAGATTCAGTGACTTGTTCAGAATCACACAGCTCGTGCATGAGGCTGTATTTGAACTCAGGTCTTCTGATACCAGGCTCAGCACACCACTGGCTAACCAGTGTAGGACCTATGATCAGTACAACTAGCAAGAAGCTATCCCTCAAAAAACAAAACAAAAAAACAAACAAACAAAAAACAACGAAGTTATCCCTCCTCCAGGAATGAAGTGCCTACTGTAAGCAAAGCAGGTTCAGGCTTCTCCAAAAGGAGGACTCCTAAAGACATGGGCATCTTAGCAGGTAAAACCCAAGGAGGAAGGTGTGAGTCAGAAGAATTCTGGAAAAGGCAGCTCTGCCAATGGAGAGGGTGAAGGACCACATATATGAAGAGGGGTTCAAAAACTGCACAGAGATCCCGGGGAAGAAAGAGTGGAGGACTTGCTCCATCCTCACCCCAAAGGGGTCTACACTTCCCTAGATCTAGTTATAACCACATACACAAAGACACATACACATAAGCACACATAAACATGCACACACAAACACACAGACATACACACACACACACAGAGTTTACATGGTGCTGTAAGCAGTAGGGAAATGTTGGGAAGAGGGCTAAGGACTCTAGTAAAGGTGAAAGTTTTCTCAAAGAAAACTCCCTGTTGCCTTGGTATCGACCCCTTGAGGACACACAAGCCCCTTGTGGCCATAGTGAATGAGGGGCTTTGGAAAAGACCCCACTAAGCAGCATTACTCTGGAGGTTTTACCATGGCCTTGGGTCTCTTGAAGTGCAGTCAGGAATTTCAGTTTCATTATACACCTTGACTCGTGACCAGACATGTGCTTCAAAGGTTTGGCCTCCCCACATGCATACGTGTCTGTAACCAATGTGGGCCCATGACCAAGTCCATATGACCCTGGGTGAGAAAGATGAAGGGAGAATTACTGGCCGTCTGCAACACTGAGGGCAACCCATCTAAAGGCCTTTGCTTTTTTCCCCCACCAGGCTACTGGATCACCAATGAATGGCATTGTCTGTCTGCTATCAGTCCAAGAAAACCCAAGAGAAGGTATTTAAGCAGTGAACTCACATACCAATTCCATTTGCAACAACGGAATCATGGCCAACTTCACATTCATTGGCCATATCTGGTTCTCCCTCATGCTCATTCAAATCCAAGTTGGATGGGTGGGAGGCATCCTCAAAGTGTCCTGCCATCTTCTCATGACTGGCATCTCCATTCAGGATCCCACTGTGCGTCTTTTTTAATGGCATTATTTGCAAGCCACTGGGCGTAGTTCGGTAAGAAACAGTCTTGGCAGCCCTATCACCCCCTGACTGGGGTTTTGTGGCATACCCCTTTTTTGGTTTTTGGAGAGAAGGGTTCATCCTCTTTCGTTTGTGAGAGCTCCCTTTGCTCTTCCCTGATTCAGGTCGATGAGACAGTTTCTCAATAGGAGCTCCTCGGCTTTCTCTTAGGAATTTGGGGGTGTTGGTCTGCTTCCCAGACTTAATTCTCTTCTCTCTTGCCACATGGAGCCCATTAAACTCATCGATAAACTCCTCACAGTGCAATAAATGATGCTCAGGTTCCCATGTGTCCTCGTTGCTTCCATAACCTTTCCATCGGATGAGATATTCCCATTTCCCTTTCTTGTTCTTCCTTTTGTCTACAATTCTCTCCACCTGAGATGGAAAGAGATGGAAGATCAGAGTGTAAAAATAATGTCCAAAACAATAACAATAGAAAAAACAAGTTGCCTTCAGTGAAGATGAGCCTACTTGTTTCCCAGCTCTAGGAGGGGGACAACTAATCATCAATGTTTGGCACTATTAACAGAATTCCAGAAGGAAAATTTTATTTTGGGTCATTATTTAATAGAACAAAACCCCACTTTTATTTACCTTTGGGACCTCGGATATCCTGCCAAGTTTGTTCCCAGTCTCCTCATCAGGAAAATGAGAAAAATTGTACTAAAGTAATTGTGAAGAAATTATCCAGCCTTGACCTTCCATCAGCTAAGAAAACATTTACATGCTTTGAATCATCCCCCCAGAGCCAGACCACCCAAAGATGCTGTATCCAATATCTAAGGCTTTCATGAAATGGGTACTTTTTTGTTTTAAGTCATGGTCCCTTAAAAAATGTACTGCTACCAAACAGAAAGACAGATGAATAAATGGATGCTGGCAGTTGGCCAACTCTTGACAGATAGGTGATGGATAGGCTCAAGGTCTAGAATAAGACACACATTTTGGTCACTGTTAATGTAGGAATTTGTCCTATTTTACAATACATATTTCTTATAAGACTTCATTTTCCCCCTTTTTCTCTGCCAGTGAGAAGGTGAAAAAGGAAAGTAGGGGAAAGAGAGGAAAAAAGAAAAAAAAAAGGGTTGTTCAGATTTTTTTAAAGAAAATGCAGACAAAAGAAAAGAAGGAAGACCAAAAAGAACCACAGACAAGCAGAGCCATTTTGAAAGTTGCATGTTAGTTAACCTGAAATATTTAAAAAGAAAAGTCAGTTGTACTTACTGGAGACCTGCTGTTTTCCTGTCCCACAGTGATGTCTGTTTTTATTTGGTGTTTGTTAAGATCAGACTAAAAATAAATTTAAAAAAAAAAAACCAAAGCTAGTTGAATGCTAGGGCACCAAAGGCTTTTTTACCCACTTCCCCCCCTCCCACCTTCTGGACATCTGGGAAAATGATATAATAGCATATATTTGAGATAAGGAAGTAGGAAATAATCCACAAGGATTGCCAGACCCTGAATATAAATGGTACCCTCTATAAAATCACAAATCTTCAGCCTCACCTTTCTTTCTTTCTCTTCCTTCCTTCCTTCCTTCCTTCCTTCCTTCCTTCCTTCCTTCCTTCCTTCCTTCCTTCCTTCCTTCCTCATGGTCAGAATGGGTCCAAACAAGACCTATAAACTCTATCTTGTCTCCAGTTACTAAGAAGAGATAGCATTTATATACTGCTTCTACTGTGATATTATTTTTACAACATTTGATAATAATAACAATAATAGATAGCACTAATATTGTGCTTAGGATGTACCTATCATCACATTTAATAACAGTAATAATTTATTATTCAGTTATTTCAATCATATCTAACTCTCTGAGACCCCTAATTCTTGGAAAAGATACTGGAGTTCTTTGTCGTTCCTTCGCCAGATCATTTTACAGATGAGGGAACTGAGGCAAAAAGTCAAGTGACCTGCCCAGAGTCACAGTTAGGAATTGTCCTTGACCAGATTTGAACTCAAATCGTCCTGACTCTATCCTATAAGTGCCCTTCCTTTTAGTCAGATCAGGATTTTTAACCTTTTTTTTTCCTGACATAGACCACTTTGACATTCTGAAGTTGCCTATGGACCCCTTCTCAGAATCATGTTTTTAAAGGCATATCATACAATATATAGGTTTTTAAGGGAACCATTTATACTGAAAAACATATGCATGTATGTGTGTGTGTTTGTGTATATATACACACACATAAATATATGCACACATACATAAATTCTAAAAGTTCATTGAGTTCAGAACCACCATGTAAGAATTTTTCTTTGGTTTAGGGTATCTTCTTTACCTCTAAGGGATTTTTGAGGCTGCACCTCAGTCTTCTCTACCTCAAAAAATAAAATAAAAAGGACAAGCATTCTCTTTGAATCAGGTTATCTTCTTAGCTGCCCAGATATCTAATGATTTTTCTCCTGCCTCTGAATCCCTAGAAGGTCCCTCAGTGTGACTTGCTGGGGGACAAAAAGGGAAAAGCAGTTCTTCCCTTTTTTTCCCTCTCTCCCCCTCATACTCTGCTCCAGTTAAGACTTGCAATGCATTGAAGGGTACATGGTCCTACTGTCACCCCCAGCATCATATGTTTCTATACTGTTTAACCTATGGGCCTGAATGGAACAGAAAGGTCATGCCAGGGGGTGAGGACTCTAACAACTCAAATCCCTTATCCAGGACTGTAGAGTCACTTTCCTATACTAAGAAAAATAATTGTTCTTTTCCCTAGTTTACAGAATAAATTCTTGAAATGTGATACTTGGAAAAACATTAGAAATGCAGTTAGTTTTTAAAAAAAAACAAACTTCCAACTACTATGAATATAATGAGAAAAGGGCTAGTCCAAAAGACCTAAGTTTGTATTTCAGTTAAGATACTTATTCTACCCATGAGACCATGGACAAGTCATAGCAAGAGACAAGTCAGCTATGACAAGTGGCATGGCCACACCAAGAGCCCTCAGACCAGTATATCACCCAGGTCCAGCCCATCTCTACAGTTGCAACAGAAGAAGATACTGATTCTTATAAAAATGAGCAATAAAACTGTGCATACCCTTTCATCCAGTAATACCACTACTAGGATACAATCCCAAAAATATCACAAAAAGGGTAAAAAATCCACATGTACAAAAATATTTATAGTAGCACTATTCAGAGTGGTGAAGAATTAGAAATTGAAGGGATACTCATCCATTGTGGAATGACTGAACACATTGTGACATGTGAATGTGTTGGAACACCATTGTTCTATAAGAAAACATGAGGGACAGAACTTCAGAAAATCCTGGAAAGACTTGCATGAACTATTGCTGAGTGAAGTGAACAGAATCAGAAGAACATTATTCACACTAAGAGCAACACTGGGGGAATGATCAACTATAATGTATTCTTTCATTTCATAAGTTAAATAATCCAAGACAATATAAAAGACTTGTGGTGAAAAATATCCATATCCAGAGAAGAAACTGTTTAAATGCAGACCAGAGTTTACAATCTTTAATTTTTAAAAGTTGTCGTATGTACTATGTTGACTTTTCTCTCTAATGTTTTTGATTTGAATCTTCTTTCACAACATAATTAATATGGATCTATGTTTAGCATGGTTATATATGTATAGCCTCTATTAGATTGCTTTCGGGAGGGGGAAGGAGAGGGAAGGAAGGGAGAAAAATGTGGAACTTAAAACCTTGCAAAACAATGATTGCTGAAAAGTAGTTGGAAAAATAAATAATTAAAATGTTTTTTAAAAAAGAGTAAATAAAAGTTATTAAAATTTCAGTTTTAAAGTGTGGATCATAAAGATTTTATTCAAAATAAAAGAAAGTACAAGCATCCATGAACAGGCTCTGGACTAGGTAGAGTTAGTGCAGAGAAGTAGAGTTAGAACACTTCCATTATAGATGACTAATGTAAAAGTGATTCCTTCTCCACTAATTTCTTGTTTGTAAAGACAGAGAAGGGGGAAAAAAGAGGGGAAATGTATACAATGATGGGAATATCATAATTAATTAATACACCAATGAACATGAATTGGATAAATGCACTTATAAAATGGAAATGGAGAGCAGGATGTAGCAGAAAGAAGAATCCAACAATATGTTGTTTTATAAGAAACACTGAACCTGAATCATTAAGAACCATTTATAGTAAAAATGAAGGGCTAGAGCAGAATTTACTATGCTTTAGATAAATGCATCCAAGCATGAATAGAAGTAACCATGAACATAAAGTCATGGTAAAAAAAATTTCAAGGTGACTATATTATGTAATCTATACCATAGGTAACAAAATAATATCTATCTGTACAAATGCATATGCACCATATGCCAATGCATCTATGTACTTAAAGGAAAAAACTAATTAAACTGCAGAGAACACAGTAAAATTAAGTATTAGAAAATATTTTGTTTTAAATTTAGAGTATTAGAAATATTAAAAAATTAGAATAATATAAAAGATCCAAATTGAATTTCAGAAAAGTTGGGTATAAGAAATCTCTGACAGTCCCTGAATGAGAATTTATAGATATTTCTCAGTGGTTCCTGGTACCTTTACAAAAAATTGACCATGGGCTGAGGCAGAAATAGCTCATAATCAAATGCAGAAAAGCAGAAATATTAAACTTATCATTTACTGACCACAATGCAATAAAAGTTATGATAAATAAGGAGCATTTGAATAAAGGATTCAAACTTTAATGGATACTAAATAATATCATCGTAAAGGCTGCATGGGTCAAAGAAAAATATACAAACAATAGATAATTTTATAATGAGAAAACATTTGAGATGCAGCCAAAGCAAATCATTGGGGGGGGGGGGGGGAATGTATTTTCATCAACAAAAGAAAAAAGTTATTAAATGTATAAAAAGTAGAAGTTTAAGTTAAAGTTAAGTTAAAAAGAAAGTTTGAAACAATTGAGACAATTTTAGCTCATTATATGCAAAGCAGTAAATGAAATAGATGATTTCAAAAATATAAAATACACAGATTAATAATTAACTAGCATGCATTTATTAAGTTAGAAGCATTGTGCTAATTTTTAGACTAGAAAAAGAAATAAGGAGCACAAGTAACCCAATCTCAGAGAAGAAAACTGAAAAAAGGAATAAATAAATTCCAAGAAAAAATATTTATTCAATCAAATGTTCAAAGAGCAATCAACTCCAATATAACATTTTTATTAAAAATTACGTTTCTCCAAATCCCTTCTATGAGATATGGTTCACAAAGATAAACCTGGGAAAGATAAATAAAACTACAAAAACAGATAGATAGATAGATAGATAGATAGATAGATAGATAGATAGATAGATAGAACAATGAAGAACATGATTTGCTCTGTGGTATATTTATATATTTTTTTAGTTTGTTTTTTTGTAAATGGGGTTAAGTGACTTGCCCAATGCCATAAGTGTCTGAGGCCAGATTTCAACTCAGGTACCCCTGACTCCAGGGCTGGTGCTCTATCCACTGTGCCACCTAGCCACCCCTCTGTGGTATATTTAAATATCTTTTTTTAAAAAGGCCTTTCCTGAAATCCTTAGTCCAAATCTGTTGTACAAATGGAATGATGTTCATTACCTTTTATTTCAATTAAACATTTAGAGTTGCTTCCAATCTTTCCAAGTTTTTATTAAAAATAATTAGAAATATTTTAAAAGGTTAAAGTTGTACAAATTAAGAAATAAGACTGCATGGTTAAATACTTCAAATGATCCTCAAATTTTATTTATTATGGGACCATATGCCAGTAATATTTGTACTATTAATTAATAAAAATGATATTATACAATATTTTACATATATTTCTATATATTATCAACTTATGAAACTTGAATGCAAAAAAATTGAATAAAATACTAGCAAGAAAAGGTACAGAAACATAATAAAATAACAATACATGAAGACAAGACTAGATTTAGAGCAGGAATAAAAGGTTGATTCAAAATTCAGAAAAATAAACATAATAAAATACTATTACTAACAAAAAATAAAACCCATATGTTTACATTACTAAATACATTAAAAATTTTTTACAAAATGCAACACCATTTCATGTAAAAAATACTAGAAAGCATATGAATAAATGAACCTTTCTTTAATACAGTAAAGTATACTTAACTAAAACCAAGAGCTGTTATGATATGCAATGGAGTCACAATGGAGGCCTTTCCAGTAAGATTAAAAGTAAAGCAAGAATGTCCACTGTCATTCTTATTTTTTGATACAGATAAGGACTGAAAGTGCAATTTCATTAATAAAAAGAACCTCCTAGATTACAAGATCTCCTCTAACAATGAAGATTTTTCACGTTCTCTGACTTAGAGTTTTAGAGAGTTACCTAGAAATCCTAAAGTATTCAAGTTGCCTAGAACATTGTGAGATTAAATGATTTGCCCATTGCCAGTATTTGTAAGAGGACTTGAAGTCAGGTCTTCCTGGTTCCAAGACCCTCTATCTTTTTTTGCTATGTCTGTCTCCCTTTAATCTATTACTTTATATGGTTCTAGAAGTTCCAACTATAGCAATAAGACATGAAAAATAAATTAGGAGAATAAACAAGCAAATAAAAACAATTAACTCTTTTTTGTAGATATGGTGATTTAATTAGGAAACCTACAGATTTAGTTTTAAAAACTGAAACAATTTCAGGCAAGTAGAGACTATAAAACAAAGTCATAAGACTTTCTTATTATTACTAACAAAACCCTGCAAAAAGAGATAGACCAACATCTTACATGATACACTACTATAAGCTCCAAATAGTTGCAAAATCTAAATTTAAAAAGTCATATATTTATTAAATATAGAGAAGGGGGGGCAGCTAGGTGGTGCAGTGGATAGAGCACTGTCCCAGGAGTCAGGAGGACCTGAGTTCAAATGCAACCTCAGACACTAAATAATTACCCAGCTGCCTGACCTTGGGCAAGCCTCTTAACCCCATCGTCTTGCAAAAAAAAACTAACTAAAAAAATAGAGAAAGTAAGAGACGCTTTTCATAACTATGGATGAAAGAGAGATGATCACAAAAGATAAAAAATAATTTTAATATATAAAATTTTAAAAATCAACAAAATCAAGAGAATTAGGAAGGAATACAGTAAGTTACCTGAAAAAAATCTTTTAAGTATACATCACTGATAAACATCAGATATTCAAGATATTTAGGAAATGTACATACATATATAAGCACAAGAGCCATTTAACATCAGATAAGTGGTCAAAAGATATGAACAGGCAGTTTTCAAAAAAAAAGTAATGCAAACTATCAACAATTATATAAAAATGCTCCAAATCACCAATGAGGGAAATGTAAATTGAAAGAATTTTAAGGCTCTGTCTTCTATTGATCAGAAGGGCAAAGATAAGAAGGACAATACAAAAGAAACAATTGATGGAGGGACGACTATAGGAAGATGGGTAAATAATATACAATTACTAAAGATGAAAATTGGTTTGATCATTCTGGAAAACAATTTGGAATTATGTCAAAGCCATTAAATTTGATATACTCTTGTCCCCAGTGGTTCCACTATAATTGTATATATAAAATATTTTAGCAATACTTTTTGCTATAACAAAGAATTAAAAAGAATGTCCTGCAAATTGTTCAACAAACTTTTATTGAGCATCTACTATGGTAGGCACCATGTTAAGCATTGGGGATAAAATGCAGACAACATTACATAGATATAGATAGATAGAGATAGAGATAGAGATAGAGATAGAGATAGAGATAGAGAGATTATAGAGATAGAGATAAAATACCAGACAACCATATATAGAAATATACATGTATGTATAAATATATATTAGAAAATTGTTGTTGAATGCCATAAAATTATGAAAGGAACAGATTCATAGAAACTTAGAAAGGTTCGTCTAAATAGATATTGAATAAGTAAGTGATAGTGATTCAAAAATTAAAAAGAAGAAAAGAGAATTAATGTATCAATTCAAAGATATATGGCAGAAAGAAGAAAAGCATATGGAGACAGAGATAGTAAAAGTAATATGAATTACATCATTTTAAATTTAATCTATGTTTTTAAAAAAGCAAACTGTATATATTTTACTTGTTTTTCATATACAATTATTTATCTGTTCTTTACATATGGAGCATTGTGTAGATATTCGTCAAACTCATAATTTAAAATGTTATTTATTTAAAGGAGTTGGACTAGATGATGGCTTTTTTTCAGCTTCTTGTACATATATATATATATAATCGAGGTATTGACTTTGTGGCCTCTTCATGCCCTTTTGATTCTAAACAGTGATATCTTTGACTAGCTGAAAAATTACTGCACAAATTTCATCTCAATTTTCTGTAACCTATGACCTAAGGTCCCTTTTGCTTCTCACTTTCTCAGAACTCAGATAAATTTTAATCTAGATCTTGAAGGCTGGTCAGAATGTCAATAGGTAGAGGCACAAGGAGGGCATGAACAATGGGAAGGAAATCTTGGAAATATACTGATCATGGACCACATGGAGAGAACATGAGGTTCCTCTGACTTGAGCAAGCAATATTAAACACCAGGAAAAAAAGATATTGGATTCAAGAAGCAAGAGCACCTGGTTCTTCCTGGCACTGTTAGCAGCTGTGTTGTCCTCAGCAAATCACTTCTCATTTCTAATGAAATTCAACTTTATTAACAAAAAGAGGGCTCCAGCCCCTAAGGTTATTCTGAGGAGAGTTCTGTAAAGCTTGTAGAGCTATGCAAACATGAAGGATTTATCTATCTCTTTCCTACCAGAATCTTGAACTCTGTCCCTCAGAACCTGGATTCTGAGAGATGATTTCATTTCATCTTATTTTAGAAGTAGACCTCTAAAACTCTTCTTGGCCATCTCCAAGCTTCCTCTGCCACCCCCTCTTGCTTTCTAGCTCCCTTTTTTATGTTGTCCTCCACCATTCTCCTATCCTACCCCATCAGAATGAAATTTCCTTTAAGAACTGTCTTGCTTGCCTGCCTTTGAAACATTAGCATTTAGTATATTCAGCCCCAAGTAGCATTGTTAGATCTTAATACATGCTTTCCATCTATTAATCTACCTATCTACCTATCCATTTATCCATAATCTATTCCATTTACCATCCATCCACCTTTCTATCAATCTATCTACTCATCCATCCATCATCTCTCTATCCACCTACTATCTGTCTACCTTTCTATCATCTATCTATTCATTCATCCAGCTATCCATCATCCAACCATTCATTCATCCACCTATCTAAATAAGTCTACCTTGAGAAAGAACTTTTGACAAATAAGATGGAGCTCTTCTCTAAATGATCAAGCTTCCTACTTCTTTGGCAATTCCAGTCCAGGAAAAACCATTACTGCAAATTTCTAAGCAGTATTGACAGTAATAATTGCAATTGTTCATGATATATAGTTCTTTAGGTATACAAAAAACTTTAGATACTTTATCTCACTTGATCATTAAGGAAAAAAATTATCATTAAAGAAGTTAATCCATAATTTCACTGATGAGGAAAACAAGATCAGACCTTAAAGTGAAAAGATGTCACAAATTTCTAAGCAGTACTGAGTGTAATAACAGCAGTAGTACACATTTATATAACACTTTAAGGTTATCCAATTCACTCTGGTGAATAGGGGTTATTATTATTTTCTTTTTTTTAGATGAGGAAACTGAGGCAGATAGAAGTTAAGCTGGTAAGTGCCCAAGGCCAGATATGAACTCAGGTCTTCTTGATTCCACCACACCACTCACCTGCCTTTAATCATACCATATAGCAAGATGAAAGCAGATGAAAGAACCACAGGTGAGTCCCTGTGGTCAGTCACACCCCCAACCCAGGTACCCATTCACCTTCTTCTATCCCCATCTTCCATTTTTCAGTAGCCCCTATCCTTCCCTCCTGATTGCTGTATCCCTTCTGGATAAAAGCTTCAGGGTGACAAGTCACTTTCATATTTCCCTGGAAACTTCCTGTCATCTTACAATTAACAAGTTTACACTAAGAATATATCCTTGAGCTCAAAGAGCGCCCAAAGTGATGCTTGTAGTTAGTTGCATTAGCACAATGAGCCCGTGTCTTAGAGCATCAGTCCACAGTGACTTATAATTATAGAACCTTTGAGCTAGAAGAGACCCCTTTTAGTCCCAACAGTAGCCAAAAGTTGACATTTAGGGTCAAGTCCTCCTGACTGTTCTAGAAGTACAATTTGGATTATTAGAAACTTGGGATCACATATATTCATCTGCCAGTCCACTGCCCTTATAAACAACCTCACAGAATTTTCCTACAGGATCTAGTAGCTCTGTTGATCTGGCATTATACAAAGCAGAAAAGCTTAACTTTTAACTAGTGCAAACTGTTCATTTGCTTCCCAGAACACTTCTAAAAATGGTATTCAAGAGAACAAAAAATTGAAAAATTCTAAGTTTGAAGGGTCAGGTTGAAAGTTAATGATGCTGAAAAAGCTTTTGACAAAATACAGCACCCATACTAGAGTGTGTAGGAATGAATGGACTATTCCCTAGAATAATAAGCAGTATTTATCTGAATCCATCAACAAGTATTATATTCAACAGGGAGAGGCTAGAGGCATTCCCAATAAGATCAGGGGTGAAACAAGGATGCCCATTATCACCACTACTATTCAATATCATATTAGAAATGTTAGCTTCCGAAATAAGAGAAGAAAAAGAAATGGAAGGAATTAGAATTGGGAAGGAAGAGACAAAATTCTCACTCTTTGCAGATGACATGATGGCATACCCAAAGAATCCCAAGAAATAATCCAAAAAATTACTAGAAACAATTAGCAACTTCAGCAAAGTTGCAGGATATAAAATAAACCCTCATAAATCCTCAACTTTTTCATATATGACTAGCAAGATACAGCAGGAAGAACAGAAAGAGAAATCCCATTCAAAGTAACCTCAGACAATATAAGCCACCTAGCTACCTCCAGAAAAAGACCAACACAATAGGAAACTGTAAATTGGTTCAACTATTCTACAAATCAATTTGGAATTAAAGAGATATAAAACAAAGAGTATAAAAAGTAAGATTTAAAATGTAAGGTAGTGGGGTGGCTAGGTGGCACAGTGAAGAGAGCACCTGCCCTGGAGTCAGGAGTACCTGAGTTCAAATCCAGCCTCAGACACTTAATTACCAAGCTGTGTGGCCTTGGGCAAGCCACATAACCCCACTGCCTTGCAAAAAGAAAGAAAAAAAACTAAAATGTAAGGTAAGACTAGTCCTAATGGCAATCCCTAAGAATCATTTATTTACATTTCTCTTTCCAAAGAAGTAATTATTTAACCCTTTATCCTGCCACCATGACAATAATACAGCATTTAGAAATCTAAAAATATGAAGAGAGGGCAAGTAATATTCCTATTTTACAGATAAAGAAACTGAGGCTGAGAAGATAATAGACTTATTCATGGTCAAACAAGTAAGTGACAGGGGTTCCCTTAATTCCATGCAATTTCATTTTTAATAGTCTTTGATATGGTAAGACCATTTTTAAGCTTTTGAAAATCTAAAAAGAAATGAAAACAAATAGCTTTATGGATATCACCACTTATTCACCCAAAGAACTCTAGTAAGCTTATGAGTCAATACCTCTCCCTACTTTCTTTTCAGTAAAGGATGCAGTTCTCCCAGTATTCTTTAAAGACATGACCATGTTCATGGCCATGTCTCCCAAAGAAATGAGTATCATGGCTCTGCAACCTCCTTCTGGAGTTGCTCTCATGCTTGGAAGTCAAGGTAGCCATGGACCAGGCCTCCTACCTAGGTATACACTAGGACTTGGACACACACAGTTCCATAGGACTTGCTCAGATGCACAATTCCATAGTACCATCACTGATTCTTTCTAAAACCCATGGTTGAAGACCCCAAACTCTACCTTTCTACAGACTAGAAACTACTCTGAAAATTACTACGTGTTTTATGTTTTGTTTTGGTTTGGGTTTTTTTTTTTTTTGGTTCCTTATGCTCTTAGTCAGAATTTACTCTAGAAAAATTTCAAAATAAAGCATGTATCTAGGATTTTGCAGCTATAGATAATGAGCTTCCCAGTTCCGATATAAGCTGAAGAAAACAATACATTTAATGGGTATAGGACAGTCTTTATCCTATTCCACAGAAAATGCAAAAAACTCAAAGAAAGAAGCATATTTATAAATAAATGCAGAGAACACAGGAGAGATTCATAACAGCCTATAAACAATTAAAACAATGTTCTTCCCTCTTTTCTGAGTCCTACTTTTTTATCTCGATTCTAAAACCCTGCATTTTCAGTGTTATCTGATGGCTTCACTATCTCCTAGAAAGGAAATAAATTTGATACTGCTATGTATTCAAAACACAGATATTCCAAGGTGTCTCTCTTTCACTGCAGAGATACCAAGATGTTCAGCATTATCATAATACTCAGAGAATTCTTGGACTCCCATTGAAGGAAAATGCACTTAGAATTCCTAGATATTCTCCCTGTCTCATCATATACTGGTTCATCTTCTCTTTCCAAGAGACATACTGCCTAAATCCCATCCAACTTGGGTGACTCATAATAACTTCTGAAGCAGGAGTTATTCAAGAAATTCTCCCTTCTCCTGCTAGAAGACCAGATTCTAGAATTGTACCACCTAGAAAAATGACCTTCTCAATATAAAAAGCCATGTCCTGAGACTCTCAAACTTGGAGATGCTAGAAGGGCAGCCTTAAATGCCCTTCCAATTAATAGGTGGTTCTCTCTCCATACCCATCAAATAGTTGAGGAGTTATACCATTGCTTCTCCATTTCTGGGACCAGAAACTCAACACTTACCAGAAACTTTCCTCTTGGCTCACTTGGGTAAGGATATGCCACTGCCTATGGGCTTCTATCCTGCAGCAACCACTAACTGCTCTTGGAAATGGGGGAATTCCTACCTGAAGATCTAAGCTGGTATTTGGTTCATTCCAAAAGAGAGGAAAGAAGGTAATAAAGGTCAAAAGACTTGAGGAGTTTCCTTTTAGAGATCAGTGCCTTGGAAAGCCTACCATGACAATGGAAGACAGTCAAATTTTCCCCATCCTCCTCAAAGTAGCTAGGGGCATGACCTTAGAGAAATGAAACCCCTTTGTACTATAACATGAGAAGAATGAACTAAAGGACCTCTAAGGTCTATCTGTAAACAATTCTGAATTCTATGACACTATATTCAAGAATGCCCAAGAATACAGCCATTAAACTGACTGAAGCCAGTCATTGCACAGCCCAAGGACCTGCTTTTGTACACTCCCTTCTTTGTTTCATTATGCAGGGGAAGTGAGCAAGAAGCAGGAAGTCTGTTGACTCAAGGTAAGAACAAAAAACAAGGGTACAGAGAAGGGTTTGATTCCTCCCCACTTTGCATTAAAGGTATTACCAGTGAATTAAAATGCTAATTATTATCACCATGTGATTTTTTGACCCAATAATGTCATTTCCTGGCCCAAAGTGATAGAATCTTAAAAGGAAATGTATTCATGGAGATGTTCAAGTCTCATTCAGCCCACAAGCACCAGATAATGGAAATAAACTCTATGGTCTTCACTTGCCTCCTCTGTAAGAAAAGTTGGACTCAATGACATTCAAGAGTCAGATCTAAATCTTTTGTTCCCATGCAGCAATCTGACATTGGAATTTCCATTTATTGCCAAATATAATAATGAATTTTGTGGTTTGTTTTTGTATTTATGGAGGATATTCCAGACCTAGGATTTCATTGTTGCAGGGAATTCCTTTTGTAGAATTTCTTTTCCATCAACACAGATTGATAATATGCCTCAAGAGAGGTATTGTCTAGGACACTTAGAAGTTAAATGACTTACCCACAGTAACATAGCTAGTAAATTCCAGAGGTAGGACATGAACCCAGGTCCTCCTCCTTCCAAGACCAGCTCTCTGAAACCAAGCTGCTTCTTGATGATATGACCACATACCCTAGATTCCTGTTTATAAAGTCAAAGATGAATGTTCTCTCATTCAAGAGACATTGGCTTTCACTTGTTTGAGTTTAGTTGGGGGTTTTTTAAGCACCATCAAAGTTGTGAAAAATATTCATTTCTAGTTTTGCTTTAAAAAAATTAGAAATAACTTTCATGCCACATCATGCAAACTACTAACAAGTTATTTCAGGATCAGAAGGAAGTACATAATTTGATATTTTAACTTAATGAAAAATGCATAGTTTTATAACAGCATAAATCTAAATACTAACCAACTGATTCCTGACACAAATATACAGGGATGGAAGTTGCCCAGTAGATAAAGAAGCAACAATGATTTTACTAAGCTCCTCCCAACTCTGGTGGTTTGTTGGTCCTATGATTTCCTCCATGTGGACATTTCTTCCACCAGTGCAAATTGCAATCCCTCCACACTGTCTAATCATGTGGAATTTTTAACCACATCCTTTTACAAATACATCATAGATCATTTACTCAATTTCTAAAGACCCTGTTGTTTTTTAATTTTTTCTTTGACATTCCACTGGTACCAGTGCAATGTTTGGGTTGTCCATCTATAATTACTCTAGTTACATCTCATTTTACAATCATACATTTCCTATATAATGTCTTTTATACCAGTTCTTTAGCAGAGAGTGTCCCTATTAATATGTTGTATCCTACTGACACCCATGTTGTGCCTTGCCACTACCTTTTCAGTCATTAGAATGTGATATATAATTCATATATCTATCCAGGTAAAATAAAACCAGCTGTTAAAATTCAATTCACCTTTGGAAAAGTACAAAATATGTTCTAGTCATGTAACTAAGGAAATGACCTCAAGGAATCTTATTGCTTTGAAGTCAACTTTCTTCAAACACACACATACACACACACACATGCAAACACACATACATACATATACATACAAGTTGACAGCTAAGAGAGATGGGTGAGACAGCTGAGTGGAGACCAGAAGGAAAATTTTGTTAAAAATTTAGGGTTACAATTTGCAATTCCATGTCCAGAACTTCCATGGTTATGGTTTTCAGATATTCACTTCCAGTCATACTTACCTCAAACAATGCCCAAGTTGAAAGTTCACTAGTACTTTTCCTCCTTCTAGCATGTCTCTTTTACTTTTCATATATTACTATAAATATAAATATGAATAGAGCATCCTTTTGGATTCCCTCCTTATCACTCCTCAGCTATATATGTTGTTACGTGGAATGATACTGTGCTACATCTAATTTCAGAACTCAGAACAAAAGCAAGTACAGGAGCCTTTACCTTGCCACCTGTACTACTTGCCCCATTACAATGTAATTTCCTTGGGAATAGAGATTTTTTTCATGCTTTGAACAGTACTATTTTTCCTCAAAAGCATGGCATGGTACCTAACATATCTGACATAAGTATTAATAATTATTTATTGATTGATTCCTACTTCTTCATTCTCTCATAAATTAATCTCATACATAAACCAGTGGACTTTCAGACTTTCAAAACTCAATCACAAGCTCACCATCTTCTACCCACATTACTACCATAGTTTATTCAGGTAGCCACCTGAATAGATTGTCACTCACACAGGAGAACTGACTTTCTAAAAAATTCTCTCTCTCTCTCTCTCTCTCTCTCTCTCTCTCTCTCTCTCTCTCTCTCTCTCTCGGAATCATGCCAATAATCTCTGTATCAACTAAATCATTACAACCACCATCCTAATTCTCCACTCTTATTTCATTCTCTCCTAAAGGGTCAGATTTAGGACTATGTAAAACAAAGTCACTAAAATTAAGTGGTGCCTTGTTTTTCCTTTATAAACATAGAAGGGTTGCAGATTCATCCTTCTGAGTTCCTGATTAGTCAAACAAGCTGGGTTGCTCAGAGTAGTTCTTTGGAAGAAAAACTACACACACACACACACACACACACACACACACACTGAACTACTATGAAGTCAAAAGATGCTCAAAGCCAAAGAAAGAGAATACATACCAAAACACCTACAAGCTAAGTATCTTCCTTATTACCCCCTCAAAGTTTTCCTATATTATAAAATTAGATTTCTTAGAAGAAATGATATGAGTTAAAAAGTGAGTTTAAAAAATGTCAATATAAATGAAAGGGGCAATAGAAGAAACAATTGGGAAAAGGAAGTATAACAGAAAGAATTAGAAAGGGAATTAAGAGTTTACCACAAGAGATTTAGAATTTTATCCAAGTAACAGATCTCTTGAAAACTAGAAAGAACTAGACAAAATTAAAGGACTTAAAGTCCAAAAGATTGAAAAAAATAAAGAAAATGTAAGTATCTTAGGCAAAAATAACTGACCTGGAAAACAGATCAAGAAAGATGATTTAAGAATAATTGATCTACCTGAAGCCATAACTAAAAAGGGGGGGGGGCACACAAGAGGCCTAGAGATATATGTGCATATGTATACACATATATACATATATATTTACATATGCACACACATGAACTGAAACAAAACAAAATTCTAACCCATAGTCCTTAGAAAGCAAAATGAAAACAGGAACAATCTACCTTTTGTCCCAAAAGGAATGCCAAAATGTAAACTACCAGGAATTTAATATATAAAATCTCAAGCTTCAAGTCAAAGTATCTACAAATATCTGGAAAGAAAAATTCAAAACTGAGGAACCAGATTCAGGATCACACAAGATTTATCAGCTAACACTTTAAAGACATGGAGAGCATGGAATTCTATTTGTCCAAAGGCAAAAAAAAGATTTATAAAGTAAAAAAAAGGCTACTAAAAATATTTTAAACATATTCAGAAAACTAAATATAATTATTCAGGAGTGCAAATGGACTTTAAATAAATAAGTAATTTCCAATTATTTCTGATTAAAATAATAGAGATGTATAGTAACATGGAATTACAAAAACAGGAATTTAAAAAAACACATAAAAAGGTAAATGCAAATGAGCAATCTGAAAAGACTTTACAAGAATGAAATATTTACATTCCAAAGGAGAGGGAGACCGTTAAGAACAGTGATGCCAATAGGGATCATGAACATAATCAAATTAGTTTGAGAGAAAGGGAGTAATTTTTGTTATATTTTAATGATATTAAAAGAAAAAAAGGAAAGGCAGAAGAAGGGCTATATACTAAGTAAGGAATGGGAAGAAATAGAGAATTGATTATCTCATACAGGGGTTGGGCAGCGCATATAGAAAATTATGCAAATGTGTTAAAATAAGTAGAACCTGGAAGATAATTTATTTTCAAACAACATTATTGTAAAAATGAAATAAAATTTTAAGACTGAATTGTGATAAGTGCAGAAATAAATAATGATTTCAGGGGACTAATGGTTTAGAATGCTGCCTGTACTTTCTGATAGAGGTGATAGACTAGATAAGCAGAGTAGGTATGCTTTTGGATGTGGACAATATAAGAATATGCTTTGCTTGATTGTCTGCATTTTTTGCTAGTTATTTTTTATTTTCTGAAGGATTTTTCATTGCTGTTGCTATTGCTTGTGGGTAAGCAGAGAGGGGAAGCAGAAGGGACAGAGTATAAATGTTATCTAATTAGAAAAATTAAAATTTTTAATTTACAAAATTTTAAAGAAAACATTATATAAAAGATAATGATCATGATGAAATAATATAGCTCAACATCTAGGATGAAATTAAAGTGGTTCTGAGGGAGGAAAATAATTCCCAAAATATATTGTAAACAAGTAGAAAATAAGAGAATAGATGAACTGAATATGCATTTTTCTAAAAATTAGAAATTGAACAAATAGGTCCAAAGTAAGTACAAAAGAGGAGATATTGAAAATTAGATAAATTAGAACCAAAAGCACTACATACACGATAAGAACATAAAGTTGGTTGTTTGAAAATATCAGCATAATTGATAAAACTTTAGCAATCTGATTACTAAGAAGAGGGCATAGAATCAAATAAACAAAAGAGAAAATGAACAAGGTAAAAAAATCATAACAAAACCAGAAGAAAAAAAATTGTCAAAAATTACCATATACAGTTATGAATGTACACAGATAATACTAGGGAAAGAAACTGTCTGCAAAAATATTAACTGCAATAATAGCTTCAACAAAGTGGCAGGCAAAAAAATAAATCCACAAAAGCAACTGTATTTCTATATAATAATTTTAAAAATCAATAGGAAATAATAGAAAGGAAAATAACATTCAAAATAACTACAAATTACACAAAATATTTTAGGGTCAATAGACTAAAGTATATTCAAGATTTATATAAATTCAGAATACTCCTTAAAGAAATAAAAAAGTTAGAACTGGAAGTATAGCTTCAGGACTAGCTGAGGAAATATTCTGTATTCCTGGTTGAGACATCCCAACATAATAAAAATGATAATAAAAACATTAATTTATAATTTCAATGCTATTCAATCAAACCATTGATGGGATGTTTTACAGAATTCAATAAAGCAGTAATAAAATTTATTTGGATGAATAAAAGACCTAACTATTAAGGGAAATAATAAAAAAAAAGTTAGGAATGAAGAGAAAAATAGCACTTCTGAGCATCAAAGAATATTAAAAAAACATACATCAAATTGATTTGATATTAGATTAAAAATTGAGAAGTAAATCAATGGAAAGACTAGACAAGGGATAATCAGGAAATAATGGAACTCCATAACCTGGTGTTCAATAAACCTCAAAACATATAAATTACTTAGGAAAGAACTCCTTATTTGATAAGGACTGCTGGGAAAACTGGAATGCATTCTGGTACAAATTAGGCTTAGAAGAACTCACACTATATTTCACTGCAAATTCAATTGGATATGTGATCTGAATATTAATGATCATACCATAAAAATATTAGAAGAAATTCAGAGAGCCATCCCAATGCTATACAGGATATTTGTTTAGTAATAACTAGGATTTAAAGGCATTTTTCAAGTATTATTTTATTTCATCCTCAAATAACCTTGAGAACTAGTGTTATTATTGCCTCACTGTGCAGATGGGGTGAAGTCAAATGACTTTGCCCAAAGTCACAAAATTGATATCTCCGACTAGATGAGAACATAGATCTTCTGGACTCCAGGTCCAGTACTCTATCCTGTGCAATATCCTCTAACAAACAAGAATTAAAGGCAATTAAAAATGATAAAGTAATTTTGAACATAAGAAACTGAAATTTTCTGAACAAGCAAATTTAACTCATCTTCATATGAAGGGCTGTTGTTAAATGGGAAAAAACATCTTTGTATCAGATTTCTCAGATAAGGGTCCAGTTCAATACATACACACACACACACACACACACACACACCCGGTGAACAATGTATTAGACTAAAAGTAATTCTCCATTAGATAAATGGCTAAAGAATATGAATGATCAGTTATTAAAGAATTGCAAACCATGAACAATCATGTGAAAAGAGTTCCAAATTGCCAATAATAAAAGAAATACACATTAAACAACCCTGTTGTACTGTGTCACATGGAAATTGGCAAAGATGAGAAATATGGTATTAAACAGACTGTGAAAGGGGTTGGAAGATAAGGCGCATTGTTGTTCACACTGTATATCTGCAACCATTTTGGAAAGTAAGCTGGAATTATGCAAATAAATTGACTAAGACATCCATATTTTCTGACCTAGAGATTGCATTAGGAGGAATATACCCCAAGGAGGTGATTGATCAAAAGAAAGTCCCTGTCTACACTAAAATATTTATAACACATCTTTTTGCAGTAGCAATGAACTGGAAGCAAATTAGATGCCCATCGATTAGGGAATGTCTAAGCAAATTGTGGTACATAAATATAAAGGAATACTATGATGTCTTGAGAAATTTCAAACATCATGAATACAGAAAAACAGGGAAACTAATGCAGAGTGAAATCTTTAAAGTCAAGAAAACAAAATAAACAATAACTACAACAGAACCAACACAAAATAATCCAGAGTGAATACTGGAGAATTACAAGGGAAAATCGAAGTCCCAAAATAAAAATATGAGAAGAAACTCCCATGACTCCTTTACAGAGGAGCAGATACATAGTGGTAGAATGTTCTGGGTAGCTCTTATTTTTTCAATGTATCAGTTTGGCTTATTTTTTCTCTTCTTCACCTTTTCATGTTTTGTTTTTAGAAAATCTTTGATAACAAAAATAGGATAGTTATAGGAATCTAGGTGAAGTACCTGGCATGGAGTCAGGGAGACCTGAGTTCAAATTCTGCCTCAATTACACTAGCTGTGAGACGCTGAACAAGTCACCTAAATTCTGCCTCTGTTTCCTCAACTATAAGTAAGTATAATAATAACACCTATCTCTTAGGGTGGTTGTGAGATCCAAATATCTGTAAAAGGACTGGCACATAATAAATACTTATTTCTTTCCTTCCTCTAAAATCTTACTCAGATGCCTCATTATGGTAAAGAGGTTATTAAAGACCAGATTAGTAGATTATAAACTTTGGTAGATCTACCAAGGAAGAAAAAATTATAGTATAGGCTTGGAAATATCTGTTATCCAAGGACCAGCCTAGCTAAGTCTCAGCCAGACTACCTGCTAAGATACAGAGAGGCTGGAGTACTCTGCCCAAACCATTACAGGTCACATTTCTTCCTTTCAGCCTGTAAGTGGACAGCAGTTTCCCAATGTGTTTTCTTTTCAGGTCAGACAGTTACTATAAATAACTAGTATATAATCATTGGTAAAATGCATTGAAGTGTTTTGTTTATTAATAATGGTTGAATTGCTGGGGTACACTAGTTTTCAAAACTAAGTTTAGAAGCTACCTTGGCTATTCATGTGTCCAAAACTTAGTTGTCTTCATTTTTTTTTTAAAAGGGAATTGATCCTCCAAGGAATTTATGTGCTTTACCTAAAACAGTGATGCATTCTAGCATTCCCCAAAAGGCAACTATTAATGGTAACATTTGGAAATTATTCAGAAAATTCCTTAATGATGATGACCAGGAATTAATGAGAAACTGAAGTTTTCCTAAGGAAAGGAGTGATGGAATACAAAGAGAAGAGTGATCTAGAAGGCAGATAAATGCATGAAGCAGCTCATAAACCACCTTCAGCAGATCATATACAGTGGTTCCATCAACCCAGCAACTCCAGATGGATCCAGATTGCAAGCCATTGTCTTAACTTTCCATTTTTCCATCAGCATCTGCTTGGCTTCTACACCAGGGGTCATCATTCCTCATTCAAATTGATAAGTTGATCACCTGAAATTTCATCATCATCATGATTGATTCTGTTTTTTACATTAAACACCTTTCATGAGAGGGCTAATGATAGAGCAGTAAACTCCCCAAACTCTCATTTTTACAGTGTCCCAATCTTAACTTTTCAAGTAGCTCTATTTTTCAGCAGCATCTCTGCCTGGTTTCTGCTCCACTGCTAAGGTTATCTGATAACCATCTACGTTTTTGTGCAGTCTCATGCCACTCTTGTAGCACATCTCTGTGTATGTGTGTATATATATATATATAGAGAGAGAGAGAGAGAGATAGATATAGATATATATAGAGAGATATAGATATAGATATAGATATAGATAGATATAGATATAGATATATATGCTCCCACCAAATAAAACTCCCATCTTTTTCAATTTTCTTGTGTATGTTGCCTTCTCCCACCAGACTGTAAATTGTTTGAGGGCAGCAATTATCTGTATTTTTTTCTTGTTTGAACCCCTAGCACATTGTGTCTGCTTAATAAATACTAACTGAATTGAACTGAACAGTCCTAATATATTATATAAAATGATGACAATTATTATTAATCCCAATAATAGCAACAAATATTTATATAGTATTTTAAAGTCTGCATATATATACATTTAGTGTATATAGTTATGTAGATATATAATATATAAACATATAAAATACAGATGTATCAATTAAATGAGGTAATATGTATGTATGTATAATATGTATATATGTATATAGACATATATGCATATATAACATATTATTAGATATATACACACAGATGTGATATGAGTGGCATGAGATTGTAAAGAAATGTAGATGATGATTACAGAAACTCAGGTGACTGCTTACAAGATGCATTCACTCAAAATGCAAAGACCCTCTCCAACTGTTCAGTATTTGAATGCTTGAGTTTAATATGACAAGTTTTATTAATATGGAGAGTTTTGATGATAATTATGTGAATCTCATAAGCATCTCCCAGTAAATGGTATAACTAGCCACTCTTTGCATAAGAAAACCCAACCAGTAACCATAAAGCGCCTACAACTGATAAAGTATGGTGAATATAAGATTACTCTCTGCATGCTTCTATGCCAGGATCCATTCTGGCCATAAAAATAAGTTGTAAAGAGTAAGGGTAGGGAATTGATTAAATCAATCAATCAAATCACCCCACTCCATTAAAAATGAGAGATAAAATGTTATATCCTGGTACTTTAAATCAGTTGGGAACCAAAGGCATTCCACCTGAGAAAAGGCTTTGATCAATTAGATGTTTCTGATGAGTTGGATTAACTGGAAGTGATGTCAGAAAGGAAGGGTGTTCATATTGATTGGGGGAAAAACTTTGGTAATGCCTTGTGAGACTAGTATAAAATGGGGGAGCGGAGGGATGGAGCTAGTTCAGAATGTAAGAAAACTGGATTTCACTGGCAGCAAATAAGGAAAGAATGTTCCATTTAAATCCCTTAAGGAAGAATTGCTGGTGGGGAAATAGAGCACTTCAGTTCCAGACTTTGTCTTCTCCTCCAACTCATACCCTTTGCTTAGAATGTCTTTGTGAGTTTTAAAGAGTCTTAGACTTCCTACCTTACCATCAACATCCCAGAACTCCCCCCGCCCAGGATAGCTATTCTTAACATCTGCCAAGAATGCAGGACACAAGTATGAAGAATGAAATAATTCTTATTTACAAAGTATTCCTATTCTAATAAAAGAGATGAATACTTATATAAAAACACATACAAATATACATATACCTCTAAAGTAGGAATATATAAGCTAGTTTGCTAGGGAAGGCCACAGCTGGGAAGATCAGTAAAGGTTTCAAATAGAAGGTAGTGCTAGAGCCGAAAAGAAGGAATCTATGAGATGGAAGGGAGGACGAAGTCACTTTATTTATGGTGGATGGCCAATGTAAAGGAATGGAGATAGTATTGTGTCTGTGGGAAACAAAGAGAAGGGTGATTTGATTCAATCAAAGAGGTCATGAAAAGGGAATAATATGCAATGAGTCTGAAGTGATGAGTCCAAGTTGTAAATAAAGTTTAAATTCTCTATGTGTTCATCCAAGAGATCAATCAAATTTTGAACATGCAAACACCAAATAAGGATTTCTGAAGTCAGAAGACTGAGAAAAATCATAAGAGACTAGTGTCACAAAGAACATTAATAGATAAGAATATCTAGGATAATCTTCCTCCTGGAAGATATCACCTTCCCTATTAGATTTCAAGTTTCTTGAAGGCAGAGATTATTTTTAACTTTATTTCCCCAACATTTAGTACAGTGACTGGAAAATAGTAGGTACTTAAAATATGTTTATTAACTTAATTTTATTTCTTAAGGATAACTCTCAAAGCTTCTTCCAACTCAAACACTAGGAGAGAATGAACCTGAAAAGACATAATCTATTTACTACCTAGAGCAAAAGCCAAGAAATTAAAGGAAAGAGCAGAAGTGGAAGAAGTTTATTATAATCATTAGAAAAAACTGAATCTCAGTTTTTGTTTTTGTTTTTTTTGTGGAGGAAGACTCTGCAAGAGAAAAAGTTAGCTATCAGTCAATGGAAAGTAGAATGATCAACTAAAAAGATTAAGAAACTTAGCTCTGAAGCAAACTTATAACATTACTCCTATCTTCATTCTGATTAGTAATCCACTGATCACTAGAAAAGGGGTCCAAGAAAAATGGTATCCCAGCATATCTCACCCAATCTGATTAGTCACATACATAATCATAGATCACAGCAAGGAAGCAGCAATCAGATAAAATCTAAGATTTCCAAAAGTTAATAACATTCAAATGCAGTCATCACATAAAATGTTCTCAAATAGTTCAAACAATATATCAATGTGCACAACACCTATAAGGGCAAACTACCTTTCTGTGACAACCTCAGGAGAACTGTGCCAAAGGATTTCCCAGGATTGAATCAAGTTCTCACTTATGTAAAGTGATGATGAGTAAAGTGAGCAAAATCATAATTTGTATAAAGTAACAGTAATATTGTATAATGATCAACTATGAAAGACTTAGTTCTTCTCAGCAATACAATGATGCAAAACAACTCTAAAAGACCTGAAATGGAAAATCCCAACCAAAGGAAGAAATATGGTATCTGAATACACACCAAAAATATATTATTTTCACTTATTTTCTTATCTTTTCTTTCCCATGGTTTTTCCCTTTTGCAGTAATTCTTCTTTCTTAACATGTCTGTATATGTATGACCTATGTTAGATTACTTGCTGTCAAGGGGAGGGGGAGAAAAGGGAGGGAGAAAAATGTGGAACTCAAAATCTTACAAAAAAAAGAAATGTTAAAAACTGTTTTTGCATGTAGTTGGAAAAAAATTAAAGTTAAAAAATGTAGTCATCAGAAGAAACAGCACTGAGAAAGAGAAATCTATAGATTTTTTCCCAAGGGAAAGGAAAATTATTATGATGATAAACTGAGGCACAACATTGGATCTGGGATCCCAAACTCAACTGTCTTCTGGTTTTAGCATAGCCTTCTGCTTTAATGACCCAATCAGCCATGTAAATGAAAAAAAAATGGGGTAGGAGATTCATGGCTCAAGTAAATCCTTCATGAATCATGGTAAAATGTAAAAAGTCCTTTCTTCACCTCCCACTCCATGGCTAGTCAGAAATGTCTAGGAGCAACAGGCAAACCTGTTGAGTACCAGGACAAGGGGAGCTATGTAGCTCTCCCTCTAAAACAATTCAAATCAACAAAAATATGTTTAATTGAAAGCTTTCTATTCAGAGGCAAAAACACTTTTACAGAATCACAGGACTTCAACAGACATCTAACTCAAACCATACTAAATGTCTAATTCTTATTTCAACTTAATAGTATTTTATTTTTTCTTATTAAATTTAAAAATAATTTTCAGCAATCATTTTTGCAAGATTTTGAGTTCGACATTTTTCTTCCTCCCTTGTTTCCCTTCCCCTTCCCATGACAGCAAGTATTCTTATATAGGTAAAATATGTAATAATAATATTTGTCCTCCATTTTTGAAGACCACAACATCAGGGAGGTGATGCCATGACAAGTATGTGAATTGGATTTGAGTGAGGGAGTGCTGTGCTAAGTCACCAGCCTCACTTTTTTCTCCAGAACCATCTGAGTCCAGAGGTCAGATATAAATCAGGACAACTAGAGATGACCCTGGATGCAAGGCAATCAGGGTTAAATGACTTGCCAAGGTCACAAAGCTAGTGTAGCAAGTGTCTAAGGTTGGATTTGAACTCCTACCCTCTTGACTCCAAGGCCAGTTGTTCTATCCACTGCACCACCACAATGACCTATCACGTTAAACAATTTTCCATATTAGTTATATAATGAAAGAAGAATCAGAACAAGGAAAAACCCATGATAAAGAAAAAACAAAAAAAAATGTAAGTGAAAATCATATGTCATGACCTGCATTCAGACTCGAGCATTCTTTCTCTCAAAATACATGGCATTTTCCATTGCAGGTCTTTTAGAATTGTCTTTGTTCATTATAATGATGAGAAAAGCTGTCTCTCAGTTGATCACTGCACAATGTTGCTATAAAAGTGTACCATGTTAGCTCATGTAAGTCTTTTCAGGTTTCAGAAATAACATTCCTGACTACCACTCATCCAACCTGTACTCAAAGACATCTAGGAACAGTATCTAATACACAGAAGATAAATAATATTCGGTGAGTGATTATCACACATGGTTATCCATTGCACTTTGGGATGGCTCAAATTGAAGGCAAATTCTCCCTGATGTCAACAGAAATTCTGCCCACTTAGATCTGGCCCCATTGTTCCTATTTCTTCCCTCTCAGGACAAGCAGAACAAATCTATAACAGATACAAATGCTATCTCAGTTGATCCTCAAAACAACTCAGTGAGGTAGCTATTACTATTATCTTCTTTATACAGATGAGAAAACGTTGGTTGAGTGACTTGCCAAGAATCACAGGCCAGGAAGGTCCTAAGGCAGAAAATCACAATCAAGTATTATTCCCTCCAAAACCAACACTGTCTATTTTGCATTATAATTGCTTTTTCTTTGTATAGCCAGCACTTAGCATAGTGCTTCTTACACTGTATTTACTTAATATTGTTAATTTACTGACTGATTGAAGCAGCTTCAATCCTCCTTCCATATAATAATCCTTCAAAAGTATCAATATATCTATCATATTCCACATGAAACTTTCTCTTTGCCAGGCTAACAATCCTCAGTTCTTTCAATGAACTTCGACAAGGAATGATTGTTAGTTTTTTCAACATACTGGAAACCTCAAATGGGTTCTTGCTTTTCAACATATCAACATATCAAAAACAAAATAAAACATTTCAGATATGATATGCCCTGGACATACTGCAGCACAATTGATACCTAGCTCCACCAAGAAACTATGCTTTTATTAATGCCATCAGAGATCAAGATTTTTATTCATTAAAAAAATTAAAATGTTTAAATAAATGGAAGGTTACTACTTTTAAGCTGCGCCATTCTTCCTTTTTTAAAATTATTGTGTGGTTATATCTTCGCAACATTCCTATTACTCTCATTTATCTTGTGGGATTTTTAAACCATAAAATCTCACCTATTCTTTCTTTTGACTTGTTTGTAATCTACTCTCCAAAAAATCTAGGCTGTATATCAAACTATACCCGTTTTCCTCTCCCTTAGAGATGTCATATTCTAAGATGAAATGGTCAATTTCTCCCAAAGTCTTAGAATTTCTATGTACATAACCAGTCCCTCTTTATTGATTAGAATCATTTCCAGAAAGGCAATTTCCTCCATCACTCGCTACACATTTAGAGAATGAAATTATCTTAAAGGCAAGTCAAGAGTTCATTAGCAGTAACGCTTTTGGCAAGGATAGGCTTCAAGAAGACATCCAAGTAATTTGTTTTCCCCATCACTATTCTATCAACCTTCGGTGCCAGGTTTGTGATCTGTTTTCCAAATTCTTCATCTGTTTTCTCCCCTAAAAGTGGTTTGTAGTATACTCTATAACAATATTGCTTCTGGTTTTCTCTCCAGAGTTCTTCACCCACATGTCCACTGTTTGTCTTCCCCATTCAATTGCTGAAAATGTTTTAGATTAGTTTATCTTCTGATGTCTGATGCTACTCCTCTGTCCTTTTTATTCTGAGTTTGCAAGCTATGCCCTTTAATTTAAATAATAAGTGATACCCTATTCATTCATATTTCACTTTCAGCAAATATTTCTTCAGGATTATGAGCAAGGTCTTAGGAATCAAAAATAAAAATTGAAACAATTTATGTCATCAAAAAACATTATATTAGAGGAAGATACAGCATATACACAGGCAATTATCCTACAGGGTTAAGTATGATGGGGGGGGGAGAGAGATTCAGATTAAAAAAAAAAATGAAAACCTGAGAAGGTAGAAAATGTTTAAAATGAGGAGTAGACCAAGAAGGCATTATAGAAGAAGTAATACCCCCAATGAGCCTTCAAGGAAAGCAGTTTCTTAAAGGCAGAGAGAAGTAAGAAGTACAATGTAATCTAGATGCTGAATGACAATATATACAAATCCACAGGGGCAAGAAATGATATTTCAAGTTAGGGAAATAGTTGGCAATCCAGTTTGGCTAGATTTTTTAAAATATCATAGAGGGAGATTAGAAAAGTAGGGGTACAGCCAGACCATGATGAGCCTTAAATCCCACACTAAAAGGTTTTGATTTTAGGAAATAGTCACTGATGGTTTTTGATCAGGGAAATGTCATGGCCAGACCTGTGCATTGGAGAGATTATTTTAGTTACTGTGTGAAAACTTGATTGAAAGAGAAAACATTGGATGCAGGAAGATCACAATAAGATTCCCCAGAATCCCAAAGATGATTCACCCAGGCCATTCACTAATACCATGCCACCCTATTGCTGACACAGTTTGCAAATCAACATTATCATTACTTATTATTTCTATTACATGGAAATAGTAAGCTATTTAATTTATGGTTCCACCCATTAGCCTGTAACTTTCCAGACTAAAACACCCATTCTATGTGTTATCTTCCCATTAGAATATATGTTCCTCATGAGAAGGAACTGTCTCTTGTGCATATGTATCCCCAGAATTTAGTACCATGAACTTAAGAAATACTTTTCATTTCAGATTACATTCATCTAGGCAAGAGGTAATGAAAGCTTGATCTAAGAGATGGCTGTATGATTAAAAAGTAATGATTGGCCTCCCCTAAGGAAGGAAAGATTCAGGAGATATCATGGTGGTAGAACAAAAAGGAAGTGATGTAGGTGAATTGAGGGAAGAAGGATTGGGGATGACTAGAAGGTTTTGAGCCTCAGGAATGCTGAGGGTGGTGGTACCATCAATAGAAATAGGCAAGTTATGAAGAGAGGGAGCATTGTGGGGAAAACAATGAATTCCATTTTACATGTGATGAATCTGAAATGCCAGAGGGACATTCTGGTAAAAATGTCCAGCAGATGATTAGAAATGTAATGTGGGTCATCACCAACTCCAACAAAGGGATTAGGGCTGACTGAAAATATGTG
The DNA here is from genome assembly GCF_037893015.1 of Macrotis lagotis. Taxonomy (NCBI): domain Eukaryota; kingdom Metazoa; phylum Chordata; class Mammalia; order Peramelemorphia; family Peramelidae; genus Macrotis; species Macrotis lagotis. The sequence goes on from NC_133658.1 coordinate 85,155,144, forward strand.
AGGGGATGTTGTGCTAAGTCACCAGCTTCACTTTCTCCTCCAGAGTCATCTGGGTCTAGTGGCCAGATATGAATCAGCACCCCTGGAGATGACCCCAGATGTGAGATAATCAGGGTTAAGTGACTTGCCCAAGGTCACACAGCTAGTAAGTCCAAATGTCTGAAGATAGATTTGAACTCAGATCCTCCTGATTCCAGAGCTGGCTCTCTATCCACTGCACTACTTAGCTGTCCACAGTAAGTGATATAGTAAGTAGGAAATATAGTAAGTAGGAGGAAAGAAATATGTATTTATATAGTATCTATGATTAGGAGAGAGAAAGAAAATGGGGAATCTTCAAAAGACAAAGATAAGTTCTCTTTTATGTACATATATACACAATATGCATTTGTGTGTATATACCATATCATGTATATTTATATGATTACAGATCATTACAGGCCTTTGATAAGGCAGTTTCAGTAGCAGGGAGGTTAAAGAAGAATAGACATTCCTCAGTCATGCATCACCTTCAACCAAGTCTCAATGACACTTAAGAAATCAGATTATCTCCTTACTTTTAGATCTCTGCTTTACCTTAGGAGTACCCAATATTTGGTCATTTGTGTATAGACATCTGAGGTTATGGCTCTTAATTTTGGAACTCTTCTTGAATACTGTCAAATTCCTGGACATCTACACTGAAAGAAAACTGAATTTGTATTCAGAGGATCTGAATTTAAATCCTGACTCTGCTACTTACTACTTGTGTGGCTGTGGGTTGTTTTTTTTAATTTTTCTAGACTCTGTTTTTTTCATTTGTAAAATAATGGAACAGGATGAGGTACTCTTTCTACCCTGAAAATCCATGAAGTAAATTCGAGATATTTTTCCTATGACATACCAACATTGATATCATATATGGTATATGACTCTGTATATATGTGTGTGTATATATGTATGTATGTATGAATAGTTGTTATTCAGTGATTTTTCAGTCATTACTGATACTTTGTGACCCCATCTGGGGTTTTATTTGCAAATATACTTAAGTAGTTTGCCATTTCCTTCTCCAGTTAATTCTTAAAGATAAGGAAACTGAGGCCAATAGGGTTTTAGTGACTTGCCCAGGATTACAGATACTAAGTAGATAAAAATAGATATGTATGCATTTATATATACACATTACATTTACATATAACACATTATTGTTCTTTTATATACATACACATGTATGCACATATATATGCAATGTCACATATATTTATGTATATAGGCATGTATACATGTATTTGTGCATATATTGTGTGATGCAAATATAGCCTACATATGGCATATGTCTCATGCATAAGTTTCTTCCATTCTACTTCTATTTCCAAGAAAACTCCCTCTTGATCAAATTTTACGTCTTTAATAAATATGCTTTCCTATTCTTCATTAAGCATACTCCCAATGAGGCCAAAAGCCTGTATTTTATGTGTAGATCACTCTCAGATACCATCTTCCTAACTAGAAATTTAGTCACTTCTCAAATCTTCTTTTCTATATCTTCTACCTTTAAGTGACAACAGGGATGAAAACATAAGTCCATGTATTTTCTGACTTCAGTTCTTGTCCTAGTTTTCATTAATCCCTAATAACACTTTCTGTCTATGTCATATAGCTCCACATGAATCAGGAAAAGGTAGTAGTGTCAACAGGTTTGATAGCTCTTGGGAAACCAACCAACAACGTTCTGGAGAAATATCATCCTTTCTTGAACATGAGAAGCTATAACTTCCTCAAGGGTTTTCACTTTCCTTTCTAGTGCTAATATCTATCATTTATATAGTGCTGTAAGATCTGCAAGAACTATCAAACCTGATGACCACTTACACACTTCCTATGTTTCAGGAAATGATGAAGATTTACAGTTTCCACCAAAAGAGAGGTCATCCATTACTGATCAGAGGAAATGGTGAATGATGGTTTGGAGATTCACTAAGGAGTGGTACTTAGTCACATGTCAACTGACATTGAAAAAAAAATTTTCTTCTTGTGACATTTATCCATAATGTGATGATCCAGCTTCCCAAGAACTATCAAACCAGTTTCCCAAACTATTAAACCAGTTTCCCAAATTATCAAACCACTACCCGCTTCCTATATTTCAAGAAATGATGAAGGTTTACAGTTTCCATCAAAAGAGAAGGCATCCATTACTGATCAGAGGAAATGGTGAACGGTGGTTTGGAGACTTGCTGATAAAAGGTACTTAGTCGACATTGAGAAAAATAATAAAAAAAAAAAACAACTAAATCTTTCTTCTTGTGACATTTATCCAAGAGGTGATGATTCAGCTTCCCAAGAACTATCAACCACTGATGACCACTACCCACTTCTCATCATTCATGTAGAGATATGACATGTTCAAGATGTACTCTGTGTGTGTGTGTGTGTGTGTGTGTGTGTGTGTGTGTGTGTGTCACACTAGATGACACCTAGAGCCTGGAGTAAGAGAGACTCATCTTTGGTAATTCAATTTGGCCTCAAACACTTAATAGTTATGTGACCCTAGTCCCTGACTATCACTACTGGGAAGTGGTGGGAGTGAAACAAAAGGTCAGAGTGGAATGGAGATTATTAGCATACTCTTGTAGGGGTGGGAATGTGATGGCCAGTGTGTGAAGAAGGAAAAGGGAAGTGTTTGTTGGCCAGATAGCTGGAGGACACCTAGTGTTATTTGTTCTACAAGGTTCTTTGATGATTTTTGTCCTCTGTTCTCAAAGAAGACCATGAAAGAAGGGGAGGTAATGCCATGCATGACAAGTTTATCAATTGGATTTGAGTTGGGGGGGGGGTGCTAAGTCACCAGCCTCCAGAGCCATCTGGGTCTAGTAGCCAGATATGAATCAGAACAACTGGAGTTGGCCCTGAATGCAAGGCAAACAGGGTTAAGTGAGTTGCCCAACATCACATGCTAGTCAATATCAAGTGTCAGAGGCCAAATTTGAACTTGGGTCCTCCTGACTTCAAGCTCAGTGCTCTATCCATTGCATCATCTAGCTGTCCTACAAGGTTCTTTATTACCTAATGGTAAATGTGAAGCACTTGATCCTCATTTTACAGTTGAGGAAACTGAAACAAGCAGGTTAAATGACTTGATAAAGATCACAAAGACAGTGAAGATCTGAAGCCAGATTTTAATTCAGGTCTTCCTGATTTCAAAACTAATACTCTATCTATTACACAGCCTGGTTACCACACAAACCACCTAAACAACAAACAATTTGCAAATAAGCTAAACAATAAAAGAACAATAAAGGCACATAAATATAATTATGAAGAAAAGATTAAAAAATGGAATCAATTACATCACATCTGTATATTATTGTTTTTAAAGGAGATAAATATTGAAATATATATATATATAGTTTAAAAAGAGCAAAGAGAAATAAAAAGGAAGGAGCTAACTATTTAAGGGAAATTAAAGAATCAGGATAAGTAGAGATCAAAGAGATGATGAAGAAAAAATTTACCATACACACAACTCAGTGTCTTCTTTTTGAGGAAACTGCAGAGTTGGAAGAAAAGGGGATGCCTAGCACAAGTTAATGGATAAACAATGAAGGATGGTTAACCCTATGCTAAAGAAGACTATGTCAGAGGAGGCAGAGACAAGGAACTGAAATTGAGCAAAGGGCTCTTGTAGAGCATTCCTATGGGAACAGAAGTATGTAGAAGGCAGGGTTCTTGGGACAGGTTTGGATGGAGTCAGTTTGTGAATTTGGGGGCCACTTTCTCTGAGATAATATTGTATTTCTATAGGCAGCATGATACTCTAGGGGAAAGAATATATATAAGTTATTAGAAGCAGCCAACAGCAAATGTGGTTGAGTAAAGGGTAGGTGAGATAGAATCAGAGAGTGATGATATGGACTTTGAAATGAAGACTGATCATATTGAGACGGGGGGGAGGGAATAATAAATCATATTTCAAGATAAAGATAATTCCTACCATGCAGAATGGCTTCCGTCTAAAAAACAGATATTTCTAAAAAATTAAGCACAGCAGGGAAGGGGGGATGAGGGAGTAAAATATACAATGGCAATAATGTAGAATTTGAATAGAAGAGAGTTCATATCTGGTAGCATAAGATTTAGCTCCACGAAGAGCACTGAAAGAATAAAAAGAAAAAAAAACAAAGAAAAAACAAAAAGGATAAAGTAAAGGAAATCTACTTGAAAACTATTTTAGTTACTAAAAATTAAAAAAGAGGGGAGAAGGAAGAGAAGATTTCTCATTCCTCAAAGTGAAAAAAGAGGATAAATAAATTAAATAAAAGAAAAATGATAAATTTATATCAATTCAAAGGACTAAGGATAGGATAGGTAAGCAAACAGAGCAGGGGGAGGAGCAGTTGGATAAAAAATACTATATAAAATGGAAGAAAATACAAGTCTAACAATCACAAATTTAAATGGGAATAGATTTAAAAAATTGATCAAATAAAATAGGACAGCTAGGATGGCAAAATCTAACAATTTGTTGTGTACAAGAAAAACATCTAAAAAAGTACAGAGAAGGAAAACAAAAGACTTGAACCAAATCTACTACGCATAAGGTAAATAGAAAAAATATCAAAATATATAATTATTTTATCTCAAAAAGAAAAAAGAAACATTTATACATTTAAGAGATCTGAAGAGGAAAACTATACAATGCTAAAAGGAATCATACACAATTAAAATCAACATCAAAATTAAATATATGCAACATATATAATATCACCTAAATTCAAAGGAAAAGTAAAATAAATTGCAAAAGACAGTAACCCAATGATTGTAAGATATTTTTATGTATCCTTCAGACCTAGTGAACACTAACAGAAGAAATGTCAAAAGAGAAAACAAAGATAGAGCAAACTACTGGAGAATTCTGACTTTAAAAAGCCATGGATTTCTCTGAATGAAAACAGTAATGAATACATATTTCCTAGTACCACCTAATGCTTTTCAAAATAACTCAGAAAAAACTCATCAAAAACAAAAGCAAAAATACTAAACATATCATTTGTAAATCTTAACATTCTACAAATAGCAATTAATGAAGGAATACAAACAAAAGACAAGATACCCTCCCCCATGGCTCCATTCACTATTTTTGTAGTTTTCTAAACCAAAAGACTGTTTTGCTGGATAGCACTCCTCTCTAAATGCTGTCTCTTCTCTTAGAACATATATATATATATAAAATCTATGCCAGATATGTGAAGATATACTTATAAAGTAACATTGCAGACAATTGGAAAACAGTAGATGCTTCCTCAATAAACATAAATATGAAGCAATAAATGATGCCTCCTCTCTACACTGTTATTTGATATAATTACAGAAATATTAAAGATAACAATAAAATAAGAAAATAAATAAATTAAAGACATAAAATTGTCTGAAAGAAGACAAAGCTCTCTATGTTTATTTATGATTTCTTTAGAACTCTAGAAAATCAGAAAAGAAACCAATTAACAATCAAAAAATTTTAGTAAAGTAAAAGGATACAAAATAAATACATAAAAATCAATAACATAGCAAAAATCCAGGAAGAAATGACATAAACAAAGGTCCCTTTCAGGATAATAATAAAATATCTGGGAATCAATCTAACTGTTTACAGAAGAAATACCCAGTCCTACCTCTGGGGTTACTTTCTCAAATCCCACTCAAATTAAAGGGTGAAGTTCCCAGAAGGCCTCTGACTACTTCTTCCCTGGAGTTCTGGACATAATTCTAAAGGGATAGATATTTCTAGTACCTTCATTCATGAGTTGTCTCACCATTGTGTTCCCCCACTGATTATCAGCCAGAGTTAATTAGCTGCATATTAAGTGATACAGTATAAAAAGTTAAAAGAGGAAAAAGATCAGATATACCCAGCTGTGTTTAGAAGGGAGTATTGTTAAAAAAAATAAACAAAAAGAAAAGCAATCACCAAAGATAAAATAGATAATTTTGATCATGAAATTAAAAAGCTTTTGACTAAACAAAACTCAGTGCAGCTCAAATGAGAAGGAATGCTTTCCATTGGGAATAAACCTTTGTATCAAATGTCTCTGATAAGAGTCTTATTATGTTCAAGATATATATATAGAGAGAGAAATAACTAAATATCTAAGGTCAAAAACCATACCTCAGTGCCTTAGTGGTAAAAGGTAAACAGATAGTTGTCAAAAGAAAATTGTGACCTACTAGCAATCATATAAATGAATGTTCTAAAGTCATCAAAAATAAGAGTAATGCAAATCCAAACAACTCTTAAATTTTCACCTCACACCAAGAAAATAGGCAAAAATCACATAAAATAAGCAATATTGGAGGATTCATAAAAATATGGACACATAAAATTACGAAAATAAAACAAAAAAGACAAAGCAGAGGACTCATGATGAAACCAGAGAAAATGAGGAAAATTTTCAGAAACTATAATGCCCATCTGTACATCAATCATATTAAAAATATAAATGAATTGTGATACAAAAATACAAATGATCCAGATTACAGAATAAGAAAAAGACTAACTAAACAACTTAATCATGGAAAAATAAATTGAGGATATCATAAATGAAACCAAACCAAAAAAAAGAGCAAAAGTAAAATTAATGGGAATTCTTTCTGAGATTTAAACAATAATTAATCCATGGTAAAGAATTTGTTTACAAAAACAGAGGAACGTTCCATGTGAAACTCTGTATCTGAAGTAAATATAATCTTGATATGTAAAACCCAGATAGATAAAGGAGAGAAAAAAGAATATAAGTACCACTTATACATATATACATATAGATCTCAAAATATTGAATGAAAGAAACATAAAGAGACAGGCCAGTACATTCAAAATATATTCCCTAGGAGCACTCTAGATATACATATACTAAGAATGAGGGATGATTCAGCAGCCAGTGAAACTATAAATATAATAAACTAGATTAGTGACAAAAGTAACAAAAATCATATGATTATAACAATAGATGTAGAAAAAGCTCTGACAAAATATAACACTAATTTGTGTTAGAAATGCTTTATAAAAGGAACAAAAAAATCCTTTCCTTAATCTGATTAAAACTAAATCCTAGTATTATTTGTAAAGAGAAATTCCAATTTCTTAGAGAGATCATAATAAAGCATGGATAACTATTGTTTCCAAAATTATTTAGAAAAATACTAGAAATAATAGCTACAAAAATAAGACAAAGTGGAAAACTTATGAAAACAGAGAAAATAAGGATATCATAGAATATACTCAAGTAAAGAGGAGACCATTATATATCTATGCGGATGAAAGAATGGTTTACCTGGAGATTTCCTAATATTCCACAAAATATTTAATAAAAATTATAAAATAATTTCAGAAAAGTAGTAAAAAACAAAATAAATCCACAAAAGTATCAGCTTTTCTAATAAAACAGCATGGAGAAATAAATACAAAAATTATTTTCAAAACATACATAGAATTCATACATTATTTGGGAGTTAACAAACCAAGACACATTCAGCCTTGCATAAATGTTTATGAAATTAAAGGAATATAAAAAGTAGAGAGAAAACTGTTGTTCATAGTAGTCACATCAAAATAATTAAAATTACAATGTACACATATTAATTTACAGATTTCATGCCACAGTAATCAAATTACCAAGACATATCAAGATTAGCAATGAAATTTATTTTGAGGAAAATATTAAAAATCTTAAGGAATAATTAGAAATGAAAAACTAGAAATGTGGAAGTCCTAATATTAACAGACTTTAAGCTATATTCAAAACAACAATCATCAAAAATAATTATTACTGGTTTAAAAATAGAAAATAAAATCTGTATAATAAATCTAGGTGAGCAACACACCAATGCAACACAGTCAATCAATTAATCAAACATTGTTTATCAGGCCCCAGTTAATATTTTCCTGACACTTAATACAGTGTTGGATAAACCAAAGATGGAAACAACCTGGGACCAATTCTCTATTAAACAAGGAGTGGTCAGAAAACTGGAAAGCATTTGCACAAAAATTTGATTGAACCAATTTGGACCAAAAATGTGATTTGTACCATTAATACAATTAGCTTCATATGAGTGAGTTAATTAATGATTAACTATATGATACATACTAGTAGAGAACCAGTAGAGAATGAAAGAGTTTTATAGTAGTTGAGAGGTAGAAGTCATAAATGACAAGGGATAGATAAGATTACAAAAATCAATATTGTTGCTATATAAAATCAGAAATATTTCACACAAAACTGAAATAACCCAAGTTACTTAGATAATTGATATAAATATATGATGATTTTCTAAAAGATACGTGATCAAAATAGAAGAATAAGTAGTTTTCAGGGGCAGAAATGCAAATGATCAATCATAGGTAAAGAAAGTCAAAGTTTGGTGAGGGGGCAGTGGAGGCAAAAATAAAAAATAAAAGTAGTAGATTTTGCTGCTGAGTAGTGACTGGTGGCCCAGTGGATAAAGGCCTGGAACTAAAAGTAAGGAAAATTTGAGTTCAAATTCATATTCAGATATTATAGCTGTTTGATGTTGAACAAATCAACTAAGCACCATTTGCCTCAGTTTCTTCAATTGTAAAAAGGGAATAATAATAGTACCTACCTCCATTCCTATGATTATCAAATGAAATAATATTTATAAAAAGTTCTCAGCAAAGAATCTGGTACACAGTAGGCACAACATAAATGCTTATTACCTTTTTCTTCCCTTCCCCTTCTGACAAATATACATAACATAGGTAGTGATACAGACTAGGGAGATAGCAAACAATAACACTGGTTTCTTATGAAGAAATGAGGAAACGAATAGGAAAAGAATATTATTGTTATTATTATTAAAAGTGCTTAATGCATTTTTGGAGATCTGATTGTTAAACATTTACCAGATACCATAGAAGATAAAGAGATAAGAGCGACAGTATGTTTTGGTGATTTTCTATCAAACAAAAAAGGAATAGCAGAACAAGTTGTGTCATACGATTGTGATGGAATACTGCTACTCTCTAAGAAATGTTGAGCTCAATGATCTTAGAAAAACATGGAAAGACTTGTACAAAATAATGAAGAGTGAAATGAGCAAAACCAAGAGAACATTGTATACAGTGATAGTCAATATCATTTTAAGAACAATTTTAAGGAAATGAGTCAAAATGACTATTATAAACACCCAAATGAACTATAAAGGACATAAAGAAGGATGTTATCTACATCCAGAGAAAGAAGTGATGAACAGAAATATGTATGGGATAATTTGTGCATATGTATATATGTATGTATGTAAGTACATATATGTGTGTGTGTTCCTATATGTGTGTGTATATATACCTCTTTGTGTATATTGGTAGTCATGGGGGGGGAAGAAAAGGGGCAAAAAGGCATTTATATGATAATGTAATATATTTAGAGGGAATAGCAAGTCATACATAATGGATTATCAATTTCATGAGCCTTCACCTTTTTTATTTTACTATGTTACAGAACTGTTTGTTGTATTCCATAAATTAAAAATAAAATAAAGTAAAAAAACAAACAAAAAAGGAAGTCATAAAATTAATGGCTTTCATCTACCCAATACAATCAAAAAGAATAGAAATACATTCTGAGAAGTTCCTGCCAGCGTTGAGGTGAGTGCTCTAAGTAATGAATTTTTTTTTTATTATTTGACCTTAGCTGATGCAGTTTGGTACAACTAGGGGCTAAAGGAAAGGTGTAGGATGAGAAATCAAGGGATAAGTGTGTCCTTTTTGGTAGCTGCTAGTATGATATCTTAAATGTATATTCATAATACATAGTATAGGATTTTGCAAATCTCTAATCTTAAACCACAAAATTGTCTGGAAAAAAGGAGTGGGGCAAACTAGAGAACGAGGAATAATACAAATTAAGGGAACAGGAATATCAGCACCAGGAACATAAGTTAAAAAGAAAACATGATCTTGAACTAAAGGGATTCTACCTGGAAATGGACTTGGTTTTATATACTGTTTGTCATTTAAGGAAGACTATTTATTTCAATGTTTTCTTTTCTTTTAACAGAGAAGAATGCTATCTTTTGTCAATTTATTGTGTATCTGTTAATATAATAATTTCATTAATTTTGTCATTAATGTGGTTCATTGCAATTTTCCTAATATTAAATCCATCCTTAATTCTGGGTATATACAACCAAACAAGGAATAAGCGAAAAATCTTTGTGATAAATTGATTTAATCTCTTTGTGAACACTCAAAAAAATTTATATCAACGTTTATTAGAGATATTGTATAAAGGGTTTTTCTTCTATTGTAATTCTCCTCAGCTTATATATCAAGATCAAATTTTATCATAAAAGGAATTTAGTAAGATCCTCCTTTTTGCTAATTTTACAGTTTGTGTAATTGGATTTAAAATTGGATTTAAAAAAAAATCTCTATTTCTTGTTCTGTTAAACTAGGTTCTTTATTAATGAAAACATTCTTGGCAAATGCCTTTTCTCTAGTCTGTCTTGCACCAGCCCAAGAATTTCACCTCTAGTAGTATAATACAAATGCCCCTCCCATACCTTATGCCCTCTACCCCACACCCCTTCCACCATTCCTCTTAATCATGGTCCCAGTTCTGAAAACCAACAAAATAGAACCAGGGTCCTAGTTCATTATTCTTAGGCTAGGATATCCAGGCAACTCGACTCTGCTTTGAATACTCAAGAAGAGAAGATTATCAGATAGCATCCTATTCTGACCATAAAAATGCCACCTCAAGATCAAGCAGTGTTATCCTCATGACCCTCTGACAGTTACTTATTTGCTGGATCTCTTTTAAAAGCTGCCAATTTTTATTATTAATTTTGTAAAAATTTTTAAATCTTTGTCTTCCAGGATTTCTAATTTGGTAATTTCTTGTTTTTTTAATTTTTAAAATTTTTAGCATTTTTAAAATGTATTCACAATTCATTAATCTATTTCCCCTCTTTTTTGTTAATAAAAGTAATTAGATATATAAAATTTCTCATAAGGACTGCTTTGAATGCATCCAGAAAATTTTGGTACATTGTCTCATTGTTATCAAGGTTTAAATGAAATTATCTGTTATTTCTATGGTTCATTCTTTGACCTATCACTTCTTTAAGGCTAAGTCATTTAGACTCCAATTGATTGTAAATAGATTTTTCCCATTAAAGTTTTTATTTTTTAAATTGCAAACAGAAAACAATATGCATGTTTCCGCTTTTTAGCATTTGTTTGGGAGGTACCATGTCCTAAGACAAGATCAACTAGACAATGTTGAAATATATGAATATTACTTCCTATTTCTATTCAATAAACACAAGAGGTCTATCCAAACTTTCTAAAAGAAATTTCATGTCCTTAACTTTCTTCATTCTTATTTTTGGTTAGTATTATCTACAGTTGATAATAAATTAAGATTCTTCACTATTATGGTTCTGCTGTCTATTTCTTCTTCTAGTTCATTTGGTTTTTCTTTAAATATCTTGAAGCTACTACATTCAGTATAAATGTTTAGTATTAAAATCAATTCACTGTGATATTTCAGTAAAATATAGTTTCATTCTTAAGTTCTTTTAAATGTGTCTGTAATGCCTTATTTGAAGTTATAACTACTACCCTTGTTTTTTTTGTATAAGGGAGACAAAATAGATTTTACTCCATTCACTTTTTTATATTCTGTATGAAGCTTTATGCTATACATGTGCTTCTCATAAATAAATATATATATATATTGAATTTTCTTCTCCTCTCTTCTTTCATTTCATAAGTTAATTCTATTCCCTCATTCCCAGTTATAATTATTTCCCTCCATCCTAATTCTCTTTATACTTTTTCCTCTCTATACTCTTTGATCTCTATTTACTTCAAGTTGTCTCTCCTTTTTTTTTGTTCTTTTAATCTTCTTTTCACTTTGCTCTCTAAACTTAATGGTTGTTTTGCTTAAAAGTAATCCCTGCCAAAAACTATCCTCCTTATTTCTGTTCTCCCCATTCCAAACTCCTGTTGAGTGGAAGATATTCCTACAACAAACTCTATATTGTATCTTGACCTCTTTTAATCAGTTGATAAAGTTGATGAATCAACTTGAACTTGATAAAATTCAACTAATATCTGTCCCCTTCCCCACACACATTCTTTCCTGTTTGTGTATCTTTGTACTGTCTAAATGAATGTGAACAAGTTCCCCCATTTTTCCTCTCATAGTCTTCTGAGATATTCTTTTCTTCATAATTTTTCTTAATAAGATCTTCTAAAAATAGTGAAGCTATTCATGTCTTCTGTCTCAACTGACTATTTCTATGATCCCTTGTGATATTAATTCTAAAAGATTCCTTAACATCCACCTCCATTAGAATGTAAATAGTTCAAGTTCATGAAATATCTTCTGATTGTTTCTTTTTTTCCCTAGACTTTTGAATTGTATTTCAAAGTTCCTCTTTAGCTTCAGGTTTGATTTTTCAGCAGGACTGTTTAACAGATCTCTATTTCATGGAAGAGCAATTTTTTCCTTGTATGATTTTTTATAGGATTATATTCAACTTTGATGGATAAATTATTCTTAATTACTTATCTTTATTTATTTTTCCTTTTTTAGAATATCTCACAACATTTTCCTCCACTTTAAATGGATAACTGCTAAATCATATGCAATCCTTATTGTAATTCCTCTATGACTGAATTTTTTTTAATTTCTAACTGGTACAGTATATTTTTATTTTTGGATACAAGATTTTGTCAATGACATTCCTAAGAATTTTTATTTTAGGGCTTCTTTTAATATATGACTGGAAGATTCTTTTTATTTTAAAAATATCTCATTCTAAAATATTTGAAAATTTTTCGTTAGTAATTTCTTGACATATGATATCCAGGTTTTTGTTTCTTGAAGGGTTTGGACTGTGAATTTCAAGTAATTCTATGATTTTGAAGTTATTTCTCTTTGATTTGTTTTTAGATTTAGATTTGTGTTTTTGGTTTTAAATGAGCTATCTTCTATTTTCCTTTATTTTCTCATTCTTTTGACTTTGTTTTAAGAATTCTTTTTTTTTGGGGGGGGGGCATAGTGTGAAGGCAGGAAATCCCAGAAACTCTCCACCAGATCATTCAAAATACCTTTAAATTATGATTCCAACAAAATTCTAGAGTGGCGGAACACAGAAAGACTGAGTAAAACAATTTTCTAAGCCAAGACAAGTTGGAAGATCCCTAGGAAGGGTCTGTCCCACTGGGGTTGGAAAGGATTGCAGCAAAGCCTGGGTTCCATGTTCTGCCAAAGTAGGCCAGCTTCAGCCATCCAGGAACTACCTATGGGGCATCTTGGTCCATGGCAGCAGGATAGTTTCCAGACCTCTAAGCCCAGGTATTTCAAAGGATAACTTGGAAGGTCAATAGGAAAACTCTGTCAGAGTAAATGTGAAACCCAGGCCAGCACATGCCACAGTGTAGTCCTAGAACCTGTGGAGTTACCCAGCTTCCAGAGCACTCAGTCCATGGATGGTAAGGGGGTTGGAGGAGATTGCAGAGGTTCTTCTGATATCCCTGGGGCAGGGCTTTGTTGCTTTATACATCCTCAGATCCAGATAGCAGTCCTGGGTCCCCTTACTGCCATAGCAGAGCAGGGACCCTTCTCATATTTCCAGGGCAGAGGGGAATGCTTGTAGTCATCCAAAGACCACAGCACAGGACAGGAGAGCAGTCAGAACTTCTCATAAGACATTGGTGAAATTAGGTCCCTGTCCTTGAAAACAACTGCAAAAAACCCTCAAAAGCTTGGGACAGTGCATCCTCCACCCTGGATCTTAACAAAGTGCTAAAATCAAGTCATAGGCTGGAAAACAGAAGGAAAAAAACTACCATAGATAATTACTCTGGTCCTATGAAGGATTAAAATATACATTCAGAAGATAAAGTCAAAGTTTCTGTATCCAAAGCCAGGCTGTGGAAGAGCTCAAGAAAGATAGTGAAAATCAAGTAAGGAAGGCAGAGGAAAACTTAGGAAGAGAAATGAGAACAATGTAGGAAAATTTTGAAAGCCAAGGCAGTAGCTTGGTGAAGGAATTACAAAAATATACTGAAGAAAATAACATCTTAAAAACTAGTTTAGGTCAAATGGGAAAAGCAGTCTAAAAGTCCAATGAAGAGAAGAATGTCTTAAAAAACAGAATTGGTCAGATGTAAAAAGAGATAAGAAAACTCTGAAGAAAATAATTCCTTCAAATGTAGAACAGAGCTAAGGAAAGCTGATGGCTTCGTGAGAAATCAAGAAACAATAAAACAAAAACCAAAAAAATGAAAAAATAGACGAAAATGTGAAATAACTCACTGGGAAAAACAACTGACTTAGAAAACAGGTCCAGAAGAGATAATTTAAAAATTATTGGGCCACCTGAAAGTCATAACCAGGAAAAGAACCCAGACTTCATTTTAAAGAAATTCTCCAGGAACACTTCCCTTGATATCCTAGATGCAGAGGGTAAAATAGAAATTGAGGAATCTACCAATCTCCTCCTGAAAGAGATCCAAAGTGAAAATTCCCAGAAATATTACGGCCAAATTAGAGAATTCCAAAGTTAAGGGGAAGATATTACAAGAAACCAGAAAGAAACAATTCAAATATCATGGAGCTACAATCAGGATTACACAGGATTTGGCAGCATCTACATTAAGGGCTCACAGGGCTTGGAATATGATATTCTGGAAGGCCAAAGAGTTTATAATTCAACCAACAATCAACTACCCAGCAAACTGAACATCCTCTTGTGGGGATAAAAGGTGGACATTCAATGAAAAAGAGGTAATTCAAACTTCCTGTTGAAACTACCAGGACTGAACAGAAAACTTGATCTTCAAGTATAGGACTCAGCTGAAGCACAGAGAGGGTGGACAAGAAGGACAAATTATGAGGGATTAAATGATGATGAACTGCTTATATTTCTGCATGGGAAGATGATACTGATAATTTATATGAGCCTCTTCATTTATTAGAGCAGTTAGAAGGTGGATATATATATAGATAAGGCACAGGAGGGATCTGAATATGAAGGTTTAATATATGATAAAGATGGAGTTAATGTACAAGAAAAGAATATACTGGGAGAAAGGGAAACGAGAGGTAGAATGAACTAAGATATTTCATATAAAAGAGTCAAGAAAAAGCTTTTACAATGGAGTGGAAGGTGGAAAGGTAAGGAGGGATCCTTTATTCTCATTTCTGATGGGGTATATAAATCTATCTTACCCTAGAGGAGGAAGGAATAAAAGGAGGGGGACAGGGGGTCTATGGATGATAGAAAAGAGGGAAGACCATGGGAGAGGATAATCAGATACAATGTACTTTTGAGGAGGGAAAGGAGAGAGCAATAGAATAAATAAGGGTGACGAGGAATAGAATGGGGGAAATACAGCTAGCAGTAGTGACTATGGGAAAAATTGAAGCAACTTCTCTAATGGACTTATGACAAAGAATGTTATCCATCCCAGAGACAGAACTGATAGTATCTAAACACAAACTGAAGCATATAGGTCTTTTTTTTCCTCATTCTATTTTTTTTGAGGTTCCTCTACCTTTGTGGAGGGAAGTGGGATTATATTTACTTTTACAACAAGACTATTGTAGTCATATGAAACAAATAAATAAATTTGCAAGTAGCCAGACAGAAACAATTCAAATATTGTAGAGCTACAGTCAGGATAACGTTGGACTTAGTAGCATCTGATTTCTATTTGGTCTATTTCATGGAGCTTGTCATTAGTTTAGGTCTTAAGCTTTCCTTTAGCCACTGATCCTTTTTGTCCACAAATCTTTTCTTTATATTCTTAATTTACTACTAAAAGTAAACACACTGGTAGGGGGTTCATGAACTATCTTTATGAGAATATACAAATCCAAAGAATAGCTTGAATTTGGAACCCTTTCTTTGGATCCTATGTACAAAATGGGATGAAGAAACGATGTGATCAAAGGTAATACATTTTAATTGTTCCAAATTAGTAATAAGAGAAATTCATGATAACATGAATGAACTATTATGAGTTTTCACTTCAGACTCATCAAATTGACAAAAATAACATAGTATGGAAATAGTGTTAGAGGGGTTATCAGAAGACCTCCATACTTCTATAGCTGATATAGTATATGGTTGTTGAATGATTTATTATTAATATTCCATTGATATAGCTGTGAAATTATCCAAATATTCTGGGAAATGATTTGGAACTATGTTAGAAAAGTGATCAAGCTATTCATGCCTTTTGACATAGTGATCCCAATATGGATATATATCCCAATGAGATCACAGACAGAAGGAAAGTTCTTATATATACCAAAAACCTTAGTAGCAAATTATTTTACAGCAGCAAATACACACCAAAAATAATAATATGCATAATTACCATAAGATAAATAATAGAAAGAAAGGAAGGAAGGAAGGAAGGAAGGAAGGAAGGAAGGAAGGAAGGAAGGAAGGAAGGAAGGAAGGAAGAAAGAAAGAAAGAAAGAAAGAAAGAAAGAAAGAAAGAAAGAAAGAAAGAAAGAAAGAAAGAAAGAAAGAAAGAAAGAAAGAAAATCTATGTGCTGACCAGCTTTGACTTGAGGACTGATGAGGAAATCTCAGGGAAAAGGTGGTAAACTACAGGCATATGTTATCAGACATGATCAAGTTGTTGATCTGTTTTGTTTAAATATATTCCTCTTAATAAGAAAAAATTCTATTGGGAAGGATGGTAAGAAAAGAGAATTTATAAGAACAAACTAAAAAAACTTAATTTAAATTATCAATAGTACATTTGAATTAAAATTTTTTATTTATTTAATGCAAGTAACAAAACCCATTTTCTCTCCCTCTCATTTCTAGCCTCCAAAGAAAAAGAAGGAAAAAATAAGAATGGTCAAGCAAAATAAATTCCTATATTGGATATATGTGTGTGTATATGTACACACACACACATACATACATATATGTATATATACATACATTTCTATAAAACATATCTTAATCTGCACTCTGATTCCATCATTTCTCTGTTAGGAGGTTAGTAGCATGTTTTATTGAGTCTTTTTGGAATTAATATTGATAACTACAAATAAACTATTTTTCTAAAAAAGAAACTTATGTCCATGGTAACATCTGTTTTGGGATCTAACAAATGCATAGGACATAACTTGTTGGAGATACACCTTTAAGGAATCATTAATTCAATCTAT
The DNA here is from genome assembly GCF_037893015.1 of Macrotis lagotis. Taxonomy (NCBI): domain Eukaryota; kingdom Metazoa; phylum Chordata; class Mammalia; order Peramelemorphia; family Peramelidae; genus Macrotis; species Macrotis lagotis. Next base: position 85,172,354 of record NC_133658.1, read on the forward strand.
TGATTCAATTCTTCTCTTTGTAATAAGCAGTAAACATAGCAAGATAGTGCATTCTCTATGATCACTCAGTTGTGTGAATAAAAAATTACATACTATTGTCTCTGTGCCCATCTCACATTTACTTCAAAGTCATATTCAATGAATGCACAGATCATTCTCAAAGATTTTGTAGAAATGAGAAGTGGTTTAATAGGTGGTGTTTCTCTGCCAACCTTTAGATGAATATCATCATACATAATCTTTTCCTTTATATTCTTCTGTCTTTGAGTCTTCTTGAAAGTAAATCCTTGAGTGCCATTTAATATATTGACTTCAACATGCATTTCTTCTACTTACCTGATAGATTAGATCTAATCACTTTTTTTTAATTTCATTTTCTTTGGTACCACCTCTTTACAAAAATAAAATACTAAAGCAGAGAATCCAAATGTGGTAGCTCCATGGACATCACTAAGTAGAATATATGATTATAAAAATTATAAAAATTATAAAATTATAAAAATTTGCACTGTTTTGTGCTTGTTATTTAATGTAATTCAATCAAGAGGTTCATACTGTTTAAAGCACTTTACTACTAGATATTAGATAATAAAAGGTTAAGGAAAAGTATGTTTCATGATCTAATGAAGTTTACCATTCTATCCTTCAATGAATTTATGTTATCATTAATGTGATTACCCTGTACATGGAGGCCATGGGAGACTCGAGAAAAGAGGAGAAAGTAAAGAACACCTGATGTGGTGAGAGAGAGAATCATTAGGGAGAAATAAAATTAATTTTCTTGCTGTAATGAGGGCTCAATTGGGATGATATAACAGAAAGTTGTAGTAGATTCAGTCAGTAGTTTGGAATTACTCGCTCCAGCTCTGTTTGGTTGCATCTGAATAAAGGTGGAGAAAGCAGATGGTGAAAATAATAAAAAAAAAAAAAAGCTGTGAAAGTAATAAAAAGAAAGTTGTGAGAGATGTGGAACAAAAGACCAAGGGATTCAAAGTGGAGAGTTGAACTGGTTCACAAAGGCTCAAGATCTGGAAGAGGAAACTGATAACCAATACAGGGGTGATGGTCTAGAAAAGTAATACAGATTTGAGCTAATATATTCCTGAAATATATTTTCATTCTGGGATTTCTTTCAGGAATTGATGAGGGAATTGTTTTCAATTTCCACTGATTCTAAGACACCAGAGATATTTTTGGTTTTTAAAATTAATTTATTTTTTTACAACTAAAATGCAAAGATAGTTTTCAACATTCATATTGTGGAAGATTTTGAATTCCACATTTTCTCCCTCCCCTCCTTCCCTCCTCTAGTCAAGTAATCTAATAGAACACCTGAGATTCTTTCAATTTCTACTTTGAGAAGTTTTATTTATCATTTCCTGAAATATGATGTCTTTTTTGCTCATAATTTTCAGGGAGTCCCATAATTATTAAATTATCTTGGGGCAGCTAGGTGGCACAGTAGATAGAGCACTGGCCCCGGAGTCAGGAGTCCCTGAGTTCAAATCCAGCCTCAGACACTTAATAATTACCTAGCTGTGTGACCTTAGGCAAGCCAATTAACCCCACTGCCTTGCAATAAACTAAAAAAAAAAAAATTATCTCACTCCTCTATCTATTTTCTAGATCAGTAGTTTTTCCTATATTTCACCTTTTATTTTTTCTGACTTGATTTTTTTTGTAGGTTTTTTTTTGTCTCAGGAGCCATTAGCTTAGTCAATTCTAATTTCTTTATTACATTTAATTTTATTTTTTTAAAAAGGTATCTTATTATGTAATTTTACTCTTTTATTTTTTACTTAAGGATACAATTTCTCTCTCAACACATTCAATTTTTTTTTCCAACATGAAAAACTCTGTTATGGGTGGATCTCATTCTTTATGATAAGTTCATCACAAAAGTTATTTCCATATTTTTCCACCTTTGCCATTGCTGATCGCAACTCCCTCCTTTCTTATTTCTCCACTACCATGTACTCGATTTTCTCTCTCCTTTCACTATGACTCTGCTGTAGGGTAGCTGAGTGGCACAGCAGACATTTCCCTGGTCCTGGGGCCAAGAAGCCCTGAGCCCCCATACCACCCCTTAGGCCCAGAATCCAACTGGCCCTGTGGTCCTGGGCAGGCCTTCCATTCCCAGCCCCTTGCAAGAAGTAAGAAAGAAAATGTGTTATATCTGGCCACTCTCCCCCCATGGTCCATCCTCTCCTTTATTCACATCCCCACCCCTTCCCCCTGCTCCCCCCTCCTTCTTACTCCAGATGTCTATACCCCATTGAGTATATTTGCTGTTTCCTCTCCTAGCCATCCCTGACGAGAGCAAAGTTTCCCTCATTCCTCCTTGTCTCCCCCCTTCCATATCATTGCAATAGCTCATTGTAATAAAAAAAAAATCTTATGTGAAATTATCTTGGACTATTCCCCCTCTCCTTTTTCTTTCTCCCATTCCATTTCCCTTTTTTTTCTATTGACTCCATTTTTACACCGTATTTTATCTTCTAATTCAGCTTTCTCCTGTGCTTCAACTATAAAAGCTCTCTCTACCTGCTCTATTAACTGAGAAGGTTCATATGAGTATTATCAGTGTCATTTTTCTATGCAGCAATACATGCAGTTCATCCTCATTAAATCCCTCATATTTCCCCCCTCTCCTCCAATCTCCATGGTTCACCTGAGTCCCTGTATCTGAAGATCAAACCTTCTGCTCAGCTCTGGCCATTCCAAAAGGAACCTTTGAAATTCCCCTGGTTCACTGAAAGGCCATATTTTTCCCTGGAAGAGGATATTCAGCCTTGCTGGGTAGTTCATTCTTGGCTGCATTCTAAGCTCTTTTGCCTTCCTGTATATTGTATTCCAAGCCCTACGAGCTTCCAATGTAGCTGCTGCTAAGTCCTGTGTGATCCTGACTGCAGCTCCACGATATTTTAATTGTGTCCTTCTGGCTGCTTGTAATATTTTCTCTTAGACTTGGGAGCTCTGGAACTTGGCTATAATATTCCTAGGGGTTGTTTTATTGGGATCTCTTTCTCTGGGGGATCGGTGGATTCTCTCCATTTCTATTTTGCCCTCTGCTTCTAGAATATCAGGGCAATTTTCCTGTAGTAATTCTTTGAAAATGATGTCAAGGCTCTTTTCCTGATCATGACTTTCAGGTATTCCAATAATTTTTAAATTATCTTTTCTAAGTCTGTTTTCCATATCAGTTGTTTTTTCAATGAGATATTTCACATTTTCTTCTAATTTTTCATTTTTTTGGTTTTGAAGTATTGATTCCTGATTTTTGTTAAATTCATCAATCTCCCTGAATTCTATTCTTTGTCTGAAGGATTTGTTCTCCTCAGAGAGTTTTCTTATCTCTTTTTCCATCTGGCCAATTTTGCTTTTTAAAGCATTCTTCTCCTCAATAACTTTTTGAACTGTTCTATCCATTTGACCTAAGCTGGTTTTTAGCATGCTATTTTCTTCAGCTTTTTTTTGGATTTCCTTGACTAAGCTGCTGACTTCATTTTCATGTTTTTCCTGCATCTCTCTCCTTTCTTTTCCCAATTTTTCTTTCAACTCCCTCATTTGATTTTCGAAGTCTTTTTTGAGCTCTATCATAGCCTGAGCCCAATTCCTGTTTTTCTTGGAGTCTTTAGATGCAGGAGCTTGTGCTTCCTCATCTTCAGACTGAGTATTTTGGTCCTTCTTGGGCTCATTTGCAAAATATTTCTCAATAGTCTTCTTTTTGTTTCTCTGCTTGCTCATTTTCCCAGCCTGGGCCTGGTTTGGGGTATTTCTTGAGCTTGTGGGACACTCCCACAAGGGTCTCAGTGTGTGAGGCTCTGTCCTCCCTCCTGTTCTGTGAATGACCATAAGTGGCCCCCTCTGCCAAGGGGCTGATGTTGGGGGGGGCTGCTGTTCTATGGGGGGGCCTAGACTGTGGTCAGGATCTGAATGTGGTCAGAGCCCCAGAGTCCTGTTTCAGGGGCAGAGGATAGAGCTAGGCAGTCTCTCTTCACTCCCCTCCCTCAGCTCAATGGGCTTATGCCCTGGGGGCTCCTGCTTATGGGCTCCACCTGCTTCTGTTTCCTGGATCAGGACTAGGGAAAGACCATGCTGCTTGCTGTGTGTCCAGATGGCTGGGCTCCAGGTGCTCCCTCTGGCAGAGGTCCCCTGCTGTTCCCCCACTTTGTGCCCGGTGCTCCTCGGGGTGCAGCTCAGGAGTCTCCCCCGCTGCTGTGAGCTGAGACTCCCAGCACCCCGGGGCTGCCTCCGGGAGGCTGAGGTTCTTTGGCTCTGGTGGGCCGCCCCTCCGACCCCGGGGAGCAGAGCCTTTCTGCTCTTTTCCAGGTTCCCTTGAGTAGGAGAACTGCCTCACTGGGTCCCTTTGTGGGTTCTGTCTCTCGAAAGTTTAGTTAGAGTCCTTAGCTGATGAATTTTATCAGAGAGCTCCTAAGACTCGATCCCTTCTTGTCGCCATCTTGGCCAGTCAATTCTAATTTTTAAGGAGTTATTTTATTTTCATCAGTGATGCTTTGTATCTCTTTTACCACCTGACCAATTCTTATTTTTAAGGAGATATTTATTTTTTTATAAACCTATCATTTCCTTTTTATAATTGACTTGCATAATTCACATTTTCCCCAATATTTCTCTATTGCTCTCATTTTCTTTAGTTATTTTTACCCTTTTAAAAAACAAAACTTTTTTTGACTCTTCTAGGAATTCTTGCTGGGATTGTGTTCATTTTTTGAGGTTTTGCTTTGTAGATATTTCCAAGGCATTGTCTTCTTCTGTGTTTATATCTTCAGTTTCCTTGTTACCATAATAACTTATTTTTGGTCAGGATTTTTTTTTGTTGCTGTTTGTTTATCTGTTTGCTCATTTTTCCAGACTTTGGACTTTTTTTGTTAGAGTTAGGCTCTGTTTGCTTCTGGGATATGGGGTAGGGAATATCTGGCCTAATATTCTCTTTTTTATATCCTTTTATTTTCACAGTTCAGTCGATTAGGTAAAGGGGAAGTCTAAAAGTTTTTAACTCTTCCAAAGTGATAAGATCCAAAAAAGACCATTCAGTACCCTCCTGGTTTGAGCTTTGCAAATTTCTGGGTCTATTGGATCTGTTGGCTTGGATGTAGTTGAGTTTCATTATATTGTTAGCCTTCTGGAAGGTTCAATAGATTTAGAGTGACCAAACCATTGTCTCCTCCTTGCTTTTGGTCTCCCCATAATGGTTTATTCCATTGCTAGTTTATGAGCAGGGCTAAAAGTTAGATCAAGTCTCCACTCTGCTTTTGGGCCACAAAGCTTTGGTTCTAAAACTTGTCTTGCTCCTTACACAGGTAGGACTTCTGAAGTCATGAAGGTAACTATCATCACTCCTCTTGACCTGGGGACACTGCCCTAGAACTGTGAAATGGTCAGGAAATCTGCCAGATAGTATCCAATCCTGCTCCCAGTGCAAGTACAAGGGTCTTCTGAGATCTCTTACTGCCAAGATTTTTTTTGGTCTCCTTTCCATCCCTGGGGACTGACATACTTTCTGACCACTGAAGTACTGCTCTCTTGACCAGACCCCATTCTAGTGTCTGCACATTTTTCTATCTGACTTCTTAAGTTTCCCTAGGCTGTAAAAAAAAAAAATGACTCACAATGACTTTCCTTAGCTTTCCCAATCAGAATTTGATTTGGTGTTCTTCCTAAGTTATTGTGGAGGAGATTATATCTTGACTCTGATATCTTGACTCCTCACCTGGAAAATAAAGATGGAGGGATAGAAGGACTGAAAGTCATTGTGAGGATGAAATGATAGATAGATAGATAGATAGATAGATAGATAGATAGATAGATAGATAGAGATTTACATACACATAAAAGATGGGGAAGAATATTGATATAAATACATATACAGACATATATATATATATGTATACACACACACACACACACACACACACACACACACACACACACACACAATGAGCCTCACCAAAGCAATATAGGCAACTACTATTCCCAAAGTGTATGTTTTCCCCATTTGCCATTTAGTTGTGAAACCACAGTCCAAATGGGAAATTATGTCAAACCAATTTCTCCTGTATACTAAACAAAAAACAATAGTGATAGAAGTTCTTAAAAGAACTTCTTTCAGTTGTTATCTTCCTCTTCATGGATTTTCCCTATGAGAGATAATACTAGAAACTCTTGGATTTTTGATCTAATAAAAAAAAGCACAACATCTTTTTCCACCTTAGCTATATATATGTATGTATCCTCTATCATGTCTTTCCCATCCAATCCACACCTCACAATGGTAGTCATGAAAACCCTTGGGTTACATGCAGTAAAGAATAGGAAGGTTCTTGGCTTCAACTTATCATGACAACCAAATTTGTCCCTATGAATTCCCCCCTCTAAATGTCTCAGAATGATATAGTCTACTCAGGTTTCATAGCAGACATTCTACTGTTTTTTTTTTTCCTCACTACTATTTTTGTGAAACCAACCCACTTGTAATCTTCCCCTCATAGGAGAAACTTTTAATTAATGCTTATGTGATGACTTGCGATGTCATTTCTGAAAGGCTTTTGATGTTTGGCACTGGTAACAGACTTTGGCAACAGCATCATCACCATTGAAAAAGACTGCAATCTTGATTCTTTGGCTTTAATTTGGCCTCACTGAATACAGAAACAGGCCTAGCGACATTTTCTCCACATGCCACTTTACACTAGCATGTCTTTAATCTTTCCAAAGTGGAATGACAATTAGTCACTTTCATTTTCTCCTAAAAAGTTCAATAGCGAAATGTCCCTTAGATTTTATCCAAGCTTCTTCCATTATGTTTGGATGAGTCACTAAATAGAAGAGGAAACCAATTCTAAGCAAAGGAATTATTCAGTAAGCACTTAACATGTCTTGCTTTGAAAGCATAAGCTAATGCATTGATAGTTTTTTATGGAATGAAAAAGGAACATTGACAATTTGAAGAGCTTATAGAGGAAGGTAACTAGGATAATGAGAATCCTAGAATTCATATGATAAGACCCACAACTGAAAGAACCAGAAATATTTAGCTCAAACAATAGGCATCTCAGTAAGGGCCTAAAATAATAATTATGCCTAGAATTTATATAGTACTTTATATATAGTTCACAAAGTATTTTACATAAGACAACTCTTCTCATCTTCCCAATAACCCTGTGAGTTAAATGCTATCATTATCTCCATTTTACAGATAAGAAAACTGAGGCAAACAGAAGGGAAATGACTGGCCCAGGGTCACACAGATAATCATTGTCTAAGGTTGGTTTTGAATTCAGGTTTTCCTAAGTCCAGGTACACTGTGTCACGCAGCTAATCATTGTCTGAGGTTGGTTTTGAATTCAAATTTTCCTAAAAAGATATACGGTGTCACCTAGTCACATGACTGCACCATTATGTGAAAAAGGTCTTGTTCTGCATGGCCCTACAGAAGAGGGCAGAAGGAATGAGGACAAGTAAGAAAAAAGATGTCAGATCCCTATCAAGCAGAACTTCCCTACAATTAAGCTGAGCTGTCACTGAAAATTACTTAAAAGGCAGGTTGGATGGCCACTTGCTAATAATGCTTAAAGGTGCTCTTGAAAGGGCATTGGTCTGAAAATCTAAAAGCTTGGGTTCTAGTTTTCATTACTAGTTTATCTTGTGACCTTGCATAAATTGTCTTCCTAATTGGATCTGTTTTTTTTTTTAATCTTTATAAAGAGGGTTGAATAAAACAACATCTAAGATTCCTTTCTGCTATGACATATTAGATTTTGTGAATGATCCTTCAAATCCTCTAGACTTTTTGTCTATTTTTAACCTTTTTTTTGAGTCATGGATCACTTTGGCAGCCTAGTGAAGACCCACTTCTCACAATAATGGTTTTATGCATAAAATGAAATACAGATTATAACAGAATTTATAATACAATTTATAATACATTTATAATACAATTATCCAAATATTTATGGAACCAGCTAAAAAATCCTTGCCCTAGTCCTATGTTGACTTGTAAAACTCAGACATTGGTTCAGAAATTAGGAGGAACAAGGAAAAGAAATTGTCTTCTCAGGTCAAAGTTTAATGTCAACTATAGGATTCTGTGTTCTATAAATAGTTATTAGCATAACAAAGGAAAAGAATTGATGATAGTTTTAGATTCATTACTCACACGGCTTTCACATCTTTATCTTCAAAGGTACTAACACTGCCACTGGCTACCATCTATATTTGCAACTGTGACTGAACAAAGACCTTCCCAGAGAAGAGAAGAACCCTCCCCAATGTATTCTTAGAATAGGACCTTCCCATGGAATAAGTGCTAGTCAATCTGTCAATAAACATTTATCATGGATAAGATACAATCCAAGCAGAGATGATACAAAAAGGCAAAAGACCTTCTTTGCTCTCAAACAGCTCGCAATCAAATGAGGAGGTACATGGAAGGTATTTCTGAAATGGGACTCTGCTACAAGATACATTAGCAGAAGGGAATTCTTGGAATGGAATAACTGCTGTTTACTTGCAAGTCTCAAATCTTGGCTTCCAAAAGAAAAGGATGATTTTCTGTTGGTTGTGTTTTCTGAGGCATGGTGGGTATGCCTCAGTGTATCCTGAAAGTACTTGCCCTACTCTTACCAAGTCAGTCCTTAGCCTCTCCAACTCACAACTTTGAATAACTACTCTTTAACATACATATATATATATATATATATATATATATATATATATATATATATCCCACCCAAATCATATTACAATAAGCATTGTAATTGTGGCTGACACAACTATTATGGAGTGGAGCTTATGCAAGAAGAATATTAGGTTTTTCACATAAACCCAAATTGTACTAGGCCATTCATGCTAAAAATTAAAGATGAGGCTGAAAAATTGGAAAATGGAAAACTGATAAAAAACATAAAATTCAGGCCAATAACCTGCTGCTATAATTTAGGACTAAAGAAGAAAGTCAGTGGTTGCCATAGATCTGATTTTTTGACAACAGGAGAGGTTAACATCCAATTTAATACAATTACTAACTACCATAAAAGTCAAAAGGACTCATATAGGACAAAGGAAACATAGTATATACTTTTCTATGTACGTCATAGAAGTTAAAAAGATTCATATAGTATAGACTTGGTCTTAAAGAGCTTACAAACTAGTCATCACCACCAGCCAATTTCAAATCTAACCCTTTTCCCCTCATGTTTTCCTTTTATCTTTCTCCTTGCCCCAGGGAGTCTCAGGATCCATCTGGTCTCTTTGAGAGTTCACGTAGATTAGACAAATCAAGCTCTATTATTTTTACGATATGGAGATCCACCAGGTCTCCATTTGTACTGACTCCACACTCCATCACCCAATTTAATGTCTTCTAAGAATCTCTGACCCTTACAATTTGCAATGCAACCGGAACCTTACAACTTTCAAGTTTTCCCAGTCAATCATGAATGAAGCTGAATTTCTTTAAGTATTTTCTTTTATATGTAATCCTTAAATTTTATTTTCATTTGTAAACCCCCAATTAAAGTGTGAGAGTTCCTTGGGAGTTGGGAGTTGCCTTGCTTTTTTTGTTATTTGTATTTCCAACACATAGCCACAATGGTAAATGATTAGTAATTTTTTTTCATTCATTATATGGGATGAAAAGATATCTATACAAAACTTTGATATAAAGAAGATGAATGTCCCAAAAAAGTCAAAGCAAAAGACTATGAGAAATTTGATAAGGAAAAAACTGTTATAAGTTAAAGGTTTGGGAAAGGGCAGGGAGGTGACATCAAGGACCTGGACTTGGAAAGGTAAAAGGCTGGGAAAAAAGAATGGACATTCCAGGAATGGAAAAATAGGTGAACAAAGGCACTAAGACAACAAAAAACAGGGCAAGAATGAAGGGTACAAAAGTAGCTGGAGCCAGGGGCATGCACAAAGCATCACTTTGGTCTAAGCATTCCCTGGTAAGTATACCCAATGGCCCTTTCTCTTCCGCTTGAGGGAAATACCACTGGCACTGCTCACACCAAGTATGTACCCAAACACCTGGCCCAATCTCTATGAATACTCACATTCTACTGAGGCTATGACTACAGCATAGAGTATATTCAGAGACTTTCTCAAAGGAGGAAGACCAAAGGGGACTATGACTATCAGTCCATGGGATTGGATGGGACACAAGGGTAGAATTTTAAGGGAAACACAAACCTAAACACTGACAGTGTAACAATCTTACTATGGAAACTCTCTAGGTATAATTCTATACTTAATAAAAATGTGGTATCATGGGCATACTATATTCTAGCTGACTAAGATAATGAGGCTGAGCTGGAAATGTTAAGTGAGATAAAGGAAGCTACAAAATTAGGCCAGGGAGTAATAATGGTGAACTTCATTTAACCAAACATAGATAGGAAGACTTTCCCACTGGGATAAAATGGAGTAATAAAGGTTTTTGTATAGGATGTTCATTGATGCACACAACAAATGAGAGAATATAGTGACAAAGGGAGTAGAATGGAAAGGGCACTGAATTTACAGGCAGCTAATCTGGATCTACAAAACAATCCAGAGCACTAGCTCTGGAATCAAGAAGACTCATCTTCATGAGTTCAAATCTGGACTCAGACACTTTTTAGCTGTGAAACCCTGGGCAAGTCACTTAATACTGTTTGCCTCAGTTTCCTCATCTATAAAATGTGCAAGGAAAGGAAATAGCAAACCATTCTAGTATCTTTGCCAAGAAAACTCCAAATGAGGTCACAGAAGAGTCAGATTCACCTGCAAAATTATTGGAAAAAAAGAAAAGTCCAGGTTCAAATCATAGGTTCACCATTTATTAGATATTGCCTAAACTTAAGCATGAAATTATCAATTTGTAAAATGGGGTTAATATTTATGTTACCTACCACCAATGCTACAGTGAGAATTTGTGGAAAGAACTGAGGTTATTTAACTTAGAAACAAGATTTAGAGATTCATGCAATACAGTCATGTGCAAGAGTGTTTTAAAATTGCTCCTATTTGGAAAAACTGGGATCAGTGTGTAAAAATGGTAAAGAGGCAAATATAGGCTTCTGAATTCCAACGAAGGATCTTGCCACTGGGGAAATTCAATCAGATCATCACTGAATGTGCAAGACAACATATATATGATGTCATGGTCTTCTTCAAATATAAAGGACAAGTACCATATTACTACTACTACTACTACTACTACTACTACTACTACTACTACTACTACTACTACTACTAGAAATTTTCTCTACAAATAAATCCTAGATGTCAATTAGAAGTCATTCATATTTCACCTAGTCCAAATCATTCTTGAAAACACAAAGTCACCTAGCCTTCATTTGAAAATATCTATTTAGAAGGAACCTATTTATCAGACAACTAGGCATAGTGGATAAACTACCAGCCCTAAAAACTATAAAGACCTGAGTTCAAATTCAGTTTCAGACACTTACTAGCTGTATAACCTGGGCAAGGCACTTAACCTCTGTTTGCCTCAATTTTCTCAACTGCAAAATAGGAATAAATAATAGCACTCACCTCTTAGCGTTATGAGGAATAAATGAGGTAATCTTTGTAAAAGACCTTTGCAAACTTCTGAAATACACCAGGTGCTATATAAATGCTTATGCCTTTCTCCTTCCCTTACCCTACCTCCAAAGATAGCGCATTTGCTTTTTGATAACTCTAATTATACATATATTTCCTTTCTAAGAAGAGTCACAATAAGATGGCAGCTAATCTCTTCAAAGAAGCAAATAGAAGAAACAAAGAAGTTGATTTGATCATGTAAAATCAAAGCCTACAAAAACCATCATATAATGGGTCACTTGGCATGTGCCCTTGCAGGAATCACAACAAGCATAAACCAACAGAGCATGAGGAGGATCATTGTTTATATACCATGTCTCTTGCAGAGAATAAATTAAAAGATATTCTAGAAAGAACCTGACAAGATTCTCCTAAGTCAATAATTACTTTGGTTTGTAAAATATTTTACATACATTATCTCCATAGAACCTCATACCAACGCTGTGAATTAAATGGTATAGGTATGAGTATCCCCAATTTACAAATGAAGAAACTTAGGCTTAGAAATGTTAAGTGACTTGCCCATGGTCACACAGATAGCAGACTACATTCATTAGACATAAACACTACTTTCAAGAGACTTGGTAAAATGTGAAAATAGGCACAAAGGAAGATGGTGGGGAAAAATGCACTGGAAGGATCTTAATGTGTCCTCTTCAGACTTAGATAAAAGACTTGTTAGATAAATCTATCCAAAAAATAAAGAAGGTGGAAAAAATCAAGGATCTAATATCAATTTAGAAAATTTAATTATTAGAGAAGTCAAATGACTACTAAATGAGAACTGAAAAAAGTATACATAACAGTATAGTGTTCATTGCACTTTACAAAAACTAACCAAGTGCTACAGCATAAAAGTTCATTAAACAGATTCAAGAAAGCATAAATACTAATTATAAATCATGGAACCCTAACATAAGAAAAAGTATAATCAATAAAAATAATTTAAATAAAGGATTCTAGCTTAAGTGGAAACTAAAGCATATAATCCTAAAGGCTATGTGAGTCAAACAAGGCATAGAAATAATTTTATCAAAGAAAATTACAATAAGAACACAGTCAAAATCTTGGGATATATCTAAAGCAGTCATTAGGAGAAAATTTGTATAATGAAACACTTCCATAAAGAGAGAAAGAACAGACCAATGAACTGGATTTGTATCTAAGAAAATGAAACAGCAGCCTTTTTTATAAAAAAGAAAGTCACACTAAATGCAAAATAGAGTTCTAAAAATAAAAAACAGAGATAAGTAAAATAGAAAAAAATCATAAAAATCACTTAACATCTGTCTCAAAAAATAAACTATCAAAGAATTTTCTTTATTAGAAAATTGAGATTCCATAGAATAAATAATAAAACATTCCTCATCCTACCAGGATAGAATATTATCTACATGGTCAGATACAATCACAGTATTGTTGTGTTTCTTTGTCACAAGTGAAGGTTCAGTCTGGAGAAGTCTGCTGAAACAGATATGTGTGTGTAAAGAAAAAAAACACCAATAAAATGAATTTCAAACAATGAATATGGGGTTGCTTCCATGTCATAGCAATGACCTTTGTTAATATGTGTACAAATGGCTATGTATATTTTCAAAAAAAAATATTTTTCAGAATTTTTTAAAAGTTGACATAATCTATGAATTATTTAGAAACTTACAAGAAGAGGATCAGAAAGTACTAAATATAATGAGTTATAAACAGCAAGTCTCTCCCTAGTCAATCCATACTCCATTTAGTCACTAAAGTGGTTTTTCTAAAGCACAGATTCAATCATTTCACCCTCTTATTTAAGTGGCTCCCATTGCCTACAGGATCAAATACAAAATATTCTATTTAATATTAAAAACACTTCACAGCCTAGACCGCACATACCTTTCCAGTTTTCTTATACCTTATTCTGTATTCTTTGATCAGGGTCATTGATTTCTTGACAATTCCTCAAACAAGACTCTTATCTCTCAGCTCTTGACATTTTCCTCAGTTGTCCTCTATGCCTGGAATGCTTTCCCTCTTCCCCTTTTCCTACTGAGCTCCCTAACTTTCTTTAAATTCCAACTAAAATACCTTCTTTTTTTTTGGTATTTGCAAATCAAGGGGGTTAAGTGATTTGCCCAAGGTAATACAAGATCTAAAATTATATTATAAAGCATCTGTCATCAAAATTGTTTGGTGGAACAGTGTAATAGACTAGGTGCAAAAGATAGCAGGAAATTTCTATAATAATTTGCTGTCTAATAAACCATAGACTCCAACTTCTAGCATAAGAACTCACTCTTCCATTAAAAACTACTGGAAACAAATCCGACCTCAGACACTTAATAATTACCTAGCCCTGTGGCCTTGGGCAAGCCACTTAACCCCACTGCCTTGAAAAATCTAAAAAAATAAAAAGTAAAAAAAAATAAAAACTACTGGAAAAATGACAGAAACTAAGCATAGACCAACATCTCACAACCCTATAAAATGGTAAGGTCAAATTTGGTACAGGATTTAGACATAAAAACTAATACTATAAGACAATAAGGAGAACAAAGAATAGTTTATTTGTCAGACCCATGGAAAGAGGAGCAGTTTATGAGCAAAGAAAAGATAGAGAACATTATAAAAAAAGCAAACTGGATTGTTTTGATTACATTCAATTTAAAAGGTTTTGCCCAAAATACCACTGCAACCAAGATTAAAAGGAATGTAGTAAGCTTGGAAACAAGTTTTACAACTAGTGTTTCTCATTTCTAAAATATCTAGAGAACTGAATATTAAAAAAAACCAAGTTATTCCCCAATTGACAAATGGTTAAAGGATATGGAAAGACAATTTTCAGATGAAGAAATGAAAACTATCTATAGTTTTATGAAAAATTGCTCTTAATCATTACTAACTAGAGAAATACAAATTAAAATAACTCTGAGGTCCCACCTCACACCTCTCAGATTGGTCAATGACTAGAAAGGAAAATGATCAATGTTGGAGGGGATATGGGAAATCTGGGACACTGATGCATTCTTGATGGAGTTGTGAACTGCTCCAGCCTTTCTGGAGAGAAATTTGGAATTATGTCCAAAAGACAATAAAAAAATGTGCATACCCTATGATCTAGCAATATCTCTACTGAGTCTATATCCTAAAGAGATCATGAAAAAAATTCATGTAAAAATTCCACGTGTACAAAAATATTCAAAGCAGATTTTGTTGTAGTGGCAAAGAACTGGAAATTGGGAGGATGCCCATCATTTGGGGATTGACTGAACCAATTGTAGCGTATGTAATGTGATAGAACACCATTGTTCTAGAAGAAAAGATGAGGGATGGGACTTCAGAAAAGTCTGGAAAAACTTGAATGAACTGATGTTGAGTGAAATGCAAAGAATCAGAAGAATATTATACACACACCAACAACAACATGGAATGATGATGGTCAACCATGATGGACTCGTCCACTCCATCAGTGCAATGATCAGGGACAATTTTAAGGGATCTGTGATGGAGAATGCCATCTGTATCCAGAGAAGAAACTGTGGAGTTTAAATGAAGACTTACAAGTATTATCTTCAAATTTTAAAAGTTATCTTCGGTATTATATCTTTTTTTCTCTTTCTTCCATTTGGATCTGATTCTTCTCTCACAATATCCATGGTTAGCATGGTTATAAAGGTAGAGCCTATATTAGATTGCTTTCTGTCAGGGGGAGGGGAGAGGGAAGAGAGGGAAGAGAGGGAAGAAGAAAAATGCAAAACTCAAAACCTTGCAAAAAATGATTGGCAAAAACTACCAATGAATGTCATTAAAAAAAACAAAATATTAAAAATAAAGTTGGAGAAAGGTCAAAGATATTGAAAAAGGTCAATTTGCTTTAGAAATTGAGAAATCACTGGCAACCTTAGGAAAAGGTTCATTATAGCAGTGGGATAATAAGAAAATAAAAGCAGCTAACATTTAAACAGTACCCACTATGGGACAAGCACAGTCCAATTATTCTCATTTTATAAAGATAAGTATATGGTTAAACAGTTCCAACTGGTGTAGATGACTCTAAGGAATTTAGCAATGAAAAATAAGAGAGATATAGGACAATAGCTTGAGGTGATGGTCAGGTCAAATGAAAGGTTGGGTTTTTTAATCATTATTATTATTGTTGTTGTTGTCGTTGTTCAAAGAACTGAAGAGAATTACATGTGTTTGTAGGCATCAAGGAAAGAACTGGCAGACAGGGAGTTATTGAAAAATTAAAAAGAGAATACAGTGCCTCCCTGGACAAGATTCCCTGAAGGGATGAGACTGAACATTATCAAAGGCACAAGTTACAAGATCCCAAGGCTAAAAAATTCAACCTCATTTTTTGGGACCAGAGAAGACTCAAAGAGACCTGGTTATAGTGCAGAGAAATTTTAGAGCATCACAAAAAAAAGGAAAGCAAAGGTGATGATAACAGATAACCTCAATTTTCTCTGTAAAGGAGAAGTTGGCTGCAAAGAAAAAATGGAATGAAAATAGTATCAGAGCCTTAAGTAGAGATTTGCAAAATCTGCTGCAAGAAACATGGAAGATTAAAAGGAATAGCATGAAGCAGTGAAGGCTCAATAAAAACTAGTTAGTATTCATTTGTAATGAACCAACCAGATATGGTGGCATACATCTGTAATCCTGCTATTGGGGAAACTGAGGCTTGTGATTTGCTTTAAGTTAAGAAGTTCTGAGCTGTAGTAAACTAAGCTGACCAAGAACAAATGATAACTTTAAGATCAGCATGGTGGAGCCTCTATGATCTGAGGACCACCAGACTACCAAAGGAGGGATGAGCTGGCTCACACTGGGAAAACTGAGCAAATCCAGACCAATCAGTAATGCAATTGGGTCCATAAGTGGCCACTGTAATTCTATCCTTGGTGAGATAGGCAGATTCAGCCCCCCAAAAAGAAATGCATCCAGTCAACATTGTTAGAAGACTTTTTCCATCAGCATTTGATATTTAGAATATAATGGTAGAAGGGTAAGGGTGATCCACTACTGGGAAATGGAAACATAGTAAGAGTAGGAAGACCAGAAAACAAGAGTGGATAACAGTGTATAAATTTATCAATGATAGAATCAGGACTATGATGGAGAAATGAAGCCAGAAAAGATTTGATGGGCTGAGAGAAGAGGACTAGAGATTGAGGTAAAAACATGGAGTATGTTTTTGAGAAGGGCAGAGGGAGAAATGAAAGAATTGATGTAGTCAGCATAGAGAATTTCTGCACTCAAATCCAGTCTACTCACTTGCCATGGCATCATCTCCCTAATGTCTTCTTCCAAAACAAAGGATAAATATCATCAAATTCAGAAAGAAATAATAGGATAAGGGAATAGAGTGGGGGGAGAGGAGGATAAGAGAGGGATTCTCAGAGTCTTAGACTCTTAGAAAGGTGGGCACAAGTAGTGGGTACAAGTAGAAAAGTGAGAAGACACAGGGTAAAAATTGAGAGGGCTAGTGAGGAAAAATAGGAAGGAGGGAAAATAAAACAAATAATTACAGCTTAGAATGTAAATGGGATGAATTTGCCCATGAAATGAAAATGGATAGCAGATTAAAAATTTGAATTAGATAATTTGATACTTTAAGGAAACAAAATAAAAATAAGAGATACACACAAAGATAAAATAAAAGTCTGGAGTAGAATTTATTATGTAAAAAAGCATGGATAGAAATCATGATTTCAGACAAAATTAAAGTTAAAATAGATTTAATCAAAATAGGAAAGTAGAGAAACTATACTGTCAACAATATTACTTAATATTGTTTCAAACCATTTAAAATAACCAGACAGTATTTTCAAATTTTAAAATTTGTTTTATGTTTTATGACGTTTTTCCCTCTCATGGATTTTTCCTCATTTTGTTTTGATTCCTCTTTCACAACATGACTAATAATATTAATGTACATATATAATCTATATCAGATTACTGGCTGTCAATGGGACAGGGAGGGAAGAGAGGAAGGGAGAAAAATGTGGAACTCAAAATCTTATTGAAAAAAAAGAATGATGAAAATTAGCCTTGCATGTAATTTGAAAAAATAAATAAATTTAATAATTAAAAAATCAAAAGATCAAGAATTTCAAAAGTCCAAGGAAATTAAGATGAAAAGGAAGGAGATTTAGCAGTAGCAGACTTTTAACCCATATTGTAATATGAAATAATAGTTAAAATATACCATATTGTAATATGAAATAATAGTTAAAATATAAAATGGATACTTTTTATTATTTTAAATTAAATTTTTTGGCATAAATAAAACTACTATAGCCAAGAAGGAATGCAGAAAATTAAAGGAAACTTTCATGGACAATCTCTCAGATAAAATGTAATTATGATGGAACATTGCTATGATATAGGAAGCAATTAGTTGGTTGATTTAGAAAAGCATGGAAAGACTTGAACCTATGAAAGAAGATGTTATCCAGGGACAGCTAGGTGGCACAGTGGATAGAGCATTGGCCTTGGATTCAGGAATACCTGAGCTCAAATCTGGCCTCAGACACTTAATAATTACCTAGCTGTGTGGCCTTGGGCAAGTCACTTAACCCCATTTGCCTTGCAAAATCCTAAAAAAAAAAAATGTTAGCCACATCCAGAGAAAAATCCTAATGAGGATTTTTCAAATGACTCCATCTTTAGTTAACATTTATTAGGCTGATTATACCAAACCCTGGGAAATGACAGAGTCTCCTCAAAATCAGCAACCAATTGAAAGAGATTGGTAGTGACACACAAAAATCCAAATGCAGATAGGCAGTTCAGCCAGTTAGTCCTAAAACACATATAACTTGAATATGAATAACAAATGGAAAATGATCTGGGCCCTGAGAAAAGAAAAAGAAGAACTGAGTTGGACAACATTTGAGAAACTGCAGAGTATTATCAATGATTCCAAGTTGCTTTCTGCCTCAAAAGCTATGAATTATCAAATCACTATTTTTTTCCAAAAATGAACCATGATTAGAAATCCTATAATAGCACAATCTCAGAAACATAACCATGGTCTCACAAAGAATAAAGGAAAAATGCATGGTAGGTGTTAACTAGGCTACGTGAAACTTCATCTGGCATGAACTCAACGCCTAAGTTCCCACCTCTGGATATCCTAACTTAGCAATTCTTTACTAAAATGTGGCACTCAAACCTGAATGTGATACTCAGAGTATAGTCTGACTAGGACAGGCAAAGTATGGGAGGATGATCACCTCCCCGGTTGCCTCTAGAGCACCAGCCCTGGAGTCAGGAGGACCTGAGTTTCAATCTAGCCTCACAATTTGACATTTACTAGCTTTTTGATCTTGGAAAGTCTCTTATGACTGATTATCTTGCATCCAGGGCCATCTCTAGTCATCCTGATCCATATCTGGACACTGGACCCAATTGGCTCTGGAGGAGGATGTGAAGTCAGTGACTGAGCACAGCCCACTTCACTCAAATCCAATTCAGGTGCTTGTCATGGCATCATCTCTCTGATGCTATGGTCTTCTTCAAGAAGGAAGAACAAACATCTTCACTGGCTACCATCACAACCCATTTCTGACAATGTCCTTCAAGACAGTGAGGCAAGGAAGCTAAGTGGATAGAATGCTGGACTTTGAATTGGAAAGATCTGAATTCAAATTCGACCTAAAACACTAGCTGTGTGACACTAGGCAAGTCACTTAACCTTTCTGCCTCAGTTTCCTCATCTGTAAAAATCAAGGGGCAGGATTTGATGATTCTATGAACTGTGGTATAACAGAAAGGGCACTGGCTCAGGATTCAGAGGACCTGTGTTCATATCTCACCTCTGGGTAACTGGAACCTATCCATGTCATCTTGGGTGTTTTTCTATAACCCTACTACTTATCTTGGTTATCAACTCTTTATTAGCCATTTTTGGTTCTGTCTTTTACATTTCAAAGATAATTCTCCCTAGCAGAGAAAACAGAAGGAAAATAAGAGATTAAAATTTTCTATCTTCTATCCCTCTTGTCATATTGATATTAGTTCCATTCATCCTAAGCAGCAATTCTCTCCCTTCTCTGACTTTTCTCTTCCTTCAGAAAGAGCTAAATTAGAGCTCTTTCTCTAGCTTTTAGCTTTGTTTATGAGTCTAACTTCATCTTGAGCTTTACTCAATTTTATTCTTCTAGAATCATGCTATCATTTTGTATCCATTCATTTCTACCTACCTCTTTCTTTCATTGAAGTTGTGATAAACAAGACATAGAGGGGGGGGAGGGAATAAGCATATATTAAGCACCATTGTATACTGAATACTGTGCTAAGTGCTTTACAAATATTAGTTCATCTGAGCCTCACAGTAACCCTATAAAATAAATGTAATTATTATCCTTTTTACAGTTGAGAAAACTGAGGCTAGCTATTTGCTCAAATTCATAAGCATTTGAGGCTAGATTAGAACTCAGGTCTCCCTGACTGCAAGTCAAGCTTTCTATCCATCTTAGCTGACTCAATAACTTATAAACCCAAGAACATAAAACTATTAATGTAGGACCTGCAATTTGATAAGATCTGCTGAGAAAACAGGAAATCAGTCTAATGGAAATCAGGTTTATACTAGCATCTTCCACCACATAGCACAAATAAACTCTAATTGAATAAGTAATCTAAAATATTAAAGGACACATTTTAAAAACTGGACTAAAATAGAATGAGGCATTTCCTCTGGCTGAAGGAAAATTTCTTAACCAAAGCATCTACATGACGCATAACCTCTGTGAACGTAAAAAGATAAAATAACTTATTTTAATTATATAAATTTTAAAGTGTTGATGTGAATGCAATCGATGCAGGCAGATGTAAAAAAGTAAGGAAAAAAAACTCTCCATCAAATGTCTATGACATAATAAAGTTCAATATCCAAGATGTAAAAGGAAATGGCACTAATGTATAAAACCAAGAGCCACCACAAAAAAAGACAAAAAAACATGAAAAGTTGTCAAAAGAATTATAACTGTCTATAACTATTAAAAATTATCTAGTGGATAATAAAAGAAATGCAAATTCTTTAAAAAATCTGCCATTTTATTTCACATCCAGGTAACCAAAATATCAATAAGCATGTTTTTAAGCAAGAACTGGGTGACAGACCCTTTGCTAAATGGAAGACAATGGGTACATATGGAAATACATAGAGAATAAGCATAAGGTAGTTAAATATATGAATGTTTGGGAGGGAAGACAATCAATTGACTGAATTAGGAAAAAAAAACCTTAATGAAGAAGTATTCCTGAGCTGAGTCTTGAAGGGAACAATGTCTTCTATGTATTCTCTTCCTCTTGAAAATATAAACTCCTTCCTAGAAGGGATTATTTCACGACACACAAGTGTTTCACTAGCACATAGTAACAATTTGATTTGATTTTTTGATTGAATGAGTGCCTTCCAAGCACGGGAGACCAGATAACCCCAAAGCATGAAGTTAAGAGATAGAATACTATGTATGAGGAAGAGAGAAGACCAGTTTGGCTTTGACCACGAAGAGTTCAGGAAGAACAATATGTAATGAATCTGCAAAGATGTCATTATTTAAAGGGTTTTAAGCCAAATGGAAAAGTTTAAACTTTATCAATATTATGGTCAGATGTTTATTTAAGGACAAACACTTTAGAGGAAGAAGGACAGCCTTGAAAGAAGAAGATCAATTAAGGAGATGCTTCCATAGTCCAGTTCTAGGGTTGTGAGAATGTGAGTAGAAAGAATCAGATTTAAGAAATGTTGTGAAGATAGAAGCAGCAAGAGTTGGCAACTAACTAGATATGTGCAGTGAGGAATAGTGAAATGTAAAGAACAATGTTGATATTATAAACCTGAAAGCTAAGAAAAACAGTGGTCTCCTTGCCAGATAGAGAATTTCATTAAAGGGATGAGTCGGGGGGTGCAAGGTATTGTGTTATAATGTTCCATTTGAAATTTTGAAATCTCTGCAGAACATCCATTTTAAAACATCCAAGAGGCAAAGGGTTATATGGGACTAGAGCCCAGAAGAGACTAAAAAGATCATAAAAGATGAAAATAGTCAGCGTTGTAGGAGTTGAAGGAAGACAGGCCTACATATATTTTGGTAAAAGTGCAAAATTGTGCAATAATTCTTGAAAATACTTTGGAGCTATGCAAAAAAATTTCCTTTTTCAAACTACCAAGTAAATACACTAAGGAGATCAAAGATAGAAAGACCCGGGGCCACTAGGAATTCCGGAGCACTGGCCCTGGAGTCAGGAGTACCTGAGTTCAAATCCGACCTCAGCCATTTAATAATTGCCTAGCTGTGTGGCCTTGGGCAAGCCACATAACCCCATTTGCCTTGCAAAAACCTAAAAAGAAATTAAAAATTTTTTAATTTTTAAAAAATTAAAAATAAAATTACTCCCATCATCTATAGCAACATTTTTTGTAATAAAAAAGGACTAGAAAGAGTAAATGTCAGTCAAATAGCAAATTACTATACCAGAGTTCTTAATCTTTACTATGGAAATCTGATAAAATCTCTGAATGCTTTTTTGGAATGTTTATATATGAATAAAATAGAATTATACGGGAAAGCAATTTACTGATTAAGTTATCAAGACATAAAAATAAATAAATACATGGACCCCATTCCTCACATGTAGATGAACATAATGGAGAACTATTGAGTTCATAATAAATGACAAGCTTGAAGAATTCAAAGAATCATGAGATCTGTAATCAGAATTCTTAATAACCACCAAATAAACCAAAACCATTAAAAGGCAGTCAAATCCATCCGAAGACAATTTGGAATTCTGCTGAGTAACTATGACTATACCCTTTGGCCTAAAGAATCCACTAGTAACTAAATCCACTATATACCCTATCAAAGTCCAGAAATATAAGGTTTTCATATAGCACTGTTTACAATATCAAATAACTGAAAACAAAGCAGATAACCATCAGCTGGGAAATGGCAAAAACAAACTGTGATACATGAATGTAATGGATAATTACTGTACTAGAGTAAATAATGAATATAAAATTACAGAAACCATGGGAAGAGTATTATGAATTGATGTGAAATAAACAGAATCAGGAAAAGCATATACACTGATCCTACAACAATGTAAAATTGAAAGAATGACAAAATGTATTACCAAGCTTGACTGCAGAGAGACCAAAAAATAATTGTCTTCCTTTTTTTTTTAACAAAGGTTAAAAACAGACATTGGCTGTTGAGTTGAGATGTGAATTTTATTGAACTGATTTCTTTTTCCTTTTTTTAATCCTTTAGATTAGAGACAGAAAATGGGGAGAAGATAATATAAAAATAAAACATATCAATAAGAAAATTTTAAATGTTAAAAAGTCAGCTGAACTCTGCCTAACTAATAACTAATTTTGGCCCCAGAAAAGAGAGATAAAATATATTTACCAAAGTAAAGAGTGGGAAACTTCAGAGTTAGAATGTTGGACATGCAGAAAGATGTAGTAGCTATGTTGATTAGATTTGTTTAACTGTTCTTTTATATGCTACAAGAGAAAACTCAATATGGAGATGGGGATAATATCAGAAAATGATTTAGGCATCAATAAGACTTTAAAACTTAAAATAAAATTCAAGTCAATTGATGGTTTCTGGATAACTACTATGAACTCTTAAGACAAAAAGCTTCCTATTCCACTTTTTGCTGTTTTTTTTCTAGAATTTTAATTCAAGAAATCCTACCCATCTATTCTTTGAACTTTTTTTAAATCTACTATCAAAAACATCTAGGATACACATCAGACTGATTTTCTTTCTCTATCAGAATTTTTCAGATGAAGTTGTGTTTTCCCTTACAAGATTCCTATTAGTTTGAGAGACTCAGAAAGGATAGGTTTGGGGAACCATTGCTGGTTCCTCCACTTTTTGAAGAATTAAATTATTTTAATGCTAATCAATTTATTAGTATCTCTGCTTTGGGGAAAAGATAACAAGATAATTGTAGTCTCCCATCAATATTGTTTTCAGTCTCTCTACTGGGCTTATAATCTATTTTCTCAACTCCTCATCTATTTTCTTTTTTCTGTCCAAGTGGTCTGTAGCTTCTTTTTTGCCTCCTTTGATCTTCCTCTAAATGCTATACACTAGTGGTTTTCATTTAGTGATTTATAAACTAAAAATTCCCCAAGGAGATTCACAATGATTAGCCAAGGGGGTTGTCCTAAAAAATTCTTCAATAACTATTTAAGCAGTAAACAATTGCCCAGTTGTATTATAAGAATGTCTCTTCTATAACAGCAAGCATATGAATCATTTAAACATTACAGATTTATTTCTGCAGCAATTCCAAATCATCATGATTATAAGCACAGTAATCTCAGAGTTCATGCAACAATCTCATCAAACCACTTCTAATTAAGTGCAACTTGGACTTGTATTTTATCAACCTGTCATCAAATTGTTTACAAACCACCATTAAAGCACAAACTGATTCTGAACTGTTGGTCAGACACTTGCACATGGCCTCCTATGCATTCTATATACTTCCTTAGAGAAGTTCCCTTTTTCCCTTCTAATACCCTATAATTATATTTCATTTACAGTACACTCATTATATCAAGATACTACAAGTGTTTGCATTTTTACAGTACCAATATCAGACTATATGAAAACATAATTGCTAAGCATGTGCAATGAATTAAGATCTGATTTACCTTATCTGTTATCCATCCTTTATCACTCTGTTTTTAGACATCAGTGATCCTAAGTTGTAGCGCTGCTCACTTCTTTTTCTTTGATTTTGTCTCCTGGTGAATTTCTAGTCATCTGCAGTGCTATTCTTTGATTGACATGGAAGCTATTTTCTATAGTGACTATACATAAGCAGTTTTCTCTCCCTTCCTTTTAGTTTAAAGATTTATGATTGTATTTTCAATCTCTAGTAAAATACATCCTTACCAGTCTTTGTATGGTTCACATCAACCTTGACTAGGAGCCTATTATTCTTTTATTTTAAGACATGTTTCAAAAAATCCAAATCCCATTTATCTGACAGTATCTTCTTAATCAGCTGCTCACTCCCAGAATCTTTTTCTTTCAGACCTCATCTTCAATCAGTAGCAATGATTAAGAAAATACCTAAGTGCCCTCATAGTCTAGATTTTTGTTCAGTCTTTCAATGTTTTTGGATAACAGAGACCCATGTGTTTGAATGACTGAAAAATCATTGTTAATACTTTACCAATGGTCAAACACCTTATAAAACTAAAATAAAAAACACAGTCCCTTTAATTAAAAATGGTATATTCTATTAGGGAGGGAAAAGCATCTAAAGTAGAGAGGTATCTAGGAAGGGTGTTCTGATCTGAAGTCACAGAGATGGTGGGTGAAACAAGCAAATTTAGTACAAACAAAATTTCTCTGGCAAGCCTAACAGCAGAGCTGGAAACAAGCCAGGTTAAAAAATCATGGGCCCAAGGAAGAAATTGAGCTGAATGTTTTAACTCTTCCCATGCATTTCTTGGGTGAGCTCTGCCTTAGGAGATTAAGACAACAGAAGGAATGAAGATCAGAAAATATGGGTAATGGTCATTCAACAATAGATTTATAGGTTAAAGGAACTTCTGAAGTGATACAGTCTAACCCTATTGTTTTAAAAATAAGGAAAGAAAAATCCAAAGCATTAAAGGACTTGCTCAAGGTAATACAGGTAAGTAGACAGCAAGGGTGGAATCAAACTCTTGTCCTTGGACTTAATCCAATGCTCTCAATGGGGTAGTACTCAACCATGCTCCTTCCCACCTGAGATTTTTCCCAAAATTATGGGTTATGATCTAGAAAGCAAAGATCATTTCTAAAGGTGAGCTGGATAATGAAATAGCTTTCTTCAAGATGATCAGGTGAGTTGGATACAGACCAGTCCACTTCATACATTGCTACTCTAGAAAGGATTAAAAAAAAGAGTGCCAGCAAAGGCATTATAAAGCAATTTAAGGAGATACTACAATATGTGAATTTTGCCATTCCATTTCCAAATTAAGAGACAGCCAAAAGGCTAAGCATTAAAGGGACAGTCAAGAGAGGAAAAAAAGGCTAAGCCAGGAAGCAGAGGTAATAGAAACCTTCCAGGCCAAGGGAAAAGATGAGCCAACAAAGCCTAGGGCTTGAAATTATAGCTGATAATGACAGGGACCTAGACCAAGCTATTTGGAGCCTGCAGCTGTGTCAGTAATACCTCCATACTGAGATCAGAAACCCACAGGACTTAGATTGGCAGAGGGCCAGGCTGGATAATAATGTTCCAGTGCAAACCAGTCCACAATGACTGCCCTGAGTATATGTCCAAGACAATAGACATCCTTTGCACAGACTGCATCAGCCAAGGTCTCTCCTCTGTCCCTGGGATAGTACTCTGGTGCTTTGTCCACATTTGGACCCTTGTCATAGTCTGACCCCCCCCCCCCACTGCCACAGGGTAGGGACATTCTGCATAGCTCAAGGGGAGTGCTTACAGTCAACAACAGACCAGAGTACAGTCAGGAGTGTAGTCAGAGCCTCTCATAAGACATTTAAGGAACTGAGGTCCTTGTGGGGGTGTCCCAATAACATTCAAAAGCTTGGGAAGCACCTCAAACCCAGGACATAGGCTGGAGAAATGAGTAACCAGGAAAAAAAAGGAACCTGACCATATATAATTACTTTGGTCCCATGGAGGATCAAAGCACACACTCAGAAGAAGTCCAAGTTTCAGTATCCAAAGACTCCAAGAAAAAATATGAATTGGGGGATGGGGAGAGAATTCTGCTACACCTGGGTGAGTGTGGAGTAAAGAGAACAGCCACAGAATCTGCAGTGAGAATAGGGAGAAAGCAGCTTGCACTCCAAGGGACAGTAAGGGAAGTCTGCAGAGATTTCTCTGCTCTCCCTGGGGTAGAACTCTGCTGTTTGCCTACACTCACATATTGCAGTTTGGGCTTCCATACTAAATAACCAAGCTGGAGCTCTCCTTATAGCCCTAGGGCAGAGGGCAGTGCTGTGCTCATCTACATATCAAAGCACAGGCTAGAGACCATAAGACCTTGGAGGAATAAAGGTCCCAGTGGTGTTCCTGGAAAAAAAAAACAACCCCAAAGCCTTGGAAATACTGTAAATCAGTTTTGGGTTGAGGAAGTGAGTAAACAACAGAAAAAGAAGAATCTGAGCTGGTCCCATGGAAGATCAAAACACCTACTCAGAAGATGATAAAATCGAAGCTTCCATATCCAAAACCTCCAAGAGAAATAGAAAATGGGCTCAGACTATGGATGAGCTCAAAAAAACACTTTGGAAAGCAATTGAGGGAGGTGGAGGAAAACTTGGGAGGAGAAATGAGAGTGATACAGATAAATCATGAAAATAAAACCAAAAGCTTGGTGAAAGACATACAAAAAAAATACTGAACAAAATAATATGTTAAAAACCAGTCTAGGCCTAATGGAAAAAGCAAAACAAAAGGCAAATGAAGAGAAGAATGCCTTAAAAAGCAGAATTGGCCAGCTGGAAAAGGAGACAAAAAAGCTCTCTGAAAAAAATAACTGCTTCAAATGCAAAATGGAACTAAAGGAAGCTGATGACTTTGCATGAAATCAGGAAGAAATAAAACTCTTCCCAAAAAGACAAAAAAATTAGGAGAAAATGTGAAATAGCTCATTGGAAAAACAACCAAACAGATCCAGAAGAAATAATTTAAAAATTATTGGACTATCTGAAAGTCATCACCAGGAGAAGAGCCTAGACTTCATTTTTCAAGAAATAATGAAGCAAAATTACCCTGAGATCCTAGAAGCTGAGGGTAAAATAGAAATCAAGAGAATTCACCGGTCACCCCCTGAAAGAGATCCCAAAAGAAAAACTTCCAGGAATATTATAGCCAAATTCCAAAACTCCCAAATCAAAGAGAAAATTCTAAAAGCTGCCAGAAACAAACAACTACTGAGGCTCCATACTCAAGACTACACAGGATCTGGTAGCATCTATATTAAGGGCTTGTAGGGATTGGAATATGATATTCCGGAAGGCAAAAGGGCTTGGTTTATAACCAAGAATCAACTACACAGCAAAACTGAACATCCTCTTTCAGGGGAAAAGACGGGCTTTCAATGAAACAGGGAACTTTCAAACTTTCCTATCAAGACAACCAGAGCTGGACAAAAAGTTGAATCTCCAAGTACAGGACACTGGTGAACCATAGAGGGAGTGGAAGAGAAGGACTAACTATGAGGAACTTGATGATGTTGAACTGTTTGCATTCCTGCACGGGAAGAAGAAATTGATAACTCATATGAACTTTCTCATTTATAAAAGCTGTTAGAAGGAGAATATATAGACAGGACATAGGAAGGAGCAGAATATAATGGCATGATGTAGTAAAGGGATGGAGTCAATGGGTTATGGGGAAGTACTGGGAGGAAGGGAAAGGACATGAAGAAGAAGAAGCTGAGAGATTTCACATAAGAGTCAAGAAAAAAGATTCTTCAATGAAGTGGAGGGGGGAGGCAAGGGGGAATGAGTGAACCTTCGTTCTCATAGGAAATGGCTCAGGAAGGAAATGACATACACAATTAATAGGGTGAAGAAATCCGTCTTACCCTGGAAAAGGATAGGAGGAAAGGTATGGGATGAGGAGGAATGGAGGGAGGGAAGGGGGGAATAGGTGACAGAAGAGAGGGAAGAACAAGGGAGAGGGTATTCAGATGCAACATACTTTTGGAAAGGGCCAGGATGAAAGGAGAGAGAGAATAGAATAAATGAGAGTGGAGAAAAATAGAGTGGAGGTACAGCTAGTAATAGCAACCGAGGGAAAAATACTGAAGCAACTTCCCTGGTGGACTTAATGGTAAAGAAAGCAACTTACCCCAGAGACAGAGTCATCGAAATCTGAACACAGACTGAAGTACATTTTTTTTTCTCTCTCTCTCTATTCTTGAGGTTTCACATCTTCTTGGGGGGGGGAGTGTTTATTCTTATGTTTACTCTTATAACATTCAATTTACATCAATGCCTGTCATGGAGACAATGTAGAGACTGTCAGACAGCCTTCTGTGGGGGGGAGGGAGAGAAGGGAGGGGGGAATTGTAGAATTCAGAGCCTTGCAAAAAATGATGGGTACATATTACTATTGTATATAATTGGAAAACAAATAAAATGTTAAAATGTTAAAAAAAATATTTTAAATGCATAAAATAATGATTACAGAGAAAAAAAGAATTTTATCTTTAACAGATTGCCTTCTGTGGGGAGGAGGGAGGGAAGCAAGATTGGGGTAAAACTGTAAAACTCAAATAAAATCTTTCTTAAAAAAAGAAAAATATAAATTGGTCTTAGGCTATGGAAGAGCTCAAAAAAGATTCTGAAAATCAAGGAAGGGAGATAGAGGAAAAATGGGAATAGAAATGAAAGCAATGCAGGAAAATCATGAAAACCAAGTCAGCAGGTTAGTCAAGGAGATACCAAAAAGTTCCTTAGAATACAACATGTTAAAAACCAGTTTAGATCAAGTATGAAAAAGCAATTCAAAAAGTTAATGAGGAGAAGAAAACCTTAAAAAGCAGAATTGGTCATATGGAAAAGGAGATAAGAAAGCTCTCAAGAAAACTACTCCTTCAAATGTAGAATGGAGCTAAAAGAAACTGATGACTTTGTGAGGAATCAAGAAACAATAAAACAAAACCAAAAGAATGAAAAACTAGAAGAAAATGTGAAGATCTCATTGAAAAAAACAACTGATGGGGCAGAGCCAAATGTCGGGTTGGAGGCAGGATTTCCCTGAAACTCATTCCCCGCAAAACTCCAAAAGTTGTCAAATTATGACTCTAGCCAAAATTTAGAGGGGCAGAACCCACAGAAAGACTGAGTGATACAATTTCCCAGTCCAAGACAACTTAGAATTTCTGTGGGAATGGTGTGCTTCACCGGGACCAGGCTTGGAAAAAAGCCCAGCCCAGCACACCACAGCACAGGGATTACCAGAAATAGCTTTAAGGGGCAGTGAGAAAACTCTGCTGCACCAGAGTGCAATAGCAACAGCCTAAGAACAACTCTGAAGTGAGAACCAGCAGCAGGAATAGGGGAAACCAACCTACATCCCACAGACAATAAGGGGATGGAGGGAGATTGCAAAAATCTCTCTACTCTCCCTGGGGCAGGACTCAGCTGTTTGCCCACACTCAGATCCAGGTTACAGGTTGGGCTTCCATACTAAGATAGCCACACAGGGACCCTCCTCACAGCTCTGGGGCAGAGGGGAGTGCTTGTGGTCATCTACATATCAAAGCACAGGCTAGAGAGCAAAAGACCTTGGAGGAATAAAGGTCCCAGTGGGGTATCCCCCAAAAAAAACACCAAAGCCTCGGAAGTGCAGTAAATTAGGCTGAGGAAATGAGCAAACAACAGAAAAAGAAGAATCTGATCATAGAAACTTATTTTGGTCTCATGGACAATTCAGAAGATGACAAACTTGAAGTTTCTGTATCCAAAGCCTCTAAGAGAAATAGGAAGTGGGTTCAGACTATGGATGAGCTCAAAAAAGACTTTGAAAAGAAATTAAGGGAGGTGGAAGAAAAATTGGGAAGAGAAATAAGAGTGATACAGATAAATCATGAAAACCAAATATGCATTTTGGTGAAAGAAATACAAAAAAATACTGAAGAAAATAATATGTTAAAAACCAGCTTAGTCCAAATAGAAAAAGCAAAACAAAAGGCAAATGAGGAGAATAATGCCTTAAAAAGCACAATTGGCCAGCTGGAAAAGGAGACAAAAAAAGCTCTCTGAAAAAATAACTCCTTCAAATGCAGAATGGAACTAAAGGAAGCTGATGACTTTGTGAGAAATCAGGAAGAAATAAAATTTTTCCAAAAAAGCCAAAAATTACAAGAAAATGTGAAATAGCTCATTGGAAAAACAACCAACCTTGAAAACAGGTCCAGAAGAAATAATTTAAAATTTATTGGGCTACCTGAAAGTCATGACCAGGAAAAGAGACTAGACTGCATTTTTCAAGAAGTAATACAGAAAATTGTGAAACTCAAAATAATATCTTTAATAAAAAAATTTTTTTAAAGTAGAATGGGAAAATGAAATAAAAGAATACAGCAAAATTGCCCTGAGATCCTAGAAGCTGAGGGTAAAATAGAAATTGAGGGAATTCACCAGTCACCTCCTGAAAGAGATCCCAAAAGAAAAACTTCCAGGAATATTATAGCCAAATTCCAAAACTCCCAAATCAAAGGGAAAATACTAAAAGCTGCCAGAAACAAACAATTCAACTACCAAGGCTCCATAGTCAGGATTGCACAGGATCTGGCAACATCTACATTGAGGGCTACATATGAGCATTGAGGGCTCATAGGGATTGGAATATGATGTTCCACCAAGAATCAACTACCCAGCAAAACTAAGCATCCTCTTTCAGGGGAAAAGATGAACTTTCAGTGAAACAGGGGACTTTCATACCTTCCTACTGAAACAACCAGAGTTTAACAGAAAGTATGATATTCAAGTACAGGACACTGGTGAACCATATAGGGAATGGATGAGGAAGTTGGACTATGAGGAACTTAATGATGTTGAAATGCTTGTATTCCTGCATGAGACAAAGATACTGATAATTCATATGAACTTTCTCATGTATAAGAGTTGTTAGAAGGAGCATATATACAGGGCATAGAAAGGAACGGAAAATAATGATAAAATATAGTAAAAAAGATGGAGTCAATAGGTGAAAAAAGGAAGGTACTGGGAAGAAGAGAAAGGAGAGGAAGAAGGGGCTAATACATTTCATATTAGAGTCTAGAAAAGGCTTTTATAATGGAGTGGAATGCAGGAAGGCAAGGGGGAAGGAGTGAGCCTTCATTTGCATCAAAAATGGCTCACAGAGGAAATAATATACACACTAAATAGGGTGTAGAAATCTATCTTACCCTAGAGAAAAAATGAGAAGGAAAGAGATAGGATAAGGGGGAATGGGGGAAGGGGGGGAATAGGTGATAGAAGGGGAAGATTGTGGGAGAGAGTACTCAGATACAACACACTTTTTGGACAGGGAAAGGATGAAAGGAGAGAGAGAATAAATGAGAGCAGGGAGGAATAGAGTGGAGGTAAATACAGCTTGTAATAGTAACTGTGGGAGAAATATTGAAGCAACTTCTCTGGTAGACTTATGATAAAGAAAGCAACTCACCCAAAAGACAGAGCCACTGTAATGTGAACACAGACTGAAGTACATTTTTTTCTCTCTCGCTATTCTTGAGGTTCCTCATATTCTTCTTCTTGTGGGGGGGAGGTTTATGCTTACCCTCATAACAAGATTATTGTAATAATATAAAATGAAAAAATTAAATTAAAAAATAATACTACAGAGTGTTCTGAAGTCCCTCAAGAGCAGATTGTTAAACTTTATGTTCAGGCATCTACAGTTCAGAAATTGGCAAACACTATAAACTGGGGCTTGATTTATTGTTCTGTCTGTCTAGACTTAAAAATGCAATAGAAAATGTAAAAAAGAAAAAAAAAGAAAAAGAAAAACAATTGACCTGGAGAACAGCTCTAGAAGAGACAATTTAAAAATTATTAGGTTACTTGAAAACTCATGACCAAGAGAAGTCTTGACTTCATTTTTGAAGAATTTCTATAGAAAATTGTCCCAGTATCCCAGGGATATCCAAAAAACCCAGGAATATTATAACCAAATTTCAGAACTCCCAAGTCAAGGAGAAAATATTACAAGCAGCCAGAAACAATTCAAATATCATGACACTACAGTCAGGATTTCATAGGACGTAGCAGCATCCACATTAAGGGCTTGGAATATGATATTCTGGGAGGCAAAAGAGCTTAGAATGCAACCAAGAACCCAGAAAAAACTGAACATCCTCTTTCAGAGGAAAAGATGGGCATACAATGAAAGAGGGGAATTTCAAATGCTCCTGTTGAAACAACCAGAGCTGAACAGAAAGGCTGATCTCCGACTACAGGACTCAGGTGAAACATAGAGAGGGTGGACAAGAAGGATAATTTATGAGGGACTTAACGATATTAAACTGTGTGCGTTCCTCCTGCTAGGGGAGGTGATACTGATAATACTCATAAAAATATTCTCCTTTATTAGAGCACTTAGGAAGAGTAATCAAGGCACAGGAGAGAGCTAAATATGAAGGTATAATATATTATAAAGACAGAGTCAATTGGTGAAAAGGAATGTATTGGGAGAAAGGGAAAGGAGAGATGTTTCACACAGAAGGGTCAAGAAAAAGCTTTTGCAATGGAGTGGAAGAGGGGAAGGTTAGGGGGAAATGAGTGAGCCTTCATTCTCATTGGAAATGGGTCAGAGAGGAAACAACATACACACTGATAGAATATAGAAATCTATGTTATCCTAGAAGAAAAAATAGAGGAAGGGAATGGAGAAAGGGGATGGGGGAGGGAAGGGGGAGGTGTAAGTGACAAAGGAGAGGGAAGATTGTGGGAGAGGGTAGTCAGATACAACACATTTTTAGTGGGTTTTTTACAAGGTTATGGGATTGCAAAGGTTATGGTGCCTGGGACCACAGTACTGGGTGGTTGTTGGATGTCTGGGCTGTGATTTGGTCTTCCTGTCCTGGCGCTTGTGCTCTGTCCTATGTGCCACTTGGGTGCCCTATAACACATTTTGAGGAGGGATAAAGTGAAAGGAGAAAGAGAAATAGAATAAATGGGTGTGGGAGGAATGAATGGAGGAAAATGTAATCAGCAATAGCAACTGTGGGAAAAATATAGAGGCAATTTCTCTGATGGATTTATGATAAAGAATGTGATCCAACCTAGAGACAGAGCAGATGGGATCTGAATACAAACTAAAGTACAATTTTTCTCTTTCTTTCACTTTATTTTTTTAGGGGTTTTTCTATTTTTGTAAGGGAAGGGGGGGATCATGTTTACTCTTACAATAAGACTATTTTAGTAATGTGTAAATAAAAATATATAAAAAACAAAGATTATAATAATAAAGTAAAATAAATTTTAAAAAGAATGGGAACTATGACAATGTTTACAAGAAATATTCTGAAATAGAAAGATAACCAATTTATAAGAAAAAATAGATGGTTAAAATATAATTCTTGGCACGTTAATATGCTCCTATCAGGCCGGCTAGGTGGTACAGTGTATAGAGCACCGGCCCTGGAGTCAGGAGTACCTGGGTTTAAATCCGACCTCAGATATTTAAAAATTACCTAGCTGTGTGGCCTTGGGCAAGCCACTTTAACCCCATTGCCTTGAAAAAAAACTCTAAAAAAAATAAAAAAATAATATGCTCCTATCAGAACTGAATAAATCTAACCAAAACATAAACAAGAAATAAGATAAAGAACTGGAGAAAATTTTTTAAAAGTTACAAATGATAAACCTCTAGTGATTAGTGAATGACAATATAAGGGGTTGTTTGTACACAGAACATTTACAAAAACTGGCTATGGACTAGGCCAGTTTAAATCTCACCAACTATAGAAAAGTAGAAATTTTAGATACATACTTTACTGATTACAATTAAAAAAATATTCACTAATTTGCGTCTTCAAAGAGGACTACAATGAATTTGAAACTAAATAACTACATTCTAAAGCAGCAGTGTCAAAGAATAAATCATAGAAATAAGAGAATTTTATCAAAGAAGCAAACAAAACAAACAAGCATTATTAAACATCAGACAGTATGTGAAGTGGTTTACAAATTAATCTCACAACAACCCTGAAAGGTAAATGCCCTAATAATGCTCATTTTTACAACTGTGGAAAATTCAGACAGAAGCTCAAGATCACACAGATAGTTTTGACACCCTTTGAGTTGAATTTGAAATTAGATTTTCCTGACTCCAGGCCCAGTTCTATCCACTGTGATACCTAAATATCTCAAAAATGAGACAAGATACCAAAACTGTTTAAAATGTAGCCACAAAGTCCTGAGGCAATAATTGAAATACTTCCATCAACAACAACAGCAAAAATACAGGGAAAAGATCAACAAATTGGATACAATTTTAGGAAATGAACAAACTTTAAAACACCAAATAAAGACTAAAATGAATAATCTGAAAATTAAAGAATAAAGAATAGAAAAGAAAAATTGAATCAATAAATAAGACTAAGAGCTGCTTTTTTGCAGGAAATAAAACAATATAATTCATATTTAGTTTATCTCATTTACAAAAGAGAAGAAAACTAAAATGCTAGTACCAAAAATGAAAAAGAAAACAAAATTAAAACAAATGATTTAAAAATACTGGAAACTGTTTGAAAAACTATCACCTAAATATGAAATAGCTAGTTATGCAAATATAAAATCCCAGATTAAGCAAATGCGAAATAAAATGTTTAAATAACTAAGCTCAGAAAAAAAAAACTGAAGAATCAAAAACTCAAAAGGGGAAACAAAAACAATCTTATTAATTAATCAGTAAATTTGATGAAACATTCAAAGAATAATTCCAATATAAAATAAAGCATTTGCAAAAATAGGAAGAGATCTTAACATATTCCTTCTTTAATATAAATATTGTTTTGATGCCTAACCCAGGGAGAGATGAATCAAGATCCCTAATCCCTAAAAAGCACCACCAATACATAAATTTTTAATAAAATATCAGCAAAAGAGAAAAACTCATCAGGGCAGCTAGGTAACACAGTGGATAGAGCACTGTCCCTGGAGTTAGGAGGATCTGAGGTCAAATCTAGGCTCAGACACTTAATTACCTAGCTGTGTGGCCTTGGGCAAGCCACTTAATCCCATTGCCTTACAAAAACTAAAACTAAAATAAAATAATAAAAAAAAAACAGAAACTCATCAAAAAGATTATACATTATGACAAGGTAGTATCTGGATAAGGTCAGTTCAATTTTATGCAAGCTCTAAACATAATTAACAAAAAACACATTAACAAAAACATTTAACATCATATTAGTATATCAATATAATAGGCTTTTGAAAAAATATAATACCTATTTTAAAAATCTAAAAAAGAATTAACAATAAACTGATCTCTACTTAACAAGACAAATAGTATCTACCTAAAATTAAGGGTATATATAATCAAGTAAATGAAATAAACGTAATCAAGATAAAGGAGGAGTTTTTCCAGTAAAATTAGTGATAAAGTGATGTCCATTATTTCTTAGCATAATGCTACAAATGTTAGGTATCATTAAGTCAGGAAAAATAAACTGAAGGAATGCATAAGCATAAGAAAAGAGGAAAAAAATAAGTCACTGATATGAGAGTCTACATAGAGGATCAATTAAAACAAATGTAAACAATTAAAAACTGTAGCACAGCAGTACAATATGAAATGATTACATGTAAATTTTCTATATATCGCTAATAAAATCCATCAGAAAGAGATAAATTTCATTCAAAATGTTTGAGTTCATGTTCAAAACATAAACATAACTATACAAATGAAAATCTTTTCTTGTGTGTATATATTTCCCTGAAGAATCATGAACTTTTTTTGTCTTCCAGATGTATTCACTAGTCACAACTTCCCATCTAACCCCTTTTCTTCAGTCACACAGATATTAATTTAAGCCCTCATCACCTTTCTCATTATTAATACAATAGTATACTAATTGGTTCCCCTGCCTGAATATAAGTAATTTGTGTGTGTGTCTGTGTATATACACATACATACACATATGTGTATACAATTGTATATATATATATATGTATAAATAGCTGTATATTTGTATATATGTGCATATGTGTATATTTCTGTATATTTAAATTATTATTAGTGAAAGATGAGGCAGGGAAATAAATTAGGAAGATACATTTAGGCATATGCTACATATGTCCATATCATATATATGCATATATGCAGGCACATATTTACATCCACACTATATTCATACATACATATGTGTGTGTGTGTGTGTGTGTGTATACATAGATCTCAAACTATATTACAATGCAATGACTACCAAAATGATTAGTTTTTGGCTAAAAAAAATAGAAAACCTGACCAGTGGAACAGATTAGATACACAATATAAAAAAGCAAACATGATAATAGTGTTGATATATCCAAATACTACAACTACTTTCAAAAAAAAGTTCATTATTCTGTAAAAACTGCTGGGCAAACTTGAAGTTTGACAGAATTTGGCATGGGGCAACATCCAGTATCATAGACTACAGAATTTTCCAAGTGGAAACATGACCCTGCACACTCATGCACTGTGCCTTTGGGGTAACACTTCAAACTCTTCCTGAATCCTTTGGTTCCTGGAGGAAAGCTTCTCCCTTACTTGCTGAGGCCCGGGTTTCTATTTCGCTTATCGGGGCACTCCATGCCGGGTCTTCTCTCTAAGATTACCACCATTTATCTCCTCCCACAAGTTATCTGGACTCCACCAGCCCTGAGCACTATGATGCTTGCAGCACTCCTCCCTTTTCCAACTCCCCTTTAGGCACCATGAGAATGTATACAGTATCCGATACATAATATGCTCTAAAAAGTTACTTTAGGTTAGGAAAAAAAGAAAAGGTTAAGAGAGGGAGGGGAGGGGAGGAGAGGAGAGGAGAGGAGAGGAAGGAGAGAGAGAGAGAGAGAGAGAGAGAGAGAGAGAGAGAGAGAGAAGAGAGAGAAGAAAGAAAGATCGAAAGGAGGTTGAGAGGGAGGGAGGAGCGAGACAGAGAGAGATGGGGGGTTGGGGAGATGAACATGGGAGAAAGAGAATGACAGACAGAGAAAGGCAAATTTATATTTTAATTAAATTACAAGAGCAAGGGAGAAAATCCTCAACCATGGGTATAAGAGAGTTTTTGGTCAACAAAAGATCAAAGGAGTAGTTTTGAATATATAAAATTGAATAGATTTTTGCAAAAGCAAAAATCAATTGAGTTAAAATTAAAAAGGAACAATTAACCAGGGGAAAATCTTTGCCAAGTTTGGTGATAAGGTATGCTATCCAAGACAAAAGAAAATATGGAATATAAACACACATATAAATTAGCAGAGTAACTCTCTGCTAAGTTACTAATAACTAAATGCTAAAGTTACTAATAACATTATTCCTCCCAAAAAATAAGAATCAAACCTGATAAGTTCTCGATCATGAGAATTTATAAAGCATCTGATGGATGCCCAACCCTTTACTAAACACCAGTGTTGCAAACATATTTGGTTAAGAATAAAATAATCCCAACCCCCAAGGAATTTAGAAAGATTACTGAAGATTTTTTTAATGCACAGAAAAGAACAGAGTTTAAAAGGAAACATAGCCATGTAGGGCAGTTTTCAAAGTAACACATATGTAATTTACTATTTAGTTGACTTTAAAGTTATCCATATAGAGATAGATCATTTTATACAATTTTTTCAGTTCTATTTTATATATGGAACTGCTTTATCATTTTTGGTGGCTATTAAGTTTAGGATTAAAAAATGTTAAAAGGATAAATTAACCAAGTAGAGTAAGGGGAAAGATCACAAAACATGACAGGTCAATGCAAACCAGAGATTAAAAAAAATCAAACAAAGAAGAAAGAAATCAAGAAGTAATTTCCAGGGATCCCCTAGCCCTCCAAAATTTTGTCTCAGTCCATCAGAGAGATGCTGGTAATAACTGATGATATGATGGAAAGATTATAGAAGTGAGACTAAGGGAATTTTTTTTTTTAGTTTTTGCAAGGCAATGAGGTTAAGTGGCTTGCCCAAGGCCACACAGCTAGGTAATTATCAAGTGTTTGAGGCCAGATTTGAACTCAGGTACTCCTGACTCCAGGGTCAGTGCTCTATCTACTGCACTACCTAGCTGCCCCTACTAAGGGAATTCTTAAGGAAAATCCAAAGAATCTCAGAGCAGGAAGGAATCATCTAGTCCCCTCCTCTGATTTTTATAAATGAGGAAGCCAACATGCAGAGAGGGGACAGGAGTTACCCAATATCACACAGCAAGTTAGTGTCTGAGTAATGATTAGAACACAGATCTTCTGATCCCAAGGCTAGTACCCTTTGTGGAATCCCAGATTCTCCAAAGTTTAAATTGATATGATTAGGGAATGAATATACAAATGCAATATGTATTAATTTATTGCTAATTCTCTTACTTCTTTAGTTTTTAGAAGTGTCATTAAGAAAAATATATTCTACTTTAAAGCAATTTATTTTATTTGAATCATTAGGGAATTGAGAGTATCATTTAGTTTTGGACAGAAAATTAATTAAATGGATAGGAATACAGTCCAACTTTCCTCTGGCTGGAGAAGGTTTTCAGGGCTCACTATGATAGACTAGTAAGTAGCACTGCCTATAGTAGTTATTGTTTACACTGAGCCAGTCACACTCTCTCTGAATCTGAGCAGCAAAGAGGCCCCAGTGGCATGAATGAATGAAGAATTTAACTTACCATGGGACATACTTAAGGATTTCTTCTCTGTACCATGGAAGGGATGGGAAGAGATGAAAGGAAGGAGAAGTAACTTATGACTTTAGAGGTCATTTTGCTCAAGTTCATCTAATAACCAAGAGACAGGCAAAGATTATTCATTGGCCCATGGCAGTATCAGGTTGTACTTGAGTTCTTGAAATCTAAGCCTGTATTTTCCTAAATTCAGGCAGGCTCTGGCAATCTGGAAACTTTTCAAGTATGGGACCAGTAATAGCCTGTATCCTTCTTCCTAATTAAATAAAGAGAGTATCATCCCTAATAGAATGGATGACAATCAAGATCCAAAAGGATTTTGACTGGCTGGAACACTGTGATAAATCCAATAAGATGAAATTAAATATGAAATCTTGTCCCCAAACACAAAATAAATCAACTTCAAAAACATAAGATGGAAGAGGCTTGAATACACAGATCAAAGCAGCAATTGTTCTAGAAAAGATCTAGGGGTGTTAGTGAGCTATGAGTTTCATATAAATAGGCTGTGGTAGCCAGAAAACTGAATATGCCTAGATCTACATTGAGAAGTTCCCAGGTTCCATAATTAAAGGTGATAATCCTACTGTATTCTACCTTTGTGATTTCATTTGGAGTGTGATATTTATTTCTTGGAGCCACAATTTAAGGAAGACATTGAAAAACTAAAGAATTTCCAGAGAAGAGCAACTAAGATAGTAAAATATCTGGATGTCAAAATATATGAAGATTGGTTGAGGAAATGGGGAACATTTAGGTTGGAAAAAAAATCCAGGGAAACTATGGCACCTGTCTTCAACTTTATAAAAGGTAGCCATGTAGGGGAGAAAGGATACTTGTCTTGATTGTCCCCAGAAAGCAGAATCCAATTTAGGTTTGATATCAGGAACAACAAGGACAACAACAGCAACAATGACAGCAAACATCCTAAATCAGAACTGAAAAAAAAAAAGTTGAATGGGTTCTCCTTGGAGATCTTCAAGCAGAGGTGGACAAAGCCTTGTTGGATGTATTATGGTGGAGAGGTCTTTCATGTGAGAGTTGGGTTAGATGGTCATTAAGGTCTCTGTTAATTCTCACAACATGGGACTGGCCATGACTACACATGAAACAAAGAAAAACACAATATGGTTTTAAGTCTAGTGTAATTATCCTTTTGATTTCTATTGTAAAGTTGGCAGAGGAATGGAAAAGAAAGTTGAGTGTGCTAAGAATCACTATTTCTAAATCATCAATAAATATTAACTCAGCTAGCTATTGGTACTCTAAATGTGAGATTCTTGTTCAATGGCCATCATCAAATGAGCACAGTAATTAGAGAAAATGAATCGTATCAATCTTGGCATTCTTAAAAATGAAAATGAAAACAGAAGGAAAAAAAGAAATTGAAGCTAAATGGAAATTATATCATAGGTTCCCTCAAGAGAAACAAATACAGGAGTTGGTAGAATTGATATTGTCATATGTCAAAGGGCAATTTAAAAAATCATAGTTTTACAGGACATCTGGCCATCCAATAAAGCATTGTTTAGGATAGATATTTGTTAAAAAAAAAAAAAGACCACCATGAAAATTGTTGCCACCTATGCATCAATTTTGACTTGCAGAAAATAATTCATTAGGGACAGAAGAACTTGATACAATAATAATTTTTATTAATAACAAGAATTATAACAATAACTATCACATATAGTACACTGAGGTCTGTAAACACTCTACCTAATTTATCTCATTCAGTCTTACGGTAGGTAGAGTGAAGTAGCTGCTTTTATTGTTTGAATTTTATAATTAAGGAAACTGAGGCAGACAGAGGTTAACTAACTTAAATGAGGGTCTCAGAGTTAGTCCTGAGGATGATCTAAACCCAGATCTTTCCAAGTTCAAATCCATCATTCTATCATTATTTCACCTAGGTTCTCTTTATATTAGCTTAACATAGACGAACAAAAAAATGAATAGGAAAGGATGGTCACATATATATATATATTGAAAAAATATGGTCTTGAAGTAAAGAATGGTAGAGTCCTATAAACATGTACACTTCACAGAAGATTCATGACTATACATAATACTTTCTTTGAGCATTTGGCAAGGACCAAATAAAATGACAAAAAAATTATAGCGATTAAATTTAATAGAAAATGACTCATTACTGATTTGGAAGTCATTCTGAGCCAACGTCCTGATAATCAGCATACTGACCTTGTGAGGGCAAAGACCAAACAGTGCAAAATGAAAATAAGAAAAAAGATACTTAATGCTATTTAAATAATTCCAACCCAAGACAGGAAATGAATGGAGGAAAGGACAACAACATCAATTTTAACAATTTCATAAAAATTTAACTGATGTCAATCAGCAGCCTTCATGAGAAGATCAAATGGTCCCCCAAGGTACCTTAGTCAGAAAACTCTTTTATGTACTTGCCAGTTAGAGAGATAATCAAAGCTTTAAAATATAAACTCATTTTTTAAATCCCACAGAGAAGGATGATGGAAGAATATAAGCAATATTGTCTCATAAAACAGTGAGAAATGGCAAAAGAAAAAATAAACTAAATGAAAGCTTTGGCAAAAGATGCAACTAAGAAAAATAATCCTGAAAAATTGAGGATGAAGTTGTAACAAGTAAATGAAAAATTAAAGAAAATGACAAAAAAAATTATAAATTCTTTCTACCATCAAGAACAGTAGAACCATCCTATGTGTATTCTAATAAGACCTGTCCTCATTTTTTTAACAAACAAAAAAAGATGGGAAGAGTAATTCATTTGATTAAATATAATATAGAAATGTTCTGTGCGAAGGTCAATACAAAATCAAGAGCTGAGGGATGAGTTTTAAAGATAATTGAAGAAAGGAAATAAACCTTTAAAAAGGTGAAAAATATTACAGAATATTACCAAAAAGTTAAAAGTCCATTAGTAACTATTTATCCATTCCCATATTTCCCCATCTATTAAAAACTTTTCAAGAGAATCATACACATATATTAAGGAGATAGTTGATGGGGGCATCATAAGGTCTTTTAAAAGTAAGATTCTACAAAAGACAACATATTTATCATCACTAATTTGAGTAAAAGATCCCTCTGTGATTATTATTTGATGGCTATATAAATATTTGATTTGGTAGAACAAAATATCATCTTAAAGACTTTTCTTTCATGAATATATTTCCCATGCACATGTCAAAATTATACAAGATCTCTTAAGAGGTAACATTTGTAATGACTTTTTGATTAATAACATCATCACTCAATATACAAAGTAAAAGATATATTATTAACAAAGGAACTCATAATCTTCAAGGAGGAAGGCCAGTACAGAGTCTAAGTCAAAAAGGGAGATCCCATAGAAGTGAGATTTTCCAGGGTCTCCTATTCATGGGTGGCATTATACTAATTATACCAAGTACTAAAATATTGTGCAACCTCCTAAATTAGATCTATTATCAATAATCAGTTCAAAAGAGTTTGACTTAACCATCCACATAGGAAAACTAAGTGGTTGATAAAGAGTTCCACATCCTGATATAATTAATGGATATTCTATACTCATACATTAGCAAATAAATGGGCAAGGGGATAGGGCAAGGAGAGGAGAGGGAGGAGAGAGGAGAGAGGAGAGAGAGAGAGAGACAGAGAGAAAAAAAGAGAGAGACAGACAAAGACAGACAAAGAGAGAAAGTCAGAGAGACAGTGGCAAAGAATCTTGAACATGGACCAAAGTCACACAAGAGAAGCAGACCTTATGGATGAGTTGCAATCTGCATGGATAGGAGAAAATACAGTCCCTATATCAATGAGCTCACAGAGTCATTGAAGTTTGGGAGTGAAAAATGTAATGATATTTACCCAAAGTTCATTTTTAGGACAAAGTATATTTAAATTAATGACTGACTTTTTTCTGAAAAGGAAGCAAATGTGTAATTATTTATTCGTATCCAATTCAGGAAGACTCTGAACCCAGTCTAGACCATCTGATGTGCTCACAAATAAATATAACACAAGGTAGACTCTGATTGGAAATAAAAGAGAGAACTGGACAAAATATATTAGCAAAATATGGAAAGAAAAAGAATTTCTCAAAGGAGGTGACACCTGAGATAAACCTTAATAGAAGAACAAAACTCACCATAAAGAAATGAGGAGACAGTGAATTTCAAGCAAGGAGAAGCCTAAAGGGAAAGACTGGAGGGCATAATTTGTACCCTCATTTGGCTGGAGCACAGAAAGTGTAAAAGGGGAATATATATGTTAACCAAAGTTGGAAACATGAGTAGAGACTAAAATTGCTGAAATTGGGTGGGGGTATTTTATCTCATAAATAAAAGGATGCCACTAAAAGTTTGCTAAGTATATTAAAAACTGAACCTTCAGAAGATTATTTTGGTAGCTATGTATAAAATGAATTCATTTTATATACAACT
This sequence comes from Macrotis lagotis, assembly GCF_037893015.1. Classification (NCBI taxonomy): domain Eukaryota; kingdom Metazoa; phylum Chordata; class Mammalia; order Peramelemorphia; family Peramelidae; genus Macrotis; species Macrotis lagotis. Next base: position 85,215,787 of record NC_133658.1, read on the forward strand.
ACCAAAATGATCTGATCACGAAAGAGGGGAAAGGGGAGAATGAAAGCTAAGAATAGTGCTTTTATTTTTAACCTTACAATTCTGATCTTTTAAATATCAATTATTCACCAACTCGGAATCATTTTTCACAAAATTATAATTTTCTTGCCTGTAGTATTAATTTTATTTACATTTATACTAGTAAATACAATATTAGAAAAACTAACAACAATATATATTATTCTCTTATAAAAATAAAATGTGAAATTCTCACTGCCAAAACTTTGTAATTAGCCTACCCTTCTTGAAATTTAAAGTGAAAATACACATATATAAATCAACATGGGACAATTTTCCCCAACCATTGTTTTGCTCATTAAAAAATCACATTCAATTCATAGTCTAAAGAAACTGAAAACAGAAGATTATGTATAGCAATAGTTCTCAATTTAGTAAAGAAGGTCTGAACTAAGGGAAAGGAGGGATTTGACTATACAGTGTTCTCAAAGTCTTAGAGCAGTTTTAAGCAAGTTTAAAACTGCATTAAAACTTTGGAAACTTCATTACAAGTGTTAATAGTTTAAAACTGCCTTAAGACTTTGGGGACCGACACATGGTGGGGGGGGGGGGGGGTGAGAGAGGGGGAGTTAAGTTAACTCTAAGGTTTTTAAATCTCAGTGACTGGGAAGATATTGGGAAAAAAATAGGGACATCTGGAGGAGGGTCAGGTTTATGGGCAAAAATGATTGTTTCAGTTTAAGGACAATTGAATTGGAAGTTCCCCAAGGACAGATAGATAGAGGTGACCAGCAAGCAGTTGAATATGTGGGATCAGAGCTCAGGGGAGAGAATAGGTCTGGATATATGGATTTGGGAGCCGTCTGTAGAAAGATGATAATTGCACCCAGGAGAATGGATGTGATTACAGAAAGAAATAGTGTAAAGAGGAGAGAAGAAGGTCTAGGACAGAGCCTAAGGAGACAGCCACACTCAGGGGAACCGGCAAATGAAAGTTCTTTTAATAATTAACTATTAACTTTAAAAAAGCTGTAAGCCCGGAAAAGCTCCCAGTTTTCCCTCTAGCTTCAAAGAATGGAGGTCTAGAGAGAACACACTGTAGGTACCTAAAGACACATCATTTGCTACAACCAAAAACATAAAAATAAAAGCTGTCAGAAAGTGTGTGCATGTGTTTGTGTGTGTGGTATGTGTGTGTTTGCATGTGATGTTTGCATGTATGTATGGGGTGATGTGTGATGTGTTTGTATGTGATATGTGTGTAGTATATGTAGTGTGTGTGCCTGTGTGTTTGTGTCTGTTTTGTGTGTATGTAGACCCATTCTACTACTGATGCTGCGATCTGGGAATATGGACCAAGAATCTTTCTGTTATAACAACTTCTAACTTTGGAACATGGATGTCAATAACTCATTCAATTCAGTTCCACCAGCATCAATGAAGCAAGCTGCTCTAATATGTAATATATATGCAATATTCTTTCACTGAACATTTTTTAAGCAATTACTTTGTACAGCCCACTATGCTCACACCAGGGAAAGTACAAGTTATTTTTTTAAAAGTTGGTCCTTTCACTTATTAGCTGTGTGATTCTGGGCAAGACAATCTCCCTGAACCTAGCTTCCATATCTGTAAAATGAAGGTCCCTCATCTTGGCAGAGAAGCAAGGGATTAGGAGGGTAGGATGCTGTGTACCTTAGCAGTTTGGTCGATATTTCAGAATTTCTTAACTTTTTTGAGGGGGGACTGTTGGTATCTTTTGGTAGGCTGAAGAAACCCATGGATCCTTTCTTGGAATCAGATGTTTTTAAATGAATAAAATAATAGGTAGGACCGCAAAAAAACAAAGTAGATTGAAATAAAAATGTCATTTTTCCCATCCAAGTTCATGTGGACCCTAGGTGAAGAACTTCTGCTCTACCAGCTGTTTTTACTTAATTATTTTTTCTAGAAAAAGTTCAATTCCAGTAGTTGGGAGGGAATATATTCAGGATTGATAGTGATATAAAAACAAATAATAAATCTTATTACAATTATAATGAATGGGTCTAATTGACTGATTTCTAAGGCCCCTTCCAGAAAAAAAAAATTATTGGGGTGAAAAGGCAGAAAAGAACAATTAAAATACTATATTAGGGGCATGAGAGAAGTACGAATAAATTATTTTGTGAAGGCCAAGATCCTTGTGTCAGGGAAGGATCTAAGAAGGCTTCTTGGAGGAGGCAGGTGGGTTTTGAAATATGGGTATTTAATTCAATTTGTGATTGTACTTGGGGAAAGGAACTAGATGAACAGAGGCAGGAAAGATGCACAGAGTAAGTAGGTGCTTAAGAAATGTTGATAGATTGTCCAAAACAAAAAAAAAAAAAAAAAAAGAAAAGTGGGATTTTATTATGTAAAGAATAAAAGGAAGTAATATGAGAGGGGTGGAATGGAGGGATGCTGGCAGGGTGGGAGGCCAGATCTGAGTATCCCTCCATTCTTTGGCTCCAAGATTCCTCCTTCTATCTTTGGCCTTTATCTGATACATCTGAGAAACTCCAACTGAAGAATGAGATTTTCATTTGAATTTGTTTCCTTTAGAAGGTCAAATTATTATCTTCATTCATTCCCAATCTCCAAAATTCCATTTGTACTTAGGGAAGACCACCTTTCCCCCCCACCCATAAATAGAAGTCACTCCTCCTTGTGAACATGCCCTCCTAATACCAAGCATCTGTAGGCAAGAAATGGGAAATCAGATCAGGACCACCCCATGCTCAGAGCATAATCCTCATTTTGACTGTGCCTTGCTATATAAACACAGACAAGAAACAGGAGTTTTTGAGGTGGGGGAAGGTATAGAGGAGCTCATCCATTCTATCAAGCTGGCTCTATGGAAGAAATCTTCTCAGATGAGAAGTGTACATTCACTTCCAGTTCAGCACCTTTCCCAAGGAAGGAATCTCTCACACTCCAAGACCATTGTCCTCTTTGCCCAGGTAAAGGGGGGAAGGGGCTGCCACAGGCAGGGGAGTACAGGACAGCTTCTCCTCTCTGTACCCAGGAGGGCTAAGGAAAGGGATTAATCAAACCCCCTGGTACCTCCATCAATTATGTGCCCCCCCAATAACCACCACCCCCGGGCTGACTCATCACGTTACAAGTGAGGCATTCATAATGATACCTTTGCTACCCAACACCTGCAACTCTTAGGGCTCAGCTGTCTCCGAGAGAAGCAAGAAAAGGAGAACCAGCCTCATTAGGGTGGCAGGTGTCACAGCCTGGACATGCACAAGGCCATGCCTAGGTGAGCCTGCATTTTAGACTTCCCAAACCATGATGACTTTCTGGAATGACCTTTATCCTTCCTCCCAGTGATTGGGAATTGTTTATTTATTCAAAGAAGAAATAATAAGGAAAAATAGGTAGACTGGTAGACCTAGAAGGGATTTGGGTGGTCCAACTCCCTCATTTGACAATGGCCGAAAGAGGCGCAGTATGCATGCATAGGAACCCTCCCAAAAAAATAAAAAAGAAAGATATGCAAATCACACTTGTTTTGGCTTTCAACACCATCCATAACGGACACAACAAATAGATGTGCGAGTCTCTCCACAGCCCAAGCAGACTCCTAGTCAAGGGGGCTGCCTCCTGAAAGTCTTGGTGATGGTTGCCTCATTCTCCTGCTTCTACCCCATTCTCTGCTTCCAGCACCATCCTACATTCTCTCCCCCTCCCAAGGGGGCAGAAAGCTGAAGGCCAGTAAGAAACAAGAACAGAAAGGGGCAGCCTAGAGGAACACAGAATATGGCTTAATATTCTGGGACTGTCCATTTCTGCTCTGACACAGACCTCCCCAATGCTGCCTTGTCTGAAGCTTCTCCTAACGTGACCTCTATGTCTTGTTCCTATCTGGTCAATGGGCTGTCTTGCTCTTGAAGGCGGGGATTGCTTCATATCCCCGGTTCCCAATATAGAACCTGGCAAACAGCAGGTGTTAAATAAATGTGGTTGGCTTGAACCCTCACTCTCTTGGAGGACACACCCTCAAGAAATGTGGAGTCACCTCGTTTTCTGGAGCTTAGGCCCAGGCTGTGCAGAACAACAATCCTTTGCGCTCACCCTCGGGATGATCTCAGTCACAGAAAAGTCCCAGAACTGTTTCTGGCCACAAAGCCCAGCTGAGTCAAACTTGATCCATTGTCACTGTTATCCCTCACTGGGCAGCATTGGTATAAATACTGAGAGCTTTCACACTATCTTGAGGGACACCCCCTCCAACATGTGATCTTGCTTGCAAGCTGTTTCCCTCACTTTGTAATGAAACTTCTGTCTGATTCTGGGCTTTCCTGTCTCCAGGCTGCTCTGTCCGGCCCCAGCCATGCCCAGGTTAAAGGCTGGTTCTGCTCAGTTGGTAATATGTACTGAATGGCTAATTGGCAGCAGGGCTTCCTAACTAGGGTGAAGGAGAAGACTGGGATTTATTCTTTCCCTCATGAGCTAGGAGTAAATTTGTTGTTATTTATTGGACTTTTGGGGGGGAGGGTTTATGAGGCAATGGAATTAAGTGACTTGCCCAAGGTCACACAACTAGTAAGTATCAAGGGTCAGAAGCCAAATTTGAACTCAGATCCTCCTGACTCCAGGGCTGGCTCTCTATCCACTGTACCACCTAGCTGCCCCAGGAGCACACTTTGAAACTAACAGAGAAGCCAGCTAGGCACAATAGATAGGGCACCAACCCTGGAGTCCAGAGGACCTGAGCTCAATCCTGTCTCAGACATTTAATAATTAACTATTTGTGTGACCTTGGGCAAGTCACTTAATTCCATTGCCTTGCAAAAGAAAAGAAACTAGCAGAGACCCCTAAAGAGATATAAAGGACAATACACCTCACCCTTACCTCCTCACCCAAGCATTACAGTCCTCAGATTTGTGCTGTCCCACAGCATGAGGATGGGCCCTGGGAATCCTGCCTACAAAAGTTCACAGGCAAAAAAATTGTGTACAAAAAAAAAAAAATAATAATAATAATAATAATAGAATTAGAAGAAAAATCTGTGAACAGGAGAAATGATGGTGGTAGCAATTTTTTCTAATAAAGTTGTCATATCTAAGACAGAGCTACAGCAATAATAAGAGCTAAGGAATATTGCATTTACTAAGACACTGTACTAAACACTTTATAATTATTACTTTATTTCTTATTACAACCCAAGAAAGTAGATGTTATTGTTAGTCCTATTTTGCAGATGAGGAAACTAAGGGAACAGAAGTTCAGTGATTTACCAGGGTCAAACATTAGTAAATGTCTGAGGTAGGATTTGAACTCAGATTTCCCTTATTCGATCCACTGCACTTACATAGCTATCTCACAGAAAGAAGGAATTCTAATGAATTAGGACAAAACTATTTCCCCAAAAGATAAATGATCAAAGAATATGAGTGGTTCTCAAAGAAACAAAGTTAGGCTATCAACAAACTTACAAAAATACTGTTATTAATTACCAATTATTACTACTAGTAATTATTATTAATAATTTCTAACATCACTAATAGAGAAATTAAAATTAAAGTAATTCTATGTTTACACCTCCTATCTGCTAAATTAGCAAAAATGATAACAGAAAAAAGGAAAATGTTGTTGGAGAAGTTGTAGAAAAATGGGCAAATTAATGATGAATTGGCAAAGCTGTGAATTGGTTCAGTTCTTCTAAAAAAATAATGTGGAATTGGGTCCAGAAAGTATTAAACTGTTCATCCTTTTTGACCTGGCAATACCAGTACTAGTCATTTAATAGCATCCCTAAGGAAATTTTTTATAAAAGGCCCATACACGCAAAAATATTTACAGAAGTTCTTTTAGGAATAGCAAAGAATTGGAAACTAAGGGGACACCCATCAACTGGAGACCTGTTAATGATATATGAATGTGCTGAATATTATTGTGCTATAAGAAATTACAAAAGGTGGAATTTCAGAGAAACCTGAGAAGACTCATATGAACTGATGCAGTAGAATGAAACAGAAACAAGAGAACAACATATACAATAACTACATTTTAAATCAGTGACTTTAAAAAATCAGTTTTAAAAAATTATGAAAAAAAGATTTTAAAAATAACTATCCCTTATCAATTCAATGATCAATCGCAATTCAGATACTACCCTTCCCTTGCAGAAAAATGAAATATTCAAATGTAGAATGAGACATATACTTTTGGACAGGACAAATGTGATCACTTGTTTAGATTAACATATTTGTTAGAAGGATTTGATTTTTCGGGGGTTTTTTTACAATTGAGAGAGATAGGACGTGTGGGAGAGAAGAGAATAAGAATAAGGTGGGGAAAAGAGTAAAAAGGAAAGAGGAACATTGAGACATCGTTTTTTAAAGACTGCACAAAGGGGTGGCTAGGTGGATAGAGCATCAGCTCGGCCCCAGAGTCAGGAGGACCTTAGTTCAAATGCAGCCTCAGACACTTAAGAATTACCTAGCTGTGTGGCCTTGGGCAAGTCACTTAACCCTGTTTGCCTTGCAAAAACCTAAAAAAAAACTGCACAAAAACAGAAGGAAAGAACAAGAACAGTTTTGAAAAATACAGACTGAATGTATTGTTTAATTAAAAAGAAAAGTAAGCTGCATATATAATAAAGATCTGAAGTTTCATATACATTCTTTTTCTGCTAAATAGTTATATTTTATTTAGTGATTATATTCAAAACAAAAATTGTTTAAAAGTCCACTGGTTTACAATTCCTTCTTAGCAATAAATAAATGATTTTTCACTTCTCACCATAATCTCCTTGACTTTTTTCCTAAAATATAGAACCAAAAACAGAACAGCTCTCCAGATGTTGAACCTAACATGGACACAGGATAGCAAGGCTATTCTCATTCTGGACACTATATCTCAAGAAAGATTAAGATCATGTTAGTTTTGGGGGGACTCCCATTGTGACAAAGCTGAGCTTCCCATTTTCATAATCTTAAATTTTTCTCATCATCCATTTCTTCTGTGGTTGATTTTTTAACCAAAGTGCAAGACTTACCCTTTTTAAATATAATATCATAAGATTAAATTTATCATTTCTGCCTAAAGATATCTCTTTTAATTTGCCATCCAACATGTACACTATGCCTTCTGTCTTCACATCTTCTACCAATTTAAGAAGAGTATCTTTTATTTCTTATTTATTCAATAGATTATGGTATCATAGTGCTTAGAACTGGGAGGAATCTTAGAGTTCATCTATTCCAACCCCATCATGAGGAAACTGAAACTCAGAGAGAAAAATTATGATTCGTCCAAGGTTCCATTGGCTATAAATGGCTGAGCCAAGATTCACATACAGATATTCTGAGTCTAAATTCTATGCTTTTGTTAACTGAATTTGCCAAAAATATAACTCTAGAGCATGACAATGAAAATCTAACTACAGATAGGCACAAATCCCTTAATATTCTGTGAGTCTGAACATTCAACTAAGGTTAAATTCACTTAATTTTACTATATTTTGTTCACAAGGATATTACAAAATTTGAGTTAGAAGGGATCTCTCTCTCTCTCTCCATATATATATATATATATATATATATATATATATATATATATTTATTTACACACACACACACACACACACACAAACTCACAAGTCTAACAAGAGATGGTTCCATCTCTGCTTGAAGACCTACAAAAAGGAAGAAGCTACAACCTCTCAACCAGCCCCTCTAATTGTTAGAAAACTTTATTTTCTAAATAACATCAAGACTACATCTGCCTCCTTTCAACTTCTACTCTTTGCTTCTGGTTCTGCCCTCTGGAGTAAAGGGAAAAGGAAATCTAACCCTTCCTCCAAATGACAGCTCTTCATAGTTAGACAGCAATCATCCCCCTAATCCTAGAGTCTTCTCTTCTGCAGATGGAACATACCTAGCCTAGTCCCTTAAACCATTTCTTGTATGGAATGATACCAAGACCCTTAGCAATCCTGTATGACCTCCCCTGGACATTCTCCATTTATATCAATGTCCTCTTTAAGCTCTAAGACTCAAAACTCCAGATTAAGTCTGATGAGGGCACATAATGGTGGAAGACTCTCAAAAAAAAGGCCTTACAAATATAAATTCTCAGAATTTTCCTTATGTATTTTTTAGTGTAATAACTCTATTCAGAAAGGGAAATGAGATTGATTTAAGCTCTAAATAAACTGATGCTCACCCACAGGGATCTCTAAACATCCACATATCATCTATTTACAATCTGATTTATGAGTTTGCAAGAATTAATATAGTTTTAGGGAATCTATTTTTCCTCCTCTTTTGTCAATAAGAATGATTCTCCCTAGTCCTATAATACCTCTCCCCTTCTCCAAAGTTCCCAGAGAGCCACTGACAGTAGTTCAAGAAATTTCTTTAAGATACAGACCTAGCTGTCATCTCTGATAGTTATGAGGTGGTTTCTTAGAGTTGGTTTTAATTCACCTTTTTCTAGTCAACAATGATTTAGAGCATTTTTAAAAAACTAAATAGTTTTAATTTATTCTTCTAAAAACTGCCTTATCATATCAACTGATCATTTATCAGTTGAGGAATGGTTCTTATTTTTATAAATTTGAGTTATTCCCTATACATTTGAGGCATAAGAAAGAAGCTTGCTGTAATTGTTTCCCAGTTTCCTACTTTCCTTCTAATCTTGACTGCATTAGGTTTTTTGTTCAAAATCTTTTAAATTTAATATAATCAAAAACATTCATTTCACTTTTTTTAATTTTCTCTTATTTAGTAATAAATTCTTCCCTTATTCCAAAAATATGACAGATAAATCCATGGTCTCCTAATTTACTTAAGATATCTTCCTTTACGTCTAAATCATGTACCCATTTTGACTCATGAATAATATATATCATATTCATCTATATGTATCTTTCAAACTGCTTTCCAGTTTTCCCATCATTTTTCTTAGTAAATTCTTGCCCTTTGAGGATGTTTTGTGATCCTGACCCTCTCCTTCATCCTTCCCAAGCTTTATACCATCTACAAATTTTGACAAACTTTTATTGAAGAGTCTGATAAAAATGTCAAATACCATAGAAACAAGAACGAACTCCTGGAAAGCCCCATTAAAATCTTCCCTCTAATTTAATATGGATCCATTAATGATTACTAAAGGTATTTAGTCAATGAATCAACTTAAATTGCAGTTTCTAGTGGAGGGTCCTTTTCTTGATCTTATAGTGGTCCAAAATAATTCCTGAATAACCAAAGGAAAATAATTTCAATGAATAAAAAGATGGATTCATTTAAAGAGAACACCTTCACTAATGCAGATTTTTAAAATTCACACATAGAATGTAAAAGCAAGATGATAATTTATGATGAATAAAAAGCATGGCACTATCAACTATAGAATTATCATCAAGAAAATGAGCTTAACTGAATTGAGGCTGACCTAGAAAGCAAAGCAAAAATATCAAAAAATAAAAAGATCAGTTATGCTATGTTTTATTTTGTTTAGTTATAAAGGAGTGAGGAAGAAAGGAAGATCACTAAAGAGACACCAACCACTGATGGTTGGTTGATTAAACAATGACCTAGATGATGGGGGAAGATGATCATCTCTTTATCAATGCTTTTTTCTGTCAAGAGTGATCACAAAAAATGCCTAAGATGGAGCAGAAACCTAAGGTAAGTGAGGAGATGTCAAGATGTTTTCAAGTCATAGGGGCCAGATGACTGAAACCCTAAGATACTGAAAGAACTAATAGATGAGATCAATGAACCATGATAACCATCTACAAAATTCCAAGGAGTCCGGGAGAGATAAAACAGGATTGGAAGAAGGCAAGGCAGGTTAGGATTCAAAGAAAAGGGAAAAGCTTAGAGGCAGCAAACAATGGCCAAATAGCTTGAATCTCAACTGAAATTCTAGAATATATTGTTAAAGGGATGTAGTGAACATCCTCCTGTCTCTGGGCCCAGTGATCTATCCACTGCCCCATACAGCTGCCTCTTGTGTAGAAGATGGCGATGTGGCCTAGACAAAAGTACAATGTGTTGATTCAAGAAAAGAATGAAAGGTCTGATCCAAAGTTGATTAATAAATTAAAATCAACTTGGAAGGACTTCTCTAGTAGAACACCTCAGAGGCCTGTCCTTGGTCCTGTGCTGATGAACACTATTGTCAATGACTTGGATAAAGGCATAGATGATTTGTTTTTCAGATCTATAAATGACATACAACTGATAGGGAAAAATGAACAAATTCCATGACAGGATTCCAAAAGATCTTTATAAGCTAAATCATTGGGTTCTAATCGTATGAAATTTAATGCATGTAACATCTTACACTAGGCTTTGAAAAATTAACTTTACAATACAAAATATGAGAAATGGAAATGGAAAAGAGTTAGTCAGAAAAAAAGATCCCAGGTTTTCAGCCTACTTCTTCAATAGGCAGTCAAAAACAGTTAATATAATCCTGGACTACATTAAGAGAAATACCAGAACTAGGGACTATCCAGAGAACTTATCCAGATTATCCAGAACTAGGGATTTACTGCATTTACATGTATAGCTTTGGGTTCAATTTTCAGTACCACATTTTCCAAAGGAAATTTAATAATAATAATAACAATATAATCTATGTAGGATTTAAATTTGTGTGATTATCTCATGTCTCACTTCAATCTGTCCTCGCCACCCATGATTTTTCTGAAGTGCAAGTCTGTCCACATTATTTCCCTACTCAAAAAACTCCAGTAGTTTCTTATTGCCTTCAGGATCAAATATAAGCTTTCTTTGGCATTCAAGTCCTTAATAGTCTAGTCCCCTCTGACCCTTCCAAGCTTCTTGCTCTTCTAATACATACTCTTTGATCTAGTGACCCTGGCCCTTGGACTGTTCCAGGAACAACATTCTTCATTTCTCAGCTCCAAACATTTTTTCCTGACTGTCTTCCATGCCTGGAACGTTCTCCCTCCTCAACTTCTTCACCTACTTACTCCCCTGACTTCCTCTAAGTCCTAACTAAAATCCTATCTTTAGCAAGAAGTCTTTCCCAACCTTTAACTCTAACCCTTAAACCTCCCCTCTGTTAATTATTTCCTATTTTTCTTGCATATAATATGCTTGCTTTTTTATATATGTGTTTGTCTTTTGTCTCTCCATTAGATTATAAGCTCCTTGAGGTCAGAGACTCCCTTTTGCCATTTTTACAGCCTCAGAGCTTAGAACAGTAGACACTTAATAAATGTATATTTATTAATTGATTGATTATCCTCATAACAACCCTGGAAGATATTGCTATTTTTATTATCTCCATTTTACAGATGATGAAACAAAGGCAGATAGTGGTTAAATAGCTTGCCCACAGCAATACAGTAAGAGTCTAAGACCAGATTTAAAATCAGTCCAACATTTTATCTTACCTGTTCAAATTGTCAAGTCAAGGTTCAGAGAACTTAATATAACCAAGGACCTAACAACCAGGCCATATGAGGATCAACAAATGAAAGGAAAATACAGTGAGAACATGGACATCCTCAAATATCTGGAAGATTGTCAAATGAAATAGGGATTAGTCTAGTTCTGTTTAACACTCTCATTCATACTTATTGTTCTACTTGGCTCCATATGGAAGATGGGGCAAGAGACAGGGTACTGGATGAGTGAATTCATTAGTACAGTGAACTCCTGAAGGAAGACATGGTCTCCCCAATTTTTATGTTAGAGTCTTGTCTAGAGACACAGATTCCAAATGCTTTGATCATATATTCCAATCAGTAATTTTGAATGCACCCCCATTAAATATATATTTGCTTATTTATAAGTTATATATATGTACATTCTAATAAATACAAATTTTGTTATAAATTACTAAAAATGTTATATAAATAAATCATTATGAAACACACAGAAATAGAGATTTTTTAAAAAGATGAGAAGAAGATGAAATGCTATTTGATCCTAGAGTCACTGGAGTTGGTTGACTCAGTGCTAGGCTTTAGGAAAATCCCTTTGGCATATTCTGTGTGTTAGGTGGATTGGAGTAAGGATAAATGAAGCAGGAGTAAAATTAGGAGCCTACTGCAATTATCCAGCTCCAAAGTGATGAAAGTTTGAACTAGGAGAGAAGGGCCATGCAAAGGCTGACACAAAAATAAAGGAGGAATGGACAATGACAGAGTTTGGGAGAATTGAATGCCATTAAGAGGAACAGGGAAGACTGGAAAAATGGGTGAGTTTGAGGATATAGGAGGAGAGCAAGTCTGATATCCTCAATCCAGATCACATTCCATTCCTGTATGATTCATTCACAAAAAAGGAACTGGCAATGCTCTTACTTACCAGTCACTGCCCCAGACTGCAGAGCCCACCCTCCAGGAAGCACCTGCCATAGCTATAAGGTGACCTGGGGACAAGGGCAGGGGTGGAATTTTCCCAGGGGGATCTGGACAGACCCTGAGACCAAGTCTGGCTTGGACTGGGAGCTTACAGAAATGAAGAAGAGAGGGGGAGTGTTAGGGAATGAGAGCAAGTGTGGTTGCACCAAGGCTGGCTATCTTGGCATGAATGGGATGCCACCTGCCTTTCCACCTTCTGATCAATCACACCTCCTAGCCTAGAGCACTAGACCTCAGTCAGAAAGGGAACATGAACCCAATCCTTCTTATCTCTGAGGTTATACACTTTCATACTGACTCTCTTCAGCTCAAAATCATATATAAACCATATGAGAAGTCTAGGGGTTTTACTTTTCCCTAACAATTGTCTTTAAGGAAATACTAATGGGGATTCAAATTTCTCAGTAGTTCAAGAAGCTGACAGTGTTAGTCCAGGAACTCTCTCCAAGAAACTCAAAGTTCTAGGAAAAAAAACTATCATCCAATTTGCCTGACTCTCAGATAGCCTTATATTCACTATCACACATTTCTGTATAGGACACTCATTCTAGGGCTGGGTTTGCTTTAAATAAGAAACAACTGTTCTTTACCTCTGCTTAAAAATAAAAAGTAAAAAAAAAAAAAAAATTTTGTAAAGGCTTCCAAAGGTTATTAAGTACCTATCAGATAGAAAGTCAGTCTCAAAGATATTAAACCCACTGAATAGAAGCCCTGATCTGAAACTAGCCATGGGGCCCTGAGAAAGCCTTTAACTTCTCTTTGTCTCAGTTTCCACATTAGTAAAATTAAGAGATTGAACTTGATGTTTGCCTAAAATAAAAATTTTTTAAACATTTTGTTAAGTGTTTCCACAGTTATTGATCCAAAAGCTTCTATTAAGTACTACTCAATAGAAAGCCAACCTCAAAGAAATTTTAAAACTATTGAATAGAAGTCCTGATACTGACTCTAGCTATTTAACTTCTTTCTGCCTCAGTCTCCTCCTTTGTAAAATAAAGAGGATAGACTTGATGTTTGCTACTTCCCTTTACAATTCTTTATCTATGATCTTATGAAATCTTACCTATGTGGAGGCAACTAAATGGTTCAGTGCATAGAGAACACTGGGACTGAAATTAGAAAGACCCAAGTTCAAATTCAGCCTCAAAAATTTACTAATTCCAAGACCTTGGGCAAGTCATTAACCTCTATTTGCTTCAGCTTGCTCAACTGTAAAATGGAGATAAAAAATAGTATCTACCTCCTATGGTTTTTGTAAGGATCAAATGAGTTAATACTTGTAAAACTCTTAATTCAGTAGTACTAAATTGGTATTTAGTAGATATTCTGTAAATGTGAACTATTATTATGTAACCCTAAGCAGGTCATAGTCTCTCAGAACTCTAGTTACCTCTTTCAGAATCTAAACTGTAGAGAAGTTGCTAATCTGCCTGAGTAGAGAGTTTCCTTGTTGTTAGTCAGTTGGTTTAGCCATACCCAACTCTCTAAGACCCTATTTGAGATTTTTCTTGACAGAGATACTGGAGTGGTTTGCCATTTCCTTCTCCAGCTCATTTTACAGATGCAGAAACTGAGGCAAACAAGGTTAAGTGACTTGCCCAGGGTCACACAGCTAATAAGTGTCTGAGACATGGTTTATACTTAGGAAGATCCAGGTGGGGCACTATGGCACCACCTAACTGCCCCCATGAAACAAAGATCTCCACTGGCAGAAGTTTCCTCAATAGAAGGTCTCTAGATCAATGGAATCACAGGCTCAGCAATGATAGAGATGAATAGAGGCAAATACGTTAGGTTTGATAGAAGGAAAATGCTCTTAATAATTAGAGATATCAAAAAGTGAACATTCCCTATCTCATTAGGAGACAATTCCTGTTGATAATAATTGCTAAAAGCTTCCAGGAATCAAAGTCAAACTCTGGTCTAGACTTCAAAGACTCCACCACCATCCCTTTGCAGAAAGGAAGACATTTGCCCTTTGGCAGGAATGCAGATTCTATCCTGTTCTCCGCAATTCTTTCACAGATGACTGATGGTGACTCAGCAATCATATCCTTCCTTTCTTTCCTTTACCTGAAATACTATTTTTCTGGGACTGGTGATTTGAATTCATTAAGGAGAGCTCAATTCTCTCTTACTATCTTCCCAGTAATCTTGGGTTTCAACATAGCATCAGTCATTTTGGTTTTCCTAGTCTTTTTCCAAAGAGCATTCTCCTGACAGATAAAATAGAAATGAGATGAGAGTAGAACAGCTCTAGCATTTGTCCATCATTTCTCATCATGGTCCCATCTAGCCTGAAGAAGAATCTTGCTCTTTTAATCCACCTCTTTTCAGTATTTCAGCTTTTAAAAAATCTTTATTATCCTGGACTTTGCTCACCAATTTCCACATATTCTGAATTTTAGCACTCCTGATGCTACTCTTAGCATGGCCTACTTCTTAGTCCATTCCTCATTATTTGCCCTAGCATCTACCTTCCATACATTCTTTTTAATTCCAAAATGGTTGATGAATTTCCTGTGTCCATGGTTATCTCATTAGTCAGCCTTTTCCTCCTTCCCAGACTTATTTCTTTTAAATTCTCTTCAGAGTTTTATTTTTGAGTTTCTCAAACTCTTTGTCTGACTTCTTTTGTAAAACTTTGGCTCATGGGATCCTTCTTACTCTTTCCTAATACTTTTTGAAATCTATTCTTCAAAATTTTAGAATGCATGGAAAATTATATCCAGTTATGTCTTTTCTACTTCAATTTCCAAGATGGGATGGTCACTTTTCAATCATGTCTTCTTCAGTAAATAATGCGTCCCTGCTGATGAGGCTCAGATCCAGATCATATATTTCTTTTGTTGGTTTCTTTGCCTTCTGAAAAACAAGTTATCAGGCAAGCCAAGATCTTATTAGCTGCTTTTCTTGAGACTGAACAAATTCCACCAGATATCAGACTAAATTTTCCAATTGTATTATGCCATGCTTCTATTCTAGACTTGTTTTCTTCCTTAATTCCTCATCTATTTCAATCTTTTGTCTAGGAGGATAGAAGAGGGTTTATAGTAATAGGGTTTTGGGTTTTTTTTTTTGTTGTTTTTTGCTTGGATTTTGGTGGGAATGTTCTAGATTTATCAGTACTAGGAATTATGGTGAGGAAATTTTATCTGCTAATGCAAACTGTTTTCTGTCATTTAGTCTTGCCATATCTCCTTTTCCCAACTTATTCCTTTTAAATAACACCTACCCTTATAGAATCTTACTCTAATCAGGGATCCCATTCACTAAGTTTCAGTGATACCTAGGAGTTCAGATTTCCTTTCTCACATTAAGCTCTCTAGTTACTCTTACTCATAACTGATACTTCAGGCATATATATGCATACACACACACACACACACACACACACACACACATATAGTCAGAAGAGCAAAATTATTTTATTGCTGTTTCCTTTCCTATGAAATTTCTGTGAAAGGCAAAAGATAGTCCCTACTCTCAAGATGTTTACAATCTGATGAATCCATATCTGCCCCTTTATTTCAACCTGCCCCCAAACCTAAGCATATCTTCACATATCTGGGCCTCAATTTTCCCACATATAAAAAAGGTTGCTTTGATGCACTGCCTCTACAGATAGTGGGGCTTCCTTGAAGCTCTATGGTCACTAATGAGATGCTCCCTTAGCAGAGAAGCTAAAACATCCAATTTTAAAAACATGCTCCTTCGTTCTCGTTCTCTCTCTCTCTCTCTCTCTCTCTCTCTCTCTCTCTCTCTCTCTCTCTCATCTTTGTTAACATCCATTTCTATACTTTTAACTTTTATTTTTCTTCTGCTTCTCTTCTTCTGCCTACTGAATAAAGTTCTAATTTCTCACAGCAGTATTCATCGCCCTCCAAAATCTGGCATCACTGGCTTAGAAGTTTTCTTTCTTCCATGCACTCTATGCTCCAACTAAAAACGAACTATGACTTTGTTGATACCCTATATTAGCTTTGATACTCTATGGTAGGAGTGTCCTTTCTCTTCTCCTTCCACTGCATCCCTACCAATCCTTTAAGGCACAATACCACTTGCCCTAGGAAATCTTCCAAGATTACAAACATTTCTCCTCTAAATTCTCAAAGTATTTTGTATGAAGCACTCTGGTGCAATCATTATTTATTATTTTACATTTTAGTTTAATGTGTATGGATCATCTATACCTGCTAGAGTACAAACCCCAAAATACCAATTACTATGTCTTATCTAAATTGTATGTCTCCTAAAATACCTATTACAATGCTCACAGTAATATCATGAGCTTATAAGAGATGGAACTGGAGAAACGTTAAAGATCATAGGCAATTAATAAATGTTTATTGAATGAATAAGTGAGTTACTGAATGTTAACTTTTGAAATATTCCAGCCTTGCCACAACTGAAATAGGAATTTGAAGGAATATGCACACACCTCAGCTAGGGCAAGGTAGAGAGGTTCAAGGAGAATCCAATGGGTCTGGGCCTATCCCAAGTGCTGGCTGAGTTTGGGGCAAACAGATAATGAAGACTTGGGAGGGAACTGGGGATAGCAGCAAGTTACCCTGCCAGGGGTTTCCCCTCCCAAGCACCCACTGGTTTCCTGAGCTCTCTTTTATTCTGAACTTACCCCTGAGTTTCACTTCATTAGGTTTTGATCAGAGACCATCTTGTGAAATGTTCTGAACACCAGAATAGAATTCCACATGAAACACAGATGAGAGAGAAGGGGTAGGACAAACACAAAGCTAAAGAGAAATAGGCTTTAAAAATGCCAGTTTCAATATTCTTGGAATGATCTTAAACAATTTCATAGTTAGAACAGAGACCCTGGAAAGGCTCCCAAACTCAGGGGTCATTAGAAAGACAAGAAGCCACTTAACTGTGGAGGTCCAATGGGGGGGGGGGGGAAGCATGTCCGCTCTATCCATCAATGGGTGGTACATACAAACTTCCATGAGGCAAAGATGAGAGCTACACACAGGAGTGTCCTCCATCCAAATATAGCCCTGAAAATGGGAATAAAGACATTCCTCTTTTGGATACCTACCTACCCGACTTATTCTGCAGAATAGTGAATAGGAAACAGGGATAAACTCATAAAGTTTTTAGAAGATTAGGTTAAGGACTCAATGTGGTATGGGGGAAAGAACCCCTGGCTTTAGAATCAGAGGACATGGGTTCACTTCCCACCCCTGATTATCACTTAGTATGGTGCTTGATTAATGATTATTGATTGTCTAAATATAGTTATGTGACTTAATAAGTCACTAACCACTCTGTCCCTTAATTTCATCATCTGTAAGATGACAGGTCTGACCAAATGGCCTCTGAAATTCTTTCTGGCTCCAAGTCTATGATCTTACTAAAGGAAAAATACATGAAATAGATGGAGATCCTTTTGTTCCAACAGACTACATCAATATATTTTAGCAGCCTTCAAAGAACATTCCTGAAATTTATTGGAGATGCCAAATGTCCCTAATTCTGCTATAGAGAGGGAAAACTTCTTCACATCTACCTAATTTCTGCCCATCAATCAATAAGTATTAAGTGGGTTTTTTTTAATATATGGGTCAGGCACTGAAGACACAAAGGAAGATTTTTTTAATTCCTTGCTTTTGAGGAAGGACAACATGTAAATAACTATGTACATATAATATAAGGATGGAGAAATTAAAGTACTTTTAGAGGGGAAGGCATTAGCATCAAGGAAGACCAGGAAAGAGCTCCTATAGATGAGACTTAAGCTAGGTCTTAAAGAAATCCAGAGAAACCATTCCAAGAATAAGGGACAGTCAATAAAAAGGGCCAAAAGTCAATTGTTATGAACTGTTATGTAAAAGCAAAAACTAGAAGGGCAGTGTAACTGGGTCATAGAATACATAGAGGGGTCTAAGTGTAAGATAACTGAATGGCAGGAAGGGCTCAGAGGTGAAAAATTTTAAATATAAAACACTGAGCTTTATATTTGAATCTGAAGGAAATAAGGGGACATTGAAGTTTACTGAATGGGATTCACAAAGTCAGATCTATGCTTGAAAAAGTTATTTCAGCATCTGACTGGAGGGTGGATTGAAGTGTGGAGAGACTTGAGGCAGGAAACCAATTAGAAGGTAATTCCAATAGTCTGAGTGAAAGTCAATAATGGTTTGGGTAGTATTTGTGTGAACAGAAAGAAAGGGACCTTCAGGACAGATGTTATAAAAGTTGAAATGTCAATATTTG
This sequence comes from Macrotis lagotis, assembly GCF_037893015.1. Classification (NCBI taxonomy): domain Eukaryota; kingdom Metazoa; phylum Chordata; class Mammalia; order Peramelemorphia; family Peramelidae; genus Macrotis; species Macrotis lagotis. The sequence continues at coordinate 85,234,404 of NC_133658.1, forward strand.
ACAATGGATTGGATATGAGAAGTGAATGAGAATGAGGAGTCGAGTTTGACAGCAAAGTTGTGAGTCTAGATGAATAAGAAAATGGTAGAGCCATCAAATAGTTATAGGAAAGTTCAGAAGAGTACAGAGTTGGGGGTTGGGGGGGTAAAGATAATGAATTGGGTTTAGGACATGTAGAGTTTGACATTAGAAGACATCCAGTTCAAGATGGTTAAAAGACAAGGAGTTACTGGAGCTCAGATTTCATTGAGAGTCTATTTACAATAAATAGTCTATTAAGTCATGGGTCTTTTCAGTGAGAACAGTTCTCTCACTAAAATGCATGTGGAGAAAGTGCTGCTATCTCAAGGTATGATCAAGTGGCCAAAAATGAGAACATTTAGTGGGAAAAGATTTTCATTTTCAATAGAGCCTTTCACATCCAAGATATGAAGCAAAGGTAGAGACATGGACCAGAATACATGCTCTCTCCCCAACAATTCCCATTGCAGCAGGCCCCTCATTATGAGGAGGAGGCTTCCAGCACAGAAAACTTTCTCTTATTTCTGAAGGGATCAACAGAGTTGCTACACCTGCCTTCACTCAAAGAAGTCTATGTTGATTGAGGAAAGTGTATTCAAGTAGGCTTACTCTGTTACTACTATTCTCTGAGTCTCTACCCCCTCTGTTATGCTAATCTCCCTTGATGCTTCTCTTTCCAAAGCAAGCACATCAAGAACAAAAACTGTAAAGGTGGCCTTGATCTGGGCAGAAGGGGGCTTTTAACACCAATGGTCAACTTTCATAGAATCACAGAATTTAGAACTGGAAAGGACCTTAAATGTCATCTGGTCCAACTCTCCGATGTAATGCTTAAGAATAGTGCAGTCTTCCTGGGCAATCAGTAGCCAAGACAAGAGTTGAACTGTGTGATCCCAAATCCTAAGATTTTAGTAGATAGCACAGCAGATAAAACCCTGGAATTGGAATGGGTCTGAGTTCAAATTCACCAGCTGTACCATTCTGGGCCATTCACTTAACCACAATTTACCTTCATTCCTCATCTCTAAACTGGGGATAATAAAAATAGGACCCTTATGAGGATAAAGTAAGATGTTTATAAAGCATTTTGCAAATTTAGAGCGCTATTTAAATCTAGCTATTATATTAAATGTCATATAATATGTTATATATATACATTTATTATAATTATATAGGATTATAACTATATAATACATTTGTTATATAATATCATTATGCAATATATTATTCCATAACATATTGTTATGTAACATATCATGAAGAACTTTAGAAACAAACTCAAGAATAGTCTAGAACTTAAGGAGAAATAGAACAATGGAGGGATGGGAGTACTAAGCTACTCAGTCTAAAACATCGTTCTCTGGCCCTGACATATTGCCATAGAGCCAAGTTTATAGATAGTGTAATCAGCTTAGCAAAGTTTCTTTGGGAATGAAGAAGGTTAAGAGCACAACCACCCCAAAACAAGAACATTCCTTGTCCCACTCACATTCCCTCTTTAACCCCCCCCCCAACCTCAGGAGTCAATCCACAGGGAGTCTAGAAAGGGGGAAATGGAGCAGGGAGATGATCAGCATGGAAGAAACCCAAATAGCATTCCTTAGAGATTCTTAATCTGAAGTTTATGAATATATAAACATATATGTGTGTTTGTATATATGTATATATAAACAAACCTATATGTGTTTATGTGTAAACATAGACAGACAGATATTTAGACAGCTAATTCTATCTAATTAGTTTTCCTGGTAACCCTATATATTTTATGCATTTAAAAGCACTAACCTATAAAGGGACCCATAGATTCCACTGCACTGCCAAAGGAGTCCACAACACCAAAAATGATAAGGACCCCTGCTAAAGAGAATGCCTCCCCCCACCAAGACACTGTGATGTCCCCTCTCTGTTCTGGATCTTTTTTTTATTGAAGGCAATGGAGTTAGGTGACTTGTCCAAGGTCACACAGCTAAGCAATTATTAAATGTCTGAGGCCGGATTTGAAGTCATGTCCTTCTAAGTCCAGAATCAGTGCCCTCTGTTCTGGATCTTTCTAGAGATTTTGAAAACCCTCTTCTCTTTATCATCCCATCCTCCTTTTCTTTTTCTTTAAGGTTTTTTGCAAGGCAAATGGGGTTAAGTAGCTTGCTCAAGGCCACACAGCTAGGTAATTATTAAGTGTCTGAGGTCACATTTGAACTCAGGTACTCCTGACTCCAGGGCTGGTGCTCTATGCACTGCGCCACCTAGCCCCGCTCCATCCTCCTTTCTTAAATTCATCAAGTCTATTTGAAATACTCCATCTACTAGTCACAGCAACCAAATGGAAACTATGTACCCAAGTTGAGTAATTTCATCATTTTTATAAGAGTGATCTGTCAGCTGGAAGCCTCCAAGAGAACATTTCTTTGACAAGTTTAGACCCAAGAAGTCCATTCTGCTGCTAAGAGCATTTTACTTAGTCCTTTCCCAATTCTCAATTTCTCATGTACAGACATGGGGGCATCAGTCTCTAATGTCAGTAGAAGGTTGGTGAGGCCAGGGCTGGACTCTTCTAGTGGAAAGGAGAAAAGTCAGCATTAACCAGAATAGACCCCCATGGTCCAGCTCCTTTCTGATACTACACTGCTCCCCCATCCAAGCCCCAAAATCTATGACTGAGAAATCCCAAGAAGAAAAAAGGAGTAAACAAATGGATGGTTATATAACTGGTCTCCAGGCTTCTGGTATCTGCCCTCTTCAATTCCTCCCTTCATAATACTGCCAATGCTGATCACATTATTCCTCCAAAACCCTTTCAAAAACATATAGTGCAACAACTTTAAAAAACTTAACTCTAAGAAAGGCAATGAGCAGCCATGATTACAAAGAAATGATGAGGATGAAGAATGCTATTCACTTCCTGACCAAGAGGTGATGGATTCAGGATGCAGAATTTAATATACATACGTGGATATGGCTACATTTATTTGAATGATTGCTAATTGGAAATTAAAATAAAATTTAATTCAAAATAATTCCCAATTACCTTAACGGTAATTTACTTCAATTTACCATTCTACTCTGATTTTACACTGTTTCTGTTCATATAATCCAGACATACTGGACTGCTGCTCATCCCTGATCTTGTTCTTCCTTCTCTAACTTTTTCTACATTTGGGAAAACTATTCCCCCTGCCAGTAATGGGCTCTTTCCATATCCCCACCTGTTGTGAACCCTTCACGTCCTTCTTAACCAAGTTTGGGTACAACTTTCTGACCACAAGGACTCCCCTGATTTCCCTGAAACTGACATTTTCCCCCAAATTTCTCAATTCTACTCAACCTATCTTAGGCAGAGAGTATGTCCCAACTTAACAAGGGAACATGAATTAACCTTATCCCATTCTCTATTTGATGATGAATACTTTGATGGCCAAGACAATCATCTCTGGATACATAGTGCTGAGTACCTTTGAAATACACATCATAAGTATTAAATAAATGTTGAATTGCAGTATAAAGAATTGTCCTAGACAAGATTTGGCTAAGAATCTCAGTTCATTACTGAACTGCCGCTTCAGGATCCTTCTGATTCAATGAATACACTTTGCTATTGTCTAACCTAGATCAAGGTACCAAGTCATTTTATCATCTGGTCCCTGAGTCACTGGACATGATTTATGGAAAGGAGGAGGAAAAAACCAGAGATTTGTCATACCTGCTCCCTGATTACCTGTAGGCCTTCTCTTGCTGCCACCAATATAACTGGGAACCCACAAACTGATTCTGACACCTGCCTTTCCATTCCCCCAAAGATACCAAAACATTTTTCTCGAGTTTATCCACAATGGGAAAGAATTTTAGAGTCACATCAAGGATAGCACTGCAAGTAACCCAGACATCATTAAAAGATTCTACTCAACTAATTTCACAGGGGATCCATATTTTCTAGTATCTCTAGGACCAAGTCGGATTCCCTAAATCCTTAGAACTAATTTCAGCCACCTAGCCCTGTTCTGGCCCAAATTGAGAATGCCCCATACCAATGCCAACCTTTGGCTCTAACAATTTAGACATGCTCTGAGAAAGAATTCCTAGAACAGATCTACAGGAGGACACCAAGTGAGACCAGATTGAAACACTTGGCTCCTCTTGATTCACATGAGCAAATTGTGAATGATTAGCATATAAAACCCAATGAATAAGTAAGAATTTCCAGTCATGATCTTCTTCCTTCAGCATCTGGAGTGTAAATGTGCCCTTATTAGCTCCGAGAAACTTAAGTTACCCTAAGTTACCTATAGGTAAAATATTTTTTAAAATGTTTCAAAATCCATCTCCTGATGGCTAATCATCTATTAGTGAGTATCTCTAGACCAAGATAATTTAATTATTAGAGAACAAACAATTCACCAGCTAAAAGCTTCCCAGATTGTAAGATCACCACCACCATCATCATAGAAGTTTAAGGTTTGCAAAGAACTTTGCAAAAATCTCATTTCATTCTCATATCAAAGCTGAGAATATTTTTTTCCATTTTAGAGATGAGGAAACTGAAGTCAAGGAGCTTCAGTGACTTGCCCAGGGTGTCCCCACTAGGAAGTACCTAGGGCTAGACTTGAACTCAGATCTTTCTTACTGCAGGTCCAATACTCTACTCTGTCTATTCCACGTATTTAAGGCATTACTGTAGGACAACTTACTGGAAGGTTTTAGACTTTATGATGGGTTAATAGAAATCATTGGTGTTCCTTTGAAGTCATGGGTGTGAGGAAGCTGCTCTAGGGCAAGGAACTCTTTTCATGAATTCCTCCTCCAATCTGCTTCCATGCAAAGAATTGATAAGATCCAATGAAACGAGATGATATATTTAAAACTCTTTGCAAATCCCAAGTGCTATATATAAATGTTAGCTATAATTAAACAGCTCGCTTGGTGAATGGATTTTAGTACCTTAAAGACCAGGGAATAATGGGTGCAGACTATCATTTGATATGCTCAAAACAGTGAGAAGCACCTAACAAAATAGTGAACATTCATATAGCATTTTAAGTTCTGGTTTATATATGTTAGTTCATTTAACCTAAAGGAAAAAAACAAAGCTATTCAGAGAACTATTAGATATCTCAGATCCTAAACTGACAGAGACAGAAAAAGAGACAGTTTCCTGACATAGATATATTTGTGTGTATATAAATATATAATTATATACACATTCACATATATAAACATGTACAATTATATGTATATATAAAGATAGATAGATAGATAGATAGATAGATAGATAGATAGATAGATAGACAGACTGTTCTAGAATTTTGCTAGTGATTACCAAAAGCCTAATAGTTACAAGTTTTCAGAATTTGTCCTTTCTGAAAATCAATTTGTAGACTTCTAGTATAAGTGCCTAGGATAAATGGCAACAAGAAATCTGAAATCCACAATGAGGTGAGGTTTGTGAAAATGTTGGAGACAGTATGAAGAGCTTTGTTCAAAATAAGGGCAAGGGAGAAATCATTCTAGAGAGCAATTTGGAATTATGCCCAAAGGGCTACTAAACTTTATCCCAGTAATATCACTGCTAGGTTTATATCCCAAATACATAAAAGGGGGAGGACACTTATTTGTATAAAAATATGAGCTTTTTTGTAGTGGCTAAGATTTGGAAATCTAAGGGATGTCCATCAATTGGAAAATGGCTAAACAACTGTGGTATATGACTGTGATAGAATATCATTATTTTAAAAGAAGTGGCAAGCAAGATGATTTTAGGAAAACATGGAAAGACTCATGTGTACTGATAAAAAAAGTGAAGTGAGCAGAACCAGAAGAATGTTGAACACAGTAACTGCAATATTGTACAGTGAAGAACTGCAAATGACTTAAGTACAATGATCCAAGACAATCTCAAAGACCTTATGATGAAGCATACCTATCCACCTCCAAAGAAAGAATTGATATTGTTTGAATACATACACAATGGAGTGTGCTACCTTCCACTTTCTTCATTATTTTTCTTTTAATTGACTCTTCCATCATAAAATCTCAAATATGGAAATATTTTACATGATTGCACATGCAAAACCTATATTTGATTATTTACAAGGAGGAGATGGAAGGAGGAAAGATAGAATTTGGAATTCAACATTTAAAAAAACAGCAAATGTTAAAAATTGTTTTAATATGCAATTGGGGAAAATTTTATTCATATATTATAGATAACAGATTTTATACATGTACATGTACATGTACACACACACACACACACACACACACACATATATATATATATATATATAAAATAACAAGTGAGGAAACGATACATTGCTCAGAAAAGATTGCTGTTGTCCTTTGTACTCAAAAGAGGACAAAAATGATATCACAACGCTGAGGTCAAAGTACAGTGTGGTCTAACTTTGGATAATCAGACCAACTGGGCTGGGCACAAATAAATATTTGGGATGGAGACATCTCTATTTAAACATCTTACATTTCTTTTAAGTTACAGCTTGAAAAAGATTAATATGAAAAGGGGAAGACAGAACTTCTCTCCATCCTGATATTGCCCCTATCTTTACTATCAAAAAGAATGACTTTCAATCCGGGAATGGTCAACCAACAACTTCCACAGGTTCCATATCTGGGATCAACCTAACATGTTAGAGAACATCTCTCTGGCTCTTTGAAAACTTCATAACTACTTGTGTGAATAGTTTCATCATCCCTCTGTTACCTCATTCTCACAACATCAGAAACCCACTTATTTTTCCTTCACTGTCATTTCTTTTGATTTTTGTCCTTCAAGTTGCTTCTCTTGCACAAGTCATTGTTGAGAACATGCTAGAGTCTGATTGCTCTCCATGTGCCTTTCTATTGCCCTTTCCTTTACCATTAGAGTAGTGATTCTTCTGAGAAAATATGTCAGGATCTATATAGTTCAGTATCAAGAGATGAAAGAGATCCAAAACTTAATACACAGAAGCTTCATACCTACATTAAATAAATATTTCCTTTAAGAAGATAGAGATAATGGATATTAGAAGTACTTTTTTAAATTACAAAAAAAAAGGAAATTAATTATATATCATCAGACGAGGAAATAACTGGCTACCATTGTGATATCCACTTCAGAATTGGTTGGTTTTGTGTCCCTGGCTTCTTTCAAATCTAGTAAAACTCCCACCAGCTTCGAGACTTTTACTTTCCCCTGCCTCTTTGATGCTTTTCCTTTTCCCTGAGATTATCTCCAATTTAATCTGTATTTATCTTTTGGTTATTACCTCATGGTCTTCCACATTAGATTGTAAATTTCAAAAGGGGAAGGCTATTTTTGCCTTTTTTACATCCCCAGAGCATTAGTATAATCATAAAATTACCTTTCCAAAAAATGAAAATGGCCAAATTAAAGATATTTACTCTATCACCATTCTTTTTTTTTTTTTTTTTGGAGAAATGTAACCCATGCACAGCACTAGTCACAGAAAGGAGGCCAAAAGAGTACAGCAACCGCCTGTCAATAAATGCTTGCCAAACAAAGAAACAAAGATAATGTAAAGAGTTGAATTTGGGTTAAAAATCAGCCTCACACTTATAGGAAGAAGGTAATAACCAGAAACAGTTGATGTGAAAAGCAACTGGGGTATTTAACTTCAAATTTGATATGAGTCAACAGTGTGAGATGGCAATAACCACAAAAAAAAACCAGCTGTGATCTTAGATGTTACATTTCAAAAACAGTATTCTGAAAAAAGAAGGCTATAATCCCACTGTCCTCTGTTTTGGTCAGATTTTCTATGAACTGATTAATTCAAGGTACTGAATTTTTAAAAAGTTTGTTGACAATCTGTAAAGCTTGCCCAGGAGGGTGATCATCACTGTGAGGAAACTGCAGGACATGAAATACCAGGATCACTTGAAATATTTGGGGATATCTGACCTGAAAATAAGTCAACAAGAATTTATAAAGAATCTTGTATATGTCAGATACTATATCAGGTGCTGAGGATGAAAAAAAAAATTAAACAGTACCTCCAGGTGCCCTCAAGTAGCTTACAATTTATTAAGAAAACAAAATGTGAGGGGGGTGTATAAAGAAAATAAAAAGTATACTCAAAGTAATTCAGAGAGCATTAGCAGCTGAGGTAGAAGAAATTGGGGAAAGGGGTTAGAAAAGATTTTACATAGGAGGTGACAATGAACTTGGCTTCAATACTATAAAAGTGAGGAGGGCTTACATTCCAGATATAGGAAACAGTCTATGGGAAATGGAATGTTGATATGAGGACCATCGAGTGGGCCAATCCTTTTGGAAGGGAATGCCATGATGGGAAGTCACGTTTAATAAGCAAGGAAAGGTAGGCTGAAAACAAATTGGAGAAAAAGGAAGGGTGTGATCATTGTCATCAAGTATCTGAGGGGCTATCTTGAAAGAAGGTAGGATTTGTTCTTTTGATCCTGAAAAACAGAACTAAGAGATAAGGAAACTGAGGCTGAGAGAAAGTGACTTGCCCAGAGTCATGCAGGTAAGAAGTCCAAGGATGCATTTGAACTTGGAACATTCTTCTAACTTCAGTTAGGTTAAGAATTCCTGCTCCAAAGCTACTGATATAGGTAGGTAGCCATGAAGGCTTTCCCATTTTTTTATTTCATTTCCATCATATCATGGTCAACTCTTCTTTAATGTTTTTTACACAACTTTTGGTGCACAATATTTTGTTTTAAGTAAAAGTTATGGGTGAAGATTAAAGAGAATCAGTTTTAGGAATAAACAGAACATTTTTCTCTAACAGTGATGCCTAAAGGTTGAGTGAGCAATGGGCTCCTTGTCAAGCAAGGTCTTTAGGCAGAGGCTGCATGACCATCTAGGAAGTTGTAGAAGAGAGTCTTGCCCCAGAAGTAGGATTAAAATAGATAAAAGTCCCTTCAGCTAAGATACTTTCAGTATCAGGATTATGAAGCTGATTTTTTAAGTATCTTAGATTTCACATTTATTTTATTAAATTTCATCTTTTTGGATTTAGCCCAACTTTCTAGCCTATAAAAAGACCTTTTTGGATCCTGACTCTGTCATCCACAAGGAAAGATATAAGACATCCTTCCTTGATTTATGCAATATGCAAATGTAATAAGCCTTCCAGATCCTTGGGGCACTGAACCTTTAATAGCACTTTGGATCTGGACATACAACCAATTCCAAGCTCACCTAATTGCATTTATAGTTTATATTTTCCTTATCCACTACAGAAAAAGAATTTACAAATTATTGTAACTTATATTTGGGTAATTCCCCTGAAACCACCTGAGTGACTTTGTCAAAATAGGAAATGGGGTTCACTGGGATGATTATTCTTGATGAAGTATCTTTGTAACTGTCACTCTGACTTCTAGGTGTTCTTCCTTTCACAATGAACTTTAAAAATTTTGTCAGTAACATAAGTCAAGCTCATTGGTTGTTTTTAATTTTGGTATCTATCTCTTTCTTTTTAAAAATCAAAATATTTGCCCTTTCCCTACATATATTAAGCATTTATAATATGTGGGCATATTGCACTGGGGATACTAAGAAGGGGAAAAGAAAAAAAAAAAAAGGAAAACCAGTCCCTGCCCTCAATGAACTCACATTCAACAGTTTTTCAATGATTATTGACAATGAGGTCATCAATCACATCTACTAGTTCTCCTTGGAGTCTGAAGTTTTTTTGATAGGTATTACTTTATTATTATTATTCATTTGATAGGTATTGTTATTTATTATTATCACTGTGCTTCTCTTGAGGTTTTTGTCCCTATTAAATTTTTCTTCAGTCAGATTCCAAAGATCATCCTCATTGGCAGAAGAAAAACAAATTAGAATAAAATAGTTCTTCCTCTTCTCTGTCAATCACCATAATCAACCAGTCAATCAACAAGTATTGATTAATTGTCTATGTGTCAGATATGGGGGCTATACAATACAATGAATGAATCACTGCTACTCAGCAATGATCTTTCCCAGCTACCTTGAGCAGAGGTCTCATCTCCTCTCTAAATATCCTTTCTCCATTATAGCTTTAAAAATATAAATAAATAAAACTTCCACCTTTCCTGATGTCTTAAGTTTCTGGCACTAGTCTCAGCTCCTTGTAAACTTTAGTATTCTTGATTTGTTTTCCCTAAGGCCATGCCACACTTTATATTAATCCTTCATTTACCTATCCTTTGTTTCAACTTTCTGCATTTGTCTCTTCTTTTCTCTAAGTTCCCTGTCAATCTCTTTGGATTGGTGGACATTTTATCTGTCAGAATTCTTTCTCTTGTTGACTACGATTGAATGGAAACTGCTAAATATTTTAATTAATCTACAAGAAGTACACTCGAGAGATGTAGGCTAATGCATCAAAAAGGGCTTTAAAATATTAAACTCAACTTTGATAAAACTACCATAGATCTACAAATGAATATATGTGATTGTGGCTCTTTTAATCTTACTCAAAACATATTATTTTTAAAATGAAATATGAATTTTTATATTGTAGATTACAATTTATCATTTAAAAATTTGTTTTTTTAAAGAAAAATGCCATATGGAATCATTGGCCTTCATGCTGTTCTTCACCCAATATTCCAACTCTCTATCCCATGTCACTGTTGTGGCTATTCTCCTAATTCCTCAAGCATATTTCTTCTTTGCCTCCCACCTCATAGAAGCCCTTATTTCCTTCAAAACTCAGTTCAGCCACCATTTTCAACATGAAACTTGTCTTGATCCCTGAGCCATTAATGCCCTCGATCCTCAAACTACTTTGTATCTTTTTATATATTCAATATTTACTTAGACATGGACATGCTATCTCCCCGATAGAATGTAAGCTTCTTGAAATTAAGAGATTGTTTCATTTTTGTCCTTTTTGTCACAGAATCTACCCCAGAGTTGGCACATTTTGTTCAGTAGTTTTACTCATCTCTGGCTCTTTATGACCTCATTTGGGGCTTTCTTGGCAAAGACACTGGAGTGGTTTGCCATTTCCTTCTCCAGGTAAACAGGATTAAATGACTTACCCAGGGTCACATAACCAACAAGTGACTGAGGCCAGATTTGAATTTAGATCTCTTCCTAACTCTAAATTCACGGTGCCAGCAACTGCTCTAGAGCTGCCTCATAGGAATCACTCTATAAGCACTAATTGATTGATTGATCTGATATCCCATTAACCATACCTGTTGGCCATGTGTGATGCACAGCACCTTAGCCCTGGACCTAACTTCCACTCAGTGGTACTGTGTGTGTGTGTGTGTGTGTGTGTGTGTGTGTGTATAGTAACAGCATAAATAGCAAGCTAGGTCATTATTATCATGAAAAGAAAAAAACATAAATTGTTTTTTCTCACCAGGTCTGTTTCTTCATCTGTAAATTGGTGAGGCTAACCAGATGCTTTCTATGACCTGCACTAACATGAGCTGACTAAGCAAATAAGATAAATTTAAAATATCACATCAAAGTTCTCTTAATAGGCACAGAAGAGATGCTTCAAAACAGAAAGAATTGATCCTTCAATAGAGTAAAAGCATACACAGTTACAACCACCACCCTCCTCTCCATACACGTACAAACAAAACACAAAGTGATAGAAATTCCTGAGAAAATGCTAAGGTTTCAGAGACTATGCCATAATCACCACCTTCAGGATGAAAGGTGAGAAAACTGATGGAGGCTAATATCTACCAATGCCAAACCATCTAGCCATTTCTGTCACAATTCCAGTCATCTATCTGACTAAATTTTTAACCAGATTAACCAGATGTCTTGGTATTAGAAAGGTACAACTGTAGGCAACAGTAGAATTTCTCTGTTTTGCAATTAGAGCAAAATCTTTTCACTTAGACCAACTCCTGCCAAAAGCACAGTGAGCAACTATATTCTGCATCTCAATGTGGTTTTGCATCCTAGAAGATAGAAATAAACTAAAGAAAAATAACAGAAATGAAAGAGCATCCAATCCCTCCATCTATCCCTCATTAAGTGAACAGAAGAGTAGGCTCATGGTCGTCAATAGACTTGACTTCCGACAGCTACCACGCAAGTTGAGTATCTAGACGAGTTTGTCGCTCTCCTCCAAGTCTTCCATGACAGTCTTCTCTGTCTTGTCTTGGCCCTCAATAATGTCTTTGATTTTCTTTCTCTCATCAACAACAAAACCAAGACTGAATAAAATGTTTAAGATCATTGCCTTTTACCAGACCATGCTTAGGTAGACAACAAGGCAACTAGAAGCTGATCTCAGAATTTACTCTCTGTCTTCCAAGGAAACTGTTAACCCAAGGTTACAGGCATCAACAAGTCCTGGAAACCGTCATCTATGATCTAGTTTGATGCCTCTGGCTTATGATTAAGCTCACCAAGCAGAAAACCAAGAGCATATAGTAATATTCAGCAAATAGTATGGAAAAAGGCAAGGTGACATATAAGAAAGACAAAAATGACAGCAGCTCACACCCAAGTAACCCTATTGTACCAAACTGTTATAGAATCATCATCATTACTTCACATCCATCTTTGCCCATTATAGTTTTTACAAGGCAATGTAAATTTAATACCTTACTCAATACTTACAAGCACCCTGAGAGGTAATATCCATTTTACACAAGGAAAGACTAAGGTTCAGAGAAACTAAATGATTAAGCAACAAAATTAATATAATTGCTCATTCAGTCAATAAACATTTATTAAGTTCCTACTAGGTAGGAGGCTCTGTGCTAAGTTCTGAGGATATAAAGAAAAGCTAAAAACAGTCCTTTTGAGGGCAGCTGGGTGGCGCAGTGGACAGAGAACCAGTCCTGGAGTCAGGAGGACCTGAGTTCAAATGTAACCTCAGACACTTAATAATTGCCTAGCTGTGTGACCTTAGACAAGTCACTTAACCCCATTGCCCCTTAAATTTAAAAAAACTGTCCTTTTTCTCATAAAACTCATAGTTTAATGGGGAAGACAATAAACAAACAACTAAGTATAAGCCAAGATACAGATAGGATAAACTGGAGATATCCAACAAAGAGAAAATATTACCTAGAATTGACTGGCATAGGCAAGACATGAACACAGTTCTAACAATGCCAAGGGGACCCCTTTTCCCACTTTATCTTCCTGCATTTACTATTGAAAGATAAAAACTGTCCTTAAATTCTTGGAGATGGCAGGAAGTAGAAAAATCACACCAGGAAATGAGCATAACCTTTGGAAGACTCAAAAATGGAATCTAAGAAGTTTCACATCTCCCTGGTCTACAGAGTTATAAGATTCCCCCTTCTATAAGGATGTGATACCTAGATAAACAAAAATCTATATTTTGCCTCAAATTCTTCCATCAGCACTAGAAGGTCTTCAATTAAGTTTGTTACATTAGTGGGGCGGCTAAGTGGCACAGTGGATAAAGCACTGGCCCTGGAGTCAGGAGTACCTGGGTTCCAATCTGGTCTCAGACACTTAATAATTACCTAGCTGTGTGGCATTGGGCAAGCCACTTAACCCCATTTGCCTTGCAAAAACCTTTAAAAAAAAGTTTGTTACATTAAATAGGACAGAAACACAAAAAATGAGGAGCCAGAACACAATCAACCTGCAATCACTCATATGATGCTACTACATGTCCAAAATGGAACTCATTACCTTTTACCCACCATGCATCCCTCTTCCAAATTTTCCTCTTTCATCAAAGGCACCACCTTCCATCCAGTTCAGCATTACCCTTATTCCCTACTCCTGCTTATTTCACATCTCCAATCAACTCCCCAAATCCACACCATCTCTCCCTTGTCTCCTTCTCTTGACACACACAGTCACCACCTTTCTTTTTCTTCTTCCTCATTATTCCATATCTAAATGCCCCCTACTTCCAGTCTAACCTCATTCTTGTCCCACCTCTACAAAATTATCAAAGCAATTTTCCTTAATTCAAGTTTTAACCATATCAATACCTCTCTTAAACTTCATTGGCATGTTCTTGCTTGTAGGATCAAACATAAATTTCTCTCTTTAAAGTCTTTCATAAACTGGACCCAACCAGCCTTTCCAGACTTATCATCTATTTACTATCTCCTTTCAAATATTTTATAGCGTAACTAAAATAGCACTCTTGCTGATATTCACACAAAATTCTATCTTCCCTCTCTGGGCCTTTGTCCAGGCTGCCTCCCATGCCTAGAATGGATTTTCTCCTCAACTCCACTTAGGTTATTTTAATATTTAGCTCAAGCAATATCTTCCATGTGAAACTTTTTCTGATCTTCCCCAGGTGTTAGTGTCCCCCTGCCCCCCAAAGTGGTCTGCATTTATTTTGCCTATATTATGAATTTGCTTATATGGTATATGATGCTTATCCTTCATTCTCAAAGAAGGCCATGACATCAGGAAGGTGATACCATGACAAGCAAGTGAATTGGATTCAAGTGAAGGGGTGCTGTGCTAAGTCTCTCTTCCAAAGTCAATTGGGTCCAGTGGCCAGATATGATTCAGGAGGACTGAAGATGGCCCTGGATGCAAGGTAATTAAGGTTAAGCGACTTGCCCAAGCTAGTAAGAATCAAATATCTGAGGCTGGATTTGAACTCAGGTCCTCCTGACTTCAGAGCCAGCACACCACCCCACTGTGCCATCTAGTTTCCCCTTATCTGAATGTAGAATGGGCAGAAATGGTTTCATTTTTATGTTTGTATCCCAAGATCAAGTTCACAGTAGGTAATTAAATGCTCATTGGTTTATTGATTCATTGAGCTTATTTTCAGATGAGAACCTCTGAGCAGCTGCTGCATGGTGGAGTCCTTTGAGATATGTCCTAAATTCTTGCCTTTCCACTGGCTTTCCTGCAAGCTCTTCCTTCCTCTCTCACCTCCTGGCTTCCCTGGTTTCATTCAAGCCTAAGCTAAAATCCCACCTCCTACCATTTCCAGATTCTCCTTAAATCTATACCTTCCTTGAATCTATCTAAAATTTTCTTTTATTCTTTGTATGTACCTTTTCCTGTCTGTTTCTGTTTCTCAATCTCTCCTCCCTTCCTCTTGCTCTTATGTGTGTGTATACACACACACACACACACACACACACACACACAAACACATATGGATACATATTTATTTTATTTGTACAATGTTCTTTGCATGTTGTCTGCCCTCAATAATACATTATGAGCTTCTTGAGGTCTTTTTGCCTACCTACCCTGTTTTTGTCTTTCTTTGTATACCCTGGTTCATAGTAAGTGTTTAATAATTGCTTGCTAACTTGATTTAACAGTTTCAAAAAGGTCTAAAAGGAACAAAAATGTCCCACTAAGAATCCAGGACAGTGGTTGGGCCAAGAAAAGTCAGCCCACCTATCAGAGAACAAAGATGGAAGAAAAATTGACATCCTTTAAAGCAAAGTCATAGAGGAAAGTGGGGTGCATCCCCAGAACACCTACAACTGCAAATCACTGGACAGTCACAGTTGGCCACATTTTCGAAGACGTACTGATAAACTGGGACAGGTTCTAAAAGGGGGTGTGCAGGAAGACAAGGTAGGTATAGGAGAACATGACATGGGAAGATAAGTTGAAGGAACTGGGGTGTTCAGCCTAGTAAAGAAAATACTAAAATAAAACATGACTGCTATCCTCATATATCCAAAGGGCTATCAGGTAAAGGCATATATAGAAACAGGAGCAATAGGTAGATATGGCAGAGAGGCAGATATAGGTTTTGTGTGAGAAAAAAATTTTCTAATAAGTGCTACCCCAAATGTAGAGGGGATCCATGGAGATCCGTAACACTGAAGAGTGGTAAGTGGGGAGTGGGGGATCTTCAACAGAAGCTGGATGTCCAGTGGTCAGGAATGTGGTAGAAAGGATTCTTGACCAGCAACGGTTAGCCTAGCTGGCCTCTGAAGGGGTGTGATGAAGTTCATCACTTTTGTCAGTAGACTAAGATTGGCATTTTGCTGCTGTTGCTGTTCGGTCCTTGCAGTCCTGTCTGACTTTTTGAGACCACAATTAGGGTTTTCTTGGCAAAGATACTACAGTGGTTTGCCATTTCCTTCTTCTACTCATTTTATAATTGAGGAAACGGATACAAACGGAGTTAAGCTCAGGGTAACAAATCTAGTGTCTGAAGTCAGATTTGAACACAGGAAAATGAGTTCCTGACTCCAGGACTGTCACTCTATCCATGGCACCACCTACCTGCCCACATTAAGATTACAGTGGTCATTGTAAATAGCAATGGAAGAAAGCTTAAGAAAACTTGAACAGAAGAAAGAAGTAAAAAGGCTGCAGTGTCCTAAGTCACAACCCCTCCCATAGAATGGAAGTTCCTTAAAGGTAGGGGCTCTTATTTCAGTCTTTATTTCCCTGGTATCTGGAGCAGTGCCCAGCACAAGGCAAGCATTTAATAAATGCTTCTTGAATTAAATTGAATTGAATTGAATTAACAGAACTGGATGATTCAGGCAAGAGCTGGACTAAATAACTTCCAAATCCCTTCTCCATCTATGAGTTTCAGATTCTCAAAGGCTGTTTCCAGATGGGTATGAATTTTATATTAACTTAGTAATTTGAAACCCTCTTCCTAGTAAAAGTTATAACCAATAGCCTGGTATCCTCAGACTCCTCCCAAGAGGGAAGCTTGCCTAGAGTTCTTCCAAACTCTCCACCTTACTGGACTATCAACTCCATGAGAGGCTGAGACTGTCTTATTGTGCTCACAGTTGGTGTATAAGAAATGTTTGTCAGATCGAAGTGCTGATATAGGATTTAAGTTATTCCATCTGGTCCCAAAATCTGTCCTTCAGTTGATGTGGATATAATTTTATATAAATTGCATTTAATTTTTCAAAGAAAAATTGTACGTTCGAATAGGTCTAAATCTATGGAAGGGAATCTATTAGATATTCAGATACTTTGTCTTCAGGGCAGGTAAGATATTATTCCCACTTTACAGATCTAGCAATTCAAGCAAAAACAACTCAAGTGGCTTACTCTTGACTTCTAAGGGAAAAAAAAAATCAAAACTCAAATTTCTTACTTCCCAGAGCCACTGGTCTTTCCTACTATGTCATACTTCCTCTCAGAATAATGCTCCCTATCAGAATTGTTTAAAGAACACACAGTGTTGGAAGTGGATTTGACAATTTAAGGCTTGGGTATTATTCCTGGATAAGCTATTTGCGGCATCTATGAACTTGGGGGGGGGGGAATCACTTAAATCTCTCTAGACCTCATTTTCTTCATTTGTAAAAATGAAGGAAGACTAAAAGACCTCCAAGGTACCTTCTGACTCTAGATCTATGATCCCCTAATTAAATGATCTCTAAGGGGAAACTTATGATTCTATATGTGCCACAGGAAAGTGAAAAGCAAAAAATTATATTTTGGGCAAAGCTTCAACTGCAGCCATTCTCTTATTAATACTGCACTGGGATATCCTGGGTTCTCAGGAAAAATATATTGACAGTGGAACTGAAGCCCCAAAGAGATTCCACTGAATTGGAAAGGTCTCAAGTGCAGACATTGTCATTGTTCATGTGTCTCTGAATATATAGACATATGTATCTCCTAGTTCCCTGAGATTATTTTAGATAGGCTCATGGTCAGAAAATTGGTCACCAGAGGATGAATTTTCCTGGCCACAGTAGCTCATAAACCTAAGAAAATGTAGACAGTTCAAAATCTACAGCAGTGAAGGACATTTTAGAATATTCATACTAGGGAAGTCACAGTTTTTGTTTTTGTTCTTGAAGTTATCAGCAACAGTCCATTCAACAGTCATACGTTATCTAGATTATTCTCCATCTCCATATTATTGACAATGGTTCTAAATGGCTTAGGTTCATGGATCAGCACAAAAAAAAAGGTGTATAGTAAAAGGCTTGAATTGATGATAGAGACATATTTTTACCAGGTGACTGGGCCCAAAGTAGTAACACTGAGTTCAAACCTTTCTACAAGAGAATAAGGAAAGAGTAAACCCTGCAGAGAAAAGGGCTGGCTGGCTCACTATGGTGAACATTTGGGAGGATTCTGATGTAAATCCAGCCATTTACAAATTCAGAAGTCCTTTTAGAGGCTTATAGGGGTTTCCATATCCAAATTTATCTACTCTCTCCAAAGCTTGAGTCATTCTCTGACCATCCTAAAATGCTCCCTTTTAATAATTTAGGGAGCATCTTCATGATTCCAAGGAATTTCAAGGTATCATTCAGTCCACTGAAGGAGTAAAATCATAGGCAGTAGATAATGACTACACTGAAAAAGAGTCTATTTGAAAAACCTATAGGTGAACTGCAGCCCCTTCAAAATATGTGAGATTCAAGCTAAATAGAGCCTTCCAAACAAAAATATATTTCTTTTTCTCCACAATGGTTGTTCTAAAGCCCAGAGGAAAGAATTGAAAGGTGTTATCAAAAGTTCATTATCATGGGGTGGCTAGGTGGCACAGTGGATAAAGCACCGGCCTTGGGGTCAGAAGTACCTGGGTTCAAATCCGGTCTCAGACACTTAACAATTACCTAGCTGTGTGGCCTTGGGCAAGCCACTTAACCCCATTTGCCTGGCAAAAACCTAAAAAAAAAAAAAAAAAAAAAAAATTCATTATCGGGCGGCTAGGTGGCGTAGTGGATAAAGCACCAGCCTTGGAGTCAGGAGTACCTGGGTTCAAATCTGGTCTCAGACACTTAATAATTACCTAGCTGTGTGGCTTTGGGTAAGCCACTTAACCCCATTTGCCTTGCAAAAATATAAAAAAATAAGTTCATTATCATAGTGAACCAGTTTTTTTTTTAATTCAGTACACATTTATAAAGTATCTGCTGTGTTTCAGGTACTCTATCTGTTGGAATGGACATAAATACTTTTGGTAGTAGCTTTTATTCATATATTAAAGATATCATTGATTCAGAAGGTATTGAGAAGAAGCTTTTCCTGAAGAGAAGACTTTAGAATTGTTTGAAGGATTCAACATTCTCTTATGAGTAATCTCATAAGATTACTCAACATCTCATGTTAAATGCTAAGTGTTGAAACAAATTTGAAAACAAGAATTATAATACTTGCCCTCAAAGAGCTTACAGTCTTACTAAGGTGATAACTATAAAATAAATACAATATTAACATATTAAAAGCTTTTTTCAGAGGACTGTAATCTAAGTCTCCCTGACTCTGCTGTTGGTTCCTCTATGTACTAATTCATGATGTTCTTGAGAATTTTATCACAAAATTACCACCTCACCATGATGGCTTTCATATAGGAAAAAATATAATATTAGGACACTGCTTCCTTTTTTAGATGTCTACTAACATTTCATTCAATAATCCTTGGTACAGTTTTGCCAGGAATTTTCAACTGATCTCTCTTTCCTGTGGCTAGACCATTGATTTTCAGTGATCTAAAAAGACTGACATCTTAAATATAATGGGAGAGGCCCAATGGGAGACGGGCAAAGAAGAAATTCTGTGGCATAGCATTTAGAGTGTGTAATAGGGAAGTTTAGAGGAAGAAATACTGGAGCTCCAATTTCTGCCTCAGATATAATAGTTTTTGGATCCCAGGCAAGTCACTTACTTGGACTCAGTTTCCTTATCGGTAAAAAAGGTCGATAGAAAATCAATAACTCAAATATTCTATGACTTCCCTAACAACTGTAATTGTTAGTACTCTAAGTTAACAATTGTAAGTTAACTTATATTTAGACACACATAGAAATAAATATTCAACCAAAACTTTGGATATAAACTTAAACATAGATTTAAATATAGATTTTTTTTTCCAGAACTTCCACTCCATAGCATAAAGCATTCCCTCTCAACCCATTTGCCAGTAAGACAAAACTGTCTGCTTCAGTTTCTGTAAAATGAGCTGGTGAAGGAAATGGCAAACGACTTCAGTATCTTTTGCCAACAAAAACCCCAAATGGGGTCACAAAGAGTTGAACACAACTGAAAGAACTGAACAAGTGATTAATGGTCAAGATTGCCCAAACTGAACTCAATCCATCAGATCTTCATCATAATGGAACACACAGAATTCTAGTTCTCTGATGACTCAAGAATTAGCAATAGTTCCAAGTAATACTAGTTGCAGAGGATACCTCCTTAAGCTTTTTTGTTCAAAATCACTTGACTAATTCACCAACCTAAAGAAATATAAGACATCATCACTAGCCACTCCTTCAGTATCAAAAGTACAAAAGAAGAGTTTACTGCAATCATGTAAAGGACGCCATTGGAGTCATTCTTTACCCACTCTGAATGCAATTTATTGAGCAACCATCTTATATTCACCTAAGTAGAACATTAAATTAATTCAGTCCCATCATTTTGAATGATCCCCATTTTATTCTGATTGTCTTTCAAGGTCAATCAATGTTCTGCAAGCTCTAAAATTTTGCCTTAAAATCAGTATAGTATTACTAAAAAAAAAATCAAGATATTAATTTTACACTTGGAAATTTATATGCCAACAAATAGTTCATATACCTTCATCATTCTTGATAATAAATTTGGTCCACAAATTAGTTTCTCCTTATACAACATATAACATAGATAAAGGCAATAAAAATGTTGAATCTGTTCATGCTCCAGGCATGCAGTTCAGACATTTTTATAATGACAAGTGCTCCAGGAAATCCATGACAAGCAATACACATCTAATACAATTGCCTTGGACCACAGAAGTGATTATTACTGAATCCTGTCCATTTTCTGAACTTCAGGATGAACTTTGAGGTACTTAACTTAGTCCCAAGGTACCTCTTAATAGTTCTATAGTGACATTAATTACAATTGATAAGGAGGAGATAAGGTTAGACAGCAGTTTAACTTTTAAAGATCTGAGGGTTTTAGTGGACTGCAAGGTTTATATGTGCCCAAGAGTATGATATAACCATTACAAAAGCTAATGCTGCCTTAGACTACATAAAGAGAGTTATAACTTCTAGGAATAAAGAAGTGATAGCTTCAATGTATTCTACTTCATTCATATCATATCTAGAATATTGTATTTCAAGCACCACAATTTAGAAAGGACATTAATAGGTTGGAGAGCATCCAAAGAATAGCTACCAAGAAGGTGAAGAGCCATAAGAGGATTAGAAGGGACAAGTGATAGTATACAATAGAGAAGATAAGACTTGTTCTATCTGGCTCCAAAATGCAGAACCAAGACCAAGAGACAAATATGGACTTTATGGAAAGGAAAAAACCTTCTAGCAATAAGAGATATAAAAAGTAGAATGGGCTGCTTTGAGTAGTGATGTCTTTTTTCCACCAAAAGTCTTCATGAAGAAGTTGGATAACTCCTTATTGGAAACGGTATAATAGAGATGTCTTTCAAGTTCAAATTACGTATCCAGGGCCCTCTCCAGTTGCCTGGCCACACTGGCCCCAAATGACTCCAGAGAAGTGACTTTGCACAACCCTCCCTCACTTAAATCCAAGTCATTTGCAAGTCACAGCATCAACTTCTAGATATCACCATGGTTCCCTTTGAGAATAAGAGACAAATGGCATGCTATTATATAGAGAGGCATTAAAGTGTTGACAATCCACAGATTCCAAATTTCAAAGGGGAAAAAAAAATATGAAACCTCTCAATATACCTTCCTGATGGTCCTCAAATTACATTTGTTTTTCCATGTCAAGATCAGTAGGTATTGAGGTAGGGGATGTTGGAGGGAGGGGATGTAAGAAAGGAATGAGGTATACATTTTACATTCAAGTAGATGGTAAACTCCTTGAGGGCAGAAACTGTTTCACCTTTGTGACCCTAGTGCCTGAGGTAAAGGGTTACTCTAATGCTCTATTCTGGTTTGGAAATGACCCTCAAAGGCTTTATATGTTGTTATGCCATATATGTAATGTTTATACATTGTATGTGTACATATATGTATGGATATGAATACAGACAGATATAGACATGGACATAGATATAAATTTTTTAGCCATAGCAAATCTTGAAAACCAACTCAAGTCATTGGGACCTGGATCAACTTTTATAAAGGAATTTTCTCACAGTGATGAAAGTAGATTTTATTATTGTACTAGGACACTAATTCAGTCGTGCCAGCACTCATAATAGGGACTAGTACATAGTAAGCATGTAATAAATAATCATCTGAAGGTTCCCCTCTTCTAAAAAGTCATCTTCTTCACTACCTATTATGAAATTTAGAATGAGAAAGGTCTTATAGATAATCTAATCTAAAAATCTTCATTTTATAGATGAAGAAATTTACAATTAACTTGTAGAGCTGAGACTTGAAGCTAGGAACTGATTCCACATTTTCTGTTCTTTTCCTTACAAAATGCTGCTGTGTCTCTTCCATAAGTTCACCGAGTCACAGAATCTGAGAGTTGGAGGAGATTTCATAGGGACAACTTGTCCAGTTCATACCTAAATAAGAATAAACAAGAATACTTTGCAACACTTAAGATTTTGCTTGAAGACCTCTGGTAAGGAGGAGTCCATTCTCTCCCAGGACAATGTATTCTACTTTTCCATAGTTCTCGTTAGGAAGATTTTTCTTGATTATCAAGGCCTCTCTGCAATTTTCTTCCACTGTTCTGGCTCTACTATCTGAAGCTAAGCAAAAGCTGAACCCTTCCACATGTTGTTGTTCAGTGGTTTTACAGTCATGTCCAACTCTTCATGACCCCATTTGGGGTTTTCTTGACAAAAACTAGAGTGGGTTGCCATTTCCTTCTCCAGCTCATTTACAGACCAGGAAAATGACTCCAAAGGGAGTTAAGTGATTTGTCCAAGGTCACACTGCTAGCAAGTATCTGAGGCCAGATTTGAACCCCGGCGGATCTTCCTAACTCCAGGCCTGTCACTATCCACTTCTCTGCTCAGCTGCCCTACCTGTTCCAAAAGAAAGCCTTCAAATATCATGTCCCCCTTCATTCTTCTCTTCTCCACATTAAACATCCCCAGTCCACATAATCAAAATCTGGTAGCTACCAGAAACCTTATAGGTCATTGAATCCATATCATTTGCTTCTTAAGGACAGAGACTATCTTTTGCTTCTTTTATATCTTCAGCCTTAAGTAGACTGCCTGACGTATGAAAGGTATTTAACAAAAGTTTATTAAATTGAAGGGTCTTAAATAACTAGTAGTAATTAGTAAATAACTCAAGTGGGATTCACATTTCAAGACTGTGTCCATCAAATTGACTCTCCTAGTCATAGTCTGGAGGCCCTTCCCGTTCCTGGTAGCCCTCTTCTGATGTTCTACAATTCATTAAAGTTCAGAAATAAACATAATACTCCATATGACCTGTCAGTACAGAGTACAGTGGAACTATCACTTCCTCTTTCCTAGAGAAGATAACCCTCTTTCTTTGCTCTGCTGACATACCAAGTTTACAATCCATTAAAGGCCCCAGATTTTATTCATTCGAACTACATCAATATAACTGCATTCATTTTGAATTGAAAAGGTCCATCAGAAGTCATCTAGACCAGACCTCTCATTTTGCAGATGAGAAAACTGAGAGCAAGGGAGATTTTAAATGAGTGGAATGCCCAAGGTCACATCAAGAATAAATAATAAAGAGATGCCAGTTGAGTTCCACCTGGATTCCAGGTTCTATGTTCTTTCCACTATATCATGTTATCTTCTGCATTATCTGTTCTGAACTTCAAAGTTGTTGCTGTTCTTGTTGCTTTTTTTTTAACCCAGATATAAGATGTTACATTTATTATCATTAGTTTGGAGTCAGCTCAACCTCCTTGTCAAGTTTTAGATCTTTCCTCCATTACTGAAATTGTTAGTTTTTCATTTTAGTTTTGGGTCATCTGCAATCTTGATAAACATGACTTCTTCTTTTCCTTAATCAAGTCACTGATACAAGTGTCCAGAAACCCAGAACACTGGGACTCTCTAATAGGGACCTGGTGCAAACTGGCACTGAATAATTAATGACCCTTCTTTGGGTCCAGCTTTAGACCATTCTTTAATTTGTATGAATGTCTCACCCACCTCACTCCATCTTTTGATAATAGAAATAGCATGAATGACTTTGTCAATCTCTTTGCCAAAACCAAAACATTTTTACGACATCCCCTTGAACTATCCAATCTAATTATCTTGCCTCCAAAAGGAAATGAGACTATTCTGGTGTGACCTACTCTTTATTTTTAATTGAAATTTTATTTTATTTTTCCAATTACACATCATTGCAGTTTTTCAACATTCATTCATTTGAAGATTTATGAGTTCCATATTTTTCTACCACCCTCCCTTCCCTCCTCCCTCTCCCCCTCCCCATGGCCTCAAACAGTCTGGTAAAAGTTGCACATTTGTGTTTAACATAGTTACATATTAGTCATGATGTGAAAGAGGAAACAGAGCTAAGGGGAAAGAAAAAAAAATGCAAAAGAAAGGAAAATACAAAAGAAGTTTTAAAAGAGTGAACATGGTACTCTTTGCTCTTCATTCAGACTCCATAATTTTTTTTTTCTGGATGTGGATAGCACCGTCCATAGCTGGTCTCTCAAGATTGTCCTTGACCTCCAAACTACTGAGAAGAGCCGCTTCCTGATGTGACCTGTTCTGGAAGTCATTCTGGATCTTTGTGATACCTGATTCCTGGTCTAGTAACACTCTTTTTGGATATAGTCTAAAATTCTGCCAGGAATCCCCATCAAATCATTCTTTGCTTTGGCTGGATCTAGGGCCAACAGCCTATCACCCCAAAACAAAACACTATGAAAAGAAGACAACCAATGGCTCTGCTACGAGGTCCAGATCGCTCCATTTCTTCAGGTTCTTACCCTCCCCTCATCTCTTCCACATCTAAGGAAAAGAAGAATGACTTTGCTATCCCTTCAGGAAAGTCAGTCAAACATCCATCTCACCCTCTCCCACTGTCATGGAAACCAGAACTGGTTCACTCAAGCTCACCAGATGTTTAGAAGGCCTTTGTACAAAGGAAGCTAAGTAGCTGACTTCATTTGGGAGTTCTCTTTTCCTATCAACCAAAATCAGTCAAAACATCTTCTGGAAAAGCTTGGGTTTCTAAATAAGCCCAAGTCGACACGTAGGACAGCTGCATGGACTTGACTTTAGAAAAGCCTCTGTGGGAGTTCTTTCTCAATTAGAAGAAGCGGCCGGGTCAAAGTCCTTCCCTTGACCCCACTCAGAGGTAGAAGATGAAGGAAGTGGTCTCCATTGCTGCTGAGCATGAGTGCTTCAGACTGAACAGAGCTTTGGATTGAAAATCTCAACAAAAGTAGGAGAAGACTCCTACCTGGGAGAGAAATCTGTTGGAGTAGGCAGGGTGTCCAGACACTCTTGAGAGAAGCGAATCTGGGCAAATCATGTGCCTTTTTAGTTACTGTAGCAAACCTCTAAGCCTATGAGTTGCAGAGATATTGGTCCCCGTAGGTAGAGGGAGATCCCTCCAGTCCTGCTCCCCATGTTAAGGAAGTCGCAGGCCCAGTCCCTATGTCCATCTATTTTTCTTGGCCGAGGCCTCTAAGGAGCCAAGCCCTCCCCCGCCCCCTTCAGAGCCCCCCATTACAAGAAGCCAAAGAGAAGGAGGCTGCTTGTGCGCGGGGCCAGGGAAGGAAAGTCTGGACTTTCTGTTTTTACATCCATCTGGTCCTAAAGGAATGGAAGGCGGTGCAGAGCCGGCCCGGCTGGCGCTGGCGCTGGCCCTCCTGCGGAGTCCCGCTGGGCGCCGGGACCGGGTCTGGGCGACATCCGGAACTTCTTCAGTGTTTGCAAACTTCCCCAAGGTGACCATCCTGGCTCCTCCGCCCGGGCCCGGGCCGGGGGTCTCCGGAGGGTCCCCGCGGCGCGGGAAGGCCCCGGCCCACCCGCCCGGCTCGGCTCGGCATGGGTGTGGCACCCCGAAGCTCACCTTCCAGGCCCCCCGGGGGCCCGGGCCCGCGAGGCAGCAGGTGGGAGCGGGCGGGCCGGGCTGGGCCCCCCCCAGGCCGGGCTGAGCGCGGGGCGGCAGCCGGGCCCGGGAGGGCGGCCCGGCCCGGCCCGCGCAGCCCCGCTCCGCCGAGCCGGCGCGTCCGGCCCGACTTTACCTGGACTTTCCGCACTCTCGGCCGGAGTGCCGCCGCCCACCGCCCCGCTGGCCGCCCGCGCCGCCCGCCCGCTCCCTCCCCCCCAGGCCTCGGGCCGGCGCCAAGTAGCCCGAGTTGGAGCGCGGGCGCGGAGGGCAGCCGGGCCGGGGCAGCGCCGGCCCCCGCCCGCGGCCGCGCGGCTCCCAGGGGCCCGCGGCGCCCGGCCCCCGCCTACCTCGTAGAGGTCCCCCGAAGCCATGCTGGGCTGCGGAACTTGGCCGGCTGTCGCGCTGTGGCCGGGGCCGCCCGCCGCGGCGCCCCGCTCTCGGCGCTCCCTCTCCGGCGGCCGCCCGGCCCGGCTCCGCGCCGGAGGCTGAGTGCGCGCGCGCGCGGGGCGAGAGTGCGAGGAGCCCGGGGCGAGCCGGGCCGGTGTGTGCCGAGTAAACTGTGTTTTTGCAGAATGACAGGCTCCGGGGCCGCCTGTGCGCAGAATCAGAGCGGGAGGCGGCGAGCCTGGCGTAAGAGCCGCGGCGGCGGCGGCGGCGGCGGCGACACCCCCCCGCCCCGCCCCCGCCCCCGGGAGCGCGGCCCCGACAGCGCCCCCCCCCCCCCCGGCCCGGGGCGCGCGCCCCCTCGGGGAAGGGGAGGAAGCGCGGAGCGGCGCCGGCCCCGCCCCGCCCCTCCCCCCGCCCCCCGCCGCAGGGGGGCCGTGACCTTGGGAGGGCCCCCCCCCCCCGCGCGTCCCAAGTTCCCGCGTCCTCCCTCCGCAGACTCCCGAGGAGGACGGCCCCGGGGGGACCCCCCACCGACGCCCCGAGAACTTGGGAGAGGCTGGGGGCGCCCCGGCACGTCGGAGGGCAGCGGGGGCGGCCCCCTCCCCGGGAGCTCGGGGGTCCGATGGAGGGGCCTGGGGGGGCGGGAAGGGGGCACTGCGCAGGCTGCGGGGCCGCGAACCGCGAGGCTCCATCTCGCGCCCCTCCCCACCCCCATTGCTCCGAACCCAACAAAGGTTGACTCGGCCCCCCGGGGCCCAGGGACGAGCCTGGCGCCAAGGGGGGCAGAGGAAGCGAAAGAGGGGCGCCTGCCCTCGGCGAGCGCGCAGTCCTGCGGGGCACAGGCTGGCCAAAGTTATCTGAACGCCGAGAATGCCAGCGCAGCCTCTGCCAAGGGGCACAGCCCCCCACTCTGCGGCCAGTCCCCGGCGGCTCTCTCCCCAACTTTTCCAGCACATGTCTGCACATGGCCGGTCGCCTGTTGTCTCCCCCAGTACAGTCGGAGAGCAAGGCTGCCTTTTGCTTCATCTTGGATGACAAATACGGCTCTTGAGTCAGAGTAGACCGACGTTGACTGATTCAGGAAGTCATGAGAATGCAGAAGAAATAGCTATGGATTTAGGCTGGGAGGATTATGAAACCTAGATTGGAAACCCGAATCCCATAGTTGGGAGCTAGGAGAAGTCGCCTGACCTGTGGGGGCTTCAGTTTCCCCTTCAGCAAAAATATCCTCTAAGCATCCTCCGAGGGAAAGAGCTTAGCCTAACTTTGTAGAGGCGCAGAAACCTTACATTTTATTTTAAAAATCTCCAGAAGCTTGATAGTCATAAAGTTTCAATGACATGATAAATAACGATACAACTCTATCTTTCACAGTTAATCCTAAAATCCATTGGAGAGGATAGAGTTAATGATAAAAATGATGATGATGAGTACAATAATAATAAAATAGTAATGAGAGATTTCCCTACTTCCATTATTAAAGTCCTCTCCAAACGCCTCATTGAGTGATGAGTTTCTCAAAGGCCATTTAGGAGGAGCAAAAAATCTGCTGGTTGCCTCCAACGTGTAAAGATCTAGTAACAGTGTGTCACATCCAAGGACCAGCCTAGTCAACTGAAAAGAGTTACAGCAACAGACTGGATATAAGTTGATGAACTGTTCAGATACAAAACTTGTAAAAAACCATCCCCCCCTAAATCACAGGGAGTCTATAATCTGAGTCAGTAGAGAAAGTTCCTATGCTGAAGTACTCACATCAGATCCCTGAAGGACTGAAGCCATGGGTAAAGCGGTTATAAGAAAATTTATCTTTCCAGTTTGAGTGTTCTTTTCCCTTCAGAGAAGCCCACCCCACCTTCAACAAAGTAAAAGATTGTCATTTGAGAGGCAGTCGTTCAACAAACATTGATCAATCCCCTACTATATTTAAGATTCTGTGACAGACAGTAGACACAATAGAGATAAGGGGAAAACAGCTTGATAAATAGAAAAAATGTGTCATACTGACATTTACCTCTTCTCTGAACTTGGGTAAGTTAGTTTAATCTCTCTGGGTCTCCATTTCTTAAACTATAAAATGCTCTAAATCGATGATCCTATAATCTTGAACGATAGAACCTCCCATTACGGAGCTCACAACATGGGGGAAAGAGGAAATATAATACAAAATAGAATGTGAGTTTGCTGAAGATTTATGAACACTATTATACATATACTCCCTGAGGGCAGGAATGGCATCATTTCATGAGAGCCAAAGAAGGAATCTTCTCTATAACAGAGAAAAGTGGTCGTCCTGCCTCTGTTTAACGAAATCTAGTAAAGGTGAACTTACCCCCAAAGACGATTTCAGGTTTGTACAGTTCAATTTGCCTCAGTGACCAACTCGGCCAATCCATACACTCAAATTTCCACATACTCTACAGTCATTCTGTCTCTACTAGAAGACTACCAATGAAGAAGAACCTACTATTTCTAACGATGGCTACTTCTAATTTTGTATAGCTCTATTTTGGAGGAAGCTTTTTTTTTTCCCCTTACATTGAACCTAAATCTGTTTCTATTTTACTGACACCCCTTGCTCCTAATTCTGCCCTCTAGAACCAAATAGAACCTTCTTTCCTATGTCATCCCCTCAAATAAATAAAGATAACTATTATGTCCTTCTTAAGCCTTTTCCTCTCCAATTTTGAATATACCCATTTTCTTTAATCTCCATGTTGTATAATCACAAAGCCATTGGTCATCCTGGTCACCATTCTCTGAGGAAAAGTTTCTCAATTGCCTTCCTCAAATTTACCACTTCAACCTCAATAATACTTCAGGTGTAATCTGACCAGATTAGTGGTCAATAGGACTATCACCTCCAGAGTTATGAATACAGTACCTCCCAAGGCAATCCAGTCAATCAAATAAACAATAACTTAATGTTAGGCACTTGAGATAGAAAGACAAAGTGAAACAGTCCCTGCCCTCAGAGCCTACATTTTAATGAAAACGATAACATGCTCTTATAGAAGTATATGCAAAACACATACAAAACAGATGCAATGGTACCTTAATTATAGCAAATCTTGGTGGCCATATTGCACTATAGTGATATAAATAAAACCTGAAAAACCTCAGATGTTTTTCACTCAACTATTTCCTAGACATGTCTCCCTTTTACTTCAGCAGATTTTTCTAGCATTTTTAAGCCTTATTTTCCTAGTCTGCAAAATAGGAATAATATTTGGAATATTGAAAATATTATTGAAATCATGAAAATATCACACAATATGAGGAAAATGCTTTGCAAGTCTTAAAACATTATGTAAACGTAAATTATTATTCTTCATGGATAAATTTGATTTTTTTTAAATCCCACATAAGACTCTACATTTATTTCTATTAAATTTGTCATATATAATTGACCTAACTTTTGTACATATGGGATCTTTTTTGGATTCTGACTTCATTGTCAAGTTTGTTAGTTTTTTCTCTCCCTTCTAACTTTGTGTTGTTTTCTTTTTTTGTTTGCTTTTTGGCAAGACAATTGGGTTAAAACGACTTGCCCAAGGCCACGCAACTAGGTAATCATTAAGTGTCTGAGGCTGGATTTGAACTCAGGTCCTCCTGACTCCAAGGCTGTGCTCTTATCTCCTGTGCTACCTAGCTGCCCTCTGTTCATTAATCACATTCTCTGTGCCTTCAATCAAGTTAGTTCAGCTAATTTGATTGATTGAGCACAGGTATTGGCCTCAGAAAGATCTGAGTTGAAATTCTGCCTCAAACACTGTATTATCAAATTAATTAATCTTTCAATGCCTCATCTTTCTCATCTGTAAAATGAGGTTAATGATAGCACCTATCAAAAAAAAATAATAGCACCTATCTCGCAAGGCTGTTCTAAAGATCAAATGAGTGAACTTATGTAAAGTGGTTCATAAACCTTAAAGAGCCATATGGAAATATTAAAACAAGGTAAATAGTAGATACCTGGGAAGTTACATTAACAATCTATCTCCAAGTTGATGGAACCTATTAATGACTATTCTGTGGGACTAGTCATTCAAAGAATTCTGAATTCAGCTAATTGTAATGTTAATTACCCTACTTCTCTCCATCTTATCCATGGTGATATTAGAAATGTGAAAAATGGTTTGTTGAAAGCTGTCCATACTATGTCAACACCATTCCTTCATCTACCAATATAGTATCCCTGTCAAAAAAGAAAATGAGATTAGTATGGCATGATCTGCTTTTGATGAAGATATGCAGGTATAATGATTGCCATTTCCCTTTATAAACACCCCCAAATCATCTCTAAATATATTAGATGGTCTAGAATTTTGCCAGGAATCAGAGTCAAGTTCACTGACCTATGAATGGCATCAACATTTTCCAGGAGGAACCTTTCTGTTTTTTTCATAATTTAATCAATCTTTATTTAATTTATATATCACATTTTTTGAATTAGCTTTGTGTCTGCATATTTATATAGGTGTCTATGTATGTATGTATGTATGTATCTTTGTATGTATGTATGTATATATCCTTTCTCCCTCCCCTCCCCTGCAAGATATCCCTTCTAACAAAAAAATTTTAAAAAAAGAGATGGGGGGAAAAAAGCACTTCAGTAAAACCAGCTAATTCTTCAACTTAGTCTGACATTGTTTGCAGTGTTTCATATCCAGAGTCCCCTTAGTTCTGCAAAGGAGAAGCTGAATTTCTTAACTCTTCTCCAAGGTCAAGCTTCATGGTCATTATAATTACAAAACATTCAGTTACCTTTCTACTCTTCTTTCCATTTATATCGTACCAACTTTGTTGTCCTCCTGGTTTGCTTACCCTTCAATCTGCATTACTTTCAAGCAAATCTTTTGCTTCCTTCCCTGATACTTCACATCATTATTTTTATAGTACAATAATATTTTATAACATTTATCTGTCACAATAATTTTGGTCATTTCCCAATTCACAGACAAATATTTTGCTTCCAGAAAAACTATTGTACCAATTTTGGGTGTATAGGGGACTTTTATGACTTTGCCTTCTTTGGAGTATATTGCTAGAAATGGGATCTTTGACTTGAAAGATATGGAGATTTTTGTAACTTTTTAAAATATAAAATTCCAAATTTCTTTGTAGAATAATCAGACCTATTCATGGCTTTCCTAAAAAAGTATACTGGCGTTCATGTCTTTTCAATATTGATTATTTTCATTTTTATTATAGTTTTCCAGTTTGCTGGAAATCAGATTAAAACCTCAGAGGATGAGGTGTATATGACACTTTTTTTCCTTCTTATTAGGAATTCGAAGCAATCTTTCATATCATCCTTAATAGTTTGCAGTTCTTTGGAGAGCTATTTATTCATGCCCTTTGATCACTTATCCATTGAAGAAAGACTTGATTATATGTACTTATATTACTTATATTAATTTCCTATAAATCTTAGATATCAAAAGTTTAGTAGATGTAGCTGATGTAGAGATTTTTTAATTGTTTCCCTTCTTTTTCTGGCTGCATTGATTTTGTTTATGGAAAAGCATTTCAAGTATATGTAATCAAAATTATTTTTATGACTGCATTAATATTTTTTTCTTGGTAAGGATTCTTCTAGCCACAACTACAAAATATACCTGATCTTGTTCTTTTTCCGATCATTTTGTTTTGACATTTTGTATTCATATATCAAATTTGAGGTCATTAGATTATATAGTATTAGATGTGTGAACTCCTTGAGATCAAATTTCTTCTTTTTCCTCAGTGCCTATGTTATATAGTAGGTACTTAATAAAAGTTTATTGACTGATTGTTTATATGTATGTATATGCATTTATACATAAGTTCAGATATGCTTGTGTCCTTGACTTTATCCAACTCTGAGTAATGTAAAACATACATGTGTGTGTGAGTATGTATAGAGAGAAAGCAAATAACTCCAGAACAGCTAAAGCTGTGATGCAAAAAGAATTGAATTTTCACAACTACATAAATGCCTACAAAAATTAAAACATTAAAAAATGTAATAGCACCTCTGAAGAAAAGAATCAGAAGAATAAATAGTTTTGAAGAGGAAATTGTAAACATTGCCCAGTAATAGATTCCCTGAAAAACTAAAATAGATGAAAGAGAAGTCAATGAATTCATGAGAAGCAAAAAACATTAGAATAAAATAGAAAATTTAAGATATAGCAAATCAAAAGAATAATTAAAAAAACAAATCAAAGAGAAATAATTTAATAATCATTGGATTCCTAGAAAATGATAACCAACCCCCCCCAAAAAAAACTGGGCATTATATTTCAAGAAACTGTAAGTAAAACCTGCCTAGACCCATTAGATCTATAGGGCAAAAAACAGATAGAAAAGAAAAATTCCTATCAACTCCAATAATAAACTTCAAAAGAAAAAATTTCAGGAATATTATGTTAAAGGAAAAATATTATAAGCAGCCAGAAATAAAGCCTTGAGGGAAAGTTAAGAGGAGAAGAGTTAATAATAGTGATGCACAAAAAAGAAAACCATCAAAACATTTTTAAAATGCATAAATGGTAACAGAAGAAAGTTCAAAAATAAGCACAGACAAGCAAGACTTTTTTGAAAATCAACATGGAAATCTTGATATATTCTATTTTTTAAATAAGTGCGAAAATATTTACAGCAGATCTTTTTGTGGTGGCAAAGAATTAGAAATTGAAGAACTTATCGTCAATTAGGGAGTGGCTAATCAAGTGATAAATAATTTAATATTTAATAACAGAATATTATAAAAATAATTTTACATGTAATTAGGGAAAAATTAAATAAATAAATAAGTGGTATTAAATAAAGACTCAACAGAGGAGGGGGAGAGGAGAGGAAGGAGGGAAAGGAGAGGAAGGAGGGAAAGAAGAGGAGGAGGGAGGGAAGGAGAAGAGAGGAGAGGGGGAGGGAAGGAGAAGAGAGGAGAGGGAGAGGAAAGAAGGGGGAGAGGAGAGGAAGGGGAAGGGGAGGACAGGAAGGGAAAGGAGACAGACAACACATTTATTTTCTCTATGTGTCTGTAATTTAAGCCCATCATCTATCTGAAAAGAGATGTGTAGTATACTTCATCTGGAATCATATTTTTGCCATTGCATTGGTCAGAGTTCTAAGGGCTTTCAAAATTGTTTTCTTTTTAATATTGTCATCGTATAAAATATTCTTCCAGTTTTGCTTGCTTCACTCAGAATTTGTTCATGCAGTCTTTCCTTTTTCCTCTGAAACTGTCCATTCAGACATTTCTTATGACACAATATACTTAGATTATATAAATGTACTATAATTTGAACAGGCATTTCCTAATTGATGAGCATTCCTTTAATTTCTAGAGTTTTTTTGTAATGATGAAAATACTTATATGGGTCTTTTATTCTCTTTCTTTGACCCCCTTTGAGTTATGCTCCTACTGAAAACATCACAGGGGCATAAATTATTATGAACAGGTTAATGACTTTGACTGAATCATTCCAAATTACTTTCCAGAATAAATAGACCAAATATTGTTCTATCAACAATATATCAATGAGTCTGTTTACCTACAGAACCTCAATTTTTTTTTCCTTTTGGCATCTTATCAATTTTTATGAGCATAAAATGAAACTCCAGAGTTGTTTTTGCTTTCATTCACCTCATTGTTAGTAATTTGGAGCCTTTTTATATGACTATATATAGTTTGGGTTGTTTTCCTTGAGAATACTCTGTTCATGACTAGCTATTGGGTATGACTCTCACTCTTAAAAATTGAAGCCGGTTCCTTACATAGCTTAGAAAGAGACCCACCTGAGATAAATAATGCAAAGATTTTTCCTCCTGTTACCTAATTTCATTAGTTTTGTTTACGCAATTTTTAAAAATTTCATATAATTAAAGTCAAACATTTACTTTCTTTAATCTTCCTTATTCCTTCATTAGCTATAAATACTTCTACCATCCTTAGGTCTGAAAAGTTATTTTTGTCTAATGCTCCTATTTACTTCTGATACTATTTTGACTAAGTCATATAGTCATTTGCAGTTTATCTTGATATATGGTATGAAATTATGGTTTAAACTTAATTTCTGCCAGATTGATCTACAACTTTCTCAATAATTTTTGTCAATTTATGAGGTCATCAGAAATTGGAACCTTTAAATTTATGGAATAGTATACTACTGTGTTCTTTTACTTCCATATGTTGTGTCCCTAATCATTTCCACTGATTAATCAAATTTTTAACCAGCCAATAATTTTATAGTTATTACTCTATATTATTGCTTGAGATCTATCTATCACTGCTAGATCCCCTTCTATACTACTTGTTTTCATTGTTTTTCTTAAGATACTAAATTACTTTCTTGCTTAAATTTAGATTTGATTTGTGAAGTTAAAAATAATGCATGAAGATAATTCATTATTATACTTTTACTGTCTATTTCTTTTTATAATTTTATCAACTTTTCCACTAAATATTTAGATATTATCCTCTCTGGTTCATATGTTCAAATGTGGCTTTTGATATAGTTTATATTGTATCTTTAAGAATAACATGGTTCATAATTGCCTAGCTGTGTGGCCTTGGGCAAGCCACTTAACCCCATTTGCCTTGCAAAAAAAAACCCTAAAAAAAAAAAAGAATAACATGGTTCCCCTGATTATTTTACTTATCCTGTCTTAACTGAAATTATGTTCAGTATGTCTACTTTTTTTTTAAGTTCAGCTGAAGCATAATAGATTTTGGGATAGACCAGCATTTAAATATGTGTAAATTTTTATTTTTCAAGTATGTTTCTTGTAAATGAGACATTGTTTGGATGATGTTTTCTAATTCATCCTCCTATCTTCTTCAGTTTTATGGGTGAATTTCTACCATTCACATTCATAGTTCTGATTACTAATCATCTATTTACCTTATCCTGTTCCTTTATATTTTCCCTCTGTTTGATGAGGCAAAAAAGACAGCTTAACACTTGTGATTTATAAAAGAAGTGCCATTTTTCTACTACTGTACTGCTCTTCTCTTTTCCTTATTCTACCTGATTCTTTGCTTCTACTTTTCCTCATCTTTCTTTTACTTCTCTCATTTCCTGTCTTCTTTCGTTTCTTCCTTTTTCCTTCCTTTCTTTCTTTTTTCCTCTTTTCTTTCTTTTTCCCCCTTTCACTCCTCTTTAATGTTTCCTTCTCCAAGAATGAAGTTTTTTGTTATTTATAACTATTCCCTTATCTGTGTCCTGTTGTCATTGTTTCAGTCATTTAGTCATAACCAACCTTTCATGGACCAGAGCACTCCAACCTTTCTATCCTCCGCTACCTCTTGAAATCTTTCCAAGTTCATGTCCATTGTTTCCTTGACACTGTCTAGCCATCTTACTCTGTGCCGATTTCTTTTTCTTTTGCTTCAAACTCTCCTAACATCAAGAGTTTTTCTAGTGAATTTTATTTTCTCATTATATGGTCAAAATATTTGAATTTCAGTTTCAGCATTTGACCTTTCAGTCAATATCCTGAATTAATTTCTTTAGGTATTGACTTCTTTGCTCTCAAAAGTCTTATCCAGAACAAAATGAAAACTTTGATTATGTAGCACTTAATTTTCCTTATAGTTCATCTCTCACAATGCTACCAGAAAAACTATAGCTTTGATTATACAGATCTAAGTCGGCAAGGGGATGCCTCTGCTTTTTAGAATGGTGTCCAGATTTGCAATAGCTTTCCTTCCATGAATCAAGTGTCTTTAGTTTAATGGTTACAATCATCATCTGCAGTGATTTTTGAGCCCAAGAATATTAAAATCTAGCCCTGCTCCCTTTTCTTTTCCCTCTATTTGCCAGGAAGTAATAAGACCAATTGTCAAGATCTTAGTTTTTAGTTTAGGTTTTTTTTTTTAATCTTAAGCTTCAAGCCCACTTTTACATTCTCCTCATTCACACTCTCCTCTTTCTCACTCATCAAGGGGTTTCTTAATTCCTCTTCACTTTCTGTTGTCAGAGCGCTAGCATCTGCATTTCTGAAATTGTTGAAATTTCTCCTGGCAAGCTTAATTTCAGTTTTTAATGCATCTAGCCTGCCATTTCACATGATCTACTCTGCATATAAGTTAAATATATATGGTGACAATATATAACCTTGTAATACTCTTTTTTTCAATCTACTTTTAAAATTTTATTTTAAGGCAATGGAGTTAAGTGACTTGCCCAAAATCACACAGCTAGGTAATTATTAAGATTTGAACTCAGATCCTCCTGACTCCCGGGCCAGTGCTCTATCCACTGGCATCTAGCTGCCCTTTCTTTTTCAATCTTAGACCAATCTTAAACCAACAAGTTCATTGCTTTTTGGCCCACATACAGATTCCCCAGGAGACAAGTAATCATATCTGATGCTCTCATCTCTGATGACTTATCCCATTTTGTTGTGATTTATCCAGTTAAAACCTTTAATGTAATCAATGAAGTAGAAGCAGACATTTTGTTGAAACTCCTTTGCTTTCTCTAGTATCCAAAGAATGTTATACTCCCTCTTAAAGTCCCTTCTTGTTTTTTGTATCAGATAAAAATGATGTTCATAGATGCCCATTTCCCCCTGCCTCTATGTTTGAACATTCTTCAGTGAATGTACCAATTATCATGTGAAATGTCTCCTCTACTTTTCTTCCTTCTTAATTTACCACTCTTAGGACTCTTATTTAACGTTTTTTCATGGCTCCTTAAGATATTAGAGTTCCAATAAACCATATTTCTTAATCTCCTTATTAAAAAGTAAGGAATTTGGGGCAACTAGGTTATGCAATGGGTAGAGCACCGGCCCAGGAGTCAGGAGGACCTGAGTTCAGATCCAACCTCAGACATTTAATAATTACCTAGCTGTGTGGCCTTGGGCACAAGTCACTTAATCCTACTGCCTTGCAAAAAAAACAAAACAAAACAAAAAAAAAAGTAAGGAATTCATCCCCAAGTAGGCAAAGGTGTATTAACTTTCTGTGTTACTATTGGTATTTACAGTTCAAAATTTCTTCTCAGTTCCAGTCTTTTAATGGGAATTCTTAGAAATTTCCTGCTTATTTAAAGGCCTTTTTTTCTCAGCAGCATAATAATACTTAGTTTTTTCCCAGATCAATTATTTTTTGCTGTAAACCAAAATCTTTTGTTGTTTGGAATCCCAAACTCTCCTATTTTATATTACATCAACTTCCAAGTCTTCTATGATCCTGACTGATTTGTTCATAATTGAATTATTTCTTTTAACTGCTTCTAATATTTATTTTTTCTTTGAACTGAAAGTACTAAATTTTGGTTGTGACATTCTTGGAAGTTTTCATTTTGAACTTTCCTTTAGAATATAACCAGTAGGGGCAGCTAGGTGGCATAGTGGATAAAGCACCAGCCTTGGAGTCAGGAGTAACTGGGTTCAAATCCTATCTCAGACACTTAATAATTACCTAGCTGTGTGGCCTTGGGCAAGCCACTTAACCCCTTTTGCCTTGCAAAAACCTAAAAACCAAAAACAAACAAACAAAAGAATAAAAGAATATAACCAGTAGATTCATTATCTTTTGACATTTCCCTCTAGTTCTAAGAGATATGGCTTCCTAAAATAAGAGAATCAAGCTTTTTTATAAGGAATTTTAGAAAGTCTGAAAATTTATAAATTATCTTTTCTTGACCTATTATCCAAAATATATTTTTTATATTATATTCTTTATATATCTTGCTTTTTTTCCAATCTTTTTATTTTGTTTCATGTTTCTTTTATCCTGCTAGGTCCTTGTTTTCTTTTGGGTCTATTATATTTTTCAGGGAATTCAGTGAACAAGGCAAATAGCCTTGTTCCCACCATGGCTATCGCTATTGAATATCTTGTTTTATTTCTTCCAGTATTCTTGTATTCTTTATGACTGGGGAGATTTTTTTTTTCTGTGTCTCTACTTGAATTTATTATGGGTTTCCCCTTGAGTATTTCCTTAAGTCAAGGAATTTCTTAATATTTTTGTATTTTCTTTAATTTGCTTATGTTAGAAACTTTAGTATCTATGTGGGGGCCTCTGCTTTGTCAAACTGTTTTTTTTCTATCTATGTGTCATGGAAAACCTATGCCTGATCTTGGGTGTGATGGCTAAGACTAGGCCTCATCCTCTACATAAACTACTTGACCTTATCTCCTTCAGAATCAGGCTACTAGGACACTAAGTTTAGGTGGCACTGTCTGGAGGGTGATTGTGGCCTTTCTGCTTTAACCAAGGCTCTGTTTACCTGATTCAGCAGCCTCTTAAACTGATCCTTTAATGAACTCTACTTAGAACCTCTGTCCCATTTTCACAATATAGTCAACCTATCCTTGTTTGACTGTGTTAATGGTTTCCATAATATTCTGGCAGTTTTTCTACACATTCCTGCATTAAGTAGGGAAGTCTGTGGCTGATTTTCCTTAGTCCATTCTTCATCTGAGGCATTTTTATTACACTACCCAGGGTGGGTTGTATAAAATCTTGGCTATTTTCATAACAAGCCATCATCTTCCCACATTTTTTAAGATAAATTTCTTGCATTTATAGACTTTTGATTTCATTTTCTTATTATTTCTTCTACTCTTTTATATTTCATTAGTTCCTTTAATCCATTTACATTTAAAATTGTGATGTTGGATTTCTGATTTCCTCCTATTTCTTTTGAATTACTTTTTGTTGTTGTTAGTACTTTGTTTTTATTGGAAACCTTGTTTGCACTACTGCAATGATAATCTTTTCTCATAGGCTCTCTTGCATCCCCATATACTCTACTTTGTTTACTTGCCTTATTCCAAATTGTTTAATAAACAAATTCATAATTTCTTTATTTCTTTTTATTTATCTATTTCTCCCAAATAGACCTTTGACCCTAATTTTTCCAACTCATTTAAATAATTGTTTCAAAATCTTTATACTCCTCCAAACTTGTTTTAAATAATATTATTTGCCACAAATTTCCCAGGTTTTTCTTTTTATTATCTTCACATATGATTTTTTTAAATTACAAATAAAATTTTTTTAAACTTTTTTTAAATTTTGAGTTCCAAATTTTCTCCCTCCCCATCAACCTCCATGCTATGGTAAGCAATTAGATATAGATTATACATATTCATGTAATATTTCCATAATAATCATATTATAAAAGAAAGTACAAACCAAAAGAAAAAGTAAGAAAATGAAAAAATGCTTTGATCTGCATTTAATCTTCATCAGTTCTTTTTTTCTGGAGATAGACAGCATTTTTTTCATCATAAATCTTCCAGAATTATCTTGGGTCATTATACTGCTGTGACTAGCAAAGTCATTAACTGTTAATCATACAATATTGTTATTACTGTGTATAATGTTCTCCTGGTCACTTCACTTTACATTAGTTCATGTAAATATGACCAGATTTTTTTTAAAGCATTCTGCTCATCATTCCTTATTTCACAGTAGTATTCTAGCACAATCTTAAATCTCAACTTGTTCAGCCATTTCCCAGTTGACAGACATCCATTTAATTTCCAATTATTTGCCACTACAAAAAGGGCTGCTATAAATGTTTTCGTCTATATAAAGACTTTTCCTTTTCCTTTGACCTTTTTGGGGATACAAATCTACTGGCCATATTACACAGTTTTATAGTCATTTGGGCAGAGTTCCAAATTACTCTCCTGAGTGATTAGATCAGTTCTCAACTTCACAACAGTGCATTAATGTACCCAATTCCCCACTTGCTAACATTTATCATTTTCCTATTCTGTCATATTAGTCATTCTACTTGTTCTGAGGTGGTACCTGAGAGTTATTTTTAATTACATTTCTTTAGTTAATAGTAATTTAGAGCTTTTTTTCATATAATGTTGATTTTCATTTACTGTTGAACTGCCTGTTCACATTATTGTACCATTTACCACTGAGGAATGATATGTGTTCTTATGAATTGATTAAGTTCTCTATATATTTGAGAAATGAGGTTTATAATCAGAAAAACTTGCTAAATGCAGTGGATAGAGCACAGGCCCTAGAGTCAGGAGGACTTGGGTTCAAATCCAGCCTCAGACTCTTAATACTGAGCAGTATGACCTTGGGCAAATCACTTAACCTCATTGCCATGCAAAAAACAACAACAGAAAACCCAGCTTGCTATAAAAATTTCCTCCCAGTTTTCTGGTTTCTGTTTCTGCAAAAGCTTTGTAATTTAATGTAATCAAAATTATTTTTACATCTTTTCTTTTTCTTGTTTGATTGTAAGTTTTTCCCATAGATGAGAGAGAGAGAGAGAGAGAGAGAGAGAGAGAGAGAGAGAGATCTGACAGATAAACTAACCTCTTCCATGCTCCCTAATTTACTTAGGTTACCTTTTATGTCTAAATCGTATAGCTGTTTTGATCTTGTCTTGACATGAAGGGGGATATGTTGGGCTGTATCTCATTTCCACCAAACCTCACTTTCCAAGCAATTTTTGTCAAATAGTGTGTAGACATCCTCAAAGCTTGAATATTTTCATTTATCAAACACCAGATAACTCTTTTCATTTACTACTGTGTATTGTTTACCTAATCTATTCCACTGATTCATCACTCTATTTCTTGGTCACTACCAAGTTATTTTGATGATTTTGACTTTATAGTACAGCTTGAGATCTGGTACTTCAAGGTTATCTTCTCTCATTTTCTTCCATTGTTTTACTTAATATTCTTTTTTAGTTTCAGATGAATTTTGTTGCCATTTTTTCTATAAAATATATTTTGGTAGTTTTATTGGTGTGGCAGTGAATTACTTTAATTTGTTAATTAATTAATCAATGTGTTAATTATTGATAATTTGTTCATTCCTGAATTATTTTAGATAGAATCGTCATTTTTATTACATTGCCTTTGCCTACTCATAAGCAATATTTTTCTACCTATTTAGATCTGACTTTATTTGTGTGAAAAGTGTTTTGTAATTTTGTTCATATAGTTCCTGAGTTTGTCTTGGTAGGTAAACTCCAAAGTATTTTATACTGTCTGCAATTATTTTATTTTAGTTTATGTTGATATTTTATTTT
Organism: Macrotis lagotis; assembly: GCF_037893015.1. Lineage (NCBI taxonomy): Eukaryota > Metazoa > Chordata > Mammalia > Peramelemorphia > Peramelidae > Macrotis > Macrotis lagotis. The sequence goes on from NC_133658.1 coordinate 85,275,716, forward strand.
ACCCCAATTACATGTAAAAACAACTTTCTATATATGTTTTTAGAAACATTGAGAAGGCAAGGAATTTGATATAGGTTTGTCGTCATACAAAAACATTTCCATTTTAATCTTTTATATAAAAAGGAAAAATAGATCAAAATAAAAACCCAAGAAAAGTAAAGTAGTTGTTGGGGTTTTTTTATTTTTAAAGTATTATTCAATTCAGAATTCAGACTCCACCAGTTATTCTCTGGGGATAGATAGCATTTTTCATCATAAGTTCTTCAGATTTGTGTTGGATCATTTGTATTCCTGAAATTTCACAGTTGAACATCTTACAATATTTGTGTTACTGTGCACTGGCTCTATTCATTTGTCATTACCTTACTTATACTTAAGTCTCCAGTGTCTGAAATCAGACTCAAACTTGACTCTGATTGCCTGTCATCTCTAGTACTGATCCATATCTGGCACTGGATATGGATAGCTCCAGAGGAGAACACAGACCCCATCACTCAAATACAATTCATGTACTTGTCATGGCATCACCTCCCTGATGTCATGGTATTCTTTGAGAATGAAGGACAAAAAAGAAAACATCCTCATCACTCATACTTATTATTCATTTGCTTCAATTCATGTAAGTCTCCAGGTTTTTCTGAGAGCATAGAGCTCATCATTTCTTACAGCACAATAGCAATCCATCACAATCACATAACATCAATTGATGAGCATTTCCCCAATTTCCAATTCCAACTATTATCAAATATTTATAGCAGCTCTTTTGGTAGGTGTGAGGTAGTACTGCAGAATTATTTTAGTTTGCATTTCTCCAATCAATAGTGATTTAGAGAATTTTCATATGACATTGAATACATTTTATTCATCAGAACACTTAGTTCATATTTATTGGGCATTTGACAATTGGGGAATTGATCTTATTTTTATAATGATATATAAATCATTTCGGTATATATATTTGAGAGATGAAGTCTTTATATGAGAAATTTGCTTCAAAATTTTTTTCATAGTTATGATTTCTAACTATATTTCCCTTCATCCTATTTTACTTAGTTTATCCTATCCTCTCTCTCTCTCTCCTTTTGCCCTTCTCAAAAGTGATTTGTTTCTGTACTACCTCCTCTAATTTACTTTCTCTTCTGTAAGCACTCCCTTTTCCCTTAATCTTTGCCCTCTTCCTTTCCTGTAGGGTAATATAGAATTCCCTCTTTGAGCAAATTCCAATAAGGGCAAGTTTAAAGTGTTCCCCACCATCTCCTCCATCTTTCCCTTCACTATAAAAGTTCTTTTGCACCTCCTTTCTGTCAGATTATTTATCCCATTCTACTTTTCCCCAGTGAATTCCTCTTTCTCACTCTTAATTTTATTTTGTTAGATGATGATTCCATCATATTCAACTCACATCCAAACCCTCTTCTAACTGTGCTAATAATAAGAATATTCTTATTTTTCCCCAATTACAAGCAAAACCAATCTTTAACATTTTTTTTTAATTTTTGAGTTCTAAATTCTTTGCTTCTTTCCTTCCTTTCTCCACATTGAGAAAGCAAACAATTTGATATAGGCTATATATGTAAAGTCATGCAAAACTTTCCATTATTAGCCAAGTTGTGAGAGGAAACATAGACCCCCCAAAAAATCCTCCAAAATAATAAAGTATTCTTCAATTTGCACTGAGGCTTCCTTAATTAGGAGATACATATATATATATATATATATATATATATATATATATATATATATATATATGTGTGTGTGTGTGTGTGTGTATATATATATATGTACATATATATACATATATATATATTTCATCATAAGTCCTTTAGAATTGTCTTGGATCATTATATTGCTGAGTATGACAAAGTTATTCATAATTGATCATCATATGATATTGCTGTTTTCCTGGTTCTGCTCATATCCCTCTATATCAATTCATGTAAATCTTTCCAAGTTTTTTCTTCTCTTCACTTCTTCTTGCATAAAATATTACATTACAATCTTATACTACAACCTTTTCCCCCAATTGAGGGACATTCCCTGAATTTTTAATTCTTTGCCAATACTAAAGGAGTTGCTATAGATATTTTGTGTAAAAGGGACATAGGTCCCTTTTCTTTTTTATCTCTTTAGGATTCAGACCTAGTAGTGGTATTGCTTAGTTAAAGGGTATGCATGATTTTATAGTCCTTTAAGAATAGTTCCAAATTACTCTCCAGAATGGTTTTATCAGTATATCACTTCACCAATAATACATTGTCTAAATTTTCCCACATCTCTTCCAACATTTTTCATTTTCCTTTTGGTCAAAACAGGTAATCTGATAGGTATGGTACCTCTATGGTTCTTTTACTTTGCATTTCACTAATCAATAATGACTTAAGCATTTTATATGATCATAAATAGGTTTAATTACTTCATCTAAAATTACCTGTTCATATCCTTTGACCAATTATTAATTGAGGAATAGCTCTTATTTCTCCAAATTTGACTCAGTTCAGTTCTCTAAATATTTGAGAAACATCTTTATCAGAAATAGTTCCTATGTATTTCCCCCTATTTATCCTCTTCCTCTCTCTCTCTCTCTCTCTCTCTCTCTCTCTCTCTCTCTCTCTCTCTCTCTCTCTCTCTCTCTCTCTCTCCCCTCCAGTATCAAAAGTGTTTTGCTTCAGTCAATCCCCTCAATCCCCTGTCTCTTCTGTCACTCTCATCCTCTTATCCCCTTCCCTTCTTACTTTCCTATGTGATAAGGTAGATTTATACTCAACTGAGTATATGTGTTATTCCCTCTTTGAGCCAATTCTGATGAGAATAAGTTTCACGTGACCTCCCTCAGCTCCCTTATCTCCCTTTCCACCTTAAGAGTTCTTTGGTGCCTCTTTTATGTCAGATTATTTACCTCATCCTACTTCTCCCTTTTCCCTTCTCCCAATGCATTCCTCTTTCTTTCTCCTGAATATTTTATATTTTAGAAAATTATCCCTCTATATTCAACTCACTTCCATGTCTACATGTAATGTTTCTAACTGCCTAACTAATAATGAGAAAGCTTTAAAGAATTATAATATCTTTTTTCCAATGTGAGAATGTAAACAGTTTAACTTTATTGAATCTTTTGTGATTCCATTTTCCTATTTACTTTAACATGCTTCTTTTAAGTCTTATATTTGAAAGTCAAATTTTATATTCAGTTCTGGTTGTCATCAGGAATGCTCAGAAGTCCTTTATTTTGTTGAATATCCATTTTCCCCCTTTGAAGGATTATATTCTGTTTTGCTCGGAAGGTGATTATTATTGGCTGCAATCCTATCCTCTTTTCCAACCTGATTTTCATATTACAAGCCTTTTTATCCTTTACTATGGATACAGCTAAATCTTTTGTTATTTTGACCAATATTTGAATTGCTTCTTTCTGGCCACTTGCAATATTTTTTCCTTTACCTTGGAGCTCAGAAATTTGGCTACAATATTTCAGAGAGGAGGGAAGTACATTTTGGGATCTATTGCAAGAGGTTATTGATGTATGCTTTCAATTTCTATTTCATTCTCTGGTTTTGGAATATCATGGAAGTTTTCCTTAATTTCTCTGAAGATGATGTGTAGGCATATGACTTATATACATAAAAAATGATACCATAATAAAGTTAGGATAATATAGAATAATCTGCCTGTCAGATCTATAGATAAGAGAATTTAGAGTCAAACAAGATATAAAGCTTTCCAAAATATAAAACAAATAATTTTGATTATATAAAATTAAAAACCAATAAAATTAATTCAACCAAAATTAAAGGAAAGCAGAAAATTAGGAGGAAACTTTGTAGCAAGTAACTGATAAAAACACTGAATGTGTATTCTATGTAAATTAATTCTCTGAAATTCTTCTACTCTGTGCTTACTCTACAACTATATTTTTCTTTTTCCTGAAATTTCTGGATTGTAGAAGTTTGCTCAAAGCAATTATTTAGCCATATTACCTCCTATGATTCTTTTCTCCAGCCCTTATTTTTGCCTTATAATAAAGCAAATTTAATTTAATTTAATTTAAGATTATATAAAATTTAAAAATTTTATCACTTATTTTAATATTCTTTTCTTTTTTAAATTTTGAGTTCAAACTCTTTCACTCCTATTGAACCCCAATCCCATCCAAAAAAGAAGACAAAACATGCCACATTTCAAAAAAATAAAGGAAAAATAAAGAGAGAAAATAATTCTTCAGTTTTCACTTAGAGTTCATCAGCTCCCTCTCTGGAGGTTGATAGCATTTTTTGTGAAGAGTCCTTTAGAATTGTCTTGGATCGTTGTGTTGATCAGAGTAGCCAAGTCTTCCACAGGAATCATCCTAGCAATATTGCTATCACTGTGCAAAATAATTTCCTGGATCTTCTCACTTCACTTTGTATCAATTCATATAGATCTTCCCATGTTTTTCCCCCCAAAACCATTGTCATTTCCAACAGGATAATAATATTCCATCACTATCATGACTTTTTAAACCATTCCCAATTGAGGGACACCCCCTCTCCTTTGATTTTCAATTCTTTGCCACCACAAAAAGAGCTGCTATAAATATTTTTGTATATATTTGTCTTTCTTTCATTCTTTCTTTCGTTCTCCCTTCCTTCATTTCTTTCTTTCTTTCATTCACTCTTTCTCTTCTTCTTTGTTTTGGATGCAGTCCTAGTAGTAGAATACTGGATCAAAGGGTAGGTATAGTTTTGTCTCCCTTTGTTCATGGTTCTGTTCATCATTCCAGACTGTTTCAAAAATGATTGAATCAATTACTGCTTACCAACATTTCATTAGTATACCTGCTTTTCCTCATTCCCTCCAACAATTGTCATTTCTGATGGTGATGAATTAGTACTTCAGAGTTGTTTCAACTTTCCTTTCTCTGATTAATAGTGATTTAGAGTATTTTTCATGAAAGTATAGATAACTTTAATTTTTTCTTCTGAAAACTGACTATATCTTTTGATCTTTTATCAGGTGGGAAATGGCTCTTGTTTTTATAAATTTGACTCAGTTCTTTATTCAGTATATATTTGAGAAAAGAGGCCTTTATCAGAGAAACTTGATAGAAAAATTTTAAATAACTCCATTGCCTATGAATTTTATATGCACATCAAAATGTAACTTCCTTGATTATTCCTTTTAATTAATTAATCCCCTTTAATTAATTAATTAATATCATTCTATTTTTGCTTTGGGCATCTAGATTGTACAGTGGAAAGAGTGCTGGATCTGGAGTCCAAAAAGGCCTGAGTTCAAATTTGACCTTAGATATTTACTAGCAGTGTGATCCTGAGCAAGTTATTTAATCCTGCTTGCCTCAGGTTTCTGATCTGTAAAATAAGATGGAGAAGGAAATGGCAAACTACCCTACTGGGTAAGTTATGATTCTATAACCAACTGAGAGAGTGTATTCCCTCTCTTAATCATTTCCAATGAAAGTGAGGCTCACAGCGTCGCTGCCTTGCTCCCCCATTTCGCTCTCCATTATAAAAGCTTTTCCTTGTATGAAATTTTCCCAAATATTCTACTCCCTTCCTTCTTTTCACAGTATATCCCTCTTTCTCACCCTTTCATTTATTTTTTTAAATCATTCCATCATAATTGCATCAATTCTGTACCTTTCTCTATTTAGAGTCCTACTGTCTGTCCTGTAATGATAAGGTTCTTAGAATTACCTGTATCGTCTTCTCCCATACGAATGTAAACATTTTGACATTACTGATTCCCTATGACTCCTCTTTTATGTTTACCTTTTTATGTTTCTTTTGAGTTTGTATTTGAACCACAGATTTTTCTATTCAGTTCTGGGCTTTTCATCAGGAATGCTTGAAAGTCTTCCATTTCATTAAATATTCATTTTTTCCCTGAAGTAATATCAGTTTTTCTGGCTATTCTTGGTTACAATCTTGGCTCTTTTGCCTTCCATAATGTCATATTCCAAACTCTCCATTCCTTTAACATGGAACTATTAAATCTTGTGTGTTCCTAGCTGTATTTAATTGTTTCTTTCTGGTTCCTTGAAGATTATCTTTATGATTAAGGAGTCTGAAATTTGACTATAACATTACTTAGAGTTTTCTTTTTGGAATGTCTTTCAGGAGATAATCAGTAGATCCTTTCAACTTCCATTTTCCCCTCTGAATTTAAGATATCAGAGCAATTTTATCAATAGTTTCTTCAAATATTTTGTCTACACTCTTTTTTTGATCATGGCTTTCAAAGTAGTTCAATAATTTTTAAATTATCTCTTCTGGATCTATTTTCCAGGTCAGTTTTTGTTCCAATGAGATATTTCACATTTTTGTCCTTTTTTTTCCATTCTTTTCATTTTGTCTTATTGTTTCTTAATGTCTTATAGAGTCATTAGTTTCCACTTGCCCAGTTCAAATGTTTGTGAAATTATTTTCTTCAGTTAATTTTTGTACCTCCTTTTCAAATTAATTAATTTTACTTTTTAATGACTTCTTTCTTCAGTGAATTTTTGTTCCTTTTTTTAACCAAGGCATTAATTCTCTTCATAATTTTATTGTATCACTCTCATTTTTTTTCTTAATTTTTTCTCTGCCACTCATTCCTTTCTTTAACTCTTTCAGTAATTTGTGAGGGATTGGGTCCAATTAGCACTTTTCTTTGAGTTTTGTTTGTAGCTGATGTATGATGCTGTCTTTGTGAATTTATGTCTTGGTCTTTCTTTAACACCTTAGTAGCTTTTTTATGGTCAAGGTTTCTGTTTGTTATTTTTTAACATCCTATTTCTTGACTTTGAATTTTATGTTAAAATTTGGGGTGGAATAGACAACATCCCAAACTTTAGGCTTTTTTTTGTTCTGCTATTTCAAAGATGGTTCTGATGATCTGCAAGTTTTGAGGCTTTCAAGGTGGTGTGGTCTCTCCTACTTTGTACTCTGGTCCTCCAGGGTCTCTTTCTGACTGCTTGTACAACCAGTGTTCCATGTCTGGACAAAGAACTCCCAAGACTACTGCTTCTGCAACAGTCACTGTTGTTGGGGCATATGTGTGAACTTCAGTCATACTTCTACACTATTGTTACACTAGCCCTGTTGATCTCTTAAGTTTTCTAATCCGGAAAAATATTTCATCCTCACTTTATGTTGACTCTGCCACTGCAGAATTTGACTTGAGGCCTTATTCAAAAGTTCTCTGGAAGAGAATGTTGAAAGAGTTTTACTGAATTGCTTCTAATCTGCCATCTTGGCTCTGCTTTCTACTCTTTCAAAGTTTTTCAACAATTACTGACACATCTCATCGCTATCTAGACTTCTGAATCTTCAGAATTTAATGTTTTTTTGTAAGATGACCATCAACTCTGAAACTTACACTTTTTCAGCAGACCATGCTGCTGGGGCACTTCCTTCCCTCTAATTAAAGATGAGAGAGGAGGCCATCAAAGGCAGTCACATCATCATTTCCCACCCCTCTACTGGACTTCATTGAGTATCTTCCTTCCCCTTTTAGCTTCTTTTTATATATTCTCTTCCTCATTAGACTGTGAGATCCTGGATGGAAGGGACTGTCTTAGAACTTTTATTTATATTCTCAGTTCTTATCACAACTATTGGTACACTGTAGCCATTTAATAAATTTTCGTTGACTGTAACTCTATGATTCTGACCGCAGTCTCCCAAAGCCAGTGTCAAGCACAAGCCTTGCATATATATGTACAGAGTACCTGACTTATGTTTTTTTAATTGAATAGATGATCTGAAGAAGGAAAGGCAATTCCAAACTGAGGAAACTAAGGAAAGCTTTATGGGGTGGTAAAATCAAGAAGTATTAAGGATACTAAAATTCAAAATGATCCAAGATCTGTGAAAAAATGCTATGGAAAAGAAAGGCTTATTTTAAAAAATTATGTAAGTATAACTTTTAAAGTGCAAGGAATTGAATAAGAATATAAAGGAATAAAACTTTTTTCCCTGTGGTCTATGGTACCTTTGCAAAATTTAACATCTAATAGAGAAAAAATTATATTTAAGTACAGAGAAGCAAAAAATATTAAAATCATTTTTTCAGATCATGATACAATAATGTTATATTTAATAAGAAACCATGGAAACCCAGATTAAAAATTAATTAGAGAATAAATAACCTAATCTTAAAGAATGACTGGGTAAAAGAAAGATCACAGAAACAAATAATTTTATTAAAGAGAATGATAAAAATTAAACAATAAACCAGAATTTATGGCATGCAGTAGAGCAGTAATCAGAGTAAAATGTATATCTCATAACACTTACATCAATAAAATAAAGAGCAGATCAACAAATTGGCTATGCAATTTATAAAATGGACAAAGAACAAATTAAAAATCCCCAATTAAACACTAAGTTGGAAATCCTAAAAATTAAAGATGAGATTAATAAGACAATGTAAGAAAATGATTGAATTAATACATAAATGTAGGAATTTAATGAAAAAGAATAAAATTGATAAACCAATGGTTAAAATGATTTTAAAAATAAAGTAGAAAACCAAATTGCTAGTATCAAAACTCAAAAGAATAAATATACCACCAGTGAAGTTGAAAACAAAGCAATCATTAGGAGTTATTTTTCCCAATTATATGCTAATGAATTTAACAATTTAAGCAAAAGAGAAGAATACTTATATATAAATAGAAATTGCCCAGATTAATAGAAGAAAAAGTAGAATATCTACCCAAATCTATTTTATAAAAAGAAATTGAATGAGCCATAAATGAGGTTCCTTAAAAAGAAAGTATTAGGACCAAATGCATTTACAAATGAATTTTACCAAATATTTAAAGATCAAATAAGTCCAATATTAAATAAATTATTTGGAAAAATAGGAAAAGAATGAGTCTTAACAAACTCCTTTTATGGAACAAATATAAGGTCAATACCTAAATCAAAAAGAGATAATATAGAGAAAAAATTATAGATTAATTTCTCTAATGAATATGGATACAAAAATCCTGAATAAAATACTAGTTAGAAAACTATAACAACATACCACTAAGATTATACATGGTGACCAAGTGAGGTTTATATCAATAATTTAAGAATAGTTTAACATAAGAAAAACTATATAATTGAGTATATCAGTAGCAAAAGTAACAGAAATCATATGATGATATCAAGAGATTATATCAAGCTTCTTTGATCATTCTTATTAAAAACACTTGAAAATATAAGTATAAATGGATTTTTCCTAAAAAGGTTAAGAAATATCTACCTAAAACTACAGAAACATTATTTGTAATGGGGATAAGCTAGAAACCTTCCCAAGAAGATCAAGAGCAAAACAAGGATGTCCATTATCATTAATAATGTTCAATATTGTGTAAGAAATGCTAGCATTGGCAACAAGAGAAGAAAAAGAAATTAAAGGAATCAGAATGGGCAATGAGATCATTAGAACTATCTCTTTTACAGATGACATGATAATATACTTGGAAAATCTTAGAGATTCAACTAAAAAGCTAATTGAAACAATAATTTTAGCAAAGTAGCAGGATATAGAATAAACTCACATTAATCATCCCCATTTCTATATGTCACCAACAAAATCCTGCATGAAGAGATATTAAGGATGTTCCATTCAAATAATTGTAGACATCATAAAACATTGGGAATATATCTTCCAAGACAAACCAAGGACTTACATGAACATAAATATAAAGCATTATACAATTAAATTCAGATTTTAAAAATTGGATAAATATCCATTTTTCATGGGTAGGCAAAGTCAATAGAATAAAAATAACCATTCTACCCAAACTAATATACATTTTGAATGCCATCCCAATTAAATTAATTAATAACTTTAATAATTAAAATTAATTAATAATTTTAAATTATTTTATTAGGCTAGAAAAAAATAAAAATGTTCATCTGGAAAAACAAAAAGTCAAGAATACCAAAGGAATTGATAAAAAAAATCTAAAGGAAGGAGGTTTAACAGTATCAGGTTTTATCTGAGGAACACCATGAACATACAATACACAGTTATAAATTATGATAACCTTTTGTTTGAAAAATGTAAAAATTTAAGATTTGGGGATAAGTATTCAATATTTGATAAAAAAAATTGTTGAGGAAACTGGAATGAAGTTTGTTTTATGTTTTGGGGGGTTTGGGGTTTTTTTTAGGTTTTTGCAAGGCAAATGGGGTTAAGTGACTTGCCCAAGGCCACACAGCTAGGTAATTATAGATCTGGATTTGAACCCAGGTACTCCTGACTCCAGGGCCGGTGCTTTATCCACTGCACCACCTAACCACCCCCAGAATACAGTTTGACCAAAATTTGGTATGAACCAATATTTTATACCATTTACTAAGATAATATTTAAATTAGAATAGATACATGACCTAGTTATAAAAGGAGATATAAGTAAATTACAAGAATATGGAATATATTAGCTATTATATTATGGATAGGAGAAGAATCTATGAATAAACAATAGAGAGTGAGAGAGCACTGTGAGATACAAAATGGATAATTTTGATTACATTAATTTTAATAGGTTTTGAATAAATAAAACCAATGTAAAGGAGGGGGGAGATTGTTTATAGAGAGCTTCTCACAAGCTCTCTATAAGGTCTCTGAACTTTTTAAAGAACTTTGACAAATTTATTAGCATAAGAGTCATTCCCTGTTGATAAAAAGTCAAAGACCATGAGCAAACAACTTTCCAATGAAGAAATCAAAGCTATGGTCAAATGAAATGCGCATATAGTTGTGCTCAATTTTAAACTGCTTTTATTTATTTTTAAGATATAATTTAATTTTGGAGGATTACATTTTAAGGTCTGGCCTGTCCTCCTTTTCCCTTTCTATCTCATGCTAGAAAAGCCCATCATTTCACATACACACAAATATGTATATATGTATATGTATATATATATATATATATGGTTGTTTATATATATATGTGTGTGTGTGTGTGTGTGTGTGTGTGTGTGTATAAGTATAAATATGCAATATATAGCCATACTATGCATACTTCTATTTATCAGTTCTTTCTCTGGAGATGAATAGCATTTTTTATGATAGGTTCTTTTTAATAGATCTGAATATAATATTCACAATATTCTCTTGGTTCTGCTCATTTCATTCTTTTTATTTTATGCAGGGCTTTCCATGTTTTTGTAAAATCAACCAGTTCATCATTTCTTATAGCAGAGTAGTATTCCATCACAATCATATATCACAACTTGTTTAGCCCTTCCTTAATGGTGGGCATCCCTTCAATTTCCAGTTCTTTGCCCCCCACAAATAAAGCTGCTATAAATATTTTATAACATAAATGTTCTTTTCCTTTCTCCCTGATCAATTTGGAAAATAGATCTAATAGTGGTATTATTGGATCAAAGGGTATACACAGGTCATACTTTAAAATGTAATTCCCAAAAATAAACTAAATCTTTAAAAAAGGAATTTAATTGCAAATTTAAACACTTCCAAATTCCATATAAATTTAACTCCAACTTTAAAGACTTGAATCTGATTGCCTCAAAAAAATTAATTAAAGGATGTTTGGTTGTTGTTCTTCACATTCTAAGAGGATCAAAATAATATCACAATATTGTGAGTTCAAGTTATAGGTTTATATCAAATATATCCTGTGTCTGATCAAATCAAGAGGGGTTCAGAAGGCTTTGTCACAATTCAGGCACAGATAGTCATAGGTGCATTTGGAGTGGAGATGCTCTAATTTGCATATTTTTTGAGTTCCTGCAACTTTGCTTTTATAGAGTATAGTACCTTCTTTGATGCAGGCACCTCATGTTGGGCAGTTCCATGCCAATTGCCAATATCTCACCATCAATTCCAAAGTTCTTCAGAATGTCCTTAAGTTTTTGTATCACTTCTTTGGATCTTCATATGAGTGCTAATCTTGTGTGAATTCTCCTTAAAATAGTCATTTAGGCAAATGTAGCTTTGACATTCAAACAACATGGCCAGTCCTTTGGATCTATACTCAAATAGAGTTTGAAAGCTAAGTAGTTCAGATCAAGAAATAATTTAGTATATGAAAGTTATCCTTCCAGGTGATCAGAATCTTCCTAAATTAATTCAATTGAATGCTATTCAGTTTCCTGCCATGGCACTCATAGTCCAGGTTTCACAAGCATCATAATAATTATAATAATGATGATAATGATAAGAAAAATCATATATCAGAGGGCAAAGGATCTAGAATTACAACCAAGAATTTACTATCCTGCAATTGTATAGAACCCTAAAAGAGAAGATATAACACTTCTAACTCGAGAGTTTTATTTCTCTTAGGGTAGTTAAAGGGACATAGAGGATATGGGTATAGTTGGGTGTTGTCTCTCCATTGAAGATGTCCTAGCTGCTATCACTTGTTTGAGACAAAAAGCCCCAAAGAAAAGTAGGGCTATTAACTCTAAACTTAAGTGTCTCCGCATCCTTTGATCCACTTCTATTCTGCTGTGTTGACAGTTTTAGCACTTTCTCTGATGAGGGCATCAAAAGTTGAACAGTCCTATGCCAGTGTCTCCCATAACTTAGAATCATTTCTAAAGTTCTCAAGTTCAGAGCCTCCCAGTACTTAGAGCCCTTTTAGATTCTTATAGTTAATTAAATCAGGGTTTGATTTAATCCTTACTTCACTTAACAAGGAGTTAAGTACCTGGGGGGGGTGGCTAGAGTGTGGGAGAAAATAGGCTTGGAAAGAGGGGTACAAAAGTTCATGAAATGATTTGGCTTTGGATGATACTTTGGCTCATGCAGATTTTGTGTCTTTGAAGGGTACTTGAAAAGTGGATAAGGAAAATAAATGATTATAATTTGCTGTGATCCAAGACTCTTGAAAGGTGAGACAGAAGAAGGGAAAATTTTTAGTGACTTTGAAGCAATGTTGCTTATCAAACAATCAAGCAATAAACCTGTGACAGTTTTTTGATAACAATTTGAGCTTATCAAGCAATCAGTTTATCAAGCTGTGATTGATGATACCTGATTAATAGTACCTGAGTGATAAATAACACCAGGTGAAGAGGCACAAAGATTTATGATTTTAGAGGGAAAGAAGGGAGGGTGTGAACACTGAGTAAATTCTATTCAATAGATCTGACCCAGAGAGGGAACAATATAGATTCCCACTTGGGTTTAAAAATATAATTTACTCTACAGGGAAGGGGGGGCAGGGGAAGGGAAAGATAAGGAAAGAAGGGACTGATAAAGAGTGAAAATAAAGTTAAATTTTAAAAGAAAAGTTAAAGAGGAAAGGGAGAAAAGCTTTGGTGAAGAGGAATAAGAGGAAAGGAAAGAGAAAAATTTGAAGGGGAAAGATAGCATGGAGGAAAATACAGAATTAGTAATCTTAAATGTAAATGTGAATAGGATGGGCGAAGCTAGGTGGAGCAGTGGATAGAGCATGGGCCCCAGAGTCAGGAGTACCTGAGTTAAAATTTGTTCTCAGACACTTAATAATTACCTAGCTGTGTGGCTCTGGGAAAGCCACTTAACCTCATTGCCTTGCAAAAAAAAAAGACAACTAAATTTGAATAGGATGAACTGTCCCATGAAATGGAAGTGGATAACAGAATGGATTTAAAAATCAGAATCCTACAATATGTTGTTTACAACATAAAGGTAAAAAGGATGGAATAAAAAATACCATTCTTCAGCTGAAGTAAAAAAAAATCAGGGGTAGCCATCTGATATCAAATAAAGTAAAAGCAAAAGTAGATCTCATTAAAAGGGATAAGGAAAGAAACTACATCTTCTTAAAAGGCACCATAGATAACAAAGCTATATCATAATTAAACCTAGTGGTATAGCATCCAAATTCCTAGAGGAAAATAGTATATATATATATATATATATATATATATATATATATATATTAGAAATGAGAACTCTTTGTTATGAAGATTGTTTCCCAGTTTTCTGCTTTCCTCCTCATTTTGGCAGCATTGATTTTATTAGTGCAAAAACTTTTTAATTTAATATAGTCAAAACCATTCATTTTGCAATGTATAATGAACTCTATTACTTGGTCATAAATTTGTTCTCCTTTCCATAAATAAGAGTATTTCTTGTTCTCTTAGTTTATCCATGTGTCACCCTTTATGTCTAAATCTTGTCCAAATTTTGACCTATTTTGGTATAGGGTGTAAGATGTGGGTTTGTACCTAGTTTTTTCCATAATATTTTCCAGTTCCCCCAACATTTTTTGTCAAATAGTGAGTTCTTATCCCAGAAGCTAATGTGTTTGGGTTTGTCAATCTGTAGATTACAGTTGACACTGACTACTGTTTCTTTAGAACCTATCCTAATCCACTGATCCATTTACTCTGTTTCTTAACCAGTACCAGGCTTTCTTAATCAGTTTTATGACAACTGCTTTATAATATAGTTTTACATCTGGTAGAACTAGGCTACCTTCCTTCACATTTTTTTCATCAATTCCCTTGCTATTTTACCTTTTGTTGCTCCAGATGAATTTTGTTACTGTTTTTTCTAGCTTGGTAAAATATTTATTTGGTAGTTTGATTGGTATGGGCATTGAATAAGTAGTTTTACTTGAGTGGAATTGCCATTTTTATTATAATAGCTCAACCTAGCCATGAGCAACTGTCATTTTTCCAATAATTTAGATCTGACTTTATTTGGGTGAGAAGTGTTTTATATTTGCATTTATACAGCTTCTGGGACTGTCTTGGCAGGTAGATTCCCATGTATTTAATGTCTACAGTTACGTTAAATAGAATTTCTTTTTCTGTCTCTTGCTCTTGGGTTTTGTTATTCATATATAGAAATGTTGATGATTTATATGGGTTTATTTTATATCCTGCTACTATTTATATCCTGCTGAATTTGTTGTTTCAAGGAATTTTTTAGCTGGTTTACTTGGGTTCTCTAAGTATACCATCATATCATCTGCAAAGAGTGAATACTTTGCTTCCTCTTTGCCAATTCTGATTCCTTCAATTTCTTTTTATTGTCTTATTGCTAGAGCTAACATTTCTAAAATTATATTGAATACTAATGATTAGCATTTTCTGTACCTTCAAATTCAAATTTCTTCGTCTTTAATATAGGGATACATAATATTGTTGTGATGAAAAAACATTTACTGGAGTTAGCACTTTTAGGGATGTTAGTTATTTTTATTATTACCTTAGCTATTATTATTATAATTATTGGCAATTAATAGAGTATCAGGTCTGAAGTTAGAAAGACCTGAATTAAATCAGATATTTACTAATTATGTGATCCTGAAAAAGTCACTCGATTTCTGTTTGCCTCAGTTTCCTCATTTATAAAAAGAGGATAATAATGGTACTTACCTTCTAGGATTGTGGTGAGGATCAAATCAGATAGTAATCATAAAACAGTTCCTAGAACATATTAAGATCTTTATAAAGTCAGTTATTGCTATCATTCTTATATTCTTGAAGGATCTATATATACTGCAGACCAATCCAATCTAAATTCTCATTTAAAATTTTCTATTTCTAAATGTGATCTTTTGTGATTTTATAACAAAAACAACCTCCATAAATATTTTCATTTATGGGATGTACACCTAGAAGGGGTGTTAGAACTCAAATCTAGTTCCATCATGTCAAAGGACCTGTTGCAAGTTATTGCCTTGCCTAATAGTCAGAAAACAGTCTGTATAAGACATGGACTGGTTGCTAGAGGCAGTTGCCAGGTAGGATATTACTGTGTTTAAATACAAGCAATTAGAAATGCATATTGAGAGGGAGAAGGTGTCTTTCTTCATCAGGGAAGACATAGAAACAAATATTTTGAAAAGGAAAAAGAAATAGTGGACCATCACATAGAAGCATAGACATACCCCATAAAGAATGCAGAAAAGTAATTGGTTGATATGGAAACTGAAAAACACTATATGGTTCAAGGGGGAGGGAACCAGCACGAAATTTAGTGCCAAAGAACCTGAGTTTGAACACTAGTCCATCCACTGAAGCTAGCTGAGTGAGCTTGAAGAAGCATCTTTGCCTCTCTTGCTCACTTTCCTCCCCTGTGTGTGTGTGTTGGACTAGATTTCAGTTCTTGGGAGGTATTTCCTGCTAAGGTAATTGAGACCTCAGGCACATGCCTACTCCAATAGGAAAACTCAAAACTTCATAACAGACAAAAAAAAGGGATCAAGAAATTCAATGAGGGGTGGCTAGGTGGCACAGTGGATAGAGCGCCGACCCTGGAATCAAGAGTACCTGAGTTCAAATGCAGTCTCAGACACTTAATAATTACCTAGCTGTGTGGCCTTGGGCAAGCCATTTAACCCCGTTGCCTTGCAAAAACATAAAAAAAAAATTCAACGAAAAATGATAGCTAGGGATCTTTCTCTTCAGGACTTCAAAAAAGATCCTTGCTAGGAAGGCCAGAACAAAAGAACACCTTCAATCCAAGTAGGGATACCAGGAACACATGTAATAGGTTCTAGAAGGATCTCTCCTGAAAAAAACCCTGGAGGGGCTGACAGTTACCCCTGTTCTCAGTCCAGGATGCAGAGTCTTTGAGGTCTTTAATACTCTGTCCTGAGAAGATAAAGTCCTTAATATCAGACACTGAACTTCAGAGATCTAGAAGGGAATTAAAAGTGAGTGAGAAGTATAGGATCTGGGGATTTGAGGTAAGACCAATCAGAACCAACCACCCCACCCAAAATAAAAATATTTATGGGGTTCCTTTATTTCTCCACCCTCCTTATTTATTTATTTTTTGTTTTGTTTTAGGTTTTTTGCAAGGCAAATGGGGTTAAGTGGCTTGCCCAAGGCCACACAGCTAGGTAATTATTAAGTGTTTGAGACCAGATTTGAATCCAGGTACTCCTGACTCCAAGGCCGGTGCTTTATCCACTACGCCACCTAGCCGCCCCCACCCTCCTTATTCAAAGGATAACGGAAGGCAAGGAAAAATATTATATTATAGAAAACTATTGGGGGAAAAACACACCTAGTTATCATAATCATGAATGTTAATGGGATAAATTTTTCCATAAAACAAAGAATCTTAGAATATATTAGAAAATAGAATCTCAGAATAGTTTGGTTTCAAGAAAGATGATTGAAATATTAAGATTCACACATTTAAATTAATGGGTTAGAAAAGAATCTATTACATATCAAAAGAACCTGAAAATGGAAGTTAGAAATATAGATTTTTAAACAAAGCAACATTAAAAACAAACATTATTAAAAGAAATAATCAGGGTATCTATGTTATGCTAAAAAGCCTCAAAAGTAATAGACTAAGTTTCATATTAAGTATCTATGAACCAATTAGCAGAGCATCTAGGTATTTAATGGAAAAGCTGATACCTAAAGCCAATCTAAGTACTTAGAACTATTTTAGATAGCAAAACAATAATTTTAAGGTGATCCAATGTTCCTTGTTTAGATTAGACCCAAGGTAAGAGTATGAATAGAATCTTTAACTATATATGAAAATAATAAAATTATTATGGCACTTAAATGTTTATATTATCTCTTTTGGTCCATACAACAACCTTGTGAAGTGAGAACTATTCTTGAGGCAGAGTGAGCAGACAATGAAGAACATTTGCATAACATAAAGACAGCTTTGAAAACTGCAAAATTCAGAATGTGAATTAATCAACATTTATCAAGCACCTTATTTGTACCAGGGACTGTGCCTGTCATTGGGGATATAAATATTAAAAATGAAATGATCTCTACTCTTCTAATTTAAATAGATAAAAAAAATTGTGTTTATGTATGCATATGTATGCATATACAGTATTAGTGGAAAATAGTTTAATATGTCAGTAGTTTGGGAAAGAAATCATTAAAGGGGAAAAGGAAGAGTTGGAAGAGTTGCTTGAGCTGAGTCTTGAAGAAAGGGATGGATTCTGTGAGGTGGAAATTAGGAGCAATAACTTTAGAAGATAAATGATGAACCATACCTCCCACACCTTGGCACAGGGGTGATGGAGTAAAGGAGTAGAAATTTCAATATATCCATTTGTCTTGTTTCACTATAAATATTTATATAAAAGAAGTAGGTAGTGATACAAATAAAAGCATAAATAAAACATTTAGAAATGCACTGAAGAAACAAAAATAGTGTTTAAGAGATCATAATGTAATCAACTTTATTACTACCCTATTAGATTACTACATGTAATGGGTTAACCAGTGTCAGAGAGACCCACAAGGGCATGGGTCGCAGGAATTTATGTAGAGAGGTGAACTGATCAGGGAGCGGGAATGCCTCATTCGAAGTCTCCAAGGGAGACTCCAATTTTCATCTTTGGTCAGAGGAGTAAGGGGACCCCAGCAGAAGAAACTATCATTTTTCCATTCTCCTTCATCCCATCCCTCCAAGAAGGGTATTGGATAAAAATATGATCTAGTTACCAGTCAGTCAAAAAACTTTTATTTAAATGTTTGTTAAGAGCTAGGCATAAGGCTAAGTGCTGGGGATAATCAAGTCAAATAGATATAGTACCTGTCCTTAGGTCTAACATTCTAATGGAAGGAGACAACAAATCAGATTTTTTTGGCCTAAAGCTCTTTAAGGGGGGAAGGAAAAAAATTTTTTTTGCAAAATTCTTTATGTGAAGATAACCATTAACTTACAACCAAGCTCCTTTCCACCAAATACTTATTAGTCAAATAATAATCAAGGATAGTGAGCAAATTTATTTATTCAAACAGTAAAAATACATCAAAAATGTTATAGAATATTAGAATGTTAGAAAATAAAATATGATATATATGAAATATATAGGAGTAAATTAGTGTTCTGACTCAAAAGCAAGATAAAATCACCCAAGATAAGTAGTCAGCCTAGGGCTAAAGGTACTATTGTTGTCCATGATTTGTTTCTTGGTGAATCGAGACTCAGACTTAGGGATGCAGGTTTTGGAAAGAAGATGGAGGCTTATTAAAAGAAGTTACAACACATTAAGAAAGTAACAGAAAAGTTAAAAATAGTTTAAAGAGAAGACCACGTGGATTGCTGATTGAAAAGAGGACAAGCCCCTCCCTCAGATCTCCTTAAATCCTCTCCCAGAGTCCATGGGAGGGGATGGTGACCTGGGAGTGACCCAAGTCCCACATTGGAGATTTTGCCTTTTTGGGAAGGGGGTCACTTTTGGGTTATCTTGGGTGTTTCCAATGCCTATGCTCCCTGGCTGCCCCAGCAGAAGACCATGCAATCTAAATCAGGCTGAAGGTCAGGTCCTCAGGTGTTGCTTAAATTAGATGATAAAGGAAGAAGGAAAATTCCATTAACAATGCAAACAAAAGTTATACACAGTTTGTCTCCAACTGATCTCATCACTCCCATGCCCACCTTTCTCTGCATCACTAGGAATCAAGGGACAGGTTGGGAGGCCAGTTTTTCCCACCTGCCTGTGGCTCCGGGTAATGCCATCAGCCATTCAAAAATTCATATCTTCCCCCACCTCCTCTCCACTTTTCTCTTTTCTTCATTTGTAAATATTTATGTGTGTATACACATATATAACTTTCTTTTATTTACTATAGTCAGTGTGTGTGTGTGTGTGTGTGTGTGTGTGTGTGTGTGTGTGTGTACAAGAAGATTGGTCATTTCATCTAAGTCCAGTTGCCTAAAAGAGTTGCTTTCTTTTCCTTACTTTAGTCATTCTAGTCACATTGTTCTCATTCTGTTTCCTTTGCATCAGTTCATATAAGTCTTCCCCTATGTCTCTCAATATCTCCTATCTGTTGCTTCTTTGGAGTAAATAGATCCCATTGCATTCATACATCACATTTGTTAAGTCAAATCCTATTGGTTCAGTACTCATTTATGGGATGTTTTGCCACTACAAAAAAAATTAAAACCAAAAAAAAACCAAATATGAAAAATCTTTGACCTCCTAGCGACTGGAATCTTTTGGTCAAAGGATTATTTCATTATTCTCATAAAATTCTAAATTGCATTACAGAAGAGTTGGACAAATACACAGTTCTACCAAGAGTCCATTAGGGTATGATTCTTACCATACCTGCTTCATTGTTAACTATTTCGATCTTTTATCATCTTTACCAGTTTGAAATCTCATGATTGATTTAAATGTTTGAATTATGAATATATATTTCTTTTTTATTATTAGTGTTTGGAAAAATCTTCACATGGTTTTAATAATTTACATTACTTTTTTAGACTTTTTATATTCTTTTCCATTTATTACAAGAGTGGGTTTTTACATTTATCATATCCTAGGGTCAATTACTTGTATATTTTGGATATCAGACTTTTTATCAGAAATTCATGGGGATTGTTGTCTCTACTTAGGAGTTACTCTTCTTAGTTTCATTTCTTTTATTCTTGCAAAAACATTTTAATTTTGTAGAATCAAAATGGTGTACTTTATCTTTTATCAATTAATTAATAAACATTTATTAATCAGTTGCTACATTACAAGTATTGTTATTAAACAAAAGAGGCAAGACAATTCCTTCCTTTATTGCACTTAGAATCTTATGTAATAGACAGTATTTCCAATGAAAGTTTCATTTCTATAATGTATTGAGAAATGATTCAGATTTATAGGAATACAAATTATTCCCCAATTAATAAATGGTCAAAGGAGGAGAGTTTTCAGATGAAGAAATTAAAACTATAGTCATATGAAAAATGCTCTAAATCACTATTAATTAGAGAAATGCAAATTAAAACAATTCTGAGGTACCACCTCACACCTATCAGATTGGCTAATATGACAGAAAAGGAAAATGATCAATATTGGAGGGAAAATGGGAGGACTGGAACATTAATGCTCTGTTGGTGGAGTTGTGAAATTGAGGGTATGCCATCAGTAGGTGAAGAGTACTATTGTTCTAAAAGAAATGATGAGCAGGTGCTTATCAGAAAAACCTAGCAATATTTACTTGAACTGATGCTCAGTGAAGTGAGTAGAACCAGGAGAAGATTGTACAAAGCAAAAGCAACATTGTGTGATATCAACTTTGATAGACTTAGTTCTTCTCAGAAATACAGTGATCAAAGATAATTCTAAAGGACTTTTGATGGAAAATGTCATCCACATCCAAAGAGAACTACAGAGTCTGAATGCAAATCAAAGCATATTATTTTCAGTTTTTAAAAATGTATCCTTTGTTTTTTTCTCTTTGTGATTTTTCCCTTTTGATTTGATTATTCTTTCACAATATGACTAATATTGAAATGTGTTTAGCATGATTGTACATGTATAATCCATATCAGATTGTTTTGCTGTCTTGGGGAGAGGGAGGGAAAGATGGGAGGGAGAAAATTTTACAAAAATGAAAATTGAAAATTATTTTTGTAATTGGAAAAAATAAAATACTATCATTAGCTTAATAATAACAACAATTTTATATAATAATTGCCTCCATTCTTTATCCTTTTTTTCCTTATGAAGTGATGGGATTAAGTGACTTGCCTAAAGTCACACAGATAGAAAATATCAAGCCAGATTTAAACTCAGGTTCTCCTGACTTCAGGACAATTTTTCTATCAACTGCACCACCTAGCTGTCCCTGTGTCCCTTATTTAACTAAGAATCCTCTCTTAGCTTAGCTAGGCAGTGCAGTAATAAAGCACTTGCCTTGGAATCAGGAGGATGTGAGTTCAAATCCAGTCTCTGACACTTATTAGGTCCCTGTGACCTTGGCAAATCACTTAATCCTGATTACGTTGCATCAAGGGCCATCTCCATTCACCTGATTCAGATCTGGCCACTGGACACAAGTGAGACTGATGACTTTGCACAGCACTCCCTCATTCAAATCCAAGTCACTTGCATGTCACGGGCATCACCTGCCTGATGGCATAGACTTCTTTGAGAACAAAGGACAAGGGACAAGGCATCGTCATCATCATCATCATCATCAATTGTGAATATCAGTTTCTCTATATTTTGGAATAATAGGACCTACCTAGTGACAATTTAATAGTGTAGTAACCTAAGTATAATTTCTATCAAGCTACTTCCTAGTTTTTCCAATAATTCTTATTAAATAGGAAATCATTCTTTTAGAATTGCTTATGTGGAGGTTATATCTTAGAAACAGTTAGATGGTTCATTTGGTGGAGTAAGGACAAACTGAGTTCAAATTCAGTCTCAGACACTTTACTAGCAATGAGATTTTTGGCAAGTTATTTCACCTCTATCTTCCTCAATTTTCATTGTAAAAATAAGAATAATAATGGCACCTATCCTCCCAAGTTGGTATGAAATAAAATATGTGACATAATTTATAAACTTTAAAGAACTATGTAAATGCTGTTGTTGTTATTATTATTATTGTTATTCTTATTTAACATTGAGTTATGGTACTCAGTTGGTTCTGGGTCTTATTTCTCTCACTGATCCACTTTTCTAATTTTTTTGCTGGTATCGAATAGTTTTATATTATTACTTATAGCACCATTTGAGGTCTCATATGCTCAACCTCCTCCAGTTTTATTTTTTCTCATTATTTCCCTTGAGTCTTTTGTGTCTGCAAATGAATTTTGACATATTGTTTAGATCTATAAACAATAGTATGTTTGATTAGATTAGGATGACAATTACTTTGTATATTAATTTATACAGTACCATCATTTATATTGTAATGATGCGAGCATGTCATAAACAATACTATCTTGCCAATTATGTGCCTTTTTTATTTCCATAAATACTTTGTGGTTGTATTTACATAAATCCTGAGTCTGTCTTGGAAGATTGATTCACAGATGTTTTATGAGTCCAATAGTTATTTTTAATGGAATTTCTTTTTCTCTTTTATTTTCTTCTAGTTTTTATTGGTGATGTATAGAAAGGATGATGGATGTTGTGCATTTATTTTTGGATCCTGCTATTTTACTGAAGAGAGGCAACATAATGTGGTAGATGTCATCTTTAAGAGAGAATGTTCTAGGTTTCAAGTTCTGCTATATGAATCTGGGCAAGTCATTTGACTTTTCAGTGTCCTAGGCAATTCTCAAAGACTATAAGATGCTGATCTGAATTGTGAAGGAGTTCCCTGAACAATTGAAAATACAGACCTAAATAAAAATCATTCCTTTTCCCTAAAAGTTATTAAAAATTTCATTCAGTTTTTCTTTTCTAATTCTCTGAGACTCCTTAAACAAATCAGATTTCAATTTGTTTCTCACTTTTATTTTTTTATTCCTTTAACTTATGCCTCTTCTATTTTAGCAGCTTTTCTATTGTGGATTCCTTTATGTAATCCTCTAGTATTGAGAAATCTTTAAGTATTTCTGCAAAAAACTAGTTCAGTCAATCAATTAATCAATCAATCAGCATTTATTAAGTATCTAATATGTACCAGGAGCATTACTAAATAAATGCAAGAGATACAAAAAGAGGCAAAAAATAATCCTGTCCTCAGGGAGCTTACCATTGAATTGGGGGAGGGGCAAAATGCAAATAAATACAAAATAAGTCTTATACAGGATAAATAGGAAATAATTAACACACAGAGAGAGACAGGCAGGCAGACAGACACTGGAATTAAGCGAGCTTGGGAAAGGCTTTGGTAATATTAAAGATGGACTTTGCCATATTCGTGACTTTTAAAATTGTTTTTGGTATACATGTGATTAATTATACTACTTATTTTCTCTAAGTATTTAACTATTTTCAAAATTCTGGAACAAATCCAATATAGTCCAATAAATATTTTTGCTAAAACTTACATAATTTCTTCACTAAATTTTTAATATAAAATGTGTCAAAATCAATTATTATTTCTGGTCTATAGTTCTTTTTAAGTTTTTTTTTTTCTGCGTGGTTTTTACATCCAAAAAAATGAGACCACATTTGTGTAATAAATTTTGTGTAATAAAATTTGTGTAACTTGTCTTCTTTCTCTATTAATAAGGAAAATTTTGAAACACACACACACACATACACACGTACAATTTTTTTTCCAATGAAGAGAAGCCTTTCAACTGGATGCTGAGCCAGAATTTAGAATGTGTTTAAAACACAGTAAATATTCCAACTATTTTCTCTTTTCTGAATGGTGGTGCTAAGAGGCCTGAATTGCTTTTACTGGGTGGACCATCAAGTCCCCTCACCTTAAGCCAGCATGAAGCTCTGTCCCTCTCTTCCTCTCCCTCTCCTCTCCCTCTCCTCTCCCTCTCCTCTCCCTCTCCCTCTCTCCCTCTCAGGATTTTTGCAAGGCAAACGGGGTTAAGTGGCTTGCCCAAGGCCACACAGCTAGGGAATTATTAACTGTCTGAAGTCCGATTTGAACTCAAGTACTCTTGACTCCAGGACCAGTGCTCTATCCACTGCGCCACCTAGCCGCCCCTAGAGTCTCTTTTGCACCCTGAACTATGATGGACCATGAAAACAGACCTCTGCCCTTTCCTTTTGGGGAATCTGCCTTTTCCCTACTTTTTTGGTGAAAAAATATTGGAATTGGAATTGGAATCCATCGTAGAATTTCTAAAAGCCAAGAATGGGTGAGGCAAGAAAACCCTACTTGACCCAGCCTGCCAGTAGCTGAAATGCTATAAGTGAAATTGGTAAATCTTTATACTAACTGCTTTCAGTTCAAGTTCATTTTTATAAGGACTGAAATGTTATAGGGAAAAGTGAGTTCTGAGATTTTGGGAAAATGTTTGTACATCTATTTGTGTAGTATGCTCTTCTGTTGCAAAAGCTAATTGATTTTGATTGCTTAAAATGAAACTGGAACACTGATTTCTGGTTGTTAACTTGAGGAATGGAGCTTTAGCCAATGGCATTAGATTAACACCCTCTATGACCCAAGGGAAATGTACAGCCTTGCTCAGGGACTAATTCACCAATGTGATTTGGGATAAGAATTTCTGGACCATATGAGTATCCCCCAAATTGCATTGCATTAAAATTTATAAAATAAATGTAATGGAATTATAAAAAGACATATAGCAAGATAATAAATGTGAATGGTTTTGTTCCTTTTTTTAAGAAATGGATAAATCTAATTAAAAGATAAAAGAAAAATAGACCTGGATAATCTATTAGAAAGTAAAAAAGACAGATTTGTAACTGTATCTTTACACATCATAATGCATTAGCATACTAATGAAGAGAGGGAACACAAACAAAAAGACACACTTAAATGGAAACTATGCTAAATAATGAGTGAGTCAAAGAACTGATCATAAAAACAGTGAATAACTCTTTTGGAGAATGACAACAATGAGAGAATAGAACAAATTTTGCAAGACATAGCTAAAGCAATTCTCAGAGTAAAAAAATTAATTGGTGACTGGATAATTTAAGAACAAATCAAAAGAATAATATGATAAATAATTGTATTAAAATGACTTGAAAAATTGAAGACAAAATGCCAAAATTTTAGCAATGGAGATAAAATAGTCCTTATGTGAAAATTTATGTCTCTAAACACTAAAATCATCAAAAGAGAAAGAATAAATCAATGAATTACAAGCAACTAAAAAAAAACTTAGGAAACCAATAAATTTTTAAAAATTAAACACCAGATTAAAAATCCTAGATACAAAGATGAAATTAAGAAAATTAAAAGCAAAAAAACTTGACATATTAAGAATTAAAATCTTAGTTTTAAAAATATAAATAAATAAAAATGATAAAACATTAGCAAGTTTGATATTTTTACAATTGAAATGAAAAGGAAGAAATTACCAAAAATGAAGAAAAAAGTGATAATATTACCTATTTTACCTATTACCTATTTTATGCAAATAAAACTGACTATCTAAATAAAATTAATTTTTTTAAAAATACAAAATTCCCAGATTAACAGAATAATAAATAGAATGGTGTCAGAAAATGAAATTGAACAAGCAATAAATGAACTCCCAAAGGAAAAAAAGAAAGAAATCCCTGAAACAAGATGGACTTATAATTCTATCAAACAAATAAGAAACAATTCATACAAACATCATATAAGTTGTTTGAAAAAAGATTTACCTCTCTTTCTATGTTTTTCCAGTGAGGTAAGAAAGTTGGGTGATGGAGGATATAATTTTTGTCATTTAAAAAAGAGACTCAATTCAAGTAAGCTAGTCCATCAGTTGACAGTGTCTTCCTTTGTAGGTATCGTGAATATATCTATAAACATGCCTGTCTTCCTTCCACCATTATCTTGCATCTGTTTGGAAGAAATCTATATAAGTACCTGCATATTGCCTCCCAGGTTAAAATAAAAGCTCTTAAAAAGAAGGCACTATTTGGGTTTACATTTGTATTTCTCCATAGTGTCTGACACATGGTAGGTACTGAAAAATGTTAATGGATCCATTAATAAATATATTTTAATCGATAGAATATTATCATGCAGTATGAAAAAAGGAATATGAAGAACTGAGAGAAACACAGGGAGATATGAATGCATTGGAGAAAAATAACTGGAATATGGAAAGCAATATGCAAATGAAACATAACAAGAAAGACTAACTCTATATTCATTCTTCAAAATAAAATTAAACATATTTCCCCAATTTAGATAAAAAGGTAGAATATTGCCTATTTTTAGAATGTTGCATAAACTTTAAGACATTGTCACTATGCTGATTTATTACAAATGAGTGTTCAAATAAAAAGGTAAATAAAGAAGGGAATATTAATATACATTTTTTAAAAAAAAATTTATTGAAAATGACCTAAGTCCTGAGTGAATTCTGGTAGTTTAACTTCCAGATGTTTCACACATGTTTATCTAAATGTAACTTCAATCCACTCTTCATAGATACCAGGGAAGACAAAAGCAGGCAAAATGTTCATTGTAAATGGTTTGACTGTTTCAGCGTAGTAGCAATGTTAATGGGATCAAAGTTCCAAAACTTGTGGTGCAAAAGATGACACTGAGGTCAGAGGAGGATATATGACTTGCCCAAGTTGGCACAGATAGAAAGCATCAAAGGCAAAGTCCTTAGCCAAGTCCTTTTATTCCAGAGTAATATCACATGGCCTAATTACAGTGCAAATTAATTTGTAGATTTAATGCTACTAGGTGGAATAATAACAAAATTCATTTAAAGGAACAAAATGTCTAGCATCTCAAGAATAATAATGAAAAATAGGAATGAACATCATTAGGCCACAAACTATGACAAAGTAGTATTTCTCAAAACTAGTTGCCACGGGTTAGAATGCTTTTTAAAATAGATCAGTAGATCAATAGATACAATGACCAATAAGCACAAGAAGCAAAATAGACCAATGTTTGATAAACATAAAGTCACAAACTAGAATATTTCTTAGGAAAAACTTTGCTATTTCCTATTATATTCCCCATCATGGATGCCCTTGGTGCATGTGCAGATTGTTTTCATGAAAATTTTATATAGATGAGAAATTAGGCATGTACTTTAGATCAATTCCAGTATTAATAAGTACCTAAATCATCCTCCCATTTTTTATTTCTTTCCCTTCTTCAGATGCCATGCTAGTAAATGTTTAATGATCATCTCTTTGAAAAAATGTATATATGACACACATATAAATTTAATTGGTACTAAGATTTTTTATCACTTCTTTAAACCTATGCAATAAATTTTATAGTCATGATTTATAGTATTTTTCAGTTTTAGAGATACAAATGTTCACATTGAAAATAACAATAATTCATATTTCTCTCTCACACATGCACACACCAGATCTATATGAACCAATAAGAGTGAAGTGGAATTAAGAAAACAATATACAGAGTAACTACAAAAATGTTAATGAAAAAATGACACATCAGAAAAATCAAAAATAAAATGTAACAAAAGTATAAAGACCAAATTAAACTTTAATGGAAAAATATGAAAAGACACCACCAAATAACCATTTCCTTAAAGTGCAAGATCCACAGATATTACACATTTTCAGACTTTTTTGAATTCATCAGTCAGTTATGCTGACCTTTCTTCCTTACCTAAAAAAAATTTTCTCATACGGGATCAGCCTAATGGAGAAGAGAAAAGGGAGGGGGGAGGGATCCATGAAGTATAGTTAAGTAAAAAGAAATATCAGTAAAAATTTATTTTTTATTAAAATTTTCATGGGTTGCTCACTCCTCACAATTTCATTTTTGTTTGTATAGATTTTATTTGTGAACTGATTATGTGAAATATGTCTCTCTACCCTTATTCTTCCTTAGTATATTCTTTTTTCCATTATTTTCTTTATTGTCTTAAGAATATAAAAACATAGCAAAGCTACTCTTTGGCATTCTTATTTTACTCTCTTGATGAATGTTGATGACATTAAGGTTCTTCAAAGAAACTCCCACCCTTATTTGAATTTAAATACTTTATCCTTTTATTTCCTTTACAATTGATGAAATGTATTTACCTCTTTATGTCTCTCTTGGATTCCATGTTCATATTGCACAATTTCTATTCAGCTCTAATTTTCATCAGGGATGCTTGAAAGTTTTCTACTTCATTAATGACCCATATTTTCTCCTGTAGAATTATATTCAGTTATACTTGGGTAAGTTAACATTGACTAAACTTTTGCTTTTTGGAATACTGTATTCCAAGATCCCTTCTCCTAGAAAGGACTGGCTACCAGGTCTTGTGTGGCTCTAATTGTGGCTACCAGGAAGCATTTGAACTTTTTCTGGCTGATTTCAGTAATTTTTTCTTTGACTTTTGGCTGTAACATTCAAAGGACTTTTCAATTGGGTGGATTCTTTCTGTTTCATCTTCCCTTTTGATTTTGGGATGGAGGAAAGGGGAAAGGTGTGCTTTTTATTCATGATTTCTAGAAATATGGTATTCAAGCATCTTTTTTTTTAAGCATAGCTTTTAGGTAACCTGACAATTCAAATGAGGTCAATAAACACTCATGAAGGGATTTTTGGCAGTCAATGTATTAAATGCTTGGAATAATTATAAAAGCCAAAAATTAAAAAAAAGTTTCTGCCAGTGACACTATCCTCTTTGTCATTCTTCATTTATTACCCTCTTTGTATTTCGTTGGTTATCCCCCTAAGGGCAGAACTTTTCTAATATCTGTCATTTTTGTTTCAAGTTTCAGGTAAAGTGCCACCTTCTACAGCAAGCCTTTCCTAGTCCTTAATCTTAGTCACTTCCCTTTGAGATTATACAATTTTATTCTGTACACATCTTGTTTGTACATATTTAATTTGCATTATTTTTTATTTGTCTTGGTATCTCCAGTGTTTAGTACAATGTCATGTATACAATCAATGCTTAATGATTGTTGACTGATCTCCCTCAAGGAGCTTGCATTCTAATAGGGGAAGATGGCATACAGATAGAAGCTGAAAAACAGGATGGCAGAGGGAAGGCACCTGCATGGGGTCATGATGGAAAAAGATTAGAGAACAAGAGGAGATGAAGGATTAAACATGACAGCTTAGGTACTTTACTTAAAATGGAATTTCCAGGAAAAACTGACCCATCAGATGATTGGACTATAGGGCTAAATTAATCACTCAAGATGAGAAAGCTGCTGCATTTTAGTGGAGAAAGAATTCCAGAGAGTCAAGAATGGAGTTCAGAAGAATTAGAGATGGCATTCTTAGATTTTTCTCTCTTTGATCTGTTTTCTAGATCAGTTTATTTTTTTAAATTATTTTTAATCTTGGGTTTGTTTTCCTCTTCCTTCTTGTCCCATGAAATTATTAATTTTCATATTAAGTTTACTTTGCCCAAGCATAAAAGGCTATCCACCAAGGATATAATACTCAATTAATATAGAGATGTTTTCCCTCTTGGCCCCCCATATGGAAACATACCTGATCAACAGGGAAGGACATGAAGACATGCTCTTCTTTTAATTTTTTAGTATCTTTGTTTAAAGTTTGAATTCCAAATTCCATCTCTCCTACTCCATTCCCCTCCCTGAAAGGTAAGCAATCAGATTTAGTTTATACATATGTAATTATGTAAAACATTTCCATATTATTTTGTATAAAAACATTAGAATAAAAGAAAAAATGAAAGTGGAAAAATAGCATGCTTCAGTCTGTATTCAATCAATATCCCTTCTTTCTATGGAGGCAGATAGTATGCTTCATCATTAGTCTCTGGGATTGTCTTGGATCATTGTATTGCTGACAATAGCTAAGTCATTCATATTCTTCATCTAAATAATGCTGTTCTTTCACCTGGTTCTTTCACTTCACTATACATCAGTTCATATAAGTCAAGATTTTTTTTTCTGAAATCATCCTGATTTTCATTTCTTATAGCTGTTCTCTCACCTGGTTCTTTCACTTCACTATACATCAGTTCATATAAGTTCAGATTTTTTTCTGAAATCATCCTGATTTTCATTTCTTATAGTATAATATTTCATTATGGTCTTTTACTATGACTTGTTTGCAATTGATGAACTTCACTTTAATGTCCAATTCTTAGCCACCACAAAAAGAGTTGCTATATTTTTTGTATAAAAATGTCCTTTTTCATTTTCTAAATGTCTTTGGAATGAAGACCTGGCAGTAGTATTGCTAAAACAAAGAGTATACACAGTATTATAGCCCTTTGTACATAGATCCAAATTACTCTCCAGAATGGTTGGATCAGTTCACAACTCACCACAATGTATTGGTGTCTCAGTTTTTGATATGGAGACTTTCAAGGGAATAGCTGTCCCATCTGACAGTCTTTAAAACCATATAGATGGGGCAGTTAGGTGGCACAGTGGATAGAGCACCAGCCCTGGAGTCAGGAGTATCTAAGTTCAAATCCAGCCTCAGACACTTAATAATTACCTAGCTGTGTGGCCTTGGGCAAGCTGCTTAACTCCATTTGCCTTGCAAAAACCTAAAAATAAACCCATATAGTCCTTTTATGCCCTTAGGTGAACAGGAAACTATATGAATATGGTCTTAGAGCCCCCCAGGAAGTTATGTTAACAGCTCCACTCTAGTCTTAGTTCCTGAGACTGATAAAATCTTGGGGAAAAGATTCTTTAATTTTAGGAAAAGATCTTCGATAACCTAACTACTTAGTGTGTATGTGAGTGTGTGGTGTGTGTTTGTGTATGTAGGTGACAGAGACAGAGAAAGAAAGAAAAAAGAGACAGCTTGTAGTCTATCACACTGTGACTTCTTAGCCAGATCGCCTCATAGCCCACATGCTTTACTGATCTTGGAAAGAAAAAGGATCACTATGGTTTCCATTTTGGTTGGATTACCTGATCACTATTAAGTCTCCATGCTCTTCCTCAAGTTTTACGAAATTGAATAAAGCACGCAAACTTCATTAGCTTTCATTTCTTTTTCTCCAAAATGAGCGAATGGGGTTACATGACTTCTGAGGTCTCCTTCAACTATAGTTCTATGATGTATGGTCTATGACAAAGCAAATGTTTAAAGAAAAGAAAAGTAAACAGGCATGTCTTGTGTCTAGGGAAAAAAGGACTTCAGGTTTCCACAATGGAGACAAAGAGAGAAAAGAGACACATGATCAACAACCCTTTCGAACCTCAAATCTGGTACGAATGGATTTCAGAAACACAGTGTCTCTCCCAACATTCCTTTGGCCTGATTTTTCAATAAACCTTCTCTTCAAGATCCAGGTCCTTTTCTTTGTGGTGCTTTTCTTGAACTTCCACTCTCCTGAATCCATTCAGTTTCTCACGATCTCTCTTTTTCCATGTATTTCTCTTCTACTCATCTTGTCAAAAGCTGGGTTTCTTTTCAAGTCTGAAGTCTAGGATGACTCCTTTGAAAGTTGATTTTGGGCAAGGCCTATTGTTCACTGAAAGGACTTATCTTCACCTGATAACTCCTGGTATGGCATTTTTACAATTATTTTTATATCATTTTATGCCTCCTTTCTAGAATTAGATTGCATTTTCAAGGACCAATTTGCATATATTCTCCATGTAGTTAAATGTTTGGTGTACCTAAGAAATCCATAACTATGTTACCAGATAAATTTGTCAATAATCTGAAATTCTGGACAGTTTTTTTAAATAACTACTAGTGAAAATTATATGTAGGACATATTATGAAGATAAAATTACAAAGAATGAAAAAATCCCTACTCACATGGAGTTTATTTGTTTTTTTGGGTTTAGAACATATGTTTATATAGTTATTAAATTCAAATATATGCAAAGTAATTAAACAAAAGGTAGTTTGGAAGATAATTTCAGAAGATAGGAGATTCTTGAGCTGTAATAAGGAAGGTAAGGAAGAAGTCTATTTAAGATATAAAGGATGACCAGTTCTAAGACACAGACAGAGAGGGCAATGTGATCATAATATCAGTAGGCTGACATAACAAAACATATATAATCATACAAGATAGCATCCAATCTTATCATTCCACCAAAACTATTCTCTCCAAAATTGCTGACAATCTTTTTGTTGCCAAATCCAGTGACCTTTTCTCAATCCTCATTCTCCTTGACCTCCCTACAGCCTTTGACACTTCTGATCACCTTCTCCTCCTTTATACTCTCTTCTCTCTTGGTTTTCAGGACATTACACTCTTCTGGCTCTTCTCCAACCTATCTGACCTTTCTTATTCTGTCTTCTTTGTAAGAGCCTCCTCCAGATCCCATCTTTCAAATTAAGATGACTCTCAGGATTTTGTCTTAGTCCTCTTCCTTTCTCCCTCTATACCACTTCCCTTGGCGATTTCATCAGCAGCCATCAATTATGCCTATCTCTAGGCTGATTTGCAAATTTATTTATCCTCTAACTCTCAGCTGAATTCCATATCTTGGGGATGAGGGAAGAGAGTTTTCTCTACTCAGCTCTCCTTCCTCTCCTCAAGTGACCACAGCCTCTGGCAGGAAAGCTACTCATTCCAGAGGAGACAACCCACTCAGCAGTTGGAGAGTCTGTTTTCATTTTAGGCAGCAAATTAAGAAATAAGGAAGATTAATAGAAATTATTTTATACAATTATATGACAACAAATTTGACAATTTAAAATAAATGGATGAATAACTAAAATAAATTTAAAATGCACAGATTAACAGAATTTAAATATCCCAGCCACAGAAGAAGAAATTAAATAAGCCACCAGATGGGCTTGCAAAATCAAAAAAAGACAGCAACAAAAATAAACTTGATTAGAAGAGATAAACACAGAAATTGAATTATGTTTAAAGACATTCTAGATAATGAATTAATATGAATATTTAATAAATTAATTAAATAATATAATATCTAAATACTTAAAGGAGAAGATTAATTATAGTAGGAAATAGTAAGTCTTAATAGTTGTAAACTTCAATGTATTCCCTCTCATTCTTAGATAAATTTAACCAAACAAACTTTATAAAAATAAGATAAGCCTTGAATGGAATTTTAGAAATTTTAGAAAGGTAGATCCCTGGCAATTACTGAATAAGAATAGAAAAAGAGTACACATATTTCTCAATTGGCTAGGGTAAAATTTCTAAAAAAATTTTTAAATCTCTAAAAATTTACTATATATCAGGGCCTTATAAAACCTCATGAATGAGGGGCAGCAAGATGGTGCAGTGGATAGAGTACTGACTCTGAAGGCAGGTAGATCTGAGTTCAAATCCAGCCTCAAACACTTAATAATTACCTAGCCATATGACCTTGGGCAAGTCACTATACTCCATCGCCAAGCCAAAAAAAAAGCCAAAATAAAACCCTTCATAAACAAATTCAGAAAAACGGAAATATTGAAAGCATAACTGATTGATCACAATATAATATTCTATTCCACTAAAAAGTTATTCATATCCTATATATATATATATATACGGATATATATATATATATATAATATCTTAAATAAAGGATTAAAATTAGCACATATAAAACTTAATCCAAAAGAACTGTTGAGTCAAAAATACCAGATATTAGAAACAATAGATAATTCATCAAAGAACATAAATGTAATGAGAAAACATGCCAAAAATTTTGAAATATAGCTAAAGCAAGCATGGGGGGAGGGGGTAAGGTTAAGGCCCCAAGTGTTTTCAGCAACAAAGGAAATGAGCATGCAAATTCAAAAACTAGAAAAATAGAAAACCAGAAAAGAAACAAATTACCATCAAAATGGAAATTCTGAAAATTTGAAAGAAATTAACAAGGCTAAAAAGTGAAAAAATAGCATTAATAAAGTTAAATCAAGAGCTTGGCATAATGAAGAAAAAAGAGATAAATTATTACTCTAGTATGCTTTGAAAAATGAGATAATTGAATTGCTACTTTAAGAATAAAAAGGGGAAATCACAACAAATTAGCAAATAAGAGAAATTATTAGATGTTATGCTTCCAATTAAATGATAAGAAAATTCAGAATTTTAAAAGGGAATTTAAAAATGGTGGAGTGGGTGAGCTTTATTCTGGAATACGTTCAGAGAGGAAATAACATATACACTCAATTGGGTATAGAAATCTATCTTTCCCTAGAGGAAAGGAGGAGGGGAAGGGGAAGGGGAGTAGGAGAAAGGTGGGGGGAAGTGATAGAAAGGAAAGAAATAGAAGGAGTAGTCAAATGCAAAATACTTGAGGAGGGACAGGATGAAATGAGGAATAGAATAGAGTAACTGGGGATCATGGAGGAAAATATAGTTAGCTGTAGTAACTGTAGTGGGGGGAAATATTGAAACAAGTTTCTCTGATAAAGACCTCATTTCTCAAACAAAAAAATTTAAAAATATGTAGATTAACAGAATAGGACACTGGGAATTTAAATATCATAGTCTCAAAAAAAGAAATTACACAAACCACCAGATGGATTGACAGGGTTTTCTTTTCATATTCAAAAACCAATTCATTACAATTTTGCAGAATCTGAAATTTAAAAATCAGGAAAAAATACCTCCCAACTCCTATGACATATTTAAGTCTTAATGACTATGAAAATGATGTTGATTATGGTGATAATGATGGTACTTAACATTAATATAGCACTTTTTGCCAGACATTCTAAATTAAATACTTTACAATTATCATTTGATCCACACAACAACTTTAAAAGGTAAGTCTTATTATTTTCTCCAGTGAAGATGAGGAAACAGACAAAAATATCTACAAGAGGAAGATGTGTTCTCTATCAAAAGGCTCACAAAATCAGTAGCATCATCCTCAATTACTCTCTTATACTCAGCCATATACAATCTGTTGCCAAGCCTTTCATAGCGTAATTCCTAGATGTTTCTTTTTGTCCACTCATATAGATATTTCCCTGGTGGGGGCTTTTATCAATTCATTCCTGGATTATCATAATAGCCTGTTAGTTGATCTTCCAACTTCAAGTATTTCCCCAATGCTTTTCCTAAGCCTCAATTTTGACCACACCACCCCATCTCATCTCACAGTAGTTCTATATTACCATTAGTATAAGCTTATTAAATTATTAATTATGATTAAATATAAATCATTAACTTAAATTATTGATTTAATTATACTTTTTTAAATCTTAAATTTTTTTACATGTAAATATCCTAAATTTCCAGTATTTTTATACTTTAATCTTCTCTGTACATTATATGATCCAGTAACGCTTGCCTTTTTTGCTATTATTTGCATATGGTACTCCATTGTTCCACTTGCTGTTCTCCCTGCCTGAGTATGCTTTCACTCTTCATTTCCATCTGCTGACTTCCCTAACTTACCTTAATACTCAGTTCAAATCTCACCTTCTTTAGGAAGCCTTTCCTGGTCCTCTTCCCTCTCCCCCTGCACTTAGTGCTTCCCTCTTAGATTACCTCCTATACATTCTTTAATATATGTACATAGTGATCTTTATATTGTCTTCCATTAGAATATGAGATTGTTGAGCACAAGAACTGTGTTTTTGTCTGTCTTTGCAACCTTGGTGCTTACCACAGTATCTTTCATAGAACAGACAATAAATATTTGTTTACTAAGAAAAAAAAAACAACAAGAGAAAATGTAGATCAATATACCTAATAGACATTGACACAAAAATTTAAATAAATAAAACATTAGCAAAGAGATTATACAAACATATCAAAAGAATTACACACTATGCCTGGGGGAACATAGAGTTTGTTCAATATTAGTAAAACTAGAATATAACAAGCATTCCTAGCAAGAACAGTAAAAATCTCATGAATATAACAAAAGATACAGAAAATCTTTCAATAAAGTACAACATCTATTTCTACTAAAAACACTAAAAACTTTAGAAATATATCATATTTTTTTTAATTTGGTAAATAGTATCAACCTAAAACCAAGAACCAGAATATGTTATAATAGGGTTTTTCTAATAACATTAGGTATAAAGTATATACATTATTATTATAATTATTTGAAACAGTGCTAGAAAATCTAACTATAGCAATAAAAAAGGAAAATATTGAGGGAATAAGTATAGGGAAAAATGCAACAAAACTATTAAGTTTGTAGATGATATTATGGTTTATTTAAAAAATCCAAAATTCAACTAATAAAATTGAGAGAAGCAATTATTTTAGTCAATAAACAGGATACAAAATAAACCTACGTAAATCAACTAATTTTCAGCATATTTCCAACAAAACCCAGGAGAAAGATATAGAAAGAAAAGTATCATTTAAAATATGCATAAACTATCCAGGAATC
Organism: Macrotis lagotis; assembly: GCF_037893015.1. Lineage (NCBI taxonomy): Eukaryota > Metazoa > Chordata > Mammalia > Peramelemorphia > Peramelidae > Macrotis > Macrotis lagotis. Next base: position 85,312,218 of record NC_133658.1, read on the forward strand.
TACCTACTAAGACAAATAGAAGAAACATATGCATACAACTACAAAACAAAGAAAGATAGACCTGAATTATGAAAAATTGCATATGTATTGGCAGGATCAACATAAAAATAATAGTATTATATGTTAATTTACTTATTTAGTGTCTTATCAATAAAATTATGAAAGGATGATAATATAGATATATATTAAAAAGTAATAACTAAATTCATCTAAAAAATCCAAGGATCTTAGGATAAACAATAAAAAAAATTTTAATAGGGGCATAGAAGTACCAGATCTATATATATATATATATATATATATATATATATATATATATATATATATATGAAATGATTATCAAAAAGAAATAAAAAATGAATTGGGAAGGTGTTCAGTATTTGTACCTGGATCTTATTATGTCAAAAAAGTGATGATATGACTCAAATTACTCTCTAGATATAGTACTATGCCAATCAAGATATGAAATGAATATAGATAAAAATTAAAGTCATTTGTAATAGTAATACCATAGAATAAGTACATATGACTATGAAGAATTTAATGAGATCCTTCAAATTAAATTAATATTGTATATGCTTTAATGCTTTAATAGTAGCATCAACCCAAATTAAGCATAGATATAGTTCATGAATATAAATTTTAAAAGGCCTAATTTTGTAAGCTAATAGAAACTTGATATATTTGTTATTATAATAATATTATTATAGCTAGAATTTATATCATGAAATAAGATTTACAAAGCACTTTTCAAATATTATTTCATTTTATCCCACTCTTAGAAGGGAAGTGTTATTATACTTAATTTACACGTGAAGTGAAACAGAAATTTGGTTTGATTTGGTTTGGATTTTACTTTGCCAATGGTAATGAACTAGCCAGTGTCTGAGGCTGAATTTTTAACTAACCCCACCATTCCACTGAAGCTGATCTCTTCAAAATTATCAGTAATCTCATAGTAGACAAATCTAATGAAGTTTTTGATTTTTTGAATTTGACATTCCTTTTTTAATGTTATGTTCTAAATGTTCTTCTTCCCTCCAGATCTGTCCCTATCCATTAAGAAGGCAAGCAATATTATATCAATTATATGTACAAAATTGTGGAAAACATATTTCCATATTAGCTATGTGACAAAGGCAAGAAAATGGAGAATATAAAAAATACTTCAATTTTTGGAGTTCATCAGTTCTCTTTTTTAGAGGTAGACAGCATTTTTCATCATGAATCTGTGGTAACTGTCTTGGATCTTTGTATTGATCAGAGTGACAAAGTCTTTCACAGCTAATCAACATTACACTATTACTGTTGCTATGTATGGTGATTTCCTGGTTCCAGTCACTTTATATCAATACATCATCTGTGTTTTTGGAAACATTCCTCTCATTTCTTAGAACAGACTAATGTTCCATCACAATAATATACCGTAATTGATTCCCCAATTGATGGCATCCCCTCAATTTTGAATTCTTTGTTACCACAAAAAAAAATGTTGCTATAAGTATATTTGTACACATAGGTCCATTTTTTTTATCCTTTGTAACACAGACATAGTAACATTATTACTGAATCAAAGAGTAGACAAAATTTTATAACTCTTTGGAAATATCTCCAAATTATTTTCCAGAAGTTGTACTAGTTCACAATTTCAGCAACAGTGCTTTAGTGTTTCAATTTTTCCATGTCCCCGCCATTATTTGTCATTTTCCTTTTCTGTCATCTTAGTCAATCTGATAGGTACCTCAGAGTTGTTTTAATTTACATTTCTCTAACCAATAGTAATAGAGAACATTTTTTCATATGATTATAAATAGCTTTGATTTCTTCATCTGAAAACTAGCCATTAATATCCTTGACAATTTGTTAATTGTGGGATACCTCTTGTTTTTATAAATTTGACTCAGTCCTTTTTATCTTAGAGAAATTAAGCCTTCATCAGTGAAACTCTAAATTTTTTTGATACTACTTCATTATCTCTGATACATTTATGTATTTTCCCTGTTTATCTCTTTTAATTAGGTTTGCTTTTGCCTTTGCTTTTCTTAAGGTCATGAGGTCTTTTTTACTTCAGCTGCAGCATAATAATTTCTGTTCTATCTCTTTATCTGAACTCTGTGTGTGTCTTTCTGTTTCCAGTGTACATTTTTGAATTTTGTTTTCTAAAACATTCTATTACCCATTTCCATTTTATGAGAGAGTTTATCCCATTAACATTCACTTGTTATGTATTTCCCTCCATTCTATTTTCTTGTTTATCCTTCTCTCTCTCCCTTTCTACCATATTCTTCTTCAAAAATCTATTTACTGCCTCTATTAATGTATCCTCCCTTTTATCACTCTCTCTTAACACCTTCCCCTCTTCCCTCTTGAGTAAGACAGATTTCTAAAACTGAGTGTATGTGTATTCTTACCTTTTAATCAATTCAAATTCAAGAAGTTTAAATGTTTCATCCTCCATTTTTCCCTTTTCTTCTAAATCTCTTCCTTGAATTCCTCTTATATGTAATAATTTTTACCCATTATATATCTCTCCATCTTTTTTATCTAATGCATCTCTCTTTTTCACCTATCCATTATTTTTTGAGATTATCCCAATATAACTAATACACTCCCGTGCCCTCTGTTTATGCAGTCTTTCTAAATGTACTTCTAGCTTGATCATTTAGTGGTACTAAGGTTACTGTTTATATGAACCATTTTCACATATAGGAATGTAAAATGCTTAACCTTATTGGATACCTTATGATTTCTCTTTCAGGTTTACCTTTTTTATGTTTCTTTTGAATCCTGAGTTTGAATGTCAAACTTTCTAATCATCTCTGGTCCTTTTATCAGGAATAATTGAAATTTCTCTATTTCAATAAATATCAGTTTTTCCCCTGAAGAATTATACTAGGTTTGTTGGATAGAGTATTCTTGATTGTAATCATATCTCTTTTGCCTTCTGAAATATTATATTCTAAGCATCTGCTTCTTTAAAGTGGAAACTGATAAATCTTGTGTGATTCTATTTGTGGCCCTACAATATTTGAATGGTTCTCTCTTGCTTCTTGAAATATTTTCTCTAACTTAGTAGCTCTGAAATTTGAACTATAATATTTCTGAGAGCTTTCATTTTGGGTTCTCTTTCAGAATCTGACCAGCAGAGTTTTTCAAATTCTATTTTACCCTCTGGATCTAAAATATCAGAGCAGTTTTCCATTAGAATCCCTTGAAATATAATGCCCAGCCTCTTTTTTTAATCATGGATTTCTGATAGTCCAATAATTTTTAAATTACCTCTCCTTAATCCATTTTTCCCAAACAGTTGTTTTCATGATGCGATATTTCATATTTTGCTGTATTTTTTCAATCTTTTGGTTTTGTTTTATTATATTTTATTTTTATTATTTTCATGGACTCCTTGGCTTTCAATTGCTCAATTCTAATTTTAAGTTGTTATTTTCTCCAGTGTGGTTTTGTACATTCCTTTTGACCTATGTGTTTTTAAAAACTTCTTTTCTTTAGTGAATTTTATGTCCCTTTTAACCATTTACCAATTCTGTTTTTCAAGGTGTTATTTTCTTCAGTATTTTTTGTGTCTCTTTTATCAAGCATTGACTCCTTTCCATTATTTTCTAGCATCACTTATTTCTTTTCCTAATTTTTTATCTAGTACTCAGCTCTTTAACATTTCCCATTAATTCTTGTTGGTTTGTATTCAATTTACTTTTTTTCTTTTTTCTTCTTTTAGGTTTTTGCAAGGCAATGGGGTTAAATGGCTTGCCCAAGGCCACACAGCTATGTAATTTTTAAGTGTTTGAGGTTGAATTTGAACTCAGGTCCTCTTGACTCCAGGACCAGTGCTCTATCCACTGCAACACCTAGCTGCCCCTACTTTTTTTCTTTAAGGCTTTGCTTCTATTTCATGTTGTCTTTTTCTGAGTTTGTGTCTTGTTCTTTCCTGTCATTATATTATTTTTATGATGAAATTTCCCCCCTTTTTTTCTCCTTTTTCAATCTATTTATTGATTTTGAATTATTTGTTAAAGTTCTTCTCTGCTCATTTTGGGGTGGGGAGCTACTATTCCAAGCCCCTGGTTTTTTTGAGCTGCAGTTTTTATAGTTAGTTTCTGGGAGATTACAAGTTTTCAGTGCTTCAAAGGTAATATTAGCCTAGTCTGTGTTCTGGTCTTTATCTAGAAAGAGCCCCTGTTGAACATTAGTATTCTTCTCTTCTTTGTTGATTATGCCACTTCAGAATTTGACATTTAGGGGCATCTAGGTGGTGCAGTGGATAGAGCACTGGCCCTGGAGTCAGGAGGACATGAGTTCAAATTCAACCTCAGACACTTAATAATTACCTAGCTGTGTGACCTTGGACAAGTCACTTAACCCCATTGTCTTTTTTTAATTAATTTTTATTAAAGATATTATTTGAGTTTTACAATTTTCTCTCCAATCTTGCTTCCCTCCCCCCACCCCACCTCCACGGAAAGCACTCTGTCAGTCTTTACTTTGTTTCCATGTTGTACCTTGATCCAAATTGGGTCTGATGAGAGAGAAATCATATCCTTAAAGAAGAGAAGTCTAAGAGGTAACAAGATCAGACAATAAGATATCTTTAACCCCATTGTCTTGCAGAAACCAAAAAAATAAATAAAGTTCTTTGGAGGGTAATTTTGGAAAAATTCATCAAGGTTGCTGTCTCTACACCACCATCTTGATTTTAAAGGTCCTTTCTCAATTTTCATTGTTCATGACTTCTCTGCAGTCTTTAATACTATCATTCACTGTCTACTCCTTTGATACTCACCTCTCTAGGTTTTTATGATCGTATAGGTTCTCTTACCTTCCCAATCACTTCTTCTGCATCTATTATTCTAGATCCTTGTCTAGGTCATACATGCTAATCATGAGTGGCTCTCATCCTTCTTCTCATCTTCTGTCGTACCATTCTATTTGTTGATCTATTTATTTAATTATCATCATTCAGCTAATGCTTCTCAAATCTATTTATCCAGTCTTAACCTTTTTTTCTTAACTTCTAGACAGCATATCTTCAATTGCCTATTGTTTATATCTTGAATGGGATATCCTGTAGATAGCTCAAACTCAACAAAGATGTCCAAAGCTAGACTTCCTTCTAACCAATCTCCCTTCTTCCAAATTCTATGATTACATGGGTACCAACATCATCCCCATTATCCAGACTCACAACCTAAGTGTCATCATTTAGTCTTCACACTCACATCCCATACTTAATCTGTTGACAAGTCTTACTGATTTTACTTCCATTAACACCTCTTGGATATGTATCTTTCTCTCCTTTGACACTGCCACTACCAAGTCCTCATTACCTCATGCTTGGATTTCTGTATACTTTCTTGTTAGTCTCTGCTTTAAATAGCGCCCCCCCCATTCCATCCTTCAACTCAGCTGTCAAAGAGATCTTTGTAAACCCCAATCTGCCATGTCTCTCCCTTTTCCTATTTAAATTTTAGAGATTCCTTATCACCTCCAGGACCAAATATAAAGTCCTCTGTTTGGGGTTTAAAGCCCTTAATAATCTGGCTCTGTCCTGCTCCCATATAAAATATGTTTGAATGAAAGAAAATATCCTTTATTTCACCCCAAGGAAATTGTAGGAGGTACTAAGGATTCTGAGAAGTCCATAAATTAATACATTAAAAAATCCTAAAAAATAGCAATCAAAACAGTCCTATTTACTCTTGGATGAGTCTCACTTTTTCATCAGGATCCTAGAAATTATTTAACTGAGTTTCACCTCATAGTTTTTACTATTCACAGAAATGAATCCATAGGGCTTCATCAGAATGCTACACAATCCTCCTAGATTCAAATTGTTACCATGTGGTTTGGACTCCCCTCAGAATGCAAACAAACTTGGGAATCTGAGGACCCACAGTTGTCATCCCTTTGGACATACAGTCAACTAATTATTCAATCTCCAAGTATTTATTCATTTCCTAACTTACCATATGTTAGGAGAGGTTTTGGAAATGCAAAAACAAAAATGATACAGCTTCTGCCCTCCAAGAATATACATTATTGAAATATCTCACAGAAATAGTGAGGTGCAAATTGCAGTAGGTTCTGTTCTCTCATATTGTCCCTTACTGATTCATTTATTGAAACTTTCAGAAACTTATTTTATCTTTTTCTCCAAACCCTCAAATTTAGACTTGTTCACAAAGTGTGGCAAAAATAACACTTGTTTCATTTAAACTAGACTCATTTCAATTAAAGGGAGTAAGGAAGTTATTCTTGGGCTCATCATTAGTTTGGCTTCCATACCACCTGAGACACAGAAGGTCCAGTCCATAGGGAGTTAGTGAAGAAAATTTCTAATTCCTGTATTTAATTGCTAAAATTCCCATTGCCCTACAGGGAAAGATTTTTTTGATATAATATGGTCAGTTATGGTGAATGGAGAGGTGGAGAACAGTAGTTATTTCATTTGAATTACTATCTTTTTTTAAAAAAGTTATTTTTCCTCTTTTTGAATGAATTTGACATCAACAAACATGATCAGTTTCAAATGCAAAGAACAGAAAAAGAGAATTGCATATTAAATCATCAATCACAGTTATGAATAACTAGGTTTAAAAAGTATATAATAAATTCAATACAATAATTCATACAGTAGTTCTATTTGTCTTTGTTCCTTTCTGAACACCCTCCTCCTATCACCTATGCATTTTATCATACAATAACATTTCAATAACACTTTTCCTTCTATTTATATTATTATTATTACTTCCCCATAAATGAAAAAACAAAATTTTAATTTTAATTTTTTTAAATGTCCTCCCTTGTAACAAATAAATATAAATAAGCAAAACTCTTCACTTTTTTACCATGATAAGAAATATATCTCTCATTCTGTACCTTTAATCTATCAGTACTCTTTCAAGAGATGGGAAGTATGATTCATCATTGGTGAATATTTTTTCCAAATCTAGTTATTATATCTTTTTTACCCTTTATTATTAGGAAAGTCATTTTATTGTGTTCTATGGTCCTCAAATGACTCATTACATTGTGACCCCAAGCCTCAATCACTATCCTGGTTTAAGATTGATCTAACCCAGAATGTTTACTGTGGTTCCAAGGACATTTTACAATGCCTTCCTAGTTAAATTCATTCTTGATGTGGGGGAAGGGTGAGAGGAAAGAAAAGGGACTTTAAGTGATAGAATAGACATATTTAGTGCCTATCTGGTGGTTAATGCATTTTGAGGTTCACTTTCATTGGAAAAAGAAGGCTGTACTTGTTAATCCTGTAAGGTTGGCACAATGGATACTTGAGTTTGGCTGGGAAAGTAGGAAAAAAGTAAAATCAAATGTTACTTGGCTTTCCTTGTTGGTTTTAGAAAAGCTGGATTACTCTGTGATGAAAATAAAGATAAATAGCCCTTATATATTAGACAATTGGAGGAAGAGATGAAGTTTTACTATGATTAAGAGCTGTGCCTTTAGGGCAGAGAATTTAGTATGGTGTAAATTGGCAGTGTTAATGGGAGCAGACACTAACAGAATAGAAAGTCTGATCTCTGACCTGGATGTTTTTCCTTAGAATGTATTAAAACTTGACAATATTAAGTTTATAAGGGCAGAAAACAGGAGCAGAAGCAATGGATGAGGATTAAGAACTTTAGTAGGTGGTAAAAATACAATTGAGATTATTCTATTGCTACTTCCCTAAACACACACACACACACACACACACACACACACACACACACACACACACACACACACACACACACACACACACACACACACACCTGTATTACCTCACAGGGAATGAATTTCTCTATAGGGGAGTCTGAGGGTGAGCGGGTTTTCATAATCAAGAAACTTGAGAAGTTGCACAAGAAATTTCAACAGTAAAATCTTTAATGTTTATTAGAATATGATATAATGAATATGAGTCACAATATTTCTTAATTACAGGGATACATTGGTATAAATAAATTAAGAAAGATTTGCTCTTGCAAAGTCAACTGAAAGGTTCCCTATAGAGTTGATTCCATAATGAGAGAGAGCAAGGGACAGAGTAAAATTTTTAAAAGAGATAAGAGTTCTAGATTGGAATTATGTTGCCTTCCCATTCATTCTTAGTAGCTTCTTTGAATACAATTAGATGCAATTTTTGAGGGAAAGTCCTATTCAGAAAGTCCTTGTTATTTACCTTCCAAGTTAGAAGACCATGCATTTCTAGGTAGATCAACTGGTTAAATTTGAATGGGAAATGGTGGTCATACTAGAAGCTGTCTAGACAAGATCATCCATACAAATAGGTATTCTAGATATGATGAGTGCTTACCACCATGTTTAAGTATGAGAATGGTAATAATACTCCTTCTCATAAAGAGCTCTGGGTATAAAAGATGATTGATGATCAGGCTACGAAGGTATTAAGAGAAATGAGATAAGATACTCAGGACTGGGGAACAAAAAGCTTTTTACTCAGTCAAAATTTGCAATATCCCTTAAATTCCCGTGCCACATGGAAAGCCGTCCAAGAGGTTTTTTTTTAATCCAGCTAATTTCCCTTAGAGTAAAAGCCAAGGTTCTCCTAAGACTTAAATTATTCTTATTTCAGTTCTGCGAGGCACAGAATACCATTTGTCTAAGGGCACAAAATACAGGGAAGAGGGGTATCAAATACACAAAGGTACTTCTAGATACTAGTGCTCAGGCTATCATTATTCCAGGACAGCCCTTTGGGGAATGCCAGTTTCCAAGAGGGAATTTGAAAGAAATTCCACTGAAGGAAATAATATCTTTTCTTAGGTGGGTATGGGTGAAAGCTCCCCTAATGGGACTCAGTTCTGGTGGTTAATCAGGAGGGTGTATCATGGGCATGTTAATTTTAAGTTCTTGTAAGTCAGTAATTCTGTAGGACCTTACAGTAATTTCTATATTGGTTATTGTGGATAGATTTACATGAAAGTTTTTAAAGTTGTCTGAATAAACTTATCAAACGCTCTGGGATAAGGGAGTGAAAAACTTTTCCTCCCTAACAATGAAAATAAAGATGCTCCTAGTAATAACATATAATAAATAAAGGGCAAGATCTGGAGTCAGAAATTTAGGAATTCAAATCCTGCCCCAGACACTTAGTGTGTCCCTGGGAAAGTCATTTAGTTTCTTTATAGTTAGGATAAGTGAAGCATCTTAGGAGCACCTAGGTAGCGTGATGGAAAGAGACTTACAATCAGGAAAACTCATCTCCATGAGTTCAAAACTGGCTTCAGAAACTTACTATTGTGACCCTGAATAAATAAGAAAGTCAAACCAATGATGATGCTGAGAGACCTGAGGAAGTCACTTAAGTTTGTTTGCCTCACTTTCCCTATCTGTAAAATGAACTGGAAAAGGAAATGTCAAATCAATTCAGTATCCTTGCCAAGATAACCCCAAATGGGGTCATGGAAAGTTGGACACAACTGAAATGACTCGATAACAAAACATCTTGAAACTTAAAGCAACAAACATAAAATGTATATGTGTATATAAAACATGTGTGAACACTATTTAGTAAACTTATTTTTATTATTATACTAGCTATTATGGCCACCACAATCAAACTATGACAATATATGAGATACTTTATACAACTGCTCAGGATACCCATTTTACCTCTAAAGTTTTTCAATCAATCCTCCTGTTTTATATGTTTATGATTTGCAATAAACTCCTCTTTTGTGGCTATTTATTCTAGAACTATTTTAAGATTATTTAGAAAATTTTAGGAAGTTGGCAATAAAGAGTAGGTTATGAAAAGAACAACACTTCTTTTCTATAGGTAGGTCTGTTTTCCTAATATTGAGAGGCTGCTCTCAGCATCATCTTTGGTTTGTCTTTCTTACTGCCTGAGGTATAAAAGACTCAATCTATGGGGAATTGGTATCATATGTTCTAGCAAAATTTCTTCTGCTTTGCAAAGAATGTATTTCTGAGCTAGAATGGACAGTTGCTGTGGTGACCATTGAGACAGAGAGAAATAGTGTTTTATCTGTTCCAATTTTTTTTGTCTTAAGATATCATATTATTTTAACCTCTTATAAGTAAAGTCACTTTAATTATATGATGAATGTGAAGGGGGAGGGATGTAGCCATTTTATTTGAATTGCTGTCTTTTTAATCTTAGGAATTGTGTCCTTTTTAACCTTTGCTACAGGTAAAGGTATTTATTGCATTTTATGATCCAGGAGTGTTTTATTACATTCTGACCTGAATCACTAAGTGACCCAAGTCCAACATGGCCCAAAATATAAGGTAATCCCAAAGAAAACACAACCTAATAAATCTCTTTTCTCTTCCAAGTTTCTGGCATGATACTTGCTGGAAAATAGTCTACACCTCCCTGCCCCTAAATAAGAGGTAGGGGTTCAAGAATGACATTGTTCATGACCTCTCCTCAACCATGTCATCAGTACATGTATCTTTCCTGTGTCTCCATCAAATCAGGAACATTATTTAAGCACTTACTACATACAAGGTGCTGTGTTAAGTGCTGGCAATATAAGAAAGGCAAAAACTTAGACCCTACCTTCCAGGAACTCACATTCGAATGGGAAAGACCACATTCAAACTATGTACATAGGAGATATGTACAGTGTAAATGACAGGTAATCTCAGAGAGAAGGCATTAGAAGTTTGACTAGGAAAGTGCTCTTGCAGGTATTAGGATTTGAGCTGAATCTTCAGGGAAGCCAGAAGGCAAAGATGAGTCAGGAAATCATTCCAGGAATGGGGGGCAGACAGTGAAAAGTCATGGAATTTGGAAATGGAAATGAATGAATATACAGGAAAATCAGTGGGCTAGATGGACTACAGGTAGAAAAGTAAGGTCTTTTAATGCTAAACCAAGAATTTTATATTTGACCCTGGAGATTAAAGGGTCCCTGGAATTTACTGAATAAGTAAACACATGGTCAGACCTCTGTTTTATGAAGATGACTTTTGCAAATGAGTGGAGGATCAATTGGAGTAAGGAGGGATTTAAAGCAGGTAAATCAACCAGAAGACTATTGCAATAGATCAGTGTAAGATAAAAATGTAATCAAGTATAAGATAATTAAGGTAATGGATTTATGAGGAGTAAGAAGGGAATATACATATGAGAGCTGTTGTGAAGGTAAACATGACAAGACAACAGATTGGGGTAAATGTGAGAAAGGAACTAAAGATGATGATGATGATGATGATGATGATGATGATGATGATGATGATGATGATGATGATGATGATACAAGAGGGAGGTGCCCTAGACAGTAATAAAGAAGTCTGGAAGAAGGAAGATATTCTGGGAAAAGTAATAAGCTCAGTTTTGGACATGTTGAATTTGAAATATTCAGTTTGAGATGTTTAATAGGCCGTTGGTAACATAAGACTGGAAATCAGAAGAGAGTTTAAGGCTCTGAAAATCAAATTATAAAAACAATAAGTGAAATCAGAAGATGAGATAGGAGAGAGAATGAAGATCCAAGGAGCTTCTTGCTGGGGAGGGGAGTGGGGGGATTGTTAATGGTAAATGGGTGTGATCTAGACGAAGTTTCAGCAAAGAATACTAATAGAGAATTGTCAGAAAAGTAGAAGGAGAACCAGGAGAAAGGAGTGTCACCAAAAATTCTAAAAAGGGGAGACTATCCAAGAAAAGACATAGAATCAATAGTTTGAAAAGCCACAAAAATGTCAAAAGATAAAGACTGAGTGATGTGGTTGGAAGCCAGACTACAGAGGGTTTAGAAGATGATGAGAGGAAAGGAAAGAAGGAAACTAACTAGGAGTGTAACTACCAAAGAAAAGAAAGAAAGAAGGCAATAGCTAACAGAAAGAGTCAAATCAAGTGAGGGCTTTTGTTTGTAAGGATGGAAAGATATGGGCTTGTCTGTAGACAGCGAGTCAGTGGGGAAGCAGCCAGTAGATATGGAGATTAAAGATAAGTGAGAGAGTAGGGACGACAGATTGGGCAATCTGCTGGAAAAGAATGGAATCGTGTGTATGTACTGGAGTTTGGCTTGGCAAGAAAAAATGTCACTACTATATGAGACAGGAATGAAGGAGGAGAGTGTGGGGGAAGAGATGAGAATGATGTGAGAAAAAGAAGAGGGGGGAAAGAGATGGCTTTTAGAAAAGAGGCACAATTTATTTTGTTAAGTATGAAGAGTCCTTAGCTGAAAGGTCAGGGTGGGGGAAGGTTCCATAGTAGGCTTAAGGAAAGGTAAAAATCTTGTATCCAGGATACTCCACCAATACCCCATCTAGGTCCATCTCTTGGACTGAAAAAAAATCCTCTCCCATGAGCTCTACTTATGAGTGGTGAGGTCAGATATATGTATTGATGACTCCATGGAGGGATGAAGAGGGAAATCTCTCTATCCCACTTTGCTGCCCTCTACAAGAAAGGCCAAAAAAGAAAAATGTGAAAAGAAGCTAAAATAAAGAACATGTCACCTCATTTTGAAAGATCAGAAGGTGACTTCTCCCATGAAAGTCCAACCTCCTCCACAAAAGTTCCAAACATATATAGCTAGGGCTTATTCATTCACTGAAATTTCACCATGACTTGCCTTTTGTCTTTGTAACAAGATTCCAATAGAATTCTCTCTCTCTCTCTCTCTCTCTCTCTCTCTCTCTCTCTCTCTCTCTCTCTCTCTCTCTCTCTCTTCCCACATATAGATAAAGATATAGCTATAGATATAGATAGATAGATATAATGAGATACAATTGAAATTAGTTTCCAAACAAAATCTAACCTCTAAGGAAATTTATCAAATTAGTAAAGGAACTTGTCTAATCATCATTTTGTCTTCTTCCCAAATCTGTACATTGGGTATCTAAAAGAGGAGTATAAAAGTAATTTGGGGAAATTCATTCATAGCTCTTATTAATATCCAAAACAGTAACCAGGACCTATCAATACATATTAATGTGTATGTTCACTTTCCCTTTAAAGATTTTTATGAAATCTGAAATCATTAAAAGAATAACATTCAAATGCATTGAGGATCTCCTTGATGAAAGTATGAGAAAGTAATTGTCAGTTGTGAGAAATGATTCCTCTAGAATTTTACTCTATTTGAATCAGTATTAATAAGTGATGTTTTGCATAAATTGCCATCTTGTTTCACTCAAATTCCCCGTTGAAAATAATTCATTTTAATTCCTTGGTAAGTCCCCCAACTTATTTTTGTGTCTCTGGACCACTCTATTTTGTCCACATGAGCAGGTGACCATCTTATGACCACTTAGTCAGTGGAAATGTCCCATGCCTCACCCAAACTGTACCCCCCCCACACTGATAGGTCATTTTGGGTCCTCAAGAGTAAGATCTATCAACCCAATGAGATTCTGTATTTTACTTTACCTCTTTTGCATATTTGTTCATCAAACCCTATAAAAATAAGGTCCTAGGGAACTCAAATAACTCAAATCATAAGAAATAACTCAAATCATAAGAAAGATGTGGGGTACACTTCATTAGAGGGGATCATTGATCCTTTAATAAAGTGTCATTGACTCAGAGCTCTGCCTCAGTTTCTTCTATTGTAGATTGGACAATTTTAAACTCCATAGCCTTTTGCAAAATTGTAAAATAAAATACATTTCTACTATCATCCAATTAAGTAAAATTATAACAAATATAAGATTGTACTGTGTTTATTGGCCATATGTAAAAATAATTTTATTTGATAGAAGAAACTGCAACCATTAAATATCATAAAAGAATCTTTGAAAGATGAAACAATATGTCACTTTCTTTGTTTTGGACAAATCTAACAGAAAGATGAACGAAAAAATAAAATTTAACAAATTGCTATGGAAACAAGTTGAAAGAATTAAGGCAGCTTCTAAAAGAAATTACTAAAGAATATCCTTATTCTTAGCACCATGTGGAACCTTTTCCAAATATTTACCTACAAGAAGGCACAGAGATTATTGCAAATAAGTGCAAAAAGGTAGTTATTCAGTGTATCCTTTGTAGACAATTAACATAATAAAAATAATAACCAGTTCAGGGAGTCCAAATAAAAGATATTTATATGAATACAAATGAAGTCCTAAACAATAAGTATGTCAAAGAACAACTCATAGACACAAGTAATAATTCGATGAAAGAAGATATAACAATGAAACAAAAAAAATTTCTGGGATGCACCTAAAGTAGTCTAAGAGATAAAAATTATAGAAAAATTCATTTGCAAAATAGAGATGAAGAAGATTAATTAACTGAACATGCATTTTAAAAATTAGAAAGCTACTAAAAGCTTAAAATAAGCACAAAAGATGAGACATTAAAAATTAGAGGAGAAATAAATGAAAAACTGTAGAAATTAATAATAAAACTGAAAAATGTTTTTATGAAAAGCCTTTAAAAACTGATATTTAGTCACTGACTTTAAAAAAAGAGAACTGAAAATGAAATCAACAAAATAGCAAGTCAACAAGTTGAAATCATGCAAAAAAATAGGATATTTTTTTAAATCATTAGAATTTACTATGCACATTTCTAATCCCACAAAATTGTAGAACACAAAAGAAATAGACAACTTTCAAGAATATAAAATACAAACTAACAGGAAGTTGTAATACAGAGAAAAATTGCTAACAACCTTCTCATTATTAGTGTTAAGTGAGGCACAAAATAGGGAACTATATTCAGGCAAAGAGCAGCCAGGTGGCACAGTAGATAGAGTGCCAGTTGAACCTAGAATCAGGAGCTTATCTTTGTGAAATCAAATTTGGCTTTATACACTTACTAGTTATGTGATATTGGGCAAGTCACTTAACTTTGTCTCTGTTTCCTCAACTTTAAAATGAGCTGCAAAAGCAAATGAATGGCAAAGGACTCTAGCAAAATCCCACATGGGGTCATACAACTAAACAACAACAATGTGAAGACAAGAAGATGGGTAACAAGAATTTATTTATTAAGTATTTACTTTCTGGCAAATACTGCTAACACAGTATTTTAAGTTCAAAAAGGTATTTCTTTTTCTGCTATCAGAAAGTTAAATCATCACAGAGTCCAAGTCAAGGAGAAGATTTGACATAGATAATAAGATCTCCAGGTATTTTTATTTGTGAATGACATTGTGTGGTTTGGATCAGTTCCTAGATTGAAACATAGCATCCTAAATGAGATCACTCAATAGAGTTCAGCTTAACTACTCCCATAGTAAAAATTAAATGATTCGAGAATGTTTATTGCTCAGACTACATTTTAGAGCTAGATGGACAATCTATAAAGCTAATATACATACGTATATATATATATATATATATATGTAAGTGTAAATTTTGTAACATAATTATATGCCATATTATATAATTTGAAATGTAGTTTTGTTATATGTGATAACATAATTATTAATTTCTTTCCCATAATTATTAATTTCTTCTCTGAGTTGTTCTTTGACACATATAAATTAGACATATTTATAGACATTTTATATAGAAATAACAAATATACAATGCACTATCTAGAATTAAATAGAAGAAAATTGGTTTGGACTGTTTTTAGGAAATTGTATAGTACTTTTAATGACTTCTGGAATCCCAGTTTCTAAAGGATTACCTAAAATTGTAGGTCTCGAGGATTATGGAGAAATATGGGCATAGGTTGGTTTCCACATATTACCAATAAATAATTGAAGAGGGAAAGAGGAAGAGAGAATTTATTTAGATAGATGTATGACCAGGTGAACAGAGTGGGGAAACTGTTGAAAATCCAAGGTGCATCAATGTTATTCATGAAATATCAAGAGATTCAGAAAAAGGTCTCCAATATTAGGTAAGGGGAAAAAGGATGGAAATGAGCATTTTTATCTTACCTGCTATGTGCCAGACCATGTTCTAAGTGCTTTACAAATATTATTTTCTCTCACTTCTCTAGGTGGATGGTGAGTGAGTAGGGTGAGACAAAAGAACAAAAAGAGGGGAAAGAAATTTACATGATAACTTTGTTGTATATTTGTAAGAAACAGTAAGTTGTAGAGTTGTAAGGGTAGTAATAATAAGGGTAGATTTGTAGTTTCACATGCAAGAATCTTTTTTTTTTATTGTACTATATTATGAAAATTCTTAGGTCCCCCCCCCATGAATTGAAAATAAAATAACCAATTAAATAACTAATGCTGAGAGATAAGTGGTATTTTTATCCCCATTTTACAGTTGAGGGAACTGGGGCAGAAATTTGACCAAGGTACCACAACTGGGAAGTATCTAAGCTCATATTGGAACTCAGGTCCCAGGGTCAGTACTCTCTCTCTCTCTCTAATGCACTACCTTATAAGAGGTCATGAATGGGCTATGATCTGCACCAAGTAAGAGAACATTCACACTCTTGAAGTATAGAAGGGCAGACATGGAAACTGGAACTTAACATAAAGTGACTTGCCCAAGTCAAACTGCTGATATGGGGTCAAGCTGGGATTTGAACTCAAGTCTTTAGCCTCCTGATCCACAGATTTCATCTGTGATAAAAGTCATTCCAATCAGTGAGGCATAACTCATATTCATGATCCATGAGGGGGGAAAAAAGGAAACAGAACCAACTGCTCCACAGTTGATGAACCAAGCATTTGTAGCATTTGGCAGATGTCTTTGGGATGAATTGACAAAAGAGATCATTAGCATTCAGATGCATCCCATTGGACCAGCCGCCCATTGACAAGGAGTCCTCATTTGTCTGGCACGAACCTTCTGCAAATATGGGCCCTCTTTACTAGAGCTGTTTTAAGCTTTAAAATTTTTTGTAAATACTCCTAAAACCTATTTTGAGTTTCTTACCCAGATGGGTGCTCCAGTGTATGTGTGTAAATATGTGTGATTGCAGATGACAGTCATGCCTAGATGAAACTGGCCAGATCCATCTGGACCAAATTTGGAAAACTGTTTAGTACCATTAAAATCAACTGAAGTAGCAGCATGGTCAACAAAGAGGACAATTAGTGACACAAATATCAAGCTACATTTAACTCATGATGAGTAAAATAGACAAACAAAAATCCACTCAAACAGAGCTAGGCAGATGCTGATGGAGTCAGTAGAGACCTAGTGGTTAGCTTCTGGTGCCACTACTTGCTAGTGAAATGATTCTGGATAAGCCCCTTGCCCTCGCCAAACCTCAGCCTTCTCATGTGTAAAATGACTAAAAATTATGATTTTAGCAATCCCTGATGGGTTGTTTTGAGAGTCAAGAAAATACTAACTGTGCTGTACAAAGTTGTAATATTTTATTTTGTGGGTTTTTTGGGCAAGGCAATGGGGTTAAGTGACTTGTCCAAGGTCACACATCTAGGTAATTATTAAGTGTCTGAGGCTGCATTTGAACTCAGATCCTCCTGACTTTAGGGCACCACTTAGCTGCCCCCAAAAGTTGAAATGTTTTCAACATTATTTTTTTTTTTTTTTTTGCAAGGCAATAGGGTTAAGTGACTTGTCCAAGGTCACACAGCTAGGCAATTATTAAGTGTCTGAAGTTAGATTTGAACTCAGGTACTCCTGATTCCAAGGCCAGTGTTCTGTCCACTGCACCACCTAGCTGCCCCAGTTGAAATGTTTTAAATAAAATTGTTAGACACTGGAGAATCTCTCTCTGATTATCCTACCCTTGGTCCATAGAGAGGGTTAGACTCTCTAGAATTGTATTAAGGATGGAATAGTTGTGAGTTTTTTCCCAAGGTAGGAAATTTGAAGGACTTAAGGGCACTTTTTTAAGGAAGAAGAAAGGGACAGAATCATTCATAAGTTGGTAAAGGCAAATACTGTTGTTTGAATAGGACCAGGTTCCAATGGCAGAAATCATTTACTGGATGGAAGTTCAAAAGAGAGACAGTTGGGAAGAGATCCAATTCACTCAGTTAAGTTTCTCCTGGATGAGTGGCTATACTATAGCTCCATCTAAAAAGATGCCTCTGAAACCAAGAAGGGAGATAGTAATTTAATCTTTAGTGGAGAGCTATATCTTCCCAATCCCAGGAATCTACTGGGGATAGACTTTGACTGATGATTCCTGAGCTCTGGCTCAGATTTGAGAAGTGGAACCCTGGTCCTGGTCAAGTAAACTGGCTGTTTTAAAACTAATAAAATGCCCTTTCAAGGATCATCTCACATCGTTTGCCCTCGGGAAAAGGGGCAACAACTGTAGGGATTCTTGAGGACCTATCAAGTTAAGAATCTAGAAAGCTGTCTCTACCCAACATTGGATGAGGTACCCTTAGGTGACCAAAAAGCTGCAAAAGAGGCCATTTCTTCTAGAGGACTATATCTTCTCAGGGACAACTTTGTTTCCCCATTCTAGAAACCTATTCTTTCCCTTGAAATTTTCTCTTCTCTGATTTTTGTCACTGCTTCTTGACTGATGAGGGCAGGGTTGAGCTGTGATGATACAGTGGGAACAATAGCCTAACCCCTTGCTATCATTCAAGAGAGGCTAGACTTTCCCTTAAAAGGTACTGAAACCATCTTGAAGGCTGGTAATACCAAGAAAATGACTGGCCGAGGCTCTTGACCTTATATCCTGGTCTCCTGAGTGTCAAACAGTCACAAGGAACCCCAAGGTCTGCCTGGTGCTTGTCTAGTGAACTTGAAGGCCAGCAGACCCCAATGAACAATTCAGAAAGATGGAAATTTCACTCAGCATTTACTTAGCAGAGTGGTGGATACAAATAGGTGCCTGTTGACTTGAATGAATTAACCTAGGCTGTCCTCAGAGTATATCTTGATATAAATATTGTTCAAATCAAATCAAAAGATCAAATGACATCATATTTATAAAGCACCTAATGTAGAGGACATACTTTGGAAATGTTTATGCCTTCCTTCTCCTGCTATGTATAAGTTCATCTTCCTTTTCTGTTGAATGAACTAAAAGTATTTCATTTTGTGCAGAATTATTGGTCTAAGGCATATCTAAAACAGAATAGGTGAACACTCAGTAAGCTCAAATAGGGGAATATCAGAAGAGAGGGCCAAGGATGACCTAAGATGGAGGTTGAGGGTTCTCGGCTACTTTCCATCCTAGGTGACTATATCAGATGGAGAAGGCCAGAGAGAGGAGAAACAGGTCTTTCCCTGAATGAAAACTCTTTTCCTAGGGATGCCTCTACTATTCCCATGTCCTAAGTACCTTTCCTTTCCCTTGATAATTCTGTGAAGATGGTAAAGTAAGTCAGAAATTTCCAGGTTCTCCAGATTCCCTCCACAAGCAGACAGAAAATCTCCATGAAATGAACATAAAGCAGCAAAAATAAAGGCTATTTTCCTAAGACCACTTGAAAGGAACTCAGAAATGACCTCCAGAAGATCTTCTGCTACTTTCTGAACCTTTCTAGACTATCAGTGTTCAGAGGTTGGAAGGAAGATGTCTAGGGAGACTAATCTCAACTTGAGGCTAGGTGGCTTAATGAATAGAACCATGCATCAGGAAGATCTGAGTTCAAATTCAGCCTCAGACACTCACTAGCTGTGTGAGCCTGGGTAAGTTACATAACCTCTGTTTGCCTTAATCCACTAGAGAAATGGCAAACCACTCCAGTATCTTTGCCAAGAAAACTCCATACAGGGTCACAAAGAACCGACACAACTGAACAACAATCTTTATTCAGCTGCTTGTTCTGAGTCATGAGACCAGTATCCAACTTTCTAAAAGGACCAGTGCTTCTAAGGCACTAGACTAAATAATTCTTGATATCTAC
Organism: Macrotis lagotis; assembly: GCF_037893015.1. NCBI lineage: Eukaryota > Metazoa > Chordata > Mammalia > Peramelemorphia > Peramelidae > Macrotis > Macrotis lagotis. The sequence continues at coordinate 85,331,936 of NC_133658.1, forward strand.
CAAAGGTCTAACAGAATACTTTAAGATTGAGAGTGGGGAGAATAATGGGGAGTCTTGATTCTTCTTGCAATTCCCCTTTCTAAAAGTTATATGTTACAGGTTTCACAATGCCACCCTCATGGATCAAGTTTCTTGGCCTATAAATGATAAATATTTCTAGGTCTCTATCCATAAGAGATAGTATTGTAGGGTTCCTGTCTCCATCCATGGATGATGGTATCTTCCATCCTAATTTAGGATGCCTTCCATGAAAACTCCCCCCAGGTATAACTTAAGCCACCTGCTCCAGGGGGCAAATCTGCTCATTACACCTGTGCTGTATGGTTCAGGTGAGAGAGGGCAATCACTAGACCCAAGGGCAAGGGGGAAACAGTACCTATCCCTCACCAGGATGGGAGGGTAAGCAACGTTTAAACTGGATGAGACCAGAGATCATGGGCTGACCAAAGCCCAAGGATAAAGGTCTGAGGCTGAGTCATCTGTCCAAGGTCTGGCTGAGGAGGCTGACTACACAGGAAATCAGTAAAGATGTAGATGACAGTTGGCCCCACACTCCTTTCCTGTCCCAAGCACAATTTTTCCTGTCTCCTGTCTCTGGCACACTAGTCTGATAATGGTGTCCCTACAGAAGGAGGTCCCTCAGGATTGAGTGCTGGTCTTGAAGTCAGGGAAATCTAGGTTCAAATCCTGCCTCAGAATTTGTGTGACCTTGGGCAAGTCACTTCACTTCTGTTTGCTTCAATTGGATCATCTGTAAAAATGGGAATAATAATAGTATCCAGGTTGTGAGGTTTAAGTGACATGAAATTTGTAAAGTGCTTTTTGAACTTTTAAGGCACTATATAAATACTAGCTATTATTATTATAATTACTACTACCAGAGTAGGAACACTCATTTGAGTGTTCTAAAGTCACTAAAGTCCTCAATTCATTTTCTTACCTAAAAAAACCTGTGGCCTTAGGTTAGTCGCATCCCATGTAAACTTCAGTTGTCTTGTCTATTAAATGGGTGATGAGGGTGGGATGGTGAGAGGTAAGTGTTACACAGGGCAACTCATCTCAAGGGTCCTTTTAAAGGTGATATTTTATTAGCCATCTCTCTATACCTTTGGTCTGAACAGAAGGAAAAACTACTTTCCTTCATCTTTATAGTTTCCAATGGCCCAAAATGGTCATTCATCTATTTATCCATTTAATATATTGTATACACTTACTATATCAATAACCCCTTGCTCATCTTGGGGAAGATACTTTAATTAATAAAAATTCGGCCTCTCCTCTTATGGAGCTCATCATCATCTGCTATTTTATAGATTTTTTCATCTGTTTGGAAAAAGAATTCCCCAAGTGGACCCAACATGCAAGTTCGGATTCTACTTTGCATCTTCTCTGGTTTACCTGTTCTTATCTGCATTGTTACAGCTGATTATAATTAGGTCCTGGTGAGTAAGAACAATAAATCCTGTTAAGTGGTTGTAGTACTCAAATGTACACAGAGCATTTCCACTGGGCTAGAACCCAGTACTATATTTTATAAAGAAGAGAATAGGATGGTGAGCTCTAAAGCACACACCAAAAATGATAGCAGGGTGTGCAGAATAGAAAGAACCCTGAGAAGACAAAATCCTGCTCACTGGAAAGTAGGTCTTCAATATTTTAGTTCACCACAGCTACCAAAACTTCCAATGCCCTTTCCCCCATTATAGCAGAGAAAGATTTGTTCATATTATTGACATTGAACCTAAAGCACATTCACCCATATCCAAAAGAGATCAAAGAAAGAATAAAGGGATCTATATATTTTAATTAATAATAGCAATTCTTTTTAATGTCAAAAACTGAAAACTAAGGGTATAACTTAATTACAGAATATTTGAACAAATTATGGTACATGAATGCAATATAATACTATTTTGCTATAATAATGAAGGGGACTATTTCAAAAAGCCTGGGAAGTTTTGTATGAAACAGTGAAGTGAACAGAACCAGGAAAATTATTTGTTGTTCAAATGTGTCTAACTCATTATGACCCCATGGACCATAATGTCCAAGGGGTTTTCTTGGCAAAGACATTGAAATGGTTTGCAAGTAGATTAAAGCAAACAGAGGTTAAGTGACTTGTCCATAGTCACATCACTAATAAATATCTGAAGTCAAATTTGAACTCAGATAGTTCTGATTCCAGGTCCAAAGTTTTATCCACTGAGCCATTAGCTGCCATGAGGAAAATTTATATGATACTGTAAAGACAACCTTAAGCAGCTAGATGGAGCAGCATATAGAGTGCTGGACCTGAAGGAAGACCCATCATCACTATTTCAATTCTGACCTTAGACACTTGCTAGTTCGTGTGACCCTAGGCAAGTCACTTAACCTTGTTCCAGTTTCTTTATTTGTAAAATGAGCTAGAGAAGGAAATGGTCAACTGCTCTGGTATTTTTGCCAAGAAAACTCCAAATGTAGTCACAAAGAGTTGGAGATGACTCTAAATGACTAACAACAACAAAGAGACAGTCTTTGGAAGACTTAATAATTGTAATCAACCCAATGACCAGCTACATTTCCAGAGGACTCATAATAATGTGCACTCATCACTTCCTGACAGTGAGGTGATAGATTCAGAGTACAGTTTGAGACATTTTTTGGACAAGGTCAAAGTACAAATTTGTTTTCCTTGATGATGAATTTGGTACATTTTTTAATTCATTTTTCAATGTAGGGGAAGGAGTCAAGATATATAAGTATATATGAACATACACACACACATATATATACATACATAAATGTTTATATGTGTACATATATTTTAATTAAAAGAAAATTAAATTATGAGAAAGAAAACTCATTCATTCTGTTCTGAGATCCCTCCCCCTTATTTATATTTTGAGTTCTGCTATAAAATGAAATCTTAAAAAAAAGTCCATTTGGGAGCTCATCATGAGATAGAAGTGACTCAAATGCCTACAAAACATGAGCTCTAACAGATTCTTCTCATTGGGAGAAGTGTTCAGAATGGACAGGGAAAGCCTACTTCTGAAGAATTGACCATGAGATGAAAAATCGTTTCACTGTAGCAGCCCTGACACACACACACAAAAATAATGTTCCATCCAGTGTGACTCCCATTCATTTTTGCAAAGATAGTAGTAAAATACTGAAATAGGGGCTGAATATCTTGGAAAAAGGATATTCAAAGAATATTTTGCTCATTTAGAAAAAAATTAACTTTTGTCATTACAAATTATTGAGTGACAATGAATTGGCAAACTAATAGAGGAGCTGATTCACATCAACATTTATACTCTCAGTAAAAATGAAATCAGAAGACATTAAAAAAAAGATACAACTAAATGGCAGAATGATTTCACAGTTCTCCTTAGAGAAATGTATAAGGGAAGTGGTGGAATCAATTTCATCTTACACCTAAGGCAACAAGAAGCATAATTTCTTGTGATTCTAGGTCAGCACACTTGAGTGCTCACAATGAGCATATGAGCAAATGAGTATCTTGAAGATGATTGCAGCATAAACACCAACATCTGCAGAGGGTAAGGAAGTAGAGAAAATATCTAGAGTTTGAAAGGATACTATAAATCAAGTCAAGCTCTACTTTGGTCCTTAATACCTTAAACGTGAAGGTGTATATAAGGGAGAATCACAAAACAATATGGTAGAAAATAAGGCTTAAAATTAAGAACAATAAGAGACTTGAAGGCATTGCACATGGCAAGCAAAAAGAACAACAATAAAATCTCTCTCACACACACACACACAGAAATTGACTTTCTAATCTAATATGCTCAACAAATTGTGATAATTTTGTAATTTTCTTTACTTATGTTAGGGCCTTTAATTCTCATTGCTATTGCTAATATTTGCCTTTTTTTCTTTCTCTCCTCTTTGCTTTCCTTCCTTTCCTCCTTCATTCTTTTCCTTTCTCATTTCCTTCCATCATCCTTCCCTTCCTTACTCCTCCTCTTCCTCTCCTCCTTTTCTTTCTCCTCCTCTTTTCTTCTTTCTTCCTCCTTCTTCCTTCTTTCTCTTCATCCTTCTTCTTGTTCTTTTTGTTGTTCTTGTTCTTTCTGTTCTTGTTCTTCTTCCTTCTCTTCCTCTTCTACCACCCTCTCCTCTGTCTTCTTCTTTCTTCTTCTCCTTTTTCTTCATCTTCTTTTTTCTTCTTCTCTTTCTCTTACTAGTAATGAGAATTAAAGGCACTAACATAAGTATCTCAGCATCCTCTCAAGAGCCTGGCCCTAGTGCTGATTGGTTCGTAAGTTCTAACTGGCTCAGAACTCCTAAACTCATCTACCACCTTCAGCTTCTCTAGATAATGGTAGTATTTCTAGAATTATATCAAATGATACAAAGAAGCCAAAATATCCTTCTTTTACCCTTGCACTTGCACACATTACATATAATGTTTATTTTTGTTTTAGATACACACATTCCCTTATTAAAGACATATTTCTATGCTTATATTTGTTGGCTTTTAGCATAAATGAATACTGTACTTTGTTGGAAAACTTTTTCTGAATCTCTTGAGATAATTATGTGATTTTCAATGCTTTTGTTCTTAGCATGATTAATTATATTGATTGTTTCCCCAATGTTGAACTATCTTTGTATCCATGGTATGAGTTCAAATTGCATAAAATAAATTTTGAAGAAAGAGGAATAATTTGTTTTAGTCTTTTTGCAAAGATTTTATTTAAAAATTTTTAATTGATCTATAATAATGTACAAAAGTTCTATTTTCTTAGGTTTATCCTTCAGTTTAGTATTCAGACTATGTTTATCTCACAAAAGGAGTTTTGTATAGTACTTATTTTTTGAGAATGATTTGTAGAGAATAGACATGTTGATAGATTTTCCTTTAAATTAATAAGAAATAGGAAATTTTTACTTTCAGGTGTTTATAATTATTTCTATTTTCTTTTCTTAGACAGAATCTTCGTTTAGTAATCAGATTGAATGTTTTACCTATTTCTTTTTTTCAGTGTAACAATGGGATTGGTCAATGGGATATGGTACTCAGAATATTCACAGGGTTCTCTGCTTGCTGTCAATGCACATGATGTTTTTGGTAAGCTGGCTCTTGGAAATGCATTATCAAATGCATAATTTAGGGGACCTGTCCCCAACTCACAGTATGCACAACTATTGTGTGACTGCTTGTTGTCTGCTTACTGTGGGCAGGGGGAATGACTTTTTAATTGGTTTCTGAGACAGACTGAAGATCTATACAAAAGTCACAGACTAAATTTCCCCTCTCTTTCCTGTATCATTGTAGAGTTAAAAAAAATCTATAAACGTCAATATGATGTGGGAGACTTCTGATGCATTTCCTTTTAACATGACCCTGCTATTTCTTTTATCCCTGTTATGTTTATCATTTCCTCATCTTAGATGAAGAATTATTGGATACGAAAGTTTGTGAGCTTTGTGAGATATGTCAACTTTGTGAGCTTCAAAAGGTCAAAAAAAGCCCATGCAAAGTCAGTGGATAAGCCTAAAAAGGACCAATCCTGACAAGCAACCAGCCCAAATGAAATCCAAAGTCAAGAAGAAGGCTGGAAGAACAACCAAATAATATAAAAAGAAAATCATCATAAAGGGGTATTATGGTATCGTGGAAATCAAGACACAAAACCAGAAGAAGATAACTCCAAAGTATCTACAAGAAAAGCTACCAAAAAAACCAAAAACAGAAACAAATAATTGTAGGACCATCAGTAAGTTATTTCATCTTTGTCTGCCCCAGTTTCCTCATCTGTAAAATAAGGATAATTGTGTCACCTATAACACAGAGTTGTTGTGGGGAATAACATGAGGTTAACATTTATTAAATATTTTACAAATCTTAAAGTGCTGCAAAAAATGTTAACCATTATTATCAATAGCTGTTTATGCTGAACCTTAACATTTCATATAGAAAAAAATGTCTTAACAATCCTATGTTTATCAATATCAATTAAGATATTCAACAAGAAGATATAGGCTTATCAGTATCATTCTCCAATATCTCAAAGAAGATATCCTCTGCAAATTCAAAAGAAAAATGGATTCTGTGATATGATGGAATGACTCCATGGATATGAAGTCAAGGGACCAATTTAAATCCTAGCTCTGCTGTTTTCTATAAATGTGACTTTGGGCAAATCACTTGATCATTTGGGGCCCCAGATTCTTCACTTGAAAATAAGACATATGGGACTATCTCTAAGGTCTATGCAACTCTAACTCCATAATTCTATGTGTGTTTGGAGTGGTGGGTAGTGGAGTGATGAGAGAATTCCCCAACCAATTTGATGAGCTTATAGAGTAGTTAGCATTTGTCTGAGACTTTTGAAAACACATCTCCCTAGTGAATATGTTCATAGACATCTGAAAATAACTCTTGATTGAGTTTTAGAGGCTGAGGTTATCCTCAAGATAAATTAAATGGTTTGAAGATGCTCTTGACTCCCTTCCTAGAAGACTGAATTGAGTCATTGGGGCTGCCCCAAGATAATTACATATACTTTAAAGTTTGCAAATCCTTTTATAAATATTTTATCCTCACAGAACTCCTGGGAGGATATTATTATTTCCATTTTATAGATGAAGAAATTGAAACAGACAGAAGTTAAATGAGTGGTCACCTAACTTGTAAGTTTCTGAGGATGAATTTGAACTCGGGTCTTCATTACTTCAGGTCCAACATTAAATACACTGTACCACTTGTCTCCAGTTTGTTTTTGGTTTGCTAGTACTCTTGACAAGGTAGAGTAATTCCTCTGAGCTGTCCCATAAAAGAAAACCATCGTCTTTTGTCTTTTTTTTTTCGCTAAGTACAGCAGGGGTGGAGAGAGGATTGTTTCCTTTATCCCCTATTGGACACATTGGTTGATGCTCTGGGGAAGAAGCTCCTTTCAGAGACAGATAGAATGACATTTGTTCAGTCATTGCATTAGAAGGATATTCAAGGAGGGTAGGCTTTGAAAATGCTTCATGTTGATTTAGTCAAATGAATCTCTCTTGCCTGAGGCACCCATCATCTTCCATCAGCCAAGAACCAGAGATTTCCTGGGATCTTTTTGTGGCTACTTTGTACACAGGTGACCAAGAAATGATGTGAGATGATGGCCCTTTAGTCAAGTCTTGAGGATGCTCTTAATAGCTGTTGAGGAAAAGCTAGCCTAATTTGCATAGGTGAAAGGGCAGGAGTTAGGAAATTCCTTCCATGAATATTTTTGATGCCTTATAATTTTCATAAAGATTTTATACAGATGAAAAATGAGGAATGTAGGTTAATAAGTTAATAAGTTTTCCCAGTTGCCTTTTTCAGTATTAAAAAATTCTATGATTTTCCCCTAGTTTTTACCATCTCAATTTCTCACAAGTGCTTCCTTTCCAACACAAATCTCCTCTATGTATGCTGGTTTCAAGATGGATACTTTTTTCATTATTTTTCCTCATTAGTGCCATTTCTATAAGCATAACTGGGTTATGATGTTAGAGTTCAAACATGATGACTTCACTATCTTTGACTGTAAAAATAATTAGATTTTTTAAAAAAATTCTGCAGCTATTTTTCAGTTTTCTTCTGCTTTGTTGTACTGCTTTCACTTTCATTATTAAATGTCCTCAGAATGACTTTGCTTAATTAGATGTCTTACCAAGCTTTCTTTAAACATATTTTTATCCACTACTACTTCTTTCTGCTAAACATCCATTAATCTTGCTTTATTATATTTATATATATATATATATATATATATTCTAAAGTGACATTTCCTTTACATATCATCTCTAACTACTTGGCAAGTAAGTCAAGAATCTACTAAGACTATTTTAGGCTTTTGTGGTCTCTCTTCCTTGTGACAATTGATTTACACTGGTTAAATATATTTATAAAATTCTTATGATTGATGTTGATGTAATTTCTACTGTCCATTACTCATTTTCATAGAAAACTGCTTGTTTAAATAGTTTATGCTTAAATTGCTATAACTCTATGTTTAAATGAACCATACGTAATATATCAACATTAATATCAATCTTCTATGTTCCAAATGGCACAGCAAAAAAATTCATAAAGGAAATATTAATTAAATTGCAAAAAAACCCAGAGATACCACACAATACTTTAATGTTCTTTTCACAGACCTGGACAAACCTAATAGAAAGAGAAGCAAAAGAGAAAACATAGAATTGAACAAAATCTTGAAAAATTTATAACTAAAAGATTTGTGGTGCTCCTTTGTGTGGGAGAGGGGAAGAATAAGGAGTTACATAGTTTATATGATCGACCCAATAAAGAATATTTCTCAGCATCCTTTGACACTTTTATCCAAACTGACCTTTTCCAGAGAAATTATAGATAAATATAGTAGAAAAACTGATCTTTTATCAAGCATAATGCAACAAAAATAGTAAATTCAAAAACACAAAAGACACAAGTCTAAATAGATAATAAATAATAAATGGGTCAAGAAACAATTCATAGATGAAATAAATTATTATAAATTAAGACAATTAATGATAGAGAAACATAAACATTTCTGAGTTGCAACTAAAAGAGTCTTCGGGGGTAACATTATATCCCTAAAATATACAACAGCAAAAGAAGAAAACAGATTGCTGAATATCCTTTCTAAATTTAGAATTCTAGTCTATAAACAAAATCAAAATAAATGCAAAAAAGGAAATCTTGAAAATTAGAGGAAAACAGATAAGGTTAGAAATTAGAAAAGAAAATAAAAAACTATTACTGATAATAAAATAACAAAGGTTTTTGCAATAACAAAAATTGATAAAGCTTTAGGAAATCTGTGGATCTTTTTTTTTAAAAAAGGACAATTAAATTAATAAAATAAAAAAGTAAAATCACCTCCAATTCAACAACCTTTAAAGTTAACTAATTCTTATACTACAAATCATTCCCAAAAAATGAGAAAGAAAAAAATTCTACCAAATAGAATATAATAGTCCCAAGTTGTGATTTTTCCCATCATCTGCTGTCATCCCAGTATTATATCTCTTCTGCTATTTTAGCTTAATCTTGTTTAGAGGACGTCCTCTTCCCACCAGCTCTTTTCTTCTCTTCCGTAAATCTTTTGCTTCCAACTGCTGTTTTGTTATCCCTTTCTCTGATTTAGTTTTGCTTTTTTTTGTTTGTATCTGGTTGTTTAATTCTTCCCTTTTTTGTTAAACTCTCAGTAAAATAGTCCAATAAAAAAACCCTTTTCCCTCTCCCCTCTATAGTTTGTTTTCTTTGTTAGTTTTCAAAAATTCATTTACCGTATTTTTTCAAAAATAACTTTTCTTTTATTTTATTATCTTTTCTTTCTATCCTAAACTTTCATTCTTTGATTCATGACCCTTATACTTAGTTAATAGTTTTGTTTATTTTCAGAATTCACCATAGAATTAAAGCTTTTGAGGTACCTGTTTCAGGTTCTCTATTATAGACACTTTCTTTTATTGACTTAGAGAACTTATGTTCTGACCTCTTTCTTTCAGTTTTGCCAACAAATTCTTACAAGTAATTGGAATCCATTTATAATATCACTTTATGGACTATCTCTGTTCCCCCATTGGTAGAAGTGGTACCTCCTTTCCACTACTAGAACATGATTCCTCCATTTCTTCCCCGTCAATGCTTCTCTGACACTAAAATAGCACTTCATTACATATGCATACCACAATTTCTTCAACATTTCTTTATTGATGATCATCTCTTTAGTTTCCAAAAAGAAGAGATACTGCCAAATTCCTTCTACCACACAAATATGGCCTTGATATGCAGCAGTAAAACAGAGAAAGAAAACCATAGACCAACAACTTTAATGAACATTGATTCAAAATTTTTAAATAAACAAATAGATAAAAAAATCTATTTTAAATAAATAAATGTTAGCAAAAAAGTTCAAAGATTATACACACTGTCCAGACTAGATTTATGCCAAGAATGATTAAATATACTGAGAGTTAATTTAATACTAAGAAAACTCTAAACTTAATCAACCATATTAGCACCAAAAATAAAAATCATGTGGCTACATCAATAGATAAAGAAAAGACTTTTGACAAAAATACAACATCCATTTCAGTTTTTAAAAAAACAACAATGGAAACCATTGGAATAAGTAGCCCATTCATTGAGATTTTAAATAGTATAATATATAGTTTATATATAAAAACTAGAATTCTAGTTTATTGTATTACATATATTTGTGATTTATATATGCATATATATAAAACCAAGTATTAGCATTATATGTAAATATGTATGATATACATAAATAATTTTATGTAACAATAGACTAGAATACTTCCCAATAATATTAGGGGTGAAGCAGGGATTTCCACTGTCACCACTTTTTTTTTAACTCAGTACTAGAAATTTGAAACTGTAGCAATAAGATAAGAAAATGAAATTGAAGGAATAAGTGTAGGTAAAGAAAAAATAAAACTAATATTTTTTGCAGATAGTATGATGATATATTTAAATTATCCTTGAAAATCAACTAAAAATAATTTGAAATAATCAGTAACTTCAACAAAGTTGCAGCATATAAAATGAACAAAAATTATCAACATTTTTATACCAATAACATCAAGAAGAAGAAAATAAAAGGAAAAATTCTATTTAAAGGAAATATAGATTATATAAATACTTATGAATCTACTCATAAAGATATATATATTTATATCAATATATACTTATTATATGTATATATAAGTATATATTTGAAGAACTCTATAAATCTAAATCACTGATTACATAAATAAAGATAGACAAATAGTTTAAGAAATATTAATTGAGGGGCAGCTAGGTGACGTAGTGGATAAAGCACCGGCCTTGGAGTCAGAAGTACCTGAGTTCAAATCCAGTCTCAGACACTTAATAATTACCTAGTTTGGCCTTGGGCAAGCCACTTGACCCTGTTTGCCTTGCAAAAAAACCTAAAAAAAGAAATATTAATTGCTCATGGGATAGGATAAATTGATAGAATAAAAACAACATAATTTATTCAGATTTTTTCTGCTTTTGTATTAAGATAATCACGCAATTCCATTGGGTTGGACTTGATTCCTTTCAAATTGTAGTATGAAATATCAATTCTGAGGTCTTTGCCAGATGGTTTTGGCTGAGCTCATCTTTCTTCAAGCATCAAGGGACAGAATCAGTTCCTTCTCTGCTTCTATTCTCTGCTCTATTTCTTTGGTCACTGCCTCTCCTGGCTCAGAGTAGATTCTTCTTGTGTGAAGTGAAGTGATTCACTTCTATCTTAGATTGAACAACCAATACTCAAATTTCTGTCACACATGGCACAAATGAACAATTTGCAACTAACCCCTAGTTGCCAAAAAGTTATACTTGAGTTTCCCGGTTATCAACCTCAAACTTCCCCCAAGAGTTATTCATAAATTGCTAAGAAATAAGACACTTTGACCAACTTTGCATTCAGAAAGTACTTTCCTCTGAGTCTACTTTCTCAGAGGTTCTCTTGGAACTGCCCATTTTTCTGTACTTTTCCAAAAATAAAATTGTCCATAACTTAAAGGGGCAGAAATTCACATATATGTGGCAAATCAAGTCAACTAAAATTTAAGTGTCTTACTAGCACACAGTAAGTCTGTCTCCCTCTCTATGTCTGTCTTTCTGACTCTCTCTCAATCTATCTCTATCTATGTATCTATCTATATCTAAGTATGCCTGCATGCATTTTTCTCTCTCTCTCTCTCTCTCTCTGTCTCTCTCTCTCTCATACATATTCTTCTTGATCTTCATCCCATCTCCCTCCATTACTGCTCCTGACATCATGTACCCCTCTATTAACGTGGTGATGTCCTCTACCTGGGCTGCTTTCCCTAATGGGCTAAAAATTGATAGCAATATTTGTAGGTCATCTCTCTTGCAATGCCATTTGAGGTTTAAACACTGTCATCTGTTCATCTTCTAAATTGTCATTATCTACTACTTCTCCACTGAATCACAGATTTGTGTGGACATTTTTGCTCACAGTGGAAGGTCTACAACTCTTCAGTTTTAAGCCCTCTTGATTACATTTGTGAAACTGCAAGACTCCATTTGTAAGACTTGATAACAATTGTAAGACTTTCAGTCTTCAAACTAAAGGAGATGTAAGAGATCGATTTTGATAGAGATAGATAGATAGATAGATAGATAGATAGATAGATAGATAGATAGATAAGCAATAGATAGATGATCGATAGATGATAGATAGATGGATGGTAGAGATATAATCTGCATGTGTTTATGTAATATGTATATGAGTATGTATATATACAAATATATTTGTGTGTTTATATATCTACCTATGTAGATTATGTAAGCATGTATATTCATGCACAAAAAAAGATAAAGAAATAGTAATCTCAGAAGTAGGAACAGTAAAGCATTCTCTCAAATGGAAAGGAGTCAAAAGAAAAAGAAAAATTATGGCCCCAGATATCAGATATCTAATGCATGAATGAAATTAAGATGAACTAGAGATCCTATTGCAAAGAGGCAAGTTCAACTTCATAAATATCTTTGAGAAACTTGGTATTCATTCCCTCATCCTGCCTTATCTATAATATGACTTCCTAAAGAGGTTCTCTGACTCATATTCTGGACTTCAGTCCATCCTCCACTGAGCAATCAAAATGATTTTCCTTAAGTTCAGAAGTGACCATGTCAATCCTGTAATCAATCAGTTCCAAGGCTGCCTATTGTTTCTAGGATCAAATACGAGCCCTTTGCTTAACTTAAAAGTTGTAGTATTCACAACTTTGCTACCAAACTATTTCCAATTTCATGTACATGAGTCCCCTTACCACACTTTCAATTCAGTCAAACTAGCTTTCCTTTCCATATTTTATACATGATACCCCATCCCTAGAATACAATCCCTTACTTACTTCACCTCATAAAATGAATTTGTCATTCATCATGCAGCTCAAGATTGAAAAGAAGCCTTTCATAATTCTCATTCATTCTCAAATTAGTATATAGTTCCTCTTTATAGTTATTCTGCATATATATTTTATATAGTTGTGATATTTCTCTTTATAGTTATTCTTTACATATATATAGAGAGAAAGACTGACGGAGAGAGAGAGAGAGAGAAAGATGGTGGTGTTTTCTCCCCTGATGGAATATAAACTACTTCTAAGTACAAATTGTTTCATTCATTCCATTTGTATTACCAGTATCTAGCTCATAGTCTGGTGCATAGTAGGAATTTAATGAATGCTTGATGATTGACTGATTGTTGTTGAGTGAGTCCTGAGAGAAAAGAGGAAGTTATATTGTCAAGGGAGAATACTACAGACCACTTGAATAGAAGAGTTCAGGGACAAAAACTGTGATGAATGTGTAAAACAGTGTTGACAATGATCTTCAATTCGGTGGGGTTTTACTGGAGGTCTCTGTTGAAAAAAAGGAGTTATTAATATCTTGTTCAGCCTTAATGATAATTTTGTTCTTCTAAAGGTAATGACATTCTGATTTGATTCTGATCAATAGTGAAGAGCTAATGGCTGAAGCAGACATGATAAAAATTTTAGGAGAAATGACCCATCTATCTTATTATTGGTAGTATTAAGTCAGATGCATGTCTAGATTTAGTAAGAGTGAGAGTTGCTTCAAAGGGTTAAGAGGAAAAAAAATAAATAGGATCCTATGACCTAAAATTCAATAGAGGAAGTAAACCCAAGAGGTTTGGGAATTTTTCAAGTGTTAAAGTCTGAAGACTCACACAGAAATAATTTCAGTTAGAAAGAAAATTTTGAACAGCAAAAAGAAGAAACCAGTGAAAACGTAGAAAACTCATGACTATGTGAAAGGAGTGGGGTAATTAGGGGGAGTTCCCCAAACAATTACATAAGCTTTGTTTTTTTTAATTATGGTTGTAAATATAAAAATGATCAAATAAGACATAGAACAGTTACTAAAGTTTGCATGGAAATTTGATAATAAACAGGGATTGATGCAAGGCAGAATTTTTCAACTTTAATTTTTCATGTTTTCTCTGGCAATGATTATGATCTTTGGACTGAAAAGCACAGAATAAAAATGACAGATAAAAGTTGTAATTTAAGATAAGTAATGAGATTACAATATAACCCAAATCTCATTTCAAGACATGTATGTTTATTCAAAACCACATTTCCTGAGTCCACACTTAAGTTGATCTTTTACCAGGCCAAACCAGAAGATATGAATTCATAGCAAAAGACCATAAATTAAATGGAATAAAAGGTTAATAACAAGGAATCCATCTCCAAGGATTCACACATAACCAACGGAGTAAGTACATATAGCCAGAGTAATTCAAGTTCCAAGACTGTGTCCTAAACAGAACAGAATTATAAATTCTGTAACTGCTATTACTAATATCCTCTGTTGGTCTTATGATGTCATCTGATGGGCTACTATATCTTCCAAACTACTTTTTGAACTGAACTGAGAATTGCTGATGCCATCTACTGGACTATTTTCTCTACTGAATTACCATTTTGTGGTTCCCCACTAAATTACATATACTATGTGGACTTTTCTCCACATGGGAAATATTTAGCTAATAGCGTCAGATCTATTTCATGTCTTTTGTAAGTGAAAATGGTAGCCATAGCCAGTCAATCAATAAAAAAATCTGTATATCAAACATTTCTTTTGAATTATCTTGCTCCTGGTTCAGCAACCACTTCCCAAATTCTACCTACTATTTGGGTTTGGGTTGAAAAAAATTCCTTTCCATTACCAGCATCCTCCTTACTACTACTAATACCTACATGAAAATTATCCTAAGACTTTACTTATAAAAAATGAAAGAGTAGACTTTTGAATTATATTACCACCACCTTCATAGAAGAGAAAATCTACTTTGTCTCCATGAATTCAAGTCAGTACATCCAGAGGTAACAGCAAAAATAATTACTGAACCTTATCAGTAATCTTTGACAATTCATGGAGAAATGAAAACATGGAATAGGACTCATGCAGGACAAATTTTGTTCTACAGTTTAAAATGGAAAGAGAATGGAAATCTGCAAACTGTAGACCAATACACCTTGCTTCAAATTCTGGCAAAGGTCTGTACCCTCCTATTAAAAGTAAGACTAGTAAAATTTAGGAAAAAAGAGATCAGAAGATCAATCAATAACATTTAAAAACTAGTTTTTCAATGAACAAAAATTTATCTTTTCTCTCTCCTTCTACCAACTTCCCTTTGCCTCTCACCCTATCAGAGAACAAAAGAACAAAATCCTTTTACAAACTTGTATAATCAAGCAAAACATATTTTCTCATAAGCAATGTCAAAAAAATATGTCTTCTATATTCTGAGTCCTTCATCTCTATCATATGGTTTGATCATTATTCTGATCAAAGTTGTTAATTCTTTCAAAGTTGTTTGTCTTTATCATAATGTTATCACTGTATAAATTATTATCCTGGTTGTGTTCACCTTACTCTTCACCAATTTATATGAGTGTTCCAAGGTTTCTTCAAAACCATCTCCTACATAATTTCTTATAGTACAATAGTGTTCCAGCACATTTATATACTACAACTTATTCAACTATTTCTAAATTTGTAGATACCTCTTCAGATTCCCAATCTCCACTACTTCCAAAAAAAAAGCTATAAATCTTTCTGTGCATCCTTATTTAAAGTTTGTTTTGTTTAGGACTAATCCTTTTTTTTAATCTAGCTTCCCTCTTATTGCCCCTTACCAATTCTCCTCATTTCCCCATTGAGTAAAATGTTTTTATGACCCCAACTGTGCATATATATTCTTCCCTCTTTCCATCAATTTAGATAAAAGTGAAGTTCAAATGTTAGCTGCTCCCTTCTTTCTTTCTCCTTGTTTGTATATTTTTCTACTTGTGCCCCTAGTTTTATGAGACAATTTTCCCAAAGCTTCCTTTTCCTCCCTCCTACAAAAGTTTCTCAATTTTTCCATTCTGCTCCTATGATCAAGACATCACAGAATCACTTCCCAGTATTTTTTCTCCTTAGGTTCTTGCTATAACTCTTCATGATGATAGAATTCATCACCATGTTGCTAATTCAGATCCTGATTAATACCACCTCCCTCATCCTCTCTTTTCTGATTGGGAAGTTGGAGAGCAGAATACCAAACTCCTTCCAATACCTGGATTCTCAGTTCACTCCCTTTTTATATATAGCCCTGCCTTTCAACTCCACAAAACAAGATGCCCCCATCACCTAAACTTTCCTACTTTTGAATTGTAAGTTCATGAGGTCAAGGACAGTCTTTTTATTAATTGTATCCCCAGAGCTTATCACAGTGTGATCACTAATTGTTATTTTATTAACATATATATATTTAAATATAAATAAATTTTATTGAATTATATAGGGGACACATATATTATCTCATATTAAAATGTCAACAGCTTATTCTTGTTTAATTCCTTATAATTGTTTCCCCACATTTCCTTTTTTATTTTGTGTCTTGATTTCTGGGTTTGAATTTCACAGTTTTTGTGTAGGCCTGGTCTTTTCATCAGGTATACTTAGAAGTCATCTATTTTATTAAAAATCCATTTATTCCCCTATAGGATTATATTCAGTTTTGTTCAGTAAGTTTTTAGAAGTAAACCTATTTTTTTTGCCTTCCAGATCTTTCAGAAGGTGACTTTGGGTTCTATTTCCACTTGCCCTCTGTTTCAAAGACATCTTAGAAGTTTTATGATTCCTTTGAATATAATGTCTGGACTCTTTTTCTGTCCTGGTGTTCAAATAGTCCAATGATTCTTTTTTTTTAGGGTTTTGCAAGGCAATGGGGTTAAATGGCTTGCCCAAGGCCACACAGCTAGGTAATTATTAAGTGTCTGAGACCAGATTTGAACCCAGGTACTCCTGACTCCAGGGCCAGTGCTTTATCCTCTGTGCCACCTAGCCGCCCCTAGTCCAATGATTCTTAAAACTTATGCTTTCAGATCATTTGCTTATTCTATGAGATACCTAATACTTTCTTCTACTGTTGTTTTTTCCACTCTTTTGACTTGGTTTTAATATTTCTTGTTGCCTCATATAGCCACTTGTTTCTGTTTGGTCCTTTTTATTTTCAGGGAGTTTGTAACTCAGATAAAATTTTATAACTCATATGCCTGACTGTTAATTCCATTTTCAGTTTTTTCTTCCATAGCTCTCATTTCTCTTCTATTTTTTTTCTGCTAGTACTCTCATTTCATTAACAAAAACATTTTAACTCCTTATTTTTAATTCTTGCTTCATTACTTCCAAAGATTCTAGCTGAATTTTTGTCCAAGTTGTGTTTTTCAATGAACTTTCATATCTAGATGTTTCTGAGCCATCCTCTTCCTCTGGATTTGAGTCAACATAATAACTTTTTACTATGGGATTCTTCTTTATTTGCTCAATCTTCTAGCCTACTTCCTGACTTGGGATTTGAAGTTAGGGTTGGGCTCTGCACACTTCCGGAGAAAAAAGTCTGGGCTAGTCCTGTCTTTGTGTTATTTGGTGTTGTATTGTTTGGAGACCAAAGGGACAGAGCAGAGATATGCAAGTCCTTGGTGTTCACAAAATAGTCTGGTCCAGGGAAATGTCAGATTTTCCCAATTGATCTCTGTAAATTTTTGAGCTGGGTTTGGGTCTGAATAACAATAGATTGCTGTTTGATTCAGACACCCTCAGGCAGTTGGGAAACTGATGATTTGGAGTGACAGATCTAGGCTCGCCTTTGGCCTGGGGGTCCTCTGCTGGTCATTCTTATGCAGCCTTCAGAGTATAACCATCTGTCCCATGGGGTCAGAGCCACACTGTAGCAGGCATTGTAGCTGCCTGCTTCTGGAATTACTTCACTCAGAATATATTGTCTAGGGTCCATGACCATTCCTTTTCCTAAAATGTCACTCCTAAGCTCATTACTCTACTCTTAACAGCTTGGATCCTGATCTGGAACTGGGTGGTGGGAGATCTATTGGCATCTGTTTCCTGTTATTGCTTTGTTCTGAGTCTGGGACTTCCTTGTGGCATGGTCCACAGCTTCTTCTTTGCTCTGGAGTGCTCCCCTTCCCCAGTGTCCTCATATCTCTCTGTCTTTCTTGCTATGTTGATTTTTTGACTGGAAGATGTCTCAATGTGATCTTTTCTTGAATTTTTCCATCAAGATCTGGTCTGGCACATTTTCTAAATTTATTTGGAAGATTAAGATATTGTGTTATTAATCATTATTAAATTAAAATAGTATTAATATATTTTATATTTACATGAAATAAATTTCCCCTGTATCCCTCTTCTGTTCTTCCCAGAGAAGCATTCCATATATCAAAGAATGCTTTCAAAAGATAAAAAGAAAACAAGGGGTAAAGATTAACAGACTGCCTTCTGTGGGGAGTGGGAGGAGGGAAGCAAGATTAGGGGGAAAATTGTAAGATTCAAAATAAATAAAATCTTTCTTTTGAAAAAAAACAAGGGGTAGGGAAATTAGCAAATTCATTCCATAGAATACTTCCCTTCCCTTCAACTTCTTCTGCTTGTCAGTTTTTTTTTATTTTTTCATTTTCTAAGTTGTTTTCCCCCTAAAATGGATGGCTTTACTTTATTCTCAATGTTTAACATGATAACTGACATATAATAGAGTCTTAATAAATGCTTGTTGGTTTAACTTGATCCCATAATGGAATCAGATGCCAACAAGTACTGTGCTAATCAATGAAAATACAAAGAAAGGGGCGGTTAAGTAGTACAGTGGATAGAGCACCAGCCCTAGAATCAAGAGAATCCGAATTCAAATTCAGTATCAAGCACTTAATAATTACTTAGCTGTGTGACCTTGGGCAAGTCACTTAACCCTATTGCCTTGCAAAAAACAAAAGAAAAAAAGAAAAGAAATGGAAAAGAAAATACAAAGTCCCTGGTCTGTTATATTGCATAGTCTAATGAGTGAGAAAACATGCAAACAGCAAGGTAAAAGTAAGATATATATATATATATATATATATATATATATATATATATATGTATGTATACACACACACACACACACACACACACACAGGATAAATTGGAAAAATAAACAGTATTAAGAGAAATAGAGAAAAGGCTCTTTGAAAAAGGTGGAATTTAAGCTGAGACTTTAAGGAATCCAGAAAAGTTAAGAAGCAAAAATAATAAGACAGAGAGAAAGAGTTTTATTCATGGAAGACGGACAATGAACATGACCAGAGGAGGGAGATGGAATGTACAATTCAAAGACTAGAAAAGAGGACTATGTCACTTGATCAGAATATGTGAACAAGGTTTGCAAAGACTAGAAAGCTAAGAAGGGGGCAAGTTTTGGATCTTTTGAAAATAAGGATAGTGATAAAGCTTTCAATGAAAACTAATAGCCTCCTGCTCTCCATTGTTGAGTTCCTCCAGAAACTTCCCTTTTGAGGAGAATAGCCATCTGTAATTCTTCCTGCTACCCTTCTGACTTTGTAGATTTAAACATCATATCCCTTTATGGATATATTCCCCACTCCATATCAGTTCCCTTTTACACATTTTCTTCCATTCTTATGGAAATTCCTTGAAGATTGGTATTGTCTTTTTTTTTTTAATTTTTCAAGGCAATGGGGTTAAGTGGCTTGCCCAAGGCCACACAGCTAGGTAATTATTAAGTGTCTGAGGTCGGATTTGAACCCAGGTACTCCTGACTTCAAGGCCGGTGCTCTATCCACTGCGCCACCCAGCTGCCCCATTGCGCCACCTAGCCACCCCATGCTATTGTCTTTTTAATTGTATTTATAACCTGGAATAGAACCCCATATTTAATAAATGCTTCTTGGCTTGAATTGATTCTTTATTCTCTTCTTTTTTTTCTGCCTATTCTAAACTTTCTTCTTTGATTCATTCTCTTTATATTTATTTATTTATTCCTTCTTTAATGTCAGTGTTCCTAGTGGAATGAAACATCTAAAGTAACAATTTTTAATTCTTTGTTCTTAACAATTTTTTTTGTGATTGTCTTGTAGCTCTTGACACCTCTCCCATTTTTCCTAATATGTTTCACTTTTACAAGTACCAATTACTGTGAGAAATAGTAAAGATATAAGTATTATCCCATAGTAGAAATGTCTGTTGTTATTTGGTTTTTTAACCCCATAGTTATCCTTCTCTTTCTCATTTGTTTTTTTTTTTTACTTTTAATAGTCTCTAGACATGGGGTAATTTATTTTGTTATTTATGCTTTCTTTAGTAGTTGTATTTATCATTGTACTGTTACTGTTGAGGTACCTACAATTCGAATAATTTGCTCATATCTTTCCTATTTGTACAAATGCTTCACATAATTCTTTATTTGATGTCCATATTTTTATTTGCACAGTATATCATTTTTGAATTGCATTTTGAGCTGATTTTCTTTTGAGAATATATAATTTCATTCCCTTTTGGGACTCTGCTTGGGAAGAACAGTCTTATGTTATTTATATTTCCTTGGCTTTATATCTGAAAATCTGGTCACTTGTAGGATTTACTGTCATTGGAATTGTTCAGTGTAATCACCGCATCCCTTTGATATGGTAGCATTTTGCTTTGTTTTTCTTTTTCTGATTTTTGTTTTCTCAAGATGATCTATGTATTCTTTTGATTAGTATTGAGTTTCCCCCCTCTAGGAGTATTATAATCCTTAAATTAACCCAATACATTCTGTTTTCAAGACCAATGTGCTTTGTTTTTGTAGATACCATGTTTTTTTAAATGTTGCTTTTTTACCTCTCTTCTTTAGTAAATTCAAAATTCTTATCAGTTGTTCCATCTTTCACTTTTTTTTAGAGACTCACTATCATAGAATTAAGTTTTTCTATTTTGATAATTATTTTCAACTAAACAAGGCCAGAAATTATGGATTTGTTTCATTTTCACTTCTTTTTCAAAGGTTTTATTTCTCTCTTGAAATATTTTGGTTTGCCCTGCTTTGGTCCCATGCCCTTTTAAGAAGGTCCAGAGGGGCAAGCTAGGTGGCACAGTGGATAGAGCACTAGCCCTGGGGTCAGGAGGACCTGAGTTCAAATTTGACCTCAGACACTTAATAATTGCCTAGCTGTGTGACCTTGGGCAAGTTACTTAATCCACTGCCAAAAATAAAATTTAAAAAAAAAAGAATGCACGGGGTCTTGTGTTTGATGTTCAGTTTTCTTTGCCTGTCAATATTTATTTAAAATGTTTGTAGTTATTTATATATATATATATATATATATATATATAAAACCACTTTGACTTTTAATATCTTATCTGTTGATTTATCTAGATGTGCTTTAAGTTTATAACTGAATTTTATTCCTAATGTTTTAATCTTCTTTCTTCTTCTCCTCCTTCTCCTTCTTTCTCCTTTTCCTCCTTCTCCTTCTTTCTCCTTCTTCTCCTTCTTCTTCTTCTTCTCCTCCTCCTCCTCCTCCTTCCCCTGCCCTAAGTCCTCTGGAGAAACATGCAGGAGGGCTCAGCTGCATATCAATCCCCACTCCCTTCAGAGCCAAAACAGCCTTACACTCATGTACTCTGGAGCCTGTCCTAGTACCCTTCTCTCTTTCTCATTTAAAATCATATCCAACCTAGCTGCTTCCTTTCCTTCAGGTTCCCTGCTTTCCCTCAGTATACTCTACAAGTTAGCTTCACTGCCCTTACTTACTGCTTCTTCATTTCCCAACTCTATATGCTTTGACCGTCCCCTGTACCTAAAATGGTCTTTCTCTGCACCTCCACCTCTTGGTTTATGTGACCTCATTCAATTCAGCTCAAATCCACCTTCTGAGGGAGAGCTTGTCCAAACCCTGCCTCCACTACCCCTCATTCTGAGTTTACCATCCATTTTCACTGTATATGTTATATTTAGTTGGTTTGCATGTTACCTTCTACACTGGATGCTAATGTTGAGCAAAGGGAGTAGAACCAAGAGAATGTTGTATCCAGTAACAACATTGTGAATTGATCAGCTATGATGGATGCAGCTCCTCTCAGCAGTTCAGGGAGCTAGGAGAACTCTAGGAGACCTATAATGGACAGCACCATTCACATCCAGATGAACAAAGCAAATCAAAACAAAAAACCCAAAGAATCTGAATGAACACCATGTTCACTTTTATTTTTTTGGTTTTTGCAAGGCAAATGGGGTTAAGTGGCTTGCCTAAGGCCACACAGCTAGGTAATTATTAAGTATCTGACACTGGATTTCAACCCAGGTACTCCTGACTCCAAGGCCATTGCTTTTACCCACTACACCACCTAGCCACCCGCTATGTTCACTTTTTAAGAATTTCTCTTATGTTTTTCCTTCCTATTCCATGATTTTCGTTCTTTTCCCTTAGTCCTAATTCCTCATGCATAAAATGACTAATATGCAAACATGTTAAACACAAATGTACAGTATAACATTTGCAGACTGTACACTACTGAGGGGAGGAGGGAGAAGGGAGGGTGGAACAAAACTGTTACTTATAAATATGCAAATGGATGAATGTTGAAAAACTTTCATAACATGCAATTGAAAAAAAAAAGATTGTAGGCTCCTTAAGACAAGGACCAGGTTTTTATCTTTCTTTATATCTCCAGAACATAGTAAGAGCTTATTAAATGTTTTCTGACTTATTAAGTCATTTTAATCTTTACTTTTCATGACTCTATTTGGGGTTTTCTTGGCAAAAACACTAGAGTGATTTGCTGTTTCCTTCTACAGTTCATTTTCAGATGATGAAACTGAGACAAACAGAGTTAAATGACTTGACCAAGGATGACATAGCTGTAAGTGTCTGAGGCCAATTTTGAATTCAGGAAGATGAGTCTAAACATGATGGCACTACTCCTAATTAATTCCTTGGTCTCCAGTAGCCTCACCACTCTGTTATTCATGGCCTTTCCAATTGGTTGTGACTTCCTTGTCTCTCCTTTTGTATCAAGGCAACTTGGTAGCCCAGTGGATAGAGAGCAGTATCAGGCAATTTGTCTTGTGGGGACTTGGAGCCAGGAAGACTTGGATTCAAATCTAGTCTCAGACCCTTACTAGTTCTATGACCATTGACAAGCACTTACTTTCTATCTACCTTAGTTTTCTCATCTGTAAAATGAAGCAAAAATAGAACCTGTCCCCAAGGGTTGTTGAAAATAATAAGACAATAATAGTCATGTTGTAATAATGTTCAAAATAAATAAGATGATATTTTTAAAACAGTAGCAAACTTTAAAGCACTACATAAATGCTAGCAGTAGTAGTAGTAGTAGTAGCAGTAGTAGCAGTAGCGATTGTAGTAGTAGTCGCTGTGGATGCAGTAGTTGTTGCTAGTACCTTTCTTATGGTGAAATTTTCCCATGGGAATTTTAAATAACAAGCTTTTGAGAACCCTGGTTCTTAAATTTTCCCTCAGAATGTGAAATCATCTTTCTTAGCATTAATAGTTTGCTTGAATGGACTAGATTATCATTGTAATTGCATGTTCTGTCTTCCTCTCATCTTTATTCTCCTAATTTAGTGATTTCAGCCTTGTTTTAACTAGCTAATGATGTGACTGCATGGACATTTGATTGAGTAACCAATCATTCCCTCTCTTTTAAGATGGTCATTGTGGGTTGTAGGCTGTGGGCTGTGATGCTATTCAGCACTCACCATGACCAGTGACTTCACAGTCTCTTAAAGAAAGAATAAATGCTATACAGGTGTAAAATGTCTGAATAGATGATAATAAGCCTCCATTCTCCTTCATTTAAATAAGAAACATTATTTATGCAGCATTTTGCCATGATGAGTTGCAATACAAATGATTAAGAATTTGCAAAAACACCACAAATATAATTACAGCTTCTGTACCAACTAGGCTCTCCATCTCCTCTTTGGAAGGCTGGGTCACCGAACTCTACATGAATTCAGCATCATTCAGGAAACATCCTTCATCTAATGAGGAATCTAGCTAGGTTTGAATACTAAGACAGGGATTTTCAACATTTTTTCCCCTGACATAGACCTATGTCATCTGATGAAACCTATGGATCTTTCAGAATGATTTCTTTTAATGTATAAAAATATATAGGATTATAATGTATAAAATATATATATGTATAAAAGTATATAGGGTTATAAGGGAATCGATTATTTTGGAATAAAGTTTTTTATATATATATATTTATATATTTAAAGTAAAAGTTCACAAACTGTAGAACTGTAGAATCTCTGCTCTGGGAACTCTGAATTTTATCATAAATCAAGGGGACTTCTCTTGGGATCACATGATTAAGAAATCCAACTGCTGTTTCCACCATGGTTGAAAATATGTGTATCTGAAGTGTGTCTCCTTCCTCTTCTAAGCTACCCTTCAAGTGACTTTCTCCCAGCAGGGCAGTTTTGTGGATACACAGACTTTTTCCTTCCTAAGGCCAAGGTCTACTTATTTTTCAGTTGAGGTTCTCCTTTCAACTGTTAAACTTCTGCTCATATTGTCTGACAAAATATCTCTTTTGCAGGCTAAATATCTAGTAGAAGTTCTGACCTGTAATAACCTGATTCATTAAATCATCCCCTTAAACTTCATCAGTTATCCTCCTAGCCATACTACCTTGTACCTAGAATCAGGAGATATCCATACCTCCTTCCAACAAGATGTTAATGGGTATTTCTTAACATGTTGTCTAGCATATATAAATTATGTGTTGTATAAATGCTACCTACTATTATTATTGGTAGCATTGATTTTATCATCAATTATTATCATCTTCATTAATTTTATTTATAGTTTTAAATAATTTTATTTATTTATTTTTCCAACTACAGCATCATCATCATTAATATTAGGTAGTCAGATGGCACAGTGGATAGGCCAATGATATTAGAATCAGGAAGACTCATCTTCATCTGTTCAAATCCAACATCAGACAACTTACTAGAAATATGGCCTTAGGAGAGTCATTTAACTCCTTTTGTTTCAACTTTCTCATTTGTAAAATTAGTTGGAGAAAGAAATGGTAAACTACTGCAATATCTTTGCCAAAAAATTCCCAAATGGGGTCACTAAGAGTCAGACTCAATTGTAATGACTAAATAACAACAAAAATTATTATTTATTCTTCGTCTTATCATTATTATTATGTTAATACCCTTAGGGAAGAGGACATGAAGATGCAGTCAAAGTCCTGAACCAAGGTTTATTTGTAAGAATAGATTCACTTGCCACTTGCAAGATAGGGATCACAATATAATGTGAGTTTTACACATTATAGACAGATATTGTGATTTCATTGATGAAATGATTCAGCATTGTATGATGTTTTGAAAATCCTGAGTGATTTCTTGATCCTCTCCTAATTTTATGACAAGAACAGGGTGGGAAAGGTGCTACATCTGTTAAGAAAAAGAACAGGAACATCTAGGTGGCACAGTGGATAGAGTACCCACTCATACACCTAATAATTGCCTAGCTGTGTGACCTTGGGCAAGCCACTTAACCCTGATGCCTTAAATAAATACAATTTTTTAAAAAGAGAGAAAGAACAGCCTCAAGCTTAGGCCTTTTGCCTGTAAGATCCTGATGGTATTCTAATGAAAGATGAGAAAGAAGTGGGTCCTACTTTACCTTGGTAACATGACAGCTAGAGGCCAAAATTTCTTGAATTTATAACTATCCCTAGAAGCCGCTGTCTCTTTTGATTTTTCTTCCTTAAGTAGGTGACCTTGTGACTTCTACATGTCTGGAGGATTAATAGAAGGGACGATTTCTACACTAGAAGAGTGGCCTCCATAAAAACAATCGACCCAGTTTCTCTGTTTGATGGGAAAGTACCCAGAGGAGATGAAAGTAAATTACCTGATAAGCAGTATTGCGAAATTGTTTCATAGTCTGAATAGGCTTAATTATTAGCCTCCCAACCACTTGTAACCAAGCTTAAAAATTAAGTTTCTGTATTTTGTTGCAGAATGCAAACTAAGATTCTTTGTTTCATATTCTTTTATGTGTGTAGGAATAAATTATCTGTCCCAAACTCAATTCACACATACATCAAGTAGTGGAACCCCCTATAATTGTGAACCACAATTTAATTTACTATAATTATCATTATCACCAGAATAAGAGTTTGCTAAGGAGGTGAGTATGAGAAAGGGTTCCCTTTTCACCAGAAGTCAGCCTCCATGGCACTGAACCTGGTCCACAAACTGCTGAGTACAAGACAACAAAGAGATGAGTCCCTTTGCTACTGTGGGCTAGTCGAATGGTTGGTCATCTCAATGCTAAAATAGGTTTATATCTAGAGTTAGAAGGGATCCTAGCATTGTCTCTTTACAAATGCTTAATTCAATATGTTTGAGTTCAGTGAGCTCTCAGCTCTGATATGAAATTTAATTGTGAGGAACAAAGAAAGATTACCAACTAACTATTGCCAGGGGGGTTGTAGGAATAATCAAGCCACCAGACTGCAGACCAACCAGACTCACTCCACCAACTGAGAGGACAAACTGGATAATTATGAGAGTAGATCTAAGAATATCATGCTATAGGAGTGAAGCATGGTACCTTTGGGAATGGACTTTAATCTATTTAGTGCTACTAAAATATGTTCATTCACCTTTACCACAGGCCTCCATGTCTGGTTGATTCCCCAGATGGTTACAGTATAATTTAAGGTCCCATGGAGCTACCTGTGACATCAATGGCTCAGCCAGGTCTTCTAACCCTGGAGTCTTGGCCACAACTTGCTGTCAACATATCTTCCATTTTCTTAGTCACATTCTGGACTCCTGGGGCAGGTCACCTCAATAATAATCTCTCATTGCATACCTCTCCCTCTCAAAGGCATTCACCTTAAGTTGGGTGGGTCATTCCTTGCTGGTTCTCATCTACTCTTATCAGTGGGGTGGTTTGTTTGACCAGCTGTCTTTCTTCTCCAGAATGGGTTGTCATTTCACATAAAAGAGGCAAGAAAAAGTTTTTGCACTGGAGTGGAAGGGGGGAAGGTGAAGGGAATAAGTGAAGCTTTGCTCTCATCAGAAGTGGCTCAGAGACGAAATAGCATACATACTCAATTGGATGTAGAAGTCTATCTTACTCTATCAGAAAATAGGAGCAGAAAGGCATGGGAGAAAGGGAACAAGGGGGGTTTAGGTGATAGAAGAGAAGGAAGACCATGGAAGAGGGTAGTCAGATACACCCACTTTTGAGAAGGGACATGGAGAAAAAACAGAATAGAATAAATGGGGGTGAGGAGAAGTAGGATGGAGGGAAATACAGCTAGCAATAGCAGCTATGGGGGAAAATATTGAAGCAATTTCTCTGATGGAGTTATGATAAAGAATGTTATCCATCCCAAAGACAGAATCAATGTTATCTGAACACAGACTGAAGCACATTTTTTTTCCTCTCACTTTATTTTTCTTGAGGTTTCTCTTTCTTTGTGGGGGGGTGGGAGAATTATGTTTACTTTTACGACATGACTTTTAGTAATATGAAAAATAATCAAAAAATGTATGTCTAATCCTCTAATTGAAGGGGAGATATCTGCAGGTATCCGCCAACTCCTCATCTATTCTGTTTGCCCTCCTAGTGTGACTTCAGATCAGAAGTGGTAATTAGAGTGGGAGTGGAGAAAAATATGGACCTGGAAAAAGGAAGACCTGAATTTTGGCCTCAAATACTTAAATAGCTGTGGGAATCTGGCCAAGCCGATTATCTTCTATTTGTCTCAGTCTCCTTATCTGTAAAGAAGGATCATAGTGGTACTTCCCTTTAGGGTTTAAAGTGTCTTGCAAACCTAGCAAATAAATGCTAGTTATTGTCATTATTATTATTCTCATTATTGTTGGTGCTGTTATTCCTGTTCTTGTTGTTATTACATGTCAGTGAAGAAAAAAGAAAAGAATTCCTTTAGTAACTGCTAACGAAAAAGAAAAATCCTAAAAGACCATTCAAGTCAGGCTAGGGTTCAGAGCATGTGGCAAAGGTATCATATGAAAGACCCATTTACCCAAGTCCTTCTGATCGAGGCAAAGACTCAGGAAGGACCCAAATGCTTCTGATCAACTGTGACTCAAGAAGTCCCTGCAGTTGGAACCAGGGCTTCTAGGAGACTACTACTTGGGAATGTAGTCTAAAATGGCTGGCAACTATAATCTACAGTGAAATTCTGCAGGAGATGGAAAATCAGCAAATATCTCAAGGAAAGGTAAAAAAAAACAACCTCTGAAAAAAGAGTTGAAGAAGACATGAAACCATTAAGAGATAATTTTGAACTGCCTGACAAGGGGCTTCCACCTGGGGGTCCCTATCTAGCTATGCCTGATTCTCCCCTCACCAAGTTGTTGGTATCCAAAGAAAAAACTGATAAATAGATGTTTGGAACATATATAATACATATACATATATATGTAATGATGTCACCATCTTTAGAGTAAGAGTGAAAGGAAGAAAAAAGAAAACTAGAGATTTACATGATAACTTTATTATATATTTAAAGTTGTACAAAACATTTATAGTTTCATCTACAATCTTTTTCATTATATTGTATTATAGACATGTTTGCTTTATTCCATAAATTGAATATTTAAAAAGTAAATTTATTGATAGTCATATAAAAAATGCTTTTAATCCCCATTGATTAGAGGAATGCAAACTAAAACATCTGTGGGATACCACCTCACACCTCTCAGAAATGACAAATGCTGGGAAAATACGTACACTAATGAACTTTTGGTGGTGTTGCAAACTGGTCCAACCATTCTGGAGAGCATTTGGAACTCTGCTCAAAGATAATACTACCACTAGGTCTATACCCTAAAGGGATCAAAGGAAAAGGACTCATCTACAAAAATATTCATAGCAGCTGTTTTGTGGTGGCAAAGAATTGGAAATTGAAGGAATGCCCATCAATTGGGGAATGGCTGAACAAGTTGTGGTATATGAATGTAATGGAGTACTATAGTGGCACAAGAAATGATGAGGGGTGGGTTTTGGAAAAACATGGGGAGATCTATTTGATCTGATGTAAAGTAAAGTGAACAGAACCAGGAGATCTTTATATAGAGACACAGAAATATTGTAATAACGATCAACTGTGAAAAACTTAGTCACTTAGTGATCCAAGACAATTCCACAGGATTCATGATGAAAAATGCTATATGATCCACAGAGAATTGATGAATTCCAAGTGCAAGTTGTAGTAAAATTTTCTCAATTTCTTGCTTTTTGCAGTATTGCTAATATGGAAACATGTTTTTCATAATTTCCACATGTATAGTTGATATATTTATTGCTTTTTCAGTGAATGAGAGAGGAGTGGAATATAGGGAAAGAATTCAAAATAAAAAACATTGTAAAAATAAATAAATCATAAAAATAAAAAGGAACACTAACTGCTAAGAAAACTAGGAAAATAAAACTCACACAAAAATCACCCTCATAGAGGTACTTGTATAATGTATTTTACAGAATTTTTTTTATTCATGTCTTGTAAATGCATATAGGTGTGGCCATTGTGGATCCTTTGAATTTTTCATATTTTCTATGGAGTGAAATGCTGTCCTATATCCTACATGTATTGTTACCTTAAGTTTTTTCACAGAAATTGTGAACCCTTTCATCTGCATCATTGAAGAGCTAATTTTGAGGTTCCTACAGGAAAATCTGTTTAGAGGGAAAATGAGTCAAAGGTATAACTGGAAGATATACCCTCAGGAATAATCCCAGCTCATGTAATGTCAAAGCTTTAGGAAATGGGTTACAGGTAGAGAGAGGTAGGGCATGTCAAATGGAGGGAAAAGTGTAAGAAAAGGCAAGGAGCCAGGATAAGAAAGTGAAGAATAGGGAAGGCTATAAAGTTTAATTGCATCAGAAAATGACCTTTAAGTTTATTTAGTGTCATCCATGCCTGTTGAATGATTCTCTCCCTCCATGTCATTCCCAAGTGATTTTTGACCTGGTAAGAATCAACTTAATGAATTTGGCTCCTATCCTCAATATAGCTATGGTGCATGTTTGCTAAGGTCTAATTGACCCTAAGTCTAGGCTTTGTTCCCATCTGCTTTTCTGCTGTGCCACAATTTTTCTTTTATTTCCTTGTTCTAAGTCTTATGGCAAATAGAATTAAACTTCCTGGTTTCCTGTTCCTTATTCCATAATAGGCAATTCAGAAAATATTCTCATTTGGCACCATGTCAGATGTTTGTCTAAAGGTTTTATCAAAACTTGAGCCCCAGTGGCAGTGTGAGCATTTGATCACAATGGACAACCCAAAGTATTTACAAGCCACCACCTTGACCTGCTCACATAATTGTTGACAACAGTCACTACACATCCATACTACTCTCTGATGCCTCTCTTTCTCATTTCTCTATAAATAGTGATAAAGTCTTATTAATTACTGCTCTCATTTGGCAGTCATTCTTCACAATTGCTGTGAAAAAAAATATGGGATTTATGTTTAATTCACTGGAAAAGACACATGAGCAGTGACACCCGCATCTGCAACTACTACCATTGGAGGTTTGTGAAGCCTGGCCACAGGTTCTTTAAGAGTTAGCTCAAATTTGATTCGAGAGAGCCAATGGTTAAATTTTCAGTGTGAGCATTCATATATTCTAAGTTTTTAGTTGCTACTGAAATGGAATGGAATAGATCTAAAATAGCCCAAGGAAGTGAATATTCTAACTATATTCACAAGATTAAAATAATAATTGGTGACATTTATATAGCAAGTGTTATGTGCCCCCATATCACCCCATATATGTCTCCTATCAGAGGTCTATCACAGATCTAACATACAAAAATAAAGCCTGTGGATGGCATCTCTCTGATTTGCTGGTACTAGACCAGAGAACTAAGAAATACAAAGAATGGGGTAAGACATTGGGATAAGACACTGTGTATTTATGTGTAGGAGTAGGTGGATGGGTATGGTTGTGGAGGTGGGATTGCATGACTCTCTACTAAGTCTAAGGGGAAAAGTGAAGAATCCATTTGAAACAGTTCTATCACCCCAAAAGTCCCTTGGGGAAGAGACTGAGAGGCTTTTGAATCATGAATTACATGGTGTGTGAGGAGGCTAAGATGCTTTGAGATCCAACCCCTAAGAGAAACCATCAATAGGTGGGGAAGGGATTGGGGGGGGAAGATTCAGAAAGTGAGCAATAGTGGAAAATAAAGGTGAGGAAAAAGACTAAAATGACCAAAGATCCCAGGAAGAAGAAATCTCAATGCATTCAAACATAAGCAGAAAAATCAATAGGTAAATAATTAACAATAGAAAGAAATATGGCTTCCAAATCTAATGAATGAGTTTAGGCATCCATGAATAAAGAATGCAAAAGAAAAGAAAATGATCCAACATTTGATGAGACAGAGGATCCTATGCAATTTGAAGATAAAATAACAACTTGCTGTTCCTGAATGGTTGAAAAATGAAAATCGTTGAAAAAGAAATGAGAATTAGGAGAATTAGGAGAGCAAAATTTATGGCCTCCACAGCAAAAAAATAATAGACAAAATGGAAACTATTGAATTTACAATGATGCCTCACCAAAGAAACAAAAAAAGAGAAAAATTGATTGGGAATACAAATACATAGAAGTGAAAAACAATCTAGAAGAGAAGCAAAAGACAGCATTATTAAAGCAAAATACCTTGATTTCAAAGACAGGATGTAGAGAGACACCCTAAGGATCATAGGTGTTTCAGAAGAGCATGACAAGACAAAAAACCTGGATATCATCATGCAAGAAATAATACCAGAAATGTCAGAGCTTCTGAATACAAAAAAATGAAAATCCAATTAAAAGAATTCATAGATCACCTCCAGAAAAAAAAAAGCTGCAAACTTCAAGATGCATCATAGTTTAATTTAACAATTAAATTCAGAAACAAGTTCTGCAAGCAGGCAGAGAAAAATAGACTTTCAAAAACAAAGAAAATGAAATTTTAATAACAACAATTCTGCACTCATAAGAAAACATCGGAAGGGTAGAATAATTTGTTTTGAAGATCAATGGAATTCAGGATGCAGCTCAGGATTACACACCCTGCAAATCTGAACTTAATCATAAATTTTAAAAGATTGATGTTCAATAATAAAGAGGCACTTGAAACATTCATAGACTAAAAACCAGAGCTGAAGAAATTTGCTTCTTGAACATCACAGACAACTAAAAACAACTAAAAACTAAAACAGCAGAGACATTTTTTCCTAAGATTAGTCAGAGAGAAGTAATAGTGAAGGGTTGAACCTGGAGTATTATGGAAAGAACCTGTTAATACCTCACCTACAAGTTTTTTGAGGCAGTTTTATAAAATGGAAGAGTCCATGAAGTAGGGTAAGTTGTGAAAAGGAATGTGGGGTTATAGGGAATATATGATATGCCCAGTTCAAGTCAAGGGCTAGTAATAAGGGAAAGACCTTTGAGATCTCTCAGGAAGAGAAGAACCTTCAGGGAGTGGGTGAAGAGAAGGGCATGATGAAGAGAGGGAAGCGGGGGAGGACTTGCTTTGTTGATAGGGTTATATTGATGAATGCTCCTATGATCAAGAGATATGTTTAAGGAGGTAGATGGAGACTTGGATTGGGAGTAGACTAGGGAATTTGGTGCTTGAAAAGACTAATCATCCTACATAGCAGGGATGGAACTTCTGAGGGCACCTGTCATCTGGAGGAATAGGAGGACATGGAATCAGGGAAGACATTTTGAGGTATTGGGGGGAAATAAGGTAACCAGGGGAATATATATGGATTGAGAGGGTAGGGTGCAAAATCAAGGGCATGGCTAAGAAGGAGGAGGCCCTACCATCTTATAGTGTCTTCTCTATCATCTGCATTAATTGCTATTGTTCTAGGCTAGAGACACAAAAGAAAAGGTGTTTATCTGGACATTCTTTATAGGCAGTGGCAGGAACCCCTAGAGAGGAGTACTGAAAAGTGAGATGGAAAATAGAGACTAGATAATTATAGATGCCATGAACCACAGAATTAGGAGTATAGAATAGATAGAAAGAATGGATAATGAAGAGAGTGAGAAAAATTCTCTCTGGACAAAACAAAAGAAAATGAAATTTTAAAAAAACTAATGAACAAAAAGGGGAAAAGAAAATAGAGGAAGAACTAACCAGATTAAAATTAGGGAAAAAAAAGAATTAGTAAGCAAAACTCCAAAGTTAAAGGTGTTACAAATGGGAGGTAGAGGATTAAGGGTAAGGAAAGAAGAGGAAAACATAAGCCTAACTCTATGACTTCAAATGTTAATGGATTAAACAATCCATTGAAATCAAAAAGATTGACTGATAGGAGTGAAAAAATAAATGAGTTGAATAAATAGACAGATAGATGAATGGATAGACAGGTCTTGGAATACTATATTTTGAAGAGTAAACAAACTGGGGTTGTAATCAAAAATACCGTACCCAGCAAAGTTAAGCATAATCCTGACCAAAAAAAAATGGACATTTAATGAATTGCTAGACTTTCAGTTTTTTGTTGCAAAAAAGACCTGAACTTAATAGAAAATTTGATATATAATAGTCAATAGAAATGTAAGGGAAATATCAAAACTAATTATAAGCAACTCAATAAGGACAAATTGTTTGCTTTTTATATGTGGAAATGTAAACCATATTTCTAATTTTCTGTTAATTGAGTAGTTTGAAAAAAAGAGTTGAGTATGATGAGCTTCTAAAAAAGGAAAATGGTGAAGAAAAAAATAAAACGAGTAATTATCTCATACAGATGAGGTGCAAGAGGAAGAAACCAATATAGAATAGAGGAAGAATGTTGGTAGTTCTGGAATTCCTATTATTATTGTGAATAGGTTACAGAGAGAACAATAGATGGAGATAGAGAAATATAGATAGAAAGATATGTATAAAGAAGGGTATAAAAGTCTTCTAAATTTAAAAAGAAATGAGAGTAAGGGGAATAGGTTGGGTTCTAAGTTAGAGGGTGAGATAATAAGATAAGAGGGACATATAGAAGAATACTAGATTAATAGGAATGGGATAAAGAGGGAACACACATTCATTGGAAGGTTATAAAATCCTTCTAAATTCAGACAAAGAAAAGGACAGTGGAATCATGAGGAAAGAGAGAATAAGCAAGGGATTCTTAAAGGGAGAGGTAGATTAAGGAATAAGAGGGCAAGATATCAGTAGAATAAAGGAGAGGAGTGGGAGTGATAGGAACAGGGTGAGGAGAGAGAAGAAAATAGGAAGAAGGAAAATAAACAATTATAGCTTAAAATGTGAATTAGATGAATTCACTCATAAAATGGTAACAGAAATAAGATTAAAAATTTGAATTTAACAATACATTATTTAATGTAATGAGAAAAACAGAAACTATGCTTCATAGTAGTCATATTTATCAATATTGTTTTAGGATATTCTAAATAAGTAGACAGTATAAAGGTTGTAATATTGCTGTAGTGTAGGAATGATGAACTAGTAGATTTAGAAAAATATGGAAAGACTTGGACTTAGGAAGGAAGATGTCAATCTATCTTCAGAGAAACTGAATATATATATATATATATATATATACAAATATACATATGAATATATATACAAATATATACATACATAAGTGTGTGCATGTGAACATATATACATATGTGTATAATCATACACATATACATTTGTATCAGTATATGTATGAATGTATATGTGTGTGACTATATATATATATATGTGTGTGTATGTGTTAAGGTGTATATGTATGTGTGTACATGTATATATGTGTCTGTATATTATGTATACATAAATATGTCCACACTATTCTGGGGAGGATAGGGGGAGGGGGAAAAATAAAGAGTGTACTGTAGAGAACAAAAGAAAACCTAAAAGGAAATAAAGTTGATTTTCTTTTAAAAATTATTTTAAACTTAAATACAAAATAATAGAAAATTTTCCATGTACACAACAGAACATAAGAGAGGATTCAATATAAAGCAATAAATTTCCATTTCAAGAAAACCTATATAATAAATGCTACAGATTGTGTTCAATTTATTGCTTACAAGAAAGAAAACGGTATACACAAAACCCAGGGGAAAAGGAAAAAATTATTATGTATTAAGAAAAATTTAAAAAGCAGGACTTGCAATCATGCTATATGACAAATAAAAAAGATAAACAAAGAAATGTTATTATGCTAAAAAAGAACCCGTAGATAACAATATGTTCTAAAAGCCTTAGTTCCAAAGCACCATGAGATGACCTAGAGAGTAATACAATTCATAAAGTTGCAGACTACAAAATTAAATCCTGAAAATCAATAGCACTTCTATCTAATAATAGAAATAAAAAACACATGAAGCAAAAATAGAAAAATAAATGTCATTTCAACTAACTAAAATAGTACAAAATGTATAGATATCACCTACTAAACTATATAAAAGACTTTTATAGATATAGTTACAAAGTGCTCTATAAAAAAAAATCTAAATAACTGGAGGAATGTTCAAAGTTCTTGGCTAGGCTGTGCCAGTATAACAAAAATGACAATACTTCCAAATTTA
Organism: Macrotis lagotis; assembly: GCF_037893015.1. Classification (NCBI taxonomy): domain Eukaryota; kingdom Metazoa; phylum Chordata; class Mammalia; order Peramelemorphia; family Peramelidae; genus Macrotis; species Macrotis lagotis. Next base: position 85,367,428 of record NC_133658.1, read on the forward strand.
ATTTACACTTTTAATGCTATCCAAGGAAATTATAGAGGAAGAGGCTACTTTATTGAACTTGATAAAATAATAACAGAACTCATCCGGACAAAACAAAAGAACTAGAATATCAAAAGAAATGACTAAAAGAAAGTAGAATATACCTCACTCTTGGACCACAAGCTATGTTATAAAGTAGTACTAATCAACAGTATTTAGTACCAGATAAAATAGAGAATTAGATCAATGGAACATAATAGATAAGGAGAATCAGAAAAAAAAGAAACTGAAATACCCAATCTAAAAAATCTATAAAAATAGAAAGTAGAAAGCATAAATCATTAGGGAAAAAAGTTACTGGAAAAACATTCTGGCAGAAATTAGGCTTAGACCAACACTTCACACCATATTTCACAATACATTCTAAGATGATATGTGACTTTACTATTAAAGGTTATACACTCAAAACAATTTAGAACAAGGCAGCTATGGATAGGGGATGAATTCTTAATTAAATAAGAGTTAGTGGCAATTACAAAAGATAAAATAGATTATTTTGATAATGTGAAATTGAAAAGCTTCTACAAAGACAAAATGAATTTGCTTAGTATAAGAAAGGAAGTGGTTTGATGGGGGGGGGGGATCCTTGCATCCAATTTCTCTGATAAGGGTATGAAATCCAAAATATATAAATAATTAAAATATATATGATAATATACATTCCACAACAGATAACTGCTCAAAGTATATGAACAAACTTCTTAAAAGGACTGCAGTGATAATCATATGAAGGAATGCTCCAGATCATTAATGATAAGAAAAATGAACAGCAGAACAACACTGAGGTTTTATTTCATACCCTGCATATTAGCAAAGATGACAAATAATGACAATATTCCATGTAGGAGGAATTGTGGAATGATAGACATACTAGAGAAGAAATTGAAAACAAAATATGACTATTGATTGAGAAATAATTAAAAAAAAAACTTTGGAACAAATATCTACATGAACTGATTCAGATTAAAGTAAGCTGAGCCAAGAAAATAATACAAGTACAAAAATGTTAAAGGAAAGAAAACCACAATCCACAAAAAAGGAATATAAATATTAAGCATGACTCAAATGAAGAAATATAAATGGACTCCTCCAATCTACCTTTTCATGAAGGTAGGAGGTACACAGGTATTACACATCGCACATATTTTCAATTTATTACAATATATTGATCAGTTAGTGCTACTTTTTTCTTTTAAAATATTATTTATAGGGACAAGAACTAAAAATGCTGTAAAAGAAGATATCAACAAAAACTTTTTTTTAAAGAATGAATATTGGGGTGGCTAGGTGGTGTAGTGGATAAAGCACCGGCCTTGGAGTCAGGAGTACCTGGGTTCAAATCCAGTCTTAGACACTTAATAATTACCTAGCTGTGTGGCCTTGGGCAAGCCACTTAACCCCATTTGCCTTACAAAAAAAAACCTGAAAAAAAGAATGAATACTGCATTTACAGATGAGATCAAAGCAATCCATACTCATATGAAAAATTGTTCTAAATCATTACTTATTAGAGAAATGCAAATTAAAGCATCTCTGAGGTACCACTTCACACCTCTCAGAATGGCCAATATGACCAGAAAGGACAATGATCATTTCTGGAAGGGTTGTGGAAAATCTGGGACTAATAAATTGTTGGTGGAGCTGTGAACTCATCCAACCCTTCTGGAGAGCAGTCTGGAACTACACCCAAAGAGCAACAAAAATGTGCATACCCTTTGATCCAGCAATACCACTACTGGGTCTATACTTTGAAGAGATGATGAAAAAGGGTAAAAACATCATTTGTACAAAAATATTCATAGCAGCCTTGCTTGTGGTGGCAAAGAATTGGAAATCAAGAAAATCTCCTTCAGTTGGGGAATGGCTTAGCAAACTGTGGTATATGTATATCATGGAACACTATTATTCTATTAGAAACCAGGAGGGATGGGAATTCATGGAAGTGCATGAATTGATGCTGAGTGAGATGAGCAGAACCAGAAAAACACTGTAGACTCTAACAGCAACATGGGGGTAATGATCAACCTTGATGGATTTGCTCATTCCATCAGTGCAAAAATCAGGGACAATTTGGGGCTGTCTGCGATGGAGAATACCATCTGTATCCAGAGAAAGAACTGTGGAGTTTGATCAAAGACCAAGGACTATTACCTTTAATTTAGGAATAAAACCTGATATCTTATTGTCTGAGCTTGCTATCTCTTATACTTTATGTTTCTTCCTTAAGGATATGATTTCTCTCTCATCATATTCAATTTGGATCAATGTATACCATGGAAACAATGTAAAGATTGGCAAATTGCCTTCTGTGGGAGGGGGAGGGGGGGAGCAAAGTAAGATTAGGGGGAAAATTGTAAAACACAAAATAAATAAAATCTTTTTAAAAATAAAAATAAAAAATAAAAAAGAATGAATATTGCAAAATTATAAAGCATAAGCATGACCTCAGAGAAGAGGTACGAGAAGATATTTCTTCCCCCCAACCTGTACTGAGCATCCCCACTCCTACAATGAGAAATGTGAAGTTTTGCATCAGATTTTTTTTCAATGTATTGATTGAATTTTCTGAAGCTTTTCTCTTCTTTTTAAAAAATAGTCTGTTCTAAGGGATGTCTCAGATTGGGGAGGAGAGGATCACAGGAGAAAATGTTGTCATTTAAAAAAAACAAAAAACCTAATAAAATGTATTTTAAATTTAGATTTCTCATATCATTCTATGCAGCACATTTCATAGAATTTCATATCCTACAACAAATTGTTTCCTGTCGTGAATTCATCTATTTGAAATATAGTGCAAAATATCATGCCTGGCAGGAAATAATTCTGCTTTGATATTTTCTAGTTAGACAAATTAATTCCCTAGAGAATGGCTTTGTTTTCCTAATTGTTTACATACCATCCAATTGAGCCGTTGGATACTTCCAAACACAGTAAAATCTTTTATTATTATAAATTACTATAATTTTAGAGATTTTTTTATCAACACATATTTGCTAAATCTGCTTAAAAACCAGCTGGAAAAAAGAAATAGTATCAAACTTGGTTACATATTCCAGCATATGGAAAAAAGCAATAAGCCAGCTTGATACTGAAGAGTAATTTATTATTCTGATAAAGATCACCTTTAATTTAAATTCCCCCTCTCCCAAATAAATTTTAAAGCTAATTCTAGTGTTTTAAGTCAAAACCCTATTGAATTACATTTTTACAAAAGTCAGTTCACAACTTTCTTTGACAGATGATCTATTCATTGGGAACAAGTCTGAGACAAGATGCTAACTTTAACACACAATAGAGGAGAGGCTAAAAGTTGTTGAAATAATAGTCTATGACCCATCTGTGGATTCACAAGGGAATAAATGGCACTGTTAGAAGAAATTTGGTTTTAGTGATGAGTTTCTTTTATCAATCAACAAACATCTAAGTACCTATTATGTTCCAAGAATAGAGGAGACATACAAACATCTATACCCAAACAAGCTATATTCAGGACAAATTGGATATAATCAGCAAAGGAAAGTACTAATGTTAATATTGCCCAGAAAATACTGTCTAGAAGGTGAAATTTTAGCAGGTACATGCTTGAGGAAAGCTAAAGAACCTAGTATTCAAAGAAGAGAGACAACTGTTCACCTATGGGGGACAGCCTATAAAAAATAACTGGTATCAGCAGATTGATTCTCTTCTAAGGGGAACAAGGAAGCCAGTGTATTTATATGTTGGATGGGGGTATGCAAGGTGTAAGAAGACTAGGAAGGTAATGGGGAGGACTTCTATTTAAGGTTCAGATAGTAAACTGAAGGATTTGGGGTTACAGGAGATAGTTTCATCTTTTCTTCCAGTGACAGTCATAACATTGGGGGAAAAGGGTATGGGAAATAAGCAGTTGGCTACATAGATGTGTCAAAAAATGGAATTTGGTCTTATGGACTCTGATTTAAGACAACATAATGGCAAATTTGACTAATAACAGGCATTTATGTCATAAATATGAGAAAGAAAACTTTTGAAAAGTATCATCTTGATAAAAAGTTTAATTTTAAATTAAATTTAAATTAATTAATTATTAAATTACTTAATTTTAAATTAAAATTCTAAAATTTGAAGAAGTTGGAGAAAAATACTCTGATAAAACTTTAAAGGTAATTCCTAGAAAAGGTAATAGATATGATATTGGGGAGGGATCTGCAATTTCAATGATGTAGGTAGTTTCCAATGCAAGTTAGGACTTTCTCTGCAATGTGAAATTGTGGTGGGTGGTAGTGATGGTTCTTAACCTTTGTTATTGAAGAAGAACAAAATGATCACTTTGTTAGAGATGAATTACAGTGTGCCTGATTATGGTTGATCAGCCCAGTAAAAGATTGGAATGCTCTACTACAGGACAGGCACAATTAGTACATGTGAACATCTGGGATGAGTACTCCAAACTTACAAATGTCATGTTATCTTTGGGTTGCTTCAATTCTGCCTTTCTCATAGAGTGCAGCCCCCTCACTGATGAGGGCAGGTCATGCTGGAAGGTCCTGTGACCAGCCCATCATAGTTGCACTCTCTGCAGTTAGGCAGTTTAGCTCGAGAAAGGAGCTCATTGTCTGGTATCTTCTGCCAGGTGATCTTCAGAATCTTCCTAAGACAAATTAAAAGGAAACAATTCAGTTCCCTGACATGGAATTGGTTGAGTAATGAGGTCAGCACAATGGCTCAGTAGACTTTGGTCATCAGTCTAATACCTCTTCTCTCCCAGTCTTTCTTTTGGAACCTCCAAAATACTAAGTTAGCACTGGCAATGTGGATTGCAACCTCATTGTCATTGTGTGTCTCCTTGGAAAGGACACTGTCAAGGCAAGTGAACTTGTCTACCATACTCAAAATTTCTCCATTGGCTGTACTCGATAGTTCTACATGTAGATGGTGTGGTGCTGGCTGATGGAACACCTGTGTTTTCTTGGTGTTAATTGTTAGACCAAAATTAGCATGAGTGGCAGAGAATCAATCCATACTTTGTTGGATCTCGGCATCAGATGCTTCACTGAGGGCACAGTCATCTGCAAACAGAAGATCATGCGCCAACACTCCCTCCACTTTGGTCTTGGCTTGTTTCAAGTTGAAGAATTTGCCATCCATGTGATAGCTGACATTGTGGTCATGTTCATCCTCATTGAAGGTATTTGATAATATGGCTGAAAGCATCATGCTAAAAAGTCTGGGAGCAAGGACACTGCTGATCAGAAAATCTTGAAAGCATCATCCACTGCCCAAAACCCAGGTAGTCATTCTTTCATGAGACTGACATACAATATTGATAAACTTCTCCAGGCAACTAAATATTGAGATAATTGTCCATAAACCCTCATGAATGATGATATCAAAGACTTTGGTCAGACCTACAAATGTTGTATACAGACCTTCGTTCTGTTTCTGGCATCTTTCCAGTAATTGTTGGGCAGCAAACACTATATAGACTGTTTCTCTATCCTTTCTGTAGTGACACTGGCTCTCAGGGAGGTACCCATCTTCCAGTGAAGGATCAACTTTAGAGTGGTCTGGGATACTAAGAAGTTAAGTGACTTGTTTAAGGTCACATATCCATTGTATGTCATAAGCAGGGCTTGAAACTTGACAAGATTGTTATCTACTATGCCATGATACCTAACATTAGATGTAATATAGCAGACAAGCGCCCAGAAATTTCTAGAAGGAAATAACACAGTAGAGTTGAGAACAATGCCTATGGGCTCAGAGGGACAATAAATAACCTAAACTTCGCTTTTACACCAGATGGTAAATATGATCTCATTGAAATGAATTGAAAGTGTGTGAGACAAGAATTTGGGGTGGGGGAGGGAAGGGAAATATGATGATTGAAGATGGCATCTTATTCAACAAACAGTAAAATTTATGTCTTGTTTTTATAGTACTTTTGTTTCCAAATATATCCCTCTCTACTCCTATACTGAGGAAACCATCCTATATAACAAAAAATGAAAAAGAAAGAGGGGAGAAAAGCAATCAAACAATATGTCAGTCAACTCTAACAGCACATGCAACATCTATACCCATTGTTTCTGACCTCTGCAAAAAAGGGAGGGAAGTGGATTTTCTTATTCTTCTTCAGGATCAATCTTGGTCATTGTAATTACAAATTCAATTTTGTGTCTTGTTATTTACATTTAAATTCTTAAACAATAAGTGGCTATTAATTACTTGTTGTTAATCACTGAGTGAAAAAGATTACTTTCATCCTAGATATCAAGAAATAATGAAATTAAAACGAGATATGACATTCATATCAATGACTTCATGATAAGCAGAATGTGATAGATGCAAAGCAGAGCTCCACGCTAAAGTCAATGTAACATTTAAGGCAGTAGATATCAGTTTTGTCTTGAAGAGATTAGAAAAGGCTTACAGAAGGAGAACTACACTGTGAAGGGTGATCATGAAATGGAGATGAAAGGTACTTAATTCCAGGAATATGAGACAACATAAGAAATGGCATGGAGTCACATGAGACAGTGATAATAATGGAGGATGGAGAATAGTTTATTTTAACTAGAATGTGAAGTACATGAGTAGAGCAGATTAAAATGAAGTTGAAAGGATAGGTTGGAGCCAGATCATGTAGGGGCTTGAACATCTGGAAAAGGAATTATTATTCTTTTTTTTTTTTGGTTTTTGCAAGGCAAACAGGGTTAAGTGGCTTGCCCAAGGCCACACAGCTAGGTAATTATTAAGTGTCTGAGACCGGATTTGAACCCAGGTACTCCTGACTCCAGGGCCAGTGCTTTATCCACTATGCCACCTAGCTGCCCCTAGGAATTATTATTCTTTCCAATTTTATTGTCAAAGTCATTGCATTTTCCTGGTTCTATTTACTTCACTCTGCATCAATGAACATAAATCTTCCCAAGTATTTTTGTATCATTCCATTCACTGTTTCTTAATACTCCATTATAATCATATTACACAATTTGTTTGGTCATCCCCAATCAATGTGAATCTACTTTGTTTTCAATCATTGCTACCACAAAAATGGTCATTATGAATATTTTATTGTATATGGGAAGCAGAGCAAGATTGTATGGGGGGGCAGAGCCAAGATGGCAACAAAAGAGGATGTCTCTTAGGTGCTCTCTCATAAAATTTATAAACTAAGGACTCTAAATTTTTGAGAGACAGAACCCACAGAGGGACCCAGTGAGGCAGTTCTGCAACTCAAGGTAACCTGGAAAAGAGTGGAAAGGCTTGGCTCCATGGGTCAGAGGGGCAGCCCACCAGAGAGGTGGCCCGCCAGAGCAAAAGAACTTCAGCCTCCCGGAGGCAGCCCCAGGGCACTGGAAGCCACAGCTCACCACAGCAGGGGAGTTTCCTGACCTACATCCCAGGGAGCACAAAGCACAACTTGGGGGAACAACAGGAGGACCTCTGCCAGAGCAAGCACATGAAGCCCAGCCCTCAGGGCACACAGTGAGCAGCCTGGTCGTGGCAGCCCAGATCCAGGAACAAGAAACAAAAGCCAGTAAGCAGGAGCCCCCAGGGCATGAGCACTAAGCCTAGGGAGGAAGCAGAGAGAGACTGCTGAGCTCTGTCCTCTGTCCCTGGAACAGGACTCTGGGGCTCTGACCACATTCAGATCCTGATCCCAGTCTAGGCCCCCTATAGAACAGCAGGGCCCCCCCCCCCACCTCAGCCCCGTGGCAGAGGGGCGCCCTTCTGGTCATTCAGAGACCAGGAGGGAGGACAGAGACTCACACACTGAGACCCTTGTGGGAATGTCCCAAAAGCTCAGGAAGCACCCCAAAACCAGGACGAGGCTGGGAAAATGAGTAAGCAGAGAAAAAAGGGGAACACCATTGAGAAATACTTTGCCTGTGATCCCAAGAAGGACCAAAACTCTCAATCTGAAGATGAGGAAGTCCAAGCTCCTGCATCTAAAGACTTCAAGAAAAACAGAAATTGGGCTGAGGCTATGACAGAGCTCAAAAAAAAAACCTTTGAAAATCAAGTGAGGGAGATAGAGGAAAAATTGGGAAAAGAAATGAGAGATGCAGGAAAAAACATGAAAATGAAGTCAGCAGCTTAGTCAAGGAGATTCAAAAAAATGCTGAAGAAAATAACATGTTAAAAACCAGCTTAGGTCAAATGAATAAGACAGTTCAAAAAGTTATTGAGGAGAAGAATGTTTTAAAAAGCAGAGTTGGCCAGATGGAAAAAGAGATAAGAAAGCTCTCTGAGGAAAACAAATACTTCAGACAAAGAATAGAACTCAAGGAGATTGCTGATTTTACGAGAAATCAGGACTCAATATTCAAAACCAAAAGAATGAAAAATTAGAAGAAAATGTGAAACATCTCATTGAAAAAACAACTGAGGGGCGGAGCCAATATGGTGACAAGAAGGGATTGAGTCTTAGGAGCTCTCTGATAAAACTCATAAGCTAAGGACTCTAACTATACTTTCGAGAGATAGAACCCACAAAGGGACCCAGTGAGGCAGTCCTCCTACTCAAGGTAACCTGGAAAAGAGCAGAAAGGCTCTGCTCCCCAGGGTCAGAGGGGCAGCCCACCAAATGGGTGGCCCGCCAGATTGGAAGAACTTCAGCCTCCCAGAGGCAGCCCCAGGACACTGGGAGCCGAGGCTCACAGCAGCGGGGGAGTCTCCTGAGCTGCACCCCGGGGAGCACCGGGCACAAAGTGGGGGAACAGCAGGGGACCTCTGCCAGAGCGAGCACGTGGAGCCCAGCCCTCAGGGCACACAGTGAGCAGCTTGGTCTTTCAGCAGCCCAGACCCGGAAACAGAAGCAGGCAGAGCCAGTAATTAGGAGCCTCCAGGGCATGAGCCCATTGAGCTGAGGGAGAGGAGTGAAGAGAGACTGCAGAGTTCTGTCCTCTGCTCCTGGAACAGGACTCTGGGGCTCTGACCACATTCAGATCCTGATCCCAGTCTAGACCCCCCCCAATAGAACAACAGGGCCCCCCCCACCTTGGCCCCATGGCAGGGCGGGGTGCTTATGGTCATTCACAGACCAGGAGGGAGGACAGAGCCTCACACACTGAGACCCTTGTGGGAGTGTCCCAAAAGCTTGGAAAGCACCCTAAAACCAGGCCCAGGCTGGGAAAATGAGCAAGCAGAGAAATAAGAGGAAGACTATTGAGAAATATTTTGCAAATGAGCCCAAGAAGGATTAAAATACTCAGTCTGAAGATGAGGAAGCATAAGCTCCTGCATCTAAAGACTCTAAGAAAAACAGAAATTGGGCTCAGGCTATGACAGAGCTCAAAAAAGACTTTGAAAGTCAAATGAGGGAGTTGGAAGAAAAACTGGGAAAAGAAAGGAGAGAGATGCAGGAAAAACATGAAAATGAAGTCAGCAGCTTAGTCAAGGAAATCCAAAAAAATGCTGAAGAAAACAGCATGCTAAAAACCAGCTTAGGTCAAATGGATAAAACAGTTCAAAAAGTTATTGAGGAGAAGAATGCTTTAAAAAGCAAAACTGGCCAGATGGAAAAAGAGATAAGAAAACTCTCTGAGAACAAATCCTTCAGACAAAGAATAGAATTCAAGATAATTTAAAAATTATTGGAATACCTGTAAGTCATGATCAGGAAAAGAGCCTTGACATCATTTTCAAAGAATTACTACAGGAAAATTGCCCTGATATCCTAGAAGCAGAGGGCAAAATAGAAATGGAGAGAATCCACCAATCATCCCAAGAAAGAGATCCAAAAAAAAAATCTACCCCCACGAATATTATAGCCAAGTTCCAGAACTCCCAAGTCAAAGAAAAAAATATTACAAGCAGCCAGAAGGACACAATTCAAATATCATGGAGCTGCAATCAGGATTTCACAGGACTTAGCAGCAACTACTTAAAAGGTCGTAGGGCTTGGAATATAATATACTGGAAGGCAAAAGAGCTTAGAATGCAACCAAGAATCAACTACCCAGCAAGGCTGAATGTCCTCTTCCAGGGATAAAGATGGACTTTCAATGAACCAGGGGAATTTCAAATGTTCCTGTTGGAATGGCCAGAGCTGGATAGAAGCTTTGATCTTCAAATACAGGAATCAGGTGAAGCATAGAGATTGGAGGAGAAGAGGAAAATATGAGGGACTTAATGATGATGAACTGCATGCATTCCTGCATAGAAAAATGACACTGATAATACTTATGAACCTTCTCAGTTAATAGAACAGATAGAAAGAGCTTTCATAGTTGAAGCACAGGAGAGAGCTGAATTTGAAGATAAAATATGGTATAAAAATGGAGTCAATAGAAAAAAAGGGAAATGTAATGGGAAAAAGAAAAAGGAGAGGGGAACTAGGCCAAGATATTTCATATAATAAGATTTTTCTTTATTACAATGAGCTATTGCAATGATATGGAAGAGGGGAAGGCAAGGGGAAATGAGGGAATCTTTGCTCTCATCAGAGGTGGCTAGAAGAGGGAACAGCATATATACTCAATGGGGTATAGGCTTCTGGAGTAAGAAGGAGAGAGGGGGGAAACAGGGGGAAGGGGTGGGGATGTGAATGATGGAGAAGAGGATGGACCATGGGGGGAGAGTGGTCAGATATAACACATTTTCTTTTTTACTTCTTGCAAGGGGCTGGGATTGGAAGGCCTGTCCGAGACCATAGGACCAGGTGGATGCTGGGCCTAAGGGGTGGTATGGAGGCTCAGAGGCTCTTGGTCCCAGGGCCGGGGATCTGTCTGCTGCACCACTCAGTGACCCTACAGCAGAGTCAGAGTGAAAGGGGAGAGAATATATAGTACATGGTAGTGGAGAAATAAGAAAGGAAGGAGTTGCGATCAGCAATGGCAATGGTGAAAAAATATGGAAGTAACTTTTGTGATGGACTTATCATAAAGAATGTGATCCAACCATGAAAGAGCTGGTGGTGTTGGAACACAGACTGAAGCACATTTATTATATTATTATTATTATTATTATTATTATTATTATTTTGGGGGGTACAGGGCAAATGGGGCTGGGTAGCCTGCCTAGGGCCACATAGCAGGGTGATCGTTGGGTGTCTGAGGCCAGATTTGAACCTGGGTGACCCTGGCTCAAGGGCCAGTGCTCTGTCCACCACCCAGATGTCCCTACTATTATTACTATTTTATTTTATTTTGGGTCTTTTTTTTCCCTTTTTTTGGTTTTTGCAGGGCAGTGGGGTTGGGGTGGCTTATATGTCACACAGCTGGGTGATTGTTGGGTGTATGGGGCCGGATGTGGGCTCAGGTGCTCCTGGCTCCAGGGCTGGTGCTTCATCCACTGCACCACCTAACCATACCTACAATTATTACTATTATTTTTTTATTTTAATTTTAATTTTTTTCTCTCCCCCTTTACTTTATTCCTCAAGCGAGTCTATATTTTTTGGGGGGTATTTTGTTTACTCCTAAACAAGAGTATTTTATTAATGTATAAAAAAGCATTATTTGTACAAAATGAGAATAAATAAATAAATTTTTTTAAAAAGTGAAAAAAAAAAAGATTGAATATCAGGGCTGCACAGTGGTTAGAGCACTGGCCCTAAAGACAAGAGTACATGAGTTCAAATCGGGCCTCAGACACATGATAATTACCTAGCTATGTGGCCTTGGGCAAGCCACTTAACCCCATTTGCCTTGCAAAAAAACCTAAAAAAAAGATTATATATGCTCTACATCATTCAGTCAATTGTATAAAAAAGTGGTGTGGTCCATTATAGAATATGGCTTATGTTCCTTTTAAATATCTTCATCAATGATATCTTTAATACATGTTAATTGTTCTCACAAATTTATCTTAGATGGAAAGAAGATAGATATGTCTCATGTATTATTGGCATTTTCTCAAATGACTCTTTTTGTAGCAATGAGGGCCTAAATTTTCCACGAAACTTTAATACCTTTTTCTCCTTCAGCCTGAGAATCAACCTTAGTTGTAATACTATGTCACCTGAAGCACAAACTTCTCAGCATAAATTTTGTCTAGTCCAGCTGCTTTTGTCACCTTCATTTTCTTTTTTTTAATTTATTTTTATTTATTTAAGGCAATGGGGTTAAGTGACTTGCCCAATGCCACACAATTAGGCAATTATTAAGTGTCTGAGGTCGGATTTAAACTCAGGTCCTCCTGACTCCAGGACTGATGCTCTATTCACTGTACGACCTAGCTGCCCCTAACCTTCATTTTCTTAATATTATTTTCACTTTATTATGATGAGCACCAGGGGCTTTGATTTTTGTGATCTAAATGTATCCTCTCCACTGTTCCTGATGATAAAATAAGATTTTTTTTTAATTACTGTAGATCTTTTCCATCTTTTTTCTAGTTTCATTTGGATGCTCTGATGGACCTAATTCAACAAATAGTAAAATTTGTGTCTTATTTAATATTAGTTTTGATACCAAATATATCCTTCTCCACTCCTCTACCCCGGGGAACCATCCTATATAACAAAAAAATAAAATAAAAAAGAAAGCAAGGAGAAAGCAACCAAGCAACATGTCAGCCTATTTTGATAGCACATGCAACATCCATACTCATAGTTCTTCAACTTTTCTTATCTTCATTTTTTCAACACCATTTTCACTTCAGCATGACGAGCACCAGGAACTTTGATCTTTGTGGTCTAAATGTACTCTCTCCACTATTCCTGAAGATGAAATAACTTTGCTTTTTTAAAAATAGTACAGGTCTTTTCTATCTTTTGTCTAGTTTATTTGCATGCTCTGATGCACCATATTCAACACACAGTAAAATTTGTGTCTTTTTAACATTGTCTTTTGTCCATCTTTTTGATAGATGTTCGGATGCTTCATTTGGATGTTCTGAGGTTGATTTTGTTCAATTGAGTCTCTCACTATGATTTCTTTAAACTGGCATTAGCTTTCTACTACTTCTCTCAGGTATGTAGGAGAATTAGGAAGACATTGGTTGAAATCTTATTTTTGACTTTTTTTTACTCAACATCTCTTTACATTAGTTTTCTCATTTATAAAATAAGAAAAATAGATCACTTTGATGACATATAAAGTATCTTTCCAACTCTAAATCTGTAATCTCAAACTCATTATCTTTCTACAATCCTCTATAAAACTCTGTTGATGAGATTATATTCTAAACTGGTATTGTCTTTGGCTTCCACCTCTTTTTACTTGGCAAGAAAGTCAAATGTTTACTGACAGGTTTTTTAAGACTCTTTTGATCTCATTTTCCAATTAATTTACATTAATTGAGTTTCTGTATCAAATTACTTTATAAAGTATCTATATAATCTTTTTTTCCAATATGACATTTTCTTTTATTTATTTATTTATTTTTTGAAGTTTACAATTTTTCCCCTAATCTCACTTCCCTCCCCATCCCCCCACAGAAGGCAGTCTGATAGTCTTTACATTGTTTACATGGTATACATTGATCAAAATTGAATGTATTGAGAGAGAAAAATCATATCCTTAAGGAAAAAAGAAAAGAAAAGAAATAGCAAAATTACATAAAAGGATAATGATTTTTTTAAATTAAAGGTAATAATCTTTGGTCTTTGTTCAAACTCCACAATTCTTTCCCTGGATACAGATGGTATTCTCTATTGCAGATATCCAAAAATTGTCCCTGATTGTTGCACTGATGGAATGAGCAAGTCCATTAAATATCGATCATCACCTCCATGTTGCTGCTATGGTGTACAATGTTCTGGTTCTGCTCATCTAGCTCAGCATCAGTTCATGCAAATCCTTCCAGGCTTCCCTGAATTCCCATCCCTCCTGGTTTCTAATAGAACAATAGTGTACCATGACAAACATATACCACAATTTGTTCAGTCATTCCCCAACTGATGGACATTCACTCAATTTCCAATTATTTGCCAGCACAAGCAGAGCTGGTATGAATAGTTTTGTATAAGTCATTTTTTACCCTTTTTCATCATCTCTTCAGGGTATAGACCCAGTAGTGGTATTGCTGGATCAAAAGGTATGCATATTTTTATTGTCCTTTGGGTGTAATTCCAAATTGTTCTCCAGAAAGGTTGGATGAGTTCACCAATATATTTTCATAATTAATAAGTTTATTAGAATAACAAATTCACACCATTAATTTTTATTCTCTCTTCTAGCTAGCATTTAAACATTTGAATTTTTGAAAGCACGTTTTCAATATTAACTCATTTTATCTTCACAACTTCATTTTATAGATGAGGAAACTGAGGCAAAGAAAGATTAATGGACTGGTCCAGAGTCACATAGCTAATAAGTGTCTGAGGCAAGTTTTAAACTCAGGTCTTCCTGACTACATAAATTTTCGCATGTTTTTCTGTAGTTTTTACATTTATTGTTTCTTAATTCTACATTATAATCATATACCACAATTTATGGTAGCCCTCTATCCATCATGCTTTGGCAAAAGTAATTAAATACCATGAAATTTGATGCTGACATCATTAAGGAGAATCATTCATTGCAGACTTAGTGATTAAAAAAAGGGTTTTCTTTTTTTTAGGTGCAACCTGGTAGAGTAACAGGAAAAATATGTAGCTGAACTCAATCCAACAATTTTTCCATATAGATCTAAAAGTTGCATCATAGTGAATTCTGAAATCCAAGGAAATTCACTCAAAATGAATAATTTCTTCCAGCCCAAGGCAATGTAGGGCTATGGTGAGGTCTGAAGACAATGAGGATAGGATCGAGCCAGGGAAGGGTACAAGGAGAATTCAATCACAGGGAGAGTCTGTGCATCAGACAAAAAAAAACAGGTTCAAATCTAACATAAAGGAACCCAGCCTGGTGCAGGATTCAAAAACAGGTGCTGTCTGACAGTCCAATTGCTCTCTACCCAGCTCTGGATTACAGATCAAGGTTAGACAAAGGACCTGTGCCTATGGGTACCTTTTCAGGGTAAGGTGTAGTCCTGGGTCTTTGATGGTGTACTGAGCTAAAACTAAGTTCAGAAACAAGTAATAACCATATGGCACTGAGCCTAGGAATTGAGCAAAGTCTCAGTTCTAATCTCCAGCACAGTCTGAAGCCAACTGTGGTATTACCAGGGCAGGAGTCCAAGACCAAAGGAATATCTGCAATTCTGTCATTGAGAGGCAGAAGGGTTTTCCAGATTTATATCAGTTTGGAGACATTGAAAGCTTACAGTTTCTCAACATGAGCTGTCCTTTAGATTCTGGAAAAATACAACATTTGATACCTCAAGAAAGCAAAAGCATGCTCAAACATTCTTTTCAGAAATACACAGATTCTGATCCTAACATGAAGTCCTAAATCCACAGATAGGTTAAAAGAATAAACAAACAAAAGCAGCATCACACCTTCAAGAGATATTGAGGGGGGCAACTGGGTGGCACAGGTTCTGGAGTCAAGAAAACCTGAGTTCAAATACAATCTCAGACACTTAATAATTACCTAGCTGTATGTGACCTTGAGCAAATCACTTAACCTCATTGCGTTGCAAAAAAAAAAAAACCAAACAAACGATATTAGGATGACAGGAATGCTCAAGTCACAATTCTAGAAGAGAATGACTCTAAAACATCTACCAGGAAAGATCCAAAGAAAAATATGTGGGTACAAATTCAACTAGAATTACTAGATTGGAAGAAGCAAGACTTTAAAAAGATCCAGCAAGGGGTGGCTAGGTGGTGCAGTGGATAGAGCACCAGCCCTGGAGACAGGAGTACCTGGGTTCAAATCTGGTCTCAGACACTTGATAATTACCTAGCTGTGTGGCCTTGGGCAAATCACTTAACCCCATTGCCTTGCAAAACCTAATAATAATAATAATAATAATAATAATAATAATAATAACAACAATAACAATAAAAAAGATCGAGCACTACTAGATCTGTATCCCAAAGAGATCATAAAAAAAGAGAAAAATACTCACATGCACAAAAATATTCATTGCAGCTTTTTTTGGTGGTGTCAAGGAATTGGAAATTGAGGGAATATCCATCAACTGGGGAATGACTGAGCAAATTGTGCTTTATGAATGCATTGGAATATCATTGCTCTATAAGAAAAGATGAGCAGGCAGAATTCAGAAAGACCTGCAAACACTTACATGAACTAATGCTGAGTTAAGAGAACATTGTACACAGGAACAGCAATATTGTTTGGGGATCAACTATCATAGACTTAGCTCTTCTCAGGAATACAGTGATCAAGGACAAATCTAAAATAATTGTGATGGAAAATGTCTTCCATATCCGAAGAAAAAAATATGCAGATGAAAGCCTACTTTTACTTTTTGGGGGGTTGTTTTTATTTTGCAAGGCAGTGGGGTTAAGTAACTTGTCCAGTGTCACACAGCTAGTCAATTATTAAGTGTCTGAGGCTGGATTTGAACTCAGGTACTCCTGACTCTAGGGCCATTGCTCTATCCACTGGGCAACCTAGCTGCCCTCTATTTTTACTTTTTAAAATTTACTTTCTGTTTTTTCATTCTCTTGGTTTTTCCTTTTTGTTCTGATTCTTCTTTTACAGCATCACTAATATGTAAATATATATAACATGATTGATTGTACAAATATAACTTGCAGAAGATTGCTTACTGTCTTAGGGTGAGGGAGAGGTGAGGGAAAGAAGGATGGGAGGGAGAAAACTTTATAAACATGAATATTGAAAACTATCTTTACATATAATTTGAAGAATTAATTTATTGGTTGATTTAAAAAGATTTATATTTTTAATAAATAAATAAATAAATAAATGAGAGCCTAGGGAAAAAATTGAAAAGAAATGAGAGCAATGAAAGAACTAGAGAAAGAATTAGAAACTTCACATAAGAAATATAAAACCTATCCAAGCAAAAACTACCTAAAAGTTTGGATAGATATCATCATCATCATAGCTAGCATTTATATTGATCTTTAAGACTGTAATTACTTGAAATAATTTTATTTTGCACAATATTAACAATTGCATTTAAAAAATTTCTGACATTTATTTTTAAAATTTTGAATTCAAAAATCTCTTCTTCCCTCCCATTTCTCCCCATGCTTTGAGAAATCAAGCAATAGAATATCAGTTATATGTATATATATATATATATATATATATAATTATGCAGAACATATTTCCGTATTAGCCATGTTACAAAAGAAAAACACATTCAAAAAATAAAAATAAAGTTAAAAAGTATGTTTCAATCTGCATTCAGATTTTATCAGTTTTTTTCTCTAGAGGTAGATGGATCCTTGGTAATTGCCTTGAATCATTGTACTGATTAGAGTAGGTAAGTCTTTCACAAATGATCATCATTGCAATATTGCTGTTACTGTATATAATATTCTCCTGATTCTGCTCACTCCACTCCATAGCAATACATTTAATATTTTGAAGGGATTTTTTCCCCTGAAACTATTATTCTCATTATTTCTAATAGCAGGATAGTATTCCATTACAATCATATACTACAACTTGTCCAGTCATTCTCCAATTATGGTCATTCTCTTAATTTCCAATCACTGCTACTACAATAAGAGATGCTATAAACATTTTTGTATCTATAGGTCTTTTTTCCTTTTTTCCTTGACTTTAATTTCTTTGGAATACAGATAGTATTTCTGTGTCAAAGAGCATGCATATTTTTATAATCCTTTGAGCATAAACTTTAAGATTTTCAAAGTTCTGTATATGTCATTTCATCTTATTCCATTTGATGTTTATAGTAGCCTTATGAAATACTATTCTTCTCATTTTATAGATGGGGAAACTGAAGTTGAGAAATTAAATGACTTGCACAAAGTCACACAGCTAAAGAAGCTAGATTTGAATTACAGTCTTCCCAACTTGAAGTTCAGCACTCTTATGTACTGTATCACCTAGCTTCTTCATATAGAAGTTAATGACTCTGGGAGAGCATAAGAAATTTTAAAGCAAAATAAAAATACTGAATCATAGAAAAAATTATCTCATAATACAAAAAAATTGACCTAGAAAATAGATTGAAAAGAGATTATCTAAGATTCACATGACTATGTGAAATACATGATCCCCCCCACCAAAATGAAGACATAATATTTCAAAAAATTATAAAAGAAAACTGCCTAGGTCTCTTAGAACCAAAGAGCAAAAAAAGAAAAAGAAAGAATCTATCAATCTTGTCCTGAAAGAAACCCTAAAATGAAGACTCCCAGGAATATTATTGGCCAAATCTAGATGTCATACATCAAAGAAAAAAATACTGCAAGCAGTCAGAAAGAAAGGATTCAAGCACCAAGGAATTAAAGTCAAGTTCACATGCAATTTGCAATCTATACTATAAAGGAACAGAGAGCTTGGAATATAATCTTTCAGAAAGCAAAGGATACAGACTTATAGCTAAGACTATCTTGTCCAGGAAAATTGAGTATAATTCCATAATGGAGGATGTCTTATGAAATAGAAATGTCCAAGTGTTTCTGATGGAAAGATCAGAACTGAGACAGAGTAGGGTCAAGATGGTGGCATGAAGCTAGCATGTTCCCAGGGCTTTTCCCCATACAATGAAAAATGTAGTCTCTATATAGATAGTAAAGCTACAGATCCCACCAAATTTTCAACTGTAAACATCATGGAGGATCTTTAGTGAAAATCTCTTTTCTGGGGGAAAAGGGGAAGTAAAACCAAGCTAGGCAGGAGAGTGGGAAAGTCAGTGGGAGGCTTTTAGCCACAGTGCAATTCAGATTCTGGCAGCTAGCCAAAAGGCCAGGTCCTGGCAGCAAAATACCAAGTCAGCCCAAACTCTGAACCCTGGGAACAAAAGACAGGATTGAATTGGGAACAAATCATTACATAGACAGCGCCTGGACATAAAGGAGAAAACAAACCTCTGCATAGGCAATGCTTAGGCTGCACAGGCAACACCATGACTGGCAATAAGCTAGGGATCAGACCCCAGTCCCAGGACAAAAAGCTTGGTTTGATAGTCCTGATACCCTAGAAGCACAGCTCAAACAATCAAAATGAGCAGAAAATCTAAAAGAGTACTAATCATAGAAAGCTACTATGCAGATAGAGATGATACAAAAGTCCCCTCAGAAGAAAGCAATGACAGATTATCCACATGGAAAGTCTCAAAGGAGTCCATGAATTGGACTCAAATCCAAAACTTCATTGAAGAGCATAAAAAAGAATGTAAAAAGCAAAGATGAGAAGAAGAAGAAAAATGGAAAAAAGAAATGAGAGCCATGAAGGTAAATTATGAAAAACTGACGAAAGAAATAAATTCTTTTAAAAGTAAAAGTAAACAACTGGAAAAAGAATGTAACTCTTCAAAAAATAAAATCAACCAACTGGAAAAGGAATGTAACTCATCTAAAACTCAAATTCACCAACTGGAAAAGGAATGTAACTCATCAAAAAAGTAAAATTAATAACTGGAAAATGAAACACAAAAGTTGATTTAAGAAAATAAAACCCTAAAAATTAGAGATGGACGAATGGAAACCAATGAATCTATGAGACACCAAGATTCTATAAAAGTCAACAGGCTGAAAAAAATTGAAGAAATTATAAAATGTAAATGAAGGGAAGCTAGGTGGATAAAGTGTCAGTCCTGGAGTCCAGGGGCCTTGAGTTCAAATCTGGTCTGAGACATTTGACATTTGACATTGACTCTGTGATCTTGGACAAATCACTTAACCCCATTGCCTTGCAAAAATAAAAAAAAAAAAGAAAGCAAAACAAATGACTTAGAAGGCATAGATAAAAAAAAATTTCAGGAAATTATCAGGGGAAAACTGTCCAAATCTGCTAGATCAAAAAGACAAAATTGGGGGCGGAGCCAAGATGGAGACAAGAAGGGATCCAGTCTTAGGAGCTCTCTGATAAAATTCATCAGCTAAGGACTCTAACTAAACTTTCTAGAGACAGAACCCACAAAGGGACCCAGTGAGGCAGTTCTCCTACTCAAGGGAACCTGGAAAAGAGCAGAAAGGCTCTGCTCCCCGGGGTCGGAGGGGCGGCCTGCCAGAGGGGTGGCCCACCAGAGCCAAAGAACCTCAGCCTCCCGGAGGCAGCCCCAGGGCACTGGGGGTCTCAGCTCACAGCAGCGGGGGAGTCTCCTGAGCTGCACCCCGAGGAGCACCGGGCACAAAGTGGGGGAACAGCGGGGGACCTCTGCCAGAGCGAGCACGAGCACGTGGAGCCCAGCCCTCAGGGCACACAGTGAGCAGCTTGGTCTTTCAGCAGCCCAGACCCGGAAACAGAAGCAGGCTGAGCCAGTAATTAGCAGCCTCCAAGGCATGAGACCATTGAGCTGAGGGAGAGGAGTGAAGAGAGACTGCAGAGCTCTGTCCTCTGCCCCTGGAAGAGGACTCTGGGGCTCTAACCACATTCAGATCCTGATCCCAGTCTAGGCCCCCCCCCCATAGAACAACAGGGCTCCCCCACCTCGGCCCTGTGGCAGAGGGGGGCGCTTATGGTCATTCACAGACCAGGAGGGAGGACAGAACCTCACACACTGAGACCCTTGTGGGAGTGTCCCAAAAGCTCAGGAAGCACCCCCAAAACCAGGCCCAGGCTGGGAAAATGAGCAAGCAGAGAAACAAAAAGAAGACTATTGAGAAATATTTTGCAAATGAGCCCAAGAAGGACCAAAATACTCAGTATGAAGATGAGGAAGCACAAGCTCCTGCATCTAAAGACTCCAAGAAAAACAGAAATTGGGCTCAGGCTATGATAGAGCTCAAAAAAGACTTTGAAAATCAAATGAGGGAGTTGGAAGAAAAACTGGGAAAAGAAAGGAGAGAGATGCAGGAAAAACATGAAAATGAAGTCAGCAGCTTAGTCAAGGAAATCCAAAAAAATGCTGAAGAAAATAGCATGCTAAAAACCAGCTTAGGTCAAATGGATAGAACAGTTCAAAAAGTTATTGAGGAGAAGAATGCTTTAAAAAGCAAAATTGGCCAGATGGAAAAAGAGATAAGAAAACTCTCTGAGGAGAACAAATCCTTCAGACAAAGAATAGAATTCAGGGAGATTGATGAATTTAACAGAAATCAAGAATCACTACTTCAAAACCAAAAAAAATGAAAAATTAGAAGAAAATGTGAAATATCTGATTGAAAAAACAACTGATATGGAAAACAGACTTAGGAAAGATAATTTAAAAATTATTGGAATACCTGAAAGTCATGACCAGGAAAAGAGCCTTGACATCATTTTCAAAGAATTACTACAGGAAAATTGCCCTGATATTCTAGAAGCAGAGGGCAAAATAGAAATGGAGAGAATCCACCGATCCCCCTGAGAAAGAGATCCCAAAAAACCAGCCCCTAGGAATATTATAGCCAAGTTCCAGAACTCCCAAGTCAAAGAGAAAATATTACAAGCAGCCAGAAGGACACAATTCAAACATCGTGGAGCTGCAGTCAGGATCACACAGGACTTAGCAGCAGCTACATTGGAAGCTCGTAGGGCTTGGAATAAAATATACCAGAAGGCAAAAGAGCTTAGAATGCAGCCAAGAATGAACTACCCAGCAAGGATGAATGTCCTCTTCCAGGGAAAAAGATGGACTTTCAATGAACCAGGGGAATTTCAAAGGTTCCTTTTGGAATGTCCAGAGCCGAACAGAAGGTTTGATCTTCAGATACAGGACCCAGGTGAAGCATGGAGATTGGAGGAGAGGGGGGAAATATGAGGGACTTGATGAGGATGAACTGCATGTATTCCTGCATAGAAAATTGACACTGATAATACTCATATGAACCTTCTCAGTTAATAGAGCAGGTAGAGGGAGCTTTTATAGTTGAAGCACAGGAGAAAGCTGAATTCGAAGATAAAATATGGTGTAAAAATGGAGTCAATAGAGAAAAAAGGGAAATGGAATGGGAGAAAGAAAAAGGAGAGGGGGAATAGTCCAAGATATTTCACATAAGATTTTTTTTTATTACAATGAGCTATTGCAATGATATGGAAGGGGGGAGGCAAGGGGGAATGAGGGAAACTTTGCTCTCATCACAGATGGCTAGGAGAGGAAACAGCAAATATACTCAATGGGGTATAGACATCTGCAATAAGAAGGAGGGGGGAACAGGGAGAAGGGGTGGGGATGTGAATAAAGGAGGAGAGGATGGACCATGGGGGGAGAGTGGCCAGATATAACACATTTTCTTTCTTAATTCTTGCAAGGAGCTGGGAATGGAAGGCCTGCCCAGGACCACAGGGCCAGGTGGATTCTGGGCCTAAGGGGTGGTATGGGGGCTCAGGGCTTCTTGGCCCTGGGACCAGGGTTCTGTCTGCTGTGCCACTCAGCTACCCTACAGCAGAGTCATAGTGAAAGGAGAGAGAAAATAGAGTACATGGTAGTGGAGAAATAAGAAAGGAGGGAGTTGTGATCAACAATGGCAATGGTGAAAAAATATGGAAATAACTTTTGTGATGGACTTACCATAAAGAATGAGATCCACCCATGACAGAGTTGTTGGTGTTGGAACAAAGACTCAAGCACATTTTTTGTTATGATTATTTAGGGGAGGGTGCAGGGCAAGTAAGGCTGAATGGCCTGCCTGGGGCCACATAGTGGGGTGATCTTTGGGTGTCTGGGGCCAGATTTGGACCCAGGTGCTCCTGGCTCAAGGGCCAATGCTCTGTCTGTCACCCAGCCACCCCTACTATTATTACTATTTTATTTTATTTTGGGTCTTTTTTTCCTTTCTTTTTTTTTTTTTGGTTTTTGCAGGGCAGTGGGGATCGGGTGGCTTGCATGTCACATGGCTGGGTGATCGTTGGGTTTATGAGGCTGGATGTGGACTCGGGTGCTCATGGCTCCAGGGCTGTTGCTTTGTCCATTTCGCCACCTGGCCATACCTACAATTATTACTATTATTATTTTTTTATTTTAATTTTTTTCCCTCTCCCCTTTACTTTTTTCGCCCAAACAAGTCTATCTATATTCATGGGAGAGGAGGAGGGGTATTTTGTTTACTTGTAAACAAGAATATTTTATTAATGTAAAAAAAACATTTGTACAAAATGAGAATAAAAAAATAAATTAAAAAAAAAAAAGACAAAATTGCTTTGAAAAAACACACAGAACTCCTCAAGAAAGAGACCCCAAGATAACAACTCCAAGGACTATCATAGCCAAATCTCAAAATTCTCAAATAGAGGAGAAATAACTGCAAGCAGCCAAAAAGAATCAATTTAAACACAAAGGAACACAAGATCTATCAGCTTCAACATGGAAGGATCAGAGGGTCTGGAATACAGTATTAAAGGGGGCAAAGAACCTTGGATTACAACCAAGAAGTTACTAACCTTCAAAACTCAGCGTAGTCTAACAGGAGAATAGATGGATATTCAGTGACATAGAGGAGTTCCAAAATTTCTTGATAAAAAAGACCAGAACTGAACAGAGAATTTGATCTTCAAAAAAAGATTCAAGAGATGCATAAAAAAGGAAAGGGAAAGAGGGCAAAATGTTAGTCAAGAACTAATTCTTATATACTACCCTACAAGGGAAGATAACTTGTAGCTCTTGAGAATTGCATTTCTCTTAGGTTAGTTAAAGGGTTAAATATAGTTGAAGAGATAGTACTTAGAGGAAATGGGTATGGCTGGTTCTTGTCCATCTGTTGAAGAAGACCAAAATGACATCATTATGTTTGAGACAAATTACAGGGCATCTGATTGTGGTTAATCAGACCAATATGACCTCAGAATGCTCTACCTCAGGTCATACACAAACATTCCAGGTGAAAAGGTCGGATGTTTACTCTAAACTTATGTGTCTCACATTTCCTTTGACCTACTTTAATTCTGTCTTGCTCATAAGAGAGCTCAGTACTTCCTCCAATGAGGGCATCCTATGCTGGGTAGTCATGTGCCAATGTCTCCCATACTTTACTATCAATTGTAAAGTTCTTAAGAGAGACCTTCAGGGTATCCAGTACTTAGAAGTTCTATACTTAATTAAATCAGAAGTGACTTTACCAGATACTTAGAGATTTGTAGTACAATGGGGCAGAGGTTAGGAGCCTATTTAGAAGGTTTGGACATAAAGAGATTAGGAAATGATCTTATCTTACTCTGTTAATTAAGGAGGGTTTGGGGGGTTGGAGGGGAGAGAGTATGAGAGAGAAAGTTCCTGATACTTTGGTTGAAGAGGTCAGCTGGGCTATGGTTGGAAGGAAAGAGTATACTCAGAGGAACTGGAGATGAAAATATCATGAAAAGATTTTGCTTTGTTTAATGCTTTGGCTACAATTGAAGGGAGTATGTTTGTGGTGGGGGTTGACAAATAGTTCATGAAATAATTTAGCTTTACATGATGCTTTGACTCAAAAGGATTTTGTAGCCATGGAGGGTAATTGAAAAAGGGAATAAAGTATAAAGTGATTATAATTTGATGTGATTCATGACCCTTGAGAAGTATATTGCTACTGAGACAGAAAAGGGGAAGGTACTTAGGGTCTACGAGTCAATGCTCCTTATCAATCAACCAAGCAATCAATCAATCTTTGATTGATTGTACTTTTATCAGGTCAGCTAAAAGGAGTATAATTTGACAAAAGGTATATAAGTACAAGACAGGATTAAAATAATAAAAATATAAACAGAAGGAAAAAGTTAGGCAGCAATGGATAAATAACACCAGGTGAAGAGACACAAAGACCCATTATAGTAGAGGGAAAGAAGGGAAGGTGTGAACACTGAGTAAATCCTATTCAATAGATTTGCCCCAGGGAGGAAATAACAAACATTTCCAATTGGCTTAAAAAATTTATTTTATCATACAGGGAAATGAGGGGAATAGGGAAAAAAAAGAAGTAACTGATAAAAGGGAAGGCAAATGTATAAGGGAAAGTAAACTGAAAGTTAAAATTTAAAAGAAAAGATTAAAGGGGAAAGGGAGTGAAACATTGGTGAGGAGGAATAAGAGAGAAGAAAAGAAAAGAGAAAAGTACAAATGGGGGGTAGCTAGGTGGCACAGTGAATAAAGCACTGACCCTTGAGTCAGTAAGACTTGAGTTCAAATTCAGCCTTAGACATTTTATACTTACTTAGCTATGTGACCTTAGGCAAGTCACTTGACCCCAAACCAAAAGAAAAAAAAGTACAAACAGGAAAAGATAACATGGAGAGAAATAATTAGCAATCTTAACTGAAATGTGAATGGGATGAAATCTCCCATAAACTAAAGCAGATAGCAGAATGGATTAAAAAATCATAATCCTATAACTTGTTGTTTATAGGAAACAGAGAGATACACACAGGGTAAATGTAAAAGGCTATAGCAAAATATATTATGTTTCAGTAGAAGTAAAAAAAATCCTGATCTCAGAGTAAAAGCAAAAATAAATCTCATTAAAAGGGATAAAGAAGGAAACTACATCTTTTTTAAAGGCACCATAGACAAAGAAGTTAAATCATCATTAAACATGTATGCAACTAGTGATATAGCATTCAATTTCTTAGAGGAGAAACCGAATGAATTACAAGGAGACATTGACAGCAAAACTATAATAACAGGGAAACTCAGCTTCCCTCTCTCAGAACTAGATAAATTTAACCACAAAATAAACAAGAAGGAAATTAAGAAGGTGAATAAAATCTTAGAAAAACTAGATATGATTGACCTCTAAGAGAAAATTGAAGGGGATAAAAAGAATATATCTCTTTTCAGGACATGATACTTATACCAAAATTGATCATGTACTAGGGCATAAAAACCTTACAATCAAATAAAGAAAGGCAGAAACAATAAATGCACATTTTTCAGATCATAATACAATAAAAATTACATGGAATAAAGGGGCATGGAAAGATAAATTAAAAATTAATTGGAGGGGCGGCTAGGTGGTCCTGTGGATAAAGCACTGGACCTGGAGTCAGGAGTACCTGAGTTCAAATCTGGTCTCAGACACTTAATAATTACCTAGCTGTGTGGCCTTGGGCAAGCCACTTAACTCCATTTGCCTTGCAAAAACCTTAAAATTAATTGGAAACTAAATACCAATTTCAAAGTATTAGTGAATCAAGCACAAATCATAGAAATAATCAATCATTTAATTCAAAAAAATGATATCAATGAGGCATCATACCAAAATTTATGGAACAGCCAAAGCAGTTTTTAGGGGAAATTTTATATCTCTAAATGCTTATCTGAATAAAATAAGAAAAAGAATATCAATGAATATGGTATGTAATGAATAAAAAAGCTAGAAAAAGAACAAATTAAAGATTCCCAATTAAATATCAAATTCGAAATTCTGAAAATCAAGGGAGAAATTAATAAAATTGAAAGCAAGAAATCCATTGACCTTATAAATAAAATTGAGTTGAGATTTTGGGGAAAACAAACAGACAAAACTTTGGTGAATCTGATTTTTAAAAAAGACAGAAGAAAACCAAATTACCGGTATCAAAAAATGAAAAGGGTAAATTCGCCATCAAGGAGAAGAAAATTAAAGAAATAATTCAGACTTATAACTGTATGCCAATAAATTTGATAAACTGAATGAAATAGATGAATCTTGACAAAGATACAAACTGCCTAGATTAGCAGAAAAGGAAGTAAAATACTTAACCCTATTTCAGACAAAGAAATTGACAGGTCCAGATGGATTTATAAGTGAATTCTACCAAACACTTAAAGAATAATTAATTCCATTTCTACATAAACTATTAAAAAAATATAGGAGGGGGGTGGTTAGGTGGCACAGTGGATAAGAGCACTGGCCTTGTAGTCAGGAGTACTTGAGTTCAAATTGGCCTCAGACACTTGATAATTACCTAGCCGTGTGGCTTTGGGCAAGCCACTTAACCCTATTGCCTTGAAAAATCTAAAAAAAAAAATAGGAGGGACAGCTAGATGGCACAATGGATAAAGAACTGACCCTGCAGTCAGGAGTACCTGAGTTCAAATCCAGCCTCAGACACTTAATAATTGCCTAGCTGTGTGGTCTTGGGCAAGCCACTTAACCCCATTTGCCTTGCAAAAACATAAAAAAAAAATAGGAATTTAGTCAAATTCCTTTTAAGACACCAATATGGTGCTGATACCTAAAGCAGGAAAAACCAAAATAGACAAAGAAAGTTTTAGAGCAATCTCCCTATGGAATATTGATACCAAAACTGTAAATAAAATTTAAACAAAAACCTAAAAAAAAAAATAGGAGTTCAGTCAAATTCCTTTTAAGACACCAATATGGTGCTGATACCTAAAGCAGGAAAAACTAAAATAGACAAAGAAAGTTTTAGAGCAATCTCCCTATTGAATATTGATACAAAAATTGTAAATTACATTTAAACAAAGTTATTACAGCAAGTTATTACTAAGATAATACACCAGGATCAGGTAGGGTTTATACCAGGTGGGTAGGGATGGTTCAATATTAGGAAAAATTCAATATAATTATACATATCAATCACAAAACCAAAAGAAATCATTATTATCTTAATAGCTGTTGAAAAAAACCTTTGACAAAATACAGCATCCATTCCTATGAAAAACACTACAGAGTATAGGAATAAATGGAGTTTTCCTTAAAATAATAAGTAGTAGCTATTTAAAACCATCAGCAAATATTATATGTAATGGGAATAAAGTAGGAGCATTTCCAAATAGATCAGGGGTGAGCAAAGAGGAATGAGAGGAAAGAACAGAAGACACTTGAATCTCACTCTCATCTGGTCAAAGGAAGAAAAAAATATATGCACATAGAATTTGGTACAGATATACACTTAACAGAAAAACAAGAAAGGAAAGGGGCATATTAAAGGAATAAAGGTAAAGGAAAGGGAAAGAAGAGAGGGAAGGGAAGGGAAGGGAAGGGAAAGGAAAGGAATTGGTCATAAGCAAAACAAATTCTACCCAAGGAGGAAGGGTCTCAGGAAAAGGCTTAAGAGAAAAGAAAGAACTCATGATGACACATGCTACTCAACTCCAGCTATAGAGGCAGTAAACTTAAAGTGCAGACTAAGACTTTTTTTTGACAAGGCCAATGTGGAAATTTGCTTTGTAATATGTATACAGATTTTCTCAATTAATGGGTCAATTCTATGAGGGTTCCATTTATCTACAAGTCATAGATGT
The DNA here is from genome assembly GCF_037893015.1 of Macrotis lagotis. NCBI lineage: Eukaryota > Metazoa > Chordata > Mammalia > Peramelemorphia > Peramelidae > Macrotis > Macrotis lagotis. Next base: position 85,395,496 of record NC_133658.1, read on the forward strand.
CAATGAAACTCATTAAAAACATATTAATTAAAAAAATTGACTCTGACCAAGTTTTAACACTGCCAGGCCTATTTCACAATAAGAGCAAGAAAAAGGAAAAGATTCTATATGCACAAAAATATTTATAGTAGCTCTTTTTTGCGATAGCAAAGAACTGAAAACTAAGGGGATGTCTGTCAATTGAGAAATGGTTGAATAAACTGGTATATGAATGTGATGAAATTTTATTGTTGCATAAGAAATGAGGGGAAAGATTATTTCAAAGAGACATGAAGAAGTCTTGTATGAAATATCTCTTGATTCTTTTTTGTTTAGTTCTTATTATTTTGTGAAGTGAACAGAACCAGTACTATTTATAGTCAATAGTCAATAAACATTTATTAAGCAGCTACCCTGCTAAGTACTGAGGATACAAATAAAAATAAAAGTTAACCCCTATCTGTTGTGGCTTTCCTCACCTTGGGGCCCACAGCAACGACCTCCCTCTGGAAGGGGAGCTGAGAATAAGGAGTCATGCCACCACTGCCTTATGCCTCCACCTCAATTTTATTACTATTTAGCTATTACATATATACTGTTAGGTCTTCTGGGGTAGAACAAAGAATAATTGAGGGAATGGGGGTGCACAAGCAGTGTATGTGCAGCATCTTGTGTTACAGGATAAGGGGGTACTTTAGGGAGGAGGTGGTAAAACACAGCTGTGTCTTGTGCCCTTGGGCTTTGGGGCGAAATGTCCAGCTACCTAGGACTCCAGCACACCTTATCTCTAAGGATGGCATGTCAGCTCCTGAGACTGTCAGGTGGCAGTCTGTTAGAATAGCCTGTGTTGGGAGCAGAGCCAAGATGGCAACATGAAGAGATCGAGTCTTAGGCGCGCTCTGATAAAACTCATAAGCCATGGACTCTAACTAAACTTTCAAGAGACAGAACCCACAAAGGGACCCAGTGACGCAGTTCTCCTACTCAAGGGAACCTGGAAAAGAGCAGAAAGGCTCTGCTCCCCAGGGTCAGAGGTGCGGCCTGCCGGAGGGGCGGCCCGCCAGAGCAAAAGAACTTCAGCCTCCTGGAGGCAGCCCCAGGACACTGGGAGCCACAGCTCACAGCAGCGGGGGAATCTCCTGAGCTGCACCCTGGGGAGCACCGGGCACAAAGTGGGGGAACAGCGGGGGGGGGGGGCCCTCTGCCAGAGCGAGCACGTGGAGCCCAGCCCTCAGGGCACACAGTGAGCAGCTAGGTCTTTCCCCGAAACAGAAGCAGGCGGAGCCAGTAAGCAGGAGCCCCCAGGGCATGAGCCCATTGAGCTGAGGGAGGTGAGTGAAGAGAGACTGCTGAGTTCTGTCCTCTGCCCCTGGAACAGGACTCTGGGGCTCTGAACACATTCAGATCCTGATCCCAGTCTAGGCCCCCCCATAGAACAGCAGTGCCCCCCCACCTCGGCCCCGTGGCGGGGGGGGTGCTTATGGTCATTCACAGACCAGGAGGGAGGACAGAACCTCACACACTGAGACCCTTGTGGGATTGTTCCAAAAGCTCAGGAAGCACCCCAAAACCAGGCCCAGGCTGGGAAAATGAGCAAGCAGAGAAAAAAGAGGAAGACTATTGAGAAATATTTTGCAAATGAGCCCAAGAAGGATCAAAATACTCTGTCTGAAGATGAGGAAGCACAAGCTCCTGCATCTAAAGACTCCAAGAAAAACAGAAATTGGGCTCAGGCTATGACAGAGCTCAAAAAAGACTTTGAAAATCAAATGAGGGAGTTGGAAGAAAAACTGGGAAAAGAAAGGGTAGAGAGATGAAGGAAAAACATGAAAATGGCTCTGCGCTCTGCCCGCTCTGCTCCTCACCTCTTCCCCAGAGCCCTCCCATCGCCAGGGGAGGGAGGACACCCGCACCTGGAGAGCTCACCCGCTGTGGAGCTAGCCAGTCCAGCTTCGCGGGCGTCGCCCCAGGACCCGGGAGCAGTCACACCCGAGGACCTCGCAGGCTCCACGCGCAAGCCGGAGCCCCCCACGGGCAGCGCCGAGCGGCCTGGAGCCCTGCCGCACAGTCCCAGCCCAGCACGCCTGGCCGGGAGCAGGGGTCTGGCTTTCCAATGGAGCTGGTTCTGGAGCTTCTAAGTTGGATGGTGAAGATATCTTATGGATCAAGTACCAGTGATGCATGGAGAACAGGGTTTCCTTTTTGACCACTGAATGATCTCAGTCTCTCCATCAGATGCTTTCACCAATGGAGGATACAATGAAGGGAGATACTCGAAGATATAATGGCGAAGAAGCCAGTAAAGAAGAATTGAGTTTGGTCAATGGCAGTGATGATGACATTCTCTCTCCTCCAGTCCTGGAAGCAGTAGAGAGCCTGGAGATCAAAGGTCGTAGGGTAAGTCGACGGGGACTGTCGAAAAGGGAACCCTCTCATATGATCACCTTGGATGAGGACCTGACTGATGACTCAGAAGTATCAGAAATCCCTGTGATGCCAAAGCTGTATAGAGAAACCAAGATTCAACCCGAAAGTTCAAACACCCAGTCCAGGAGTGAGGATGGTACTACTGAGTGGGGAAGACACAGACCTCCCCCACGCCTGGCCTCACAGTCTGAACACAGCAAGTCTAGCAAGAAAGAAACTGAAAAGATCACTTCTGACTTCAAAGAGAGTCCTGTGACTAGGAGCAATAGATGTAGACAGTCCACTGACATCCTGCCCACTGCTATCCAGTCTGCCCTGATCTCTTACATCACCATTGATCTCACCAAAGATCTTGGAAGCAACTCAACTACCAGGCATAGTGCTCAGGAAAGATGTCGTCATTCTTTGGGTTCCCAAACTGTGATTTTGGAGAACCATGATCAGATGGAATACCAGAATGGAAAAGAGTTTCATATTGGTGAATTTGTCTGGGGAAGATTAAAGGTTTTTCCTGGTGGCCAGCTATTGTGGTTTCCTGGAAATCTAACACAAAGCGCCAGGCCATCCCTGGCATGAGATGGGTACAGTGGTTTGGTGATGGCAAGTATTCTGAGGTCCCCTCAGACAAGTTAGTGAGCCTTGCATTATTTAGCCAACACTTCAATTTACCTACATTTAACAAGCTGGTATCTTACAGGAAGGCTTTGTTCCAAGCCCTGGAGATGGCCAAGAGCAGGACTGGCAAGACTTTTCTAGCCATTCCTGGTGCCTCATGGGATGAAAAACTCAAGCCCTTGTTAGATTGGGCTCATGGAGGCTTCCAGCCAATGGGAGAAGAGGGTCTCAAACCAAAAAAGAAATTAGATGGAAGTATAAATCCAGAGCCAAAACAAAGAAGAAAAACTGTAGAGGAAAACAGTGTCCAAGAAAGTGTGCCTCCTCCAAAACGCTTGAGGACCAACTGCTTGAAGAACAACAACAAAGAACGCGTAGAGGAAGATCAAAGCCGAGAGAAAATGGTTTCTGACATCTTAAACAACAAAAGCAACCCTGAAGATAACTGCCTAGCCTGTGGAAGAAAAAACCCAGCCTCCTTTCATCCTCTCTTTGAAGGGGGCCTCTGCCATACATGTAAAGATAGATTTTTAGAACTATTCTATATGTATGATGATGATGGATATCAGTCATACTGTACCGTGTGCTGTGAGGGACAGGAGCTCTTGCTTTGTAACAATACAAGCTGTTGCAGGTGTTTTTGTGTTGAATGCCTTGATGTTCTGGTTGGGGCAGGGACTTCAGCCAGTGCCAAAGCACAAGAGCCCTGGAGTTGTTCTATGTGCCAGCCTCAGCGATGCTATGGGGTCTTACAACGTCGAAAGGACTGGAACATTCTCATTCAGGAATTCTTTACCAATGACATAACTCAGGAATATGCAGTTCCAAAATTGTATCCAGCAGTCCCTGCATCTAGAAGACAACCAATTAGGGTTCTGTCCCTTTTTGATGGTATAGCTACAGGCTACTTAGTGCTAAAAGAGTTGGGTATCAAGGTAGATAAGTACATTGCTTCAGAGATCTGTGAAGATTCCATTGCTGTTGGGACAGTCAAGCATGAAGGAAATATCAAATATGTTCATTATGTCAGAAACATCACAAAGCGCCAGATTGATGAATGGGGACCATTTGATTTGCTTATTGGTGGAAGTCCATGTAATGATCTTTCAAATGTGAATCCTGCCAGGAAGGGCCTGTATGAGGGCACAGGAAGACTGTTCTTTGAATTCTACCATTTACTCAATTATACCCGTCCCAAAGAGGGGGATGAGCACCCTTTCTTCTGGATGTTTGAGAATGTCGTGGCCATGAGGGTTAATGACAAGAGGGACATTTCAAGGTTTTTGGAGTGTAACCCAGTAATGATTGATGCCATCAAAGTCTCAGCTGCACACCGAGCCCGCTATTACTGGGGCAACCTTCCTGGGATGAACAGGCCGGTGATAGCATCAAAGACCGATAAACTCGAGCTTCAGGACTGTCTGGAGTACAATAGGATAACGAAGTTAAAGGAAGTACAGACAATAACAACTAAGTTGAACTCGATCAAACAGGGGAAAAGTCAGCAATTCCCTGTTATCATGAATGGCAAAGAAGATATATTATGGTGCACAGAGCTAGAAAGAATTTTTGGCTTTCCTGTCCATTACACCGACGTGTCAAACATGGGTTGAGGTGCTCGCCAGAAGTTGCTGGGCAGATCCTGGAGCATCCCTGTTATCCGGCATCTTTTTGCCCCACTGAAGGACTACTTTGCCTGTGAATAACTCATGGGATGGAACTCTGACAGTTGGAAGGGGATTTTGGCCATTGGAAGAGAGTAACATTGGGGAAGAGCTATGACCAGGAATGGTAGAACTTCTGAGTTCTTCTCCTCTTCTCATCTTCCCCTTCCATGTTCTAGTCTCTGCTATATTCTTCAGTTCTGTTGCTGTGATGAATAAGGTCAGATAAGACCTAATCCATCAGTCATTACATGTACCTCAGACTTTTCCCTATTTGCTCAGTGGGATCCTTGTTTTGGAGGTATACTCCTTCAGAAGATCTGTGAATCCTAGAAGCAAATCCTACCACTTGATTGTGGCCACTGGGAGGGACAAGATTGGTGCTTCTGTCTTTTTTTTTTAAACTACCCTTGAAATAGAAATTTTTAGTGTTTTTTTTTCCCCTCACAAAATGATGTCTAAAGTATTTAGGACTACAGTGTCAAGCCTTGTTAGGTCATTCTGAAGCAATCAGACAATACAGGTGTCAAGACTCTCATTAAAAAATATTTCTTTTGGTGTGTTGCTCCTTGTTCAGTGAAATATAATGCTGGTGGGAAAGACGCAAATGTAGCTGACTGAAACTACTAATAGACCGACTTATATTCAGATGTAACTGAAAGAAACTAAGCAGCATTGATGATTTTTTCTAGTCATTAGTAATAATAATTTGCATGTTATCCTAAAAAAAAATGAAAATGAAGTTAGCAGCTTAGTCAAGGAAATCCAAAAAAAATGCTGAAGAAAATAGCATGCTAAAAACCAGCTTAGGTCAAATGGAGAAAACAGTTCAAAAAGTTATTGAGGAGAAGAATGCTTTAAAAAGCAAAATTGGCCAGATGGAAAAAGAGATAAGAAAACTTTCTGAGGAGAACAAATCCTTCAGACAAATAAGAGAATTCAGGGAGATTGATGAATTTAACAGAAATAAGGAATCAATATTTCAAAACCAAAAAAATGAAAAATTAGAAGAAAATGTGAAATATCTCATTGAAAAAACAACTGATATGGAAAACAGACATCAGGAAAAGAGCCTTGACATCATTTTCAAAGAATTACTACAGGAAAATTGCCCTGATATTCTAGAAGCAGAGGGCAAAATAGAAATGGAGAGAATCCACCGATCCCCCTGAGAAAGAGATCCCAAAAAACCAACCCCTAGGAATATTATAGCCAAGTTCCAGAACTCCCAAGTCAAAGAGAAAATATTACAAGCAGCCAGAAGGACACAGTTCAAATATCATGGAGCTGCAGTCAGGATCACACAGGACTTAGCAGCAGCTACATTGGAAGCTCGTAGGGCTTGGAATACAATATACCGGAAGGCAAAAGAGCTTAGAATGCAGCCAAGAATGAACTACCCAGAAAGGCTGAATGTCCTCTTCCAGGGAAAAAGATGGACTTTCAATGAACCAGGGGAATTTCAAAGGTTCCTTTTGGAATGGGCAGAGCTGAACAGAAGGTTTGATCTTCAGATACAGGACTCAGGTGAAGCATGGAGATTGGAGGAGAGGGGGGAAATATGAGGGACTTAATGGCGATGAACTGCATGTATAGAAAAATGATACTGATAATATTCATATGAACCTTCTCAGTTAATAGAGCAGGTAGAGGGAGCTTTTATAGTTGAAGCACAGGAGAAAGCTGAATTCGAAGATAAAATATGGTGTAAAAATGGAGTCAATAGGAAAAAAAAAGGGAAATGTAATGGGAGAAAGAAAAAGGAGAGGGGGGGAATAGTCCAAGATATTTAACATAATAAGATTTTTTTTATTACAATGAGCTATTGCAATGATATGGAAGGGGGGAGGCAAGGGGGAATGAGGGAAACTTTGCTCTCATCACAGATGGCTAGGAGAGGAAACAGCAAATATACTCAATGGGGTATAGACATCTGGAGTAAGAAGGAGGGGGGGGAGCATGGGGAAGGGGTGGGGATGTGAATAAAGGAGGAGAGGATGGACCATGGGGGGACAGTGGTCAGATATAACACATTTTCTTTTTTACTTCTTGCAAGGGGCTGGGATTGGAAGGCCTGTCCAGGACCATAGGGCCAGGTGGATTCTGGGCCTAAGGGGTGGTAGGGGGGCTTGGGGCCTCTTGGCCCCGGGACCAGGGATCTGTCTGCTGCACCACTCAGCTACCCTACAGAAGAGTCAGAGTGAAAGGAGAGAGAAAATAGAGTACATGGTAGTGGAGAAATAAGAAAGGAGGGAGTTGCGATCAGCAATGGCAACATTGGAAAAATATGGAAGTAACTTTTGTGATGGACTTATCATAAAGAATGCGATCCACCCATGACAGAGTTGTTGGTGTTGGAACAAAGACTCAAGCACATTTTTTATTATTATTATTTGGGGGAGGGTGCAGGGCAAGTGGGGCTGGGTGGCCTGCCTGGGGCCACATAACAGGGCGATCTTTGGGTGTCTGGGGCTGGATTTGGACCCAGGTGCTCCTGGCTCAAGGGCCAATGCTCTGTCTGCCACCCAGCCACCCCTACTATTATTACTATTTTATTTTATTTTGGGCCTTTTTTTTCTTCTTTTTGGTTTTTGCAGGGCAGTGGGGATTGGGTGGCTTGCATGTCATATGGCTGGGTGATTGTTGGGTTTATGAGGCTGGATGTGGGCTTGGGTGCTCGTGGCTCCAGGGCTGGTGCTTTGTCCATTGCACCACCTGGCCATACCTACAATTATTACTATTATTTTTTTTAATTTTAATTTTTTTCTCTCCCCTTTACTTTTTTTGCCCAAGCAAGTCTATCTATATTCATGGGGGGAGGGGTATTTTGTTTACTTGTAAACAAGAATATTTTATTAATGTAAAAAAAAAACATTTGTACAAAATGAGAATAAAAAAGTAAATTAAAAAAAAAGAATAGCCTGTGTTCCCACATCTCCCCCTTGTTTTTCATTAAGGGCTGGGGGGACCTGGATAGTCATGATAAACACCAAGTAGAGAACTTATGTGAAACACACAGGGGCTTTTAACATGGGGTCCAGGAGATCTGTGGAGACCAGAAGTGGGGGGGGTGTCCAGTGTCAGGGAGATAGAGGCAGGGAGGGGTGTGTGGGGTTTGGGGTCGTTTGGTAATCTTAGGTCCAGGGTACAAGGTTTTGAAATTCTGGGGCCAGTAAGCAGGGAAGAGAGACACATCATGACCCACGGGTAAAAGAATGGGGGGGAGGGGATAAGGGTGCACAGAGGAGTGACCCATGCTTTGGGAGTGTTCAGCAGGAACAGCATAGTAACAAGGAGTTGATGAAGAGACAAATGTTCTCTGGGGTTAAAAGTCCATTGCTCTTTTTGCTAAGGTAAAGAGCTTGTCCTGGAGCACTACAGGGAGGTTGGGGGGATTGTCTTTTCCCCCTCCGTTCTCTGCATCTCGGGTTTTGTCTATTGTTGTTTAGAGACATTCTTTGCATTTCTTTGGTCAAGGCTACTGCGCGGGTGGAGGGACAGACTAGCAAGATCTGGAAGCCAGAGGTGGGGGAGCTGGTGCTGCTGCTGCTGCTTCCAGGGTAGAACAAAGATAATTGAGGGAATGGGAGTGCACAAGTGGTGTGTATGTGCAGTGTCTTGCTACAGGATAAGGGGGTACGTTAGGGAGGAGGTGGCAAAACACAGCTATGTCTTGTGCCCTTGGGCTGTAGGGCGGAATGTCTGCTCCCAAGGACTCCGATGCACCTTATCTCTAAGGGCGGCATGCCAGCTCCTGAGACTGTCCAGGTGGTGGTCTGTTAGAATTGCCTGTGTTCCCACACCTATCCTCCAGGCATTTACAGTCTAATGGGGGAAGACTACAGAGGAAAGGAAGCTGAAAGGGGTGCAAGGAAGAGAAGGTAATCATTATAGGTGTATGGTGAAGAAGTTATTTGGAGAAACCCTAAAATAGTGCAGTCAAGTGAGAAATAAAATATTCTGAACTGAGCTCTCTCCTTAAATTGAGGTTGGGAGCTTAAGTTTATACTGTAATATCAAGAAAATAAAAATGAACAATTCTGAAGACTCTATGAACTGATGAAGATTGAATTGAATTGAACCAGGTGAATGACTTACATAATAAACTACTCTGAAAGAATAAAGAAATTTCAAAGATTTAATAACTATGATCAATGCAATTAATATCCATGATTTTTGCATGCTATCCATCTCCTGACAAAGAAGTCTATCACCTGCAGAATGAAAATAATTTGAATATGGCCAATAAGGAAATGTGTTTTGCCTAACTACAAATATTTTTTCAAAGATTCTTACCTTGGTTTTAGTTTTCTTTTTTCCAATGAGATCAGAAAGAGAGAAAATAGATTTATGTTCATTTAAATAAATTTTTGGCAAAAGAAGGGATTTTGTTTCAGGGAGAAGTGGAAGCAGAGAAGGGAGTCATTAAAAAACACTATAATTTTTCAAATGTGATCCAGATCAGTTTTCTTCTCTGATTCATTTCTGGACCCAATTTACCTTTGTCTGTAGAGACTGTTCTAAAGATGTTTACTGATGAGTTCATTATATAAGGACTCCATTCATCCACAAATCATTTGTATAAGCATTCTTAAACTACTCATTTTTTTCTTATATGGTTTGATCTTATTTAAGAAGACCTGTAATACTCTGCAGTATAATGCCAGCTTACCAACAGCACTCATAAACATGAGCATTTGTGCCCTTTCACCATCTTTTGGAATTCTTTTCCATTTGAACTCTGAAAAAGATATCTACAATGACAATGGCAGCCATCTTTAGTGAGTTTATATTTTCCTCTTTTTTGCCTGAATTTCATATTAGTAATCAGATCATCACAAAACAATGTATTTATGTTCTTGAGTTTTCTTGGACTCCTGTATAAAAAAAACATACATATGCATAGAACATATCCTTTTGGAGAATCTTTTGTTTTGCTGAGTCAAATGCTTTTTATAGCACTCTTTTAAAGATAAAAAAAAATTATATCTTTTCACCCTAAAATTCTATTTTTTGGGAAGATAGAGCTATCAAAAAGGGAAAAGAGTTATTTATTCAAAGATACTTATGCCAGCATTATTTGTATTTGAAAAAAAACTGGAAGCAACCCTAAATATTCAATAATAGGAGAACTGCTTGATAAATTATAGTACATTTAATGGAATGGAATACTATAGTGCACTGAGATAGATAAGTAGGAGGAATTTAAGAAATCTGGAGAAATTTTCATAAAAGAAAGCAAGTTATTTTGTTTTTAAAGCAGTACCAAAAAATAATCACAGAATGTTATACAAATTATGACTCTATAAGAAGTCACCCCACCCCCCAGACAGAAATAACACTACAAGAAAAGGAAGCTTTGAAGCATTGATTGAGAAGTTGTCATGAATATTTTATTTCAAAGGATTTAAAAATCTTATTTATTTGAATATTCCCTCCATTGATTCATCTACCCACCATCTTATCCTATTTAACTCTTATGCACATTCTCCCATAAATCCTCCAAAGGAAAATATGTTTGGGTTACATTTTAAATATGATTCTTTGTAATTTTGTGGGCACTACTACAACACTTGGACTGTCTTTTGAAGTAGCCAGATGACTGATCAAATAAAATGCTATTGCGAGAATCCAAGGACAGGGTCCTGAAGGCCTGAGAAAGGTGGGGGAAGAATAAGTAGAAAAGGGGGCGGCTAGGTGTCACAGTGGATAGAGCACTGACCCTGGAGTCAGGAGTATCTGAGTTCAAATCTGACCTCAGACACTTAATAATTACCTAGCTGTGTGGCTTTGGGCAAGCCACTTAACCCCATTGCCTTGCCAAAACAAAAAAAAAAAAACCCTAAAAAAAGAGTAAGTGGAAAAGAGATGTAAAAAAAGTACTATGAAAAAAGAATCAGCAGAATTTTGTTGTGGGAACAAAAGAGTCAAAACATTTCCAGGGTTTTAAGTCAAGGGTGTCTAGAAATCATAGTATGGAACTCAATTTTTTTAAAAAAAATCTAACAAAAAATTCAAAAAAGGATTATTTCTATAAAAACAAAAAATGAATAAGATTGTGTATGAAACATTATTAGTCTCCAGTTCATATTGCTTGTTTTTTAATTAATTTTTAATTTCACATTACTTTCAAAAAATTTTTGCTTGTCTATGCTTCCTACTAAATATCTTTTTTTTTTTTAGTTTTTGCAAGGCAATGGGGTTAAGTGGCTTGCTCAAGGTTGCACAGCTAGATAATTATTAAGTGTCTGAGGCCAGATTTGAACTCAGGGACTCCTGACTCCAGGGCTGGTGTTCTATCCACTGTGCCACCAAGCCATCCCACTAAATATCTTTTTGTTTTCCTAAGTAGTACATTTTAAAAATGTTTCAAGGCAGAGCCAAGATGGTGGCAGGGGAAGAGCCTTTCTTAGGAGCTCTCTCCAAAATATTCCAAAAAACCCCCCTTAAAATTATGACTCTAACTAAATTTTTGAGAGACAGAACCCACAGAAAGATCCAGTGAGGCAATTCTCCAGCCCAAGGTAACTTGGAAAATGGTGGGAAGGTTTCTGTTCCACATGGATGGAGGGGGTGGCAGTGTGCCGAGTGAAGGCGCTCCAGCCTTCCGGGAACAACCCCAGGGAGCCTGGGTCCCTGGGAGCCCCAGCTCCTTTCAGTAAAATCAGTTTCTTGACCTGACAACACAGGGAGCACCAAGCACAACTTGGAAGATCAGCAGGGAGACCTCTGCCAGAGTGAGCTTGAAGCCCAGCTCAGCATGGTCTTCCTCAGTTCAGATCCCAGGAAACAGAAGCAGGCCTATGGAGCCACCTGGCAACTGCTCCCTGAGTGCTCAGCCAACGGAAGGTAAGGGGGTGAAGAGAGATTGTTGAGGTCTGTTCTCTGTCCCTGGGACGGGACTCTGCTGCTTTGACCAAATTCAGACCCTGGTCACAGTCTGGGCCCATCCTGTTACAAAGAAGGGACTGCCTCACAGTCCAGGGGCAGAGGGATGTGCTTGTGGTCATCCACAGACCATATCCCAGGCAAGAGAGCAGTCAGAGCTTCCCATAAGATCTTGAAGGAACTCAGGTCCTTGTGGGGGTGTCCCAATAATACTCAAAAGCTAAGGAAGCACCCCCAAACCAGGGCACAGGCTGGGGAAATAAGTAAACAGAAAAAAAAGGAAGCTGACTATAGATAATAACTTTGGTCCTATGGAGGATCAAAACACACATTCAGAAGATGACAAAGTCCAAGCTTCTGCATCTAAAGACTCCAAGAAATATAGAAGTTGGGCTCAGGTTATGACAGAGCTCAAAAAATTTTTTGAAAATCAAGTAAGGCAGGTAGAGGAAAAATTGGGAAGAGAAATGAGAGAGATGCAGGTAAAATATGAAAACCAATTCAGCAGCTTAGTCAAGGAGATACAAAAAAATGCTGGAGAAAACAATATGTTAAAAACTAGTTTCCACTGCACCACCTGGCCATACCTACAATTATTACTATTACTTTTTTAATTTTAATTTTTTTCTCCCCTTTATTTTATCATTCAAGCAAGTCTATATTTTGTGGGGGGGTATTCTGTTTACTCTTAAACAAGAATATTTTATTGATGTATAAAAAATTATTTGTACAAAAAAGAGAATAAATATATATATATATATAGCCACAAAAACCAGTTTAGGTAAAATGGAAAAACAATCCAAAAAGTTAACAAGGAGAAGACTACCTTAAAGAGCAGAATTAGCCAGATAGAAAAGGAGATAAGAAAATTCTCTAAAGAAAACAAATCCTTCTTATGTAGAATGGAGCTAAAGGAAGCCAATGACTTTGTGAGGAATCAAGACAATATCAAAACAATATCAAAAACATGAAAACTAGAAGAAAATGTGAAATATCTCTTTGAAAAAACAACTGATCTGGAAAACAGATCCAGAAGAGACAATTTAAAAAATTATTAGGCTACCTGAAAGTCATGATCAGGAAAAGAGCCTTGACTTCATTTTTAAAGTATTTTTACAAGAAAATTGCCCTGATATACTAGAAGCAAAGGGCAAAATAGAAATGGAGAGAATCCATCGATCCCCCCGAGAAAGAGATCCAAAAAAAAAACCCCCAGGAATATTATAACCAAGTTCCAGAACTCCCAAGTCAAAGAGAAAATAATACAAGCAGCTAGAAGGATACGATTCAAATATCACAGAGTTGCAGTCAGGATCACACAGGATTTAGCAACAATTTAGGGCTTGGAATATAAAATTTTAGAAGGCAAAAGAGCTCAGAATTGAACCGAGAATCAACAACCCAGCAAAACTGAACATCCTCTTCCAAGGGAAAAGATGGACTTCCAATGAAACAGGGGAATTTCAAATGTTCCTGTTGAAATGACCAGAGCTGAACAGAAAGTTTGATCTTCAAGTACAGGACTCAGGTGAAACATAGAGAGAGGATGAGAAGGGTAAATTATGAAGGACTTGATGATGAACTGCTTGTATTCCTGCATGGGAAGATGATACTGATAATACTCATATGAACCTTCTCATTTATTAGAGCAGTTAAAAGGAGCATATATAGGCAGGGCACAGGAGGGAGCTAAATTTGAAGGTATAATATATTGTAAAAATGGAGTCAATGGGTGGTGAAAAGGAAATGTACTGGAAGAAAGGAAAGGAGAGGTAGTATAGACTAAGATATTTCATGCAAAAAAGTCAAGAAATAGCTTTTGCAATGGTATGGAAGTGGGGAAGGTGAGGGGGAATGAGGGAGGCTTCATTCTCATAGGAAATGAATGGCTCAGAGAGGAAACTACATAGATACTTAATGGAATATAGAAATCTAGAAGAAAAAGGAGAGAAAGGGGACAGGTGGAGAGGAGTGGGGATGTAGGTGATAGAGGAGACGGTAGATCATGGGATAGGATAGTCAGATATAACACATTTTCTTTTTTTACTTTTTGTAAGGTGTTGGGATTGGGTGGCCTGTCTGGGACCCTGGGGTTGGGTGGTTGCTGGGTCTCTGGGGTGGAATATGGGCTTGGGATCCCTTGACTCCAGGGCTGGTGCTCTGTCCATTGTGCTACTCGACTACCCCACAGCACATTTTTGAAGAAGTTCAGAGTGAAAGGAGAGAGAAAATATAAAAGATGGTGGGGAGGAATGGATGGAGGGAATTATAATCAGCAAATGCAACTGTGGAAAAATATGGAAGTAACTTTTCTGATGGACTCATGATAAAGAAAGTGATTCCCACCCCACCCCCCAGACAGAGCTGATAGTATTAGAACACAGACTGAAACACATTTTTTTCTTTCTTTGACTATATTTCTCATGAGGGTTGATATTTTGTGTGTGGGGGGGGAAATTATGTAGCCTCTCACAACAAGAATATTTAGTAATGTGTAAATAAATAAAAAATAAAGACAAAAATGTTTCAATAATTGTCTTTTTATATAAAATTAGTGTTTCTAACTATTAGCATAAAATATAAACTTCTTGAAGACAGGGGATGTTTTCCTTGCTTCTTTTAACTCTCTTCCTCATGTTTCAATAAAAAAAACTTGCAACATATGAGAATGATCAAGTAAAAAAAATCAGTGTGAACACGTATAAAAATGCATTTCTTTCTGTGTTTTGTTTAGCTTGTTCTCCTAGTTTAGCTCATTTTACTCTTCATCAGTCGATACTAGCCAGGATTCTCTGCAATTATCTATTTTCTTATGGTTCAATAATATTCCATATAGTCATATATTATTTATTTAACCATTCCTCATGAACACTCAGTGGAACCCATTTTTATAAATGAGGAAACAGATTAAATGGTTCCGTCAAAACACAAAGTGAGGTTCGTTTAAAGTACTGATCTTCCTATGAATACTATCCAACTTGCCTTCATCAGCTGGTTCTAAACTTCCAATAGTTTGAAAGAAATATTCAAACACTATTATGATAATCATGCTTGGGAATCATGGAACTAGAATTCTATCTTCAATTTAACACTAAATGTGTGACCCTGGGACTAGAATCCAACCAAGTGCTCTTTGTGGGATGATGAGACTTAGAATGGAGGTGTCAATCTCAGTTCTCACCCCACTCCCATATCCAATCTCTTACCACAGTTTGATTTCATTACATCTCTTGTATAACCTCCTTCCTTGTCACAAGTCTTTCTCCCCTGTAGCCAAACATCCACTTAATGGTAAAAATGACTCTAAAGTGAAGTCTGACCACATCACTACCCTACTCAATAAACTACAGTGGCTCCCTATCACATTCAGAGTCAAATATAAACTCTCTAGTGTTGAAAGTATTTATTAATCTGCCCTGACCTTGGAGTCAGGAGGATGGGAGTTTGAATCCAACCTCAGAACTTGTCACTTGACTGGCTGTGTATGTGACCTTGGGTAAGTCACTTCATCCCGATTGCCTCACATCCAGGCCCATCTCCAGTTATCCTGATTCATATCTGGCTACTGGACTCAGATGACTCCAAAGGAGAAAGTGAGGCTGGTGACTTAGCACAACCCCACCTCACCCAAATCTAATTCATGTGCTTGTCCTGGTATCACCTCCGTGAAGTCATGATCTTCAAAAATGAAGAACAAAACATATAAACCAACCCTACCATTGTGAATTATTCTTTGATGCAATGAAACTTAACCTCTTTGTTTTCTCAGATATGCTATCTCCTAACTCCAAGCAACTCTTTAAAAAATTTTAATTTTTATATATTTTTCTAATTATATATAAAAATAATTCTAACATTTTAAAATTTTGAGTTCCAAATTCTATCCCTCTTGTTCTCTTTCCCCCCTCTTTTTAAGACAAATGATTTTATATAGCTCATACATGTGCAGTTATGTAAAATTTTCCATATTAATGATGTTAAAAAACAAACAAAAAAAGAAAGTTAAAAAAATTTGCTTTTATCTGCATTTAGATTCCATCATTTTTTTCTCTAGAGGATAGCTAAATCATTCATAGTTTATTATACAATATTGTTGTTTCTGTGTACAATGTTCTTTTCATTCTATTCATTTCACTTTCCATGAGTTCATATAAATCTTCCCAAGATTTTCTAATAACTTCCTATTTGTCATTTCTTATCAAATAATAGTATTCCATCATAATCACATACAATAACATGTTCAGTCATTTCACAATTGATGAGGATAACCTTCAATTTTTAATTATTTGCCACCACAAAAAGAGCTGCTACAAATATTTTTGTACACATAGGTCCTTTTCCTTTTTAAAAAATCTCATTAGTATTGCTGATCAAAGGACATACAGAGTTTTATGATCCTTTGGAAATAGTTTCAAATTGCTCTCCAGATGACTGGATCAGTTCAGAACTCTACAGACAGAACATTAGTGTTGCCATTTTTCCACATTTCCTCCAACATTTGCTCTTTTCCTTTTTCTGTCATGTTTGCCAATCTGATGGGGTGAGCTGGTAATCTCGGAGCTGTTTTATTTTACATTTCTCTAATCAATAGTGATTTAGAGCATTTCTTCTTATGACTATAGATAGCTTTGATTTCTTCATCTGAAAACTGTTCATATCCTTTGATCATTTATTATTTAGGAATTGTCTTATTTTTTAAAAATTTGGCATAGTTCTCCATATATTTGAGAAATGAGTTCTTAATCTGGGAACCCCCCCCCCCCATCAGATTTGTTTTTCTTCTAATCTTGGCTGCATTGTTAATGCAATTTTTAATTTAATGTAATCAATACCATCCATTTTTCATCCTCTAATGTTTTCTATCTCTTGCTTGGTCATACATTCCTCCCTTACCCATAGATCTGATGGGTAAACTATTTCACACTCCCTTTATTTTCTTATGATATATTAGATTACTATGGTCATTCACTACTATATATTTTGTACCCAATCTATTTCACTGTTATTTTATTCTTAAAGTTTCAAGGGACTCACTTCCTTCAAGGGAACTTTCTAAGTTCCATTTTTCACAATTTTGAATGGAGGTGAAAGGCAACTTTTACATGACAGTGGATAGTTGGAGTCAAAAATGAACTGTGTTGGAATTCTTCCTCCAATGTCTATTGGCCTATGGGAACCTAGGTAAGTGACTTAAACTTTCAAAGACTATTGCAGAGAAGATGCCCATCTGCATTAGAAGAACAAATTGCCAATTCTAACTGCCACTTGAAAATGGATAGCAATATATCTTTAGTATAATTAAAAGTATTTATGGCCATGAGTTAGGATTACTTGCAATCTGAAATCTTTCCTAGTAAAGTCAAATATGAAACAAGTATGTCCTCCTGCCCACAATTATATGGCACAGGATAGCCAATACTATAGTTAGTAGAAAATTAAGACCATTTCTAGAGGAATAGTAGAGTACGGAGGAAGTTTTTCTGAGTCATAAGAATTGCATATGTATATAGCCAGAGGAGTGGGAGCCATGGGAGTAGAATGAATCAAAGACATTGAGTAGAGAGAGAAGAGTAAGCTGAGTGATTGTCTTTGGAAAGTTCTCTCCCTGCATAAGAAAGGCTATCAATTAATAAACAAGGATAGTTCAGAGATGGATGAATGCAGTGACCATCTTGGCTTCCTAGCATTCTCTATCTCTGTCAAGATCCTGGCTAGAATCCTCTTGGCCAGGTTCCCATAGAGTACAATCAGTGGTCACTACCACGATACAGTGGAGCACTGTGGGCAGCAGGTTGGCAAGATAGTTGAGTGGAACCGATCCAGCATGCGGATAGCTGTGTAGTGCTTGTCCATCTCAAATAGTGGTTTTGACTCCATCCACAGGTGTTAGGTCTAGCAGAACTGGTTTAGCCTCACAGGTTATAGAATGAGGGAGGATGAAGTCAATAAATTAGACTATTTTCTCACAACAAGAGAAATAAAATTAGGATTTTTTTTCCTTTCTTTTTTTTTTTTGTTTCTTCCAAGGAACAATGTTTAGGGAAGCAGATGTTAGAACATAAGCCCAATTCCACCAAGGAAATTTCAGAGTGAGTATTTTGTTAAAAAAAAAAGTCTTAAAACAATTAACTCTAAACTTATCTATTCAAAACAAATAAATGATAATGAAAAATAGATAATGGAGAGGAAAAAAGAGACAATTATTATAATTTCAAATAGAAGTTTAATGGATATAAATTGACATAACTAATATTTTCATAATAGGATCAAAAGGACCTAAAATTAATTTACTTAGCAAACATTTGCTAGGTGGGGGGTTTAGGGTTTTTTTGGAGGGGCAATTAGAGAGATGACAGAAAACAGCAACACTCATTTAAGATTATAATTATAATATATATGCATATATATTATAATTAATGATTATGGCTATATTTCTATAATGATATTCATCAATATAAGCTCCATCTTCTCTCATCTTCATCTCAAATTACCCTGACATCATCATTCTCATCTCCTTTACTCCATTTTGCGATGAGGTGACTCTTCTCAGTACACTCAATGTCTTTTAAATATCCTTCATAGGCTCCCTTCAACAACACCCCCTCTTCCTCTAATTTTGCATTCTCTTCCCTAATAGTTTATTTGCTGCTAATTTCAAATGCCAAAATATCCCCAATACTGAAAATCTGTTTAGACATTACTATTCCCTCAGTGCTATCCTGATTTTTTAAATCTTTTTCATAGCCACATTCCTATTAAAAAACCATTAATGCTACCTCCACTTGGTTACATCACACATGCATATATGATGCATCCATGTACAATGCATAATACATAATCCTTTGCAATAGGGCTCTCACCCCCACCTTTCAATAATCTCACATCTGAGTGATCTTCCTGTCTCAACATGTCCTGTGGCTTTATCCACTGTAGAGGTTAAAATTCCTGAAAAATCAGTTGTTACACCATTTCCATGAAGGAACAGGCAAGTTGCAAGGAGCAGTTAGAGTAAAATAAGCTGCCACCCTCCTTCACCTCTATCTGGGGAACCAATGGACCAGCTACTCAGGGATACATGCATGCACACCTATGTACATATATGTATACATATGAAAACCACAATGTAACATATCCATATACATGAAATATTTGCAAGTACAAACTTAAGGACTTCATCTGAAATGTTCACATGGACTATTTGTGTTCACCCTGTTGTAGAGTGAATTGTTCTGATCAGCCACAGTCAGGCACGTTGCAACTTGTTTCTGACATAGTAATGCTATTTGGGACACTTTGAGAACAAATGACAACAACCATAAAGACACACACACACACACACACACACACACACATGTATATTTATCTACCATAAAATAGCTAATATATTACATGTAACATTAAATATATACTAGTGTTCATTATTTTACATTATTATATATTACATATATATGTATATATGTACACACACACACTCACATGTTCTCAGGACTTTCTGACTCCAGGCCCAGGGCTTCTCTACTGTGCTAGCTAGTTGTCTCAATATGCTACTGATGTTATTTTGTAATTGTGAGATATAGGACAAACTAGATTCTGTAGATCTGAGAATGAGTATCACTGGGAGGGCAATAGAGAGATGGTGACAATAAGCAAGCTGCAATGGATCTCAAATGGGGAACTTAGAAGGTTTGGAGTAAAAGATGTCATCAGTCATATAAAAGTAAGATGGGTGGGCCATGTATTGAGGACAAAGTATAAGAGATAGTAAGATTTTATAATCCTCTGCTAGTAGTTAGATAGCAAGTTTATTCAACAAAATAGTGTCCATGTCTCTGTAGGCACAGGCATGGAAATATGTCTATACATATTTATCTTTGGAAATGAATATTATTTGCAATGGAAAAAACTGAAATATTACCCAGGAAGTTCAGAGGTGCTGCAAACATTCCTTCAGGTTTGATTATTTGGCACAGTCCTAGAAAAGCCAGCTAAAGCAATGGGATAAATTTTAAAAAATTAAAGGAATAAAAACAGGGAAAGAGGAGACAAAATTATCTTTATTTGTAAACAATATGATTTACTTAGAACACTCCAAAAAATTTGTGGTGAAACTAATCAAGGTTATCAGAGGCAGCAAAGTAGCAGAGTGGATAAAGTGCTAGAAATGGAGTCAAATCTGAGTTCAAATCTTGACTCAGACTTACTAGCTCTATGATTCTGGGCAATGTGACTTAACTTCTCTCTCCACAACCTTTTTTTTAAATTGCAATGATAATAGTATTTATCTCCTAGGATGTTTGCAAAGATCAAGTGAGATAAAATTTTTAAATGCTCAACATACTGCAGGTATTATAGAAATGCCAGCTTTTGCTATTAACATAAAAAAGATCAATACTTTTGGTAAAGAAATGAGATTAAAAAATGAATCCATAACAGTCATGAAGATCTCTGTACAATACTTTAAAAAATCTAGGAGGGTATGATAGAAAAATCTATTCAAAATAATTGCAGAAAATATAAACTAAGTTAACTTACCAAAATATACTAAAGATTTATATAAATAAAACTCCAAGGCACAATATAGAAATAAAAGATCATCATTAGAAATTGGTCATAGCCCATGACTATACATTATCAATATAATACAACCTATATAATTCTACCTAAATTAATCTACAGATTAAGTGTGACATTCATCCAAATCCAATGTGGCTAATTTATAGGAAAAAGGTAAAATAAGTTCTATTTTAAGGATGCATGGGAAGTAATGGGGAAAAGAGAAGGAATAAAGGCATATGCGAATTTCAAAGTATATGAAGTAGGGGCAGCTAGGTGGCATAGTGGATAAAGCACCAGCCCTGAAGTCAGGAGTACCTGGGTTCAAATCCGGTCTCAGACACTTAATAATTACCTAGCTGTATGGCCTTGGGCAAGCCACTTAACCCTGTTTGCCTTGCAAAAAACAAAGTACATGAAGTAATAATCAGAAATATCATTTAGCACTGATCAAAAAAAATAAAGTAGATCAGTGGAAGAAATTAGATGAACGAAAAAACAATGGAACAGTAGTCCAGTGATCAATAATATTTAAAATAGGTTAATTTGTGAGAACTCCCTATGAGAAAAAAACATGTTGGAAAAATTGGAAAACATTTTAAGGGAAAACAATTTTAGATTAGCACCTCACATAGTGTACTATAATAAGCGTCAAATAAATAAATGTGATCTAATCATGAAAGATCATTTCACTAAAAAAAAAAGGTTGAGGTTAAATTTTCACCACTAGGGTTAGGAGAGAAGACTTAATGAAAGGAGTGATTAAAATTACAAAAGACAAAACAATTTTTAAGGATAACTGATTCAACGAGCATTTTATTAATGCTAATATTAGTTCTTAAAGACTTCAGGACAAAATAAAAAAAGGAATTTTTGCATGAACAAAATCATTGCAGCTAGGCTAAAAAGAAAAGCTTCCTCATTTTGGGAAGCAAGAAATCTTTGCATCAAGTTCTTAAAATATGAATATATTAAAATACATAAGAACTTGATGCAAATTCACAAGACCAAGAGTTATTTTCCAATATAAAAGTAGCCAAAGAATAAGAAATTTTCAGAGAAAAACAACTGAAAACATAGGGGGGAAATGCTCTAAATTATTAATAACAGATAAATATAATTAGCAAGTATAAAGTCTCACCTAATACCCATTAATTCTGAAAAAATGACAAAAGGTAAAAATAGTCAATGTGGAGAGCTTTTCAGAAGACAGGAAGACAGGAAGTATTTATATATAGTAAATTCTTTGCAAATATTATCTCATTGGATCTGATCCTTACAACCCTGAAAGGTAGGTAGTTATTATCTTCATTTTACAGTTGATAAAATTGAAGCAAAGAGATTAAGTGACTTGGCCAGGGTCACACCGTTTTTAAGTTTCTGAGGCTGTTTTTGAACACAAGGCTTCCTGACTCTGGGTCTCCCCTATATAACATCTTCATGCATACTAACCTACTACTGGAAGGAGTTATGAACTGTTTAATATGTTGGTTTACTCTCAGAAAACAATTTGAAATAGGGTCAAATTCTAATAATATAGAATTCATTAGGAAGAGATGTAAAAATCCTACAATTGGTTACAAAAAGTCAACTTGATGAGCACAATAAGGAGGAGCATCTAGATAACTATCCACAAGAAAAAATTTGAGATTTTTAATAATTCCAAGCTTAATATGAACCAAGAGTCATATATAATAAACAGAAATTAGGACCTTCTAGCCTACACTGAGAGTACAATGGGGTTGTTATAGTAAAGTGGCATTATGGATTAGGGGGAGATATCCTTTAATACTCAATACTGACTTTCCTACTTACGTGCCAGGAGGTAAAGGCTAAAATGCATCCTGCGATTTTTAAAGAAATTCTTTTTCAGCCTTTCCACAACTACAATGGTCCTCATTTCCACCTCCTGCCTTCA
Source organism: Macrotis lagotis (assembly GCF_037893015.1). Lineage (NCBI taxonomy): Eukaryota > Metazoa > Chordata > Mammalia > Peramelemorphia > Peramelidae > Macrotis > Macrotis lagotis. The sequence continues at coordinate 85,417,540 of NC_133658.1, forward strand.
ACTGTCTCAGCTAAAATCCCACCTTCCACAAGAAGACGTTTCCAACTCTTAATTCTATTTAGTTCCTTTATTGTTGATTATTTCTGATTTATCCTGGAAATATCTTGTTTGACTTTTCATCTCCTAAGACTTAAAATTCCTAGAAAACTTTCATATTAAGTTTTTAAACTGAAGGGTAAGAGGTGAACATGAGAAGACTGTCTCTATAATAGGATTCAAATACCTAATGATTAGGAAATAATGCTATTTCTTAACTACACGCAACTGTACAAAGAATGAAATGGGGTCAGGATAAACCTGAAATTCAGGTGCAGCCTCAGACATTTACTGGCTGTGTGACTGATCTAGACACTTGTTTACCTCAGTTTCTCAGATGTAAAATGAGTTTCATGGTAGCATCTGCCTCTCAAAATTGCCGCAAAGATAAAATGTTTTAAGAACACTGTGGTGGAAAAATGCTTATGTAAAATTACACATTATGATATATATCATATTACATATTACATATTGATACATCATACAATTTATGAATTGAAAAAAATTTTTGATAACTATTTCCAACTAATTGGCTTCCTTTGTACTTTGGTACATTTTAAACAAATACATTCTGAAAGGGGGGTTCATAAGCTTCACCATATTGCCATATTCAGGGTCAAAAAAGAAAGGTTAAGGACCTCCTTATAGTTAGGCAATAAGAGACCACTGAATGGTTTTTAGCAGAGATGGGATGTACATGTACTATGTTAGGCTCAGATCACATCTAGATGACAGTATTCAGGTCTAAGCATTCATTATATTTTAGAAAGGACACTGACAAGATGAAATTTAGAGAAGACTACAGATGCAAGGGTGAAGGAACTGTCATTCTTCATAATTGGGGTGCATTGAGTATAAACTCTATCAAATTGCTTGCCTTCTCAAGGGGGGAGGGAAGGGTGGGAGAGAATTTGGAATTCAAAATTTTAAAAAGTGAATACTAAAAATTGTTTTTACATACTAATTTAGAAAAAAATAAGAAAATATTTGAAATACACCATTAGATTAAAAATAAGTATTTCTGGGTATGGAGGAGACATCAGATGAATCTCAGTTGTTTGAAACAACAATGGATGAAATACCCACTATTGTAGCATTAATACATCACTCAAGAGTGAGATAAGTGAGGACTGGGGGTGGGGGGTGGGTAGGCAATTAAGAGGGAGATAAATACTAGGGAAAGACTGGAGCTTGTAAGCAAAGCAAACTTTCCAAACCTGAAAAGGGAATTAAAATGAAGGAGCAGGGGAATTAAAAACCTATATTCTATGGGGGTTACCCATCAAATAGAAAATGGCTAGGTAGATTGTGATTTATTAATGTACTGAAATGCTATTTAAAATGAGATGATTTCAATCACCAAACATTAATATTTCAATTACCAAACATTAATTTACTGAATTAAAAAATAACAAAATTCATTTGGAAGATGAAAAATTCTAGACTATCAAAGTAATTAATATAAAACATATAGAGTAAGGAGGTTTAACAGTATCAGATCTGGGGCAGCTAGGTGGTATAGTAGATAGAGCACTAGCCCTGGAGTCAAGAGGACTTGAGTTCAAATGTGACCTCAGACACTTAATAATTGCCTAGTTGTGTGACCTTGAGAAGTCACTCAATGCTACTGTCTTAAATAGGAAAAAATAAAAAACCAGTATTAGATCTTAAATTATATTATAAAGTAGTAATTATCAGAACTATCTGATATTGGGTTAAGAAATAGAAAGGTAGAGAAGTGGAACAGAGTAGATATAGAATTTACAAAAGCAATTATATTAACCTTGTATTTGACAAGTCTTCATTATTTGGCAAAAATTGTTGGGAAAGCTGGAATGTAGTCTGGAGGAAATAGGGTACAGACCACCATTTACCAAGATAAGGCCAAAATGGATATATGACCTAGAAATAAAGGGAGTTCTCATAAATAAATTAGAAGAACTTGGAACATATTACCTATCAAACTTATGGATAAGTTAACAATTTATGAATAAACAACAGAAATACAAATTAAAACTATATATCTAACACATTGACTAAAATGATTTAAGGGTAAAGAAGCAAATGTTGGAAGGGGATATAGGAAAATTGGGGGTACCAATTGACTGTTGGTGGAAATGTGAACTGATCCATTTTGGAGAACAATCTAGAATTATGCTAATAGTTTTCAAACTGTCTATAACCTCTACAATTGCAATACCACTAACTAGTTCTTATTTCCAGAAGGAACAAAGGAAAAATATTTATAACAGCTGTCTTTGTAGCAACAAAGAAACGGAAATTGCAGGAATGCCTATCAATTTAGGAATGGCTTAACAAATTGTGATATATAATAGTGATGGCATATTACTGTGCTGTAAGAAATGAATTCACTGGTTTTGGTAAAACATGGACTTGCACAAAATAATGGAGAGCAAAATTACAGAACCAAGAGAATGGTATATGCAGTAACAGCAATGTTGTTTCAAGAACAATTTTGAGTAAGTCATTTTGACTATTATACCCAAATTAGCAAAGATTCTATGAAGACATCTGTATCCAGAGCGGAACTGAAAATAAGATGTATAGAATGACTATACATACACATACATATACATACCCACAGACCCATTTATATCTAATGGCAGCCATCTCTAGGGTGGGGGGGATAAGCAAAAAAAGGTAAAATGTTATATAATAACTTTATTATATATTTTTTAAAATAACAAGTTATACACAATAGATTTGGAGTTTCATATGCAATCATCCTTTTAAAAATTCTATTATGGTTTGCAAATGTTTGTTTTACTTCATTAAGTTAAAAACTCTTTTTTTTAGAAAAATGATTTCAGAGAATTGTGAGTAGGATGAACAGAGCAGAATCAAGGAATTTATGCAGTTAACTCGATAAAAAAATACAAACAAAAAATCCAACTGTGAATGGCTTCAGAACTCTGATCAAGACAATGATTAACCCCAATCTCCAAAGTTCTATAATGAAGCATGTTACCCATCTCCTCACAGAGGTGACATACTCAAGGTGCAAAAAACAAGGTATTTTGGATTTGGTCACAATGGAGATTTGTATTGCTTGACTCTACTTGTTAAAAAGTATGCCATGAAGGCATGGGGAAGTGCAGAGTAATTTTCATGATATCCAAGAAGGGGGTTGCTGAAATATCTTTTAAAATATACATTAGAATAAAAATAAATTTTGTTCTTTAAAAGGAGGAAGTAAAGGGCAATTTTGAATTTATATGTTTGTTAAAGCAAAGAGTATGAAATAAGGATTTAGTTTCATATACAATCTTTGATTTTGTTATAAACAGAAAAGCTCATGGTGAGAGATGTTCAGAATTGTAAAACTTACTTTAAAAATGTATCCTGTCTTCAAAACAGGTGCATGTTAACTAGTTTATAAAAGTTTTGTGGCACCCCTCAATCAAAAATGACCTTTCCTATCTCAGACCTGGTATTTTTAATAGTATTATAAATTGTAATATAGACTTATTTTGCTTGATGGATCATCAGAACTCCCTGAACAGATTGGCTGAATTAGAACTGACTTGTTCCGAGACTTAGGTTAAAGATAAAAGCCTTTTTCCTAGAAGGAAATAAAAATATAAATTGTTCAAGAAATTTTTCTCTGTGCCTTAGCAAAAAAGGCAAGTGCCTTTAAGTGCTCCATAACTATCCATTATTGAAGTACTCTAATTTCCTTAGCTTAAAGGTGTTTTTCAGTAAATGAATTTAAAATATATTTCAGTCAAAGAGAAGCTTTGGAATTTAGAGCATTTTTTTCAATAATATTTCAAAATATTATATGAGAAGAAAGATCATCCTCTGGTAAACATATACTGGCTAATACTCAATACCATTACTTCACAACTTATTATGCATCTTGCCATGTGTAACTTCACAAAAACCTGTTCCCTTCCCAAATTCCTTTTGGACCTCCCTTCACATACCAGTTTCAAAAACATTTCTCTGAGATATCCAAAAATATTACCCCCTTATTTTCAAGGGTTCAGGTTTTGCCACATTAGAATAGGACTCCAAAAGGTTTTCTGCAACTGAGGATTTCTTGAACTCAAAACCCTACCTGAATTACTCTAATTAAGTCATTTTATCTCTCCCAAAATCTGTATCCTCACCTATAAAAGGAAGATCTGTTAATCTCCCAGTGCTATCAGATCTTTCTGTACAAATGGGACCTATCACCACCATCTTTACAATGTACCATTCCACATGGCATGGCCTCCCTGAATAGTCAAAACCTTTAATTAAAATCTTACTTTTACGTGAATTTACAAATGATACAGATGATCTTATGTATAGTTTATTACAAATTCAATTAATAGCCAAAAAGCTACAGAATAAGAATGAACAATTGAATTTCTAAGTTATAAATAATTGGTTCTTCTAAAAAAAATCATTTCCTTGGTCTTTTCTTTTTATGTATGTTTTTTGGACCTCTATATTTGAAATTTTTCTTCTTCCTGATAAGACTCTTCACATCTCTGTCATGAAGCCAGTCATCTCGTTCAGCCTCCCATTGAAGTTGCTTGATACCTTTGAAGAAAAAAGTCAGCTTGGTGGAGCAATTACATTAAATAAAATATTTTACTACAAAAAGGATTTTCAATCACATTAGGCCAAACTTTAGTAGGGTGAAAGGTCCCTCTCATCCCATTATTCTGAAGATAGCTAGATAGGAAAACATTTCATTAAGGGTTATCTTTCCAAAAAAGTACTTCATAAAAGTATTTTAAGGCATTGAAAAAATTTTAAATGCCAGAAATTATGACATTCAGTTCATTATAATGAGGTTTATAATAAGTATCATGATTAATAAATTAGAATCAATTCTAGGAGACCCACTTCAGAAAAACACAGATAATTAAACATCATACAGAAGATCAAGGACACTGATGGAACAATCTTGATATCCTACTAAGACTCAAGGGAAGCATAATAATGATTTTAAGTATTTGAAGAATTATTACAAAAGGTGGAAAAATTGGTTGTCTGTCCTCTTGGGGCAGAAAATCAAAACAATGGGTGGAAGTTACTCCCCAGAAAGACTTCCTGAGAACTGGACCTGTAATGGGATAGAGGTCTGTTCCTCTCTCTAGGGTATTGAAGCAAAAACTGGATGAATTTTTTTAAGCAGGCAGCAGAAAAGTCTGTGAAGCATGAGTTGGATCAAATGGTCTCTACAGTCCCTTTTGCTGTGATGAAGATACAGTTCATGTTCTGCTCTTCTAGGACACATCTGTGATGAGGTTTCCCAGTTTTATTAAATCAGGGATATCTATTCCTCAAATAACATTTCAGGTCCCAATCTTAAATTTACAAACTACTTACTTGCATTATCTCTGTTGGCCATGGCATTCATACCAATGTTATCAAACTTGGAGCCAACATTTTCATCCAGCAACTGGCCAAACTTAAAACAAAAAAAAAAGAGAGAGAGGAGTTTATGAAAATTTTATCTTAAAATAATGGTGATTAATTTGTTTCTATCTATGACTTAGACTTACCTCTTCAGCAGATACAAATAAACTGGAATCATTAAAGGATCGCTTCTTTTTCTGCTTTGGGCCTATAAAAAATGTTAATATTAAATCCTAGATTATGTGCAGAAAATGGAAAACATCTTGAGATAAGCTATAGCTGTAATTCCTACAGGTAAAAAGAGAATGTACATCAGTCTGGATCAACCTGGCCCCTCCATCTCTGAGGGGCCTCTGCCTCACACTCTATGTACCTTTCTTACTTGCCCTCTGAAGGTACAACCAGTGGTTTGGGCTAAGGAATTTTCTATTTCCCCTACTAGACAGGTAAAGACAGATGTGCACATAGGGAGAGGGAGGTGGAGGAAAACGGGGGCAAGTTGGTGAATGAAAGAAACAAAAAAAAATTTTTTTGCATATGTATCAATATAAGATATTGTGACTATCTTAATTATTCAAGAAGAAAAGAGGAGTGGTGCTGTGGATAGAGTACTGGCCCTAGAGTCAGGAGTACCTGAGTTCAAATCTAGCTTCAGACACTTAATAATTACCTAGCTGTGTGGCCTTCAGCAAGCCACTTAACCCCATTTGCCTTGAAAAATCCTTAGAAAAAAAAAAGAAAAGAAATCAAGTATTCAAGTGTCTACTATGTAGCAGACACTCTATTAAGCATTTTATAAATACAATCACATCTGATCGTCACAAGATAAGTGCTATTATTATTCCCACTTTACATTGAGACACTGAGGCAGCCAGAATCTTGCTGAGTTGCCCAGGGCTACACAGCTATTAAAAGTGTTTGAAGACAGATCTGAAGAAAGGTGAACTTGAATCAAGAACTTCCTTATTAGCTGTGAGGTCAACTATTCTTCCACTAAGCTAACAAAATTAGGAGAATCAAAACTGTGATTTGACACAACCATGCGAAGCAGGGTCTAAAGTTTCATTAAAAATGAGGGGCAGCTAGGTGGCACAGTGGATAGCGCACTGGCCCTGGAGTCAGGTGTACCTGAGTTCAAATCTGGCCTCAGACACTTAATAATTACCTTTCTGTGTGACCTTGGGCAAGTCACTTAACCCCACTGCCTAAAAACAAAAACCAAAAAAACCCCCAAACCTACAGAAATGCTATACTAATTAAGACAGATGAGGATGCCCTTGAGATACATCATTATTAAATATAAAAAAGCTGACAGATTATTAAGATTATTTGTAATGGAGTTCCAAATTATTACAAATGTATAAGCTGTTATTTATTAGGAATAGCAATACAGAAAATTTCTTAAATGCTCAAGGATAAGCAAGAAGAGAATAGAAAAGTTATAAACCTCAATCAAAATAAAGAACAGGTCTTTGGCTTTGGTTAAAAAGGAATGAATGCACTTTCAGTGCTATAAAATCAAGTAATATTCGAAGAGAAAAGATCCTATAGAAGATGAACTTAGATATCAAGTAATGCAGTAGTCTCACAATGAATGAGAATGAGAGATCTGGAGGATTTTTAAATATGAAGTAGGAAAAAATGGGAAAGCAAATGGGTTTGCATATTACAAGAGGCTTTAATTAGAAAGAATGAGGGCGAGCTACCTAGCTGTGTGGCCTTGGGCAACTTAACCCCATTGCCTTGCAAAAAAACCCTAAAACTAAAAAAAAAAAAAAAAAATGGTTACAGGGTGGGGAAAAATTTATTTGTTCTTTTTACAGTTTTAAGTCAAAAGAACAAAGGTATGAAAGAAATTAATCTCTTCTTACCTTGAAGTGATGCAGCAAAGTCAACATCATCTGCTTTTTTCCGTTTGCCTTTTTTTTTGCTGACTTTGGTGCCGACTTCATCTTCTAGTTCTGTTATTTAAAAAAGACAATAAAAATGTATAGTCATTAAAAGTCAGTCAGCCTAGCAGCATTCATTAAGCACCCCTATGTGACCAGCACTGGTTGAAGTACGGTGTCACAAAGAAAGGTGCTTTCCCTCCAGGAGCTCAGTCACACAAGCAAGCACATATTGAGAAGATCTCTGCATGCCCCGGGAGGCGATGTCAGTGTGTGAGACCAGGAAAGACCCCCAGGGCTGGGTGGTACAGGGTCATAAAATGAAGTTCCCTGGTCCTGTCATCTATGCTTCTATATTCACAAAAGGGTTATTATCATTATTGTAAAATGTCTATTAGCATCAACTCCACATGGTGACATGTGAAAAAAAAATCCAGCAAAAAAAAAAAAAACTGATTTGGGGTTGAAAGAAACTTAAGTGATCAATATTTATAAAATGCTAAGAAAAAAGTAAACAGGGAATACCTGGGCAAAAGACCTATAAATTTCAGGGAAAATAAAGCTGATAGATTTCCCAAAGATCACAAATCAAAGTTCTCATTATCCAAAGATGCCTACTAACCTGCAATGCTTTCACTTTCTTCATCCAGCACATCCATGAATGTACCTCCATCTTCATCAAGCTCTTCAAATTCTTCATCCATACTGCCCAAGGAGATCTCTTCATCATCCAAATCATTGAAGTCATCATCATCATCACTACCTTCCAAGTCTGATTCCTCATCTCCTTGGGTATTTTTTTTCCCTTTTGTTTTCTTTTGTACATTACTAAAAGCAAAACAAAAGTACCCTAAACTTTTTGTTAAATGTAGCAATGGAGGCCTATTAAAAAAGAACAATAAAATAAGCAACTAATTAGAGGAAAAAGAGTATGTTACCCAGCAAAATTAAGGTCATCCTTTCCAACAGCACTAAAGTAATTATCATCTTCAACTGTGTCTGCAAGAAAAAAAGATCAAACACAAGATAAAGCAAAGAATAAAAAAATAAAGATCAACACATTTCAGAACCTTTTCACTTACATGTAAATGTGAACACATCCTATGATTTAGTTACTTTCATAAGACTCAATAAATATTTGTTGAAGTTGACAGTGATATTCTATTCTACAGAATCCTGAACTTATGGCAATGAAAGAAAAGTAATGATTTGTTGCACAACTCATAATTATATTCATAAATCACTTAGTTTCTCTGTTATCTAATAACAATGATACTAATGCAAACATTATTAGGGGAGGCCAAAAATTCAAAGTCTTTTGTGATATTGTGTTATGACAGACTTTTAATATGATAAAAATATAAACTAGTACAAAATAATCTAATATCTAATATAATAAATAAACCTAATTAGCTAATCTATTATCTAATAAAAATCTAAGAATAAAATGAACTTAAATCAAATATCCTAAATATCCTGAAGTGTCACTTTTTTCTTATTTTCTATAAATATCTTTTGTATAGCAAGGATTAAGAATAAAAAGTTCCTTTACTTTAATAGACTAAAATGGATCTAATTTTACACATGGTTTTAATCAAGAACTGGAATTTTTTCCTAAGATCACTCATCTAGTTGGGTAACATTAATTTAAGACTATGGCAAGCATTAAACTTGTTTTTCCCACCAACTTTTTATCTTTCCCATGACACAAAGATAAATGAAAAATCTTACATATGGCAAATACACTGGATATTTTTTCCTAGAACACATATGGTTTGACTGCTATTGATATTTCCCAAAGTACTAATTCCAATACCAGGTGAGTCAGGATTTAATGTCATTCAAGCATTACATTAATTTATATAATTTTATGATTTTTTCTAAAATTAAAACTAACAATTTTTTTAGCTAACAAAATTTAAATCAATAGACACTTCTTTAGTGTCTGCTAGGTATAGGAGTTTTACATTCTTATTTGGTAGGCAATGGAGAAGCATCAATGAATTAAGAAGATGGAATTGGAGGAATACCCTAAAGAAGCAAAAGTCAGTTTACAATATTGTCTAGACAAGGATGGGCAAGAGTATAAACCAAGAACAGTTTGGGGAGGGATTGGAAAGTTAGGGTCAATCGTGGAGACAGAGCTGATTATGACGGCAATGTGATTAGCTACAGAGGCTGGGGTGAGCAGCCAAAGAGGAAGAAAAGTCAGAAATGACTCGGGGAGAAATATGTTATCAAGAGAGAACATAGGGATAAAGGAAAAAAAAATGGGGGGCGGCTAGGTGGCGTAGTGGATAAAGCACCAGCCCTGGAGTCAGGAGTACCTGGGTTTAAATCCAGTCTCAGACACTTAATAATTACCTAGCTGTGTGGCCTTGGGCAAGCCACTTAACCCTGTTTGCCTTGCAAAAACCTAAAAAAAAGGGGGGGTTGGGGGGGGAAACTGATGAATCCAGTTTTAAATATACATTGAAGATGAGACACTGGTGGAGAACCAGGTAGAGAAATTTAAATAAAACCTGTTGGAAATAGAAGGGTTAAGGATAAAACACAAAATTGCAGGTAACTTGAAGAGAGGCAATCATTTCATCTATGGGAGTAGGAAATGCTGAGAAAGAGAGAAAAGATATAGAGAAGAATGTCAAGAACAGAATCTTCTAGCGGTCCCTAGCACAGTCTTTGAACTATCCTTTGGAATGTTACTAGGCTCTTAAGAGGTTAAGGCAAAGGAAGACAATGTGAATGACTGTTCACGGGGGTGGAACTTGGAGGACAAAAGAACTCTAAGCATAAAAACAGCCAGAGAAAGATCACAAGACAAATGATAGGTTGCACATAAGAAGGATTATACTGAAAAATCCTGATGGTTGCCTAACTGCATCTATATTTCTCTTAAATCTCTCCAGGAAATGTACCCCATGAATTTATGAAATATCTTGTAGGTTCAGATGGGAACAACAATTATGGGATGTAGAGAGTACAAAGCCAGGGAAGAGATGAGAAAAAGATTAAGGACTAGTGGTGTAAAATAAACAAGCACAAAACCCAGGAGACTTTTCTCAAGTTCTCTTCAATCTTTGATGGATGAGAAGGGGAGAGCCAGCTAGCCATCAGATGTCCCTCATGCCTATCATGTGACTAGCCTACCTTGCAGAGTGACATACTTCTCTGATGAGGTATCCTACCCCACTTCTAATCCCCCTGCAATGTGCTACATGAAGCTCACTCATGTCAACATATGTTTCTTGCTTCCCTTCTGCAGGATTCTCAAACCTGATTCCATGCTTGGTAGTCACTAAGCATCACTGGAAGAATATTGGTATGAAAAAGACAAGTCTTTGTCCTAGGATAAGGGTGGTGATGGTGATGGGGTGTCATTAAAAAAAAAACCCAACAACCTATAGCCCAGTCCACTCTCTTCCTGTTTCATTTTGCTCCTAGAAATACGAACTAATGAACAAGCTCTAGAGGTTGTCCATTCACCAACATAATAGGCAATGTGAAGAGCTTCTCCATCTACTTCATCCTGGACCATGATAGGAGGGGGGGAAGGTAAAATAAGATTAAATTTATAAAACAATAATACTTTCTCACAAAAATAAATACTACAAACCAAGTATCTTCTCAAATTCTTCATCATCTACATCTTCTACACTTTCATCATCTGAAGATATCTGACGTTTACGTTTTTCTTTGTCAACTTTCTTGTAGTACCTGAAATAAGATATACCAGTTACTTATGTTCTTTTTTTTTTTTTTTTGGGAAGGCAAAGGGGGTTAAGTGGCTTGCCCAAGGCCACACAGCCAGGTAATTATTAAGTGTCCGAGACCGGATTTGAACCCAGGTACTCCTGACTCCAAGGCCGGTGCTTTATCCACTACGCCACCTAGCTGCCCCAGTTACTTATGTTCTATATGACTCACAGTAGCTACTTCATACTTTTCTGATCAACCTGTGATCTTAATGATGTGATCCTCATTGCATACTCTCAATCTTACAAATCAAATTAAGCAATTTGAATTCTTTATCTATTTACTTTCTCCTGGGTAGCTTACCAGGTCAGTTACTTCTGAGGATCCGATTGAGCTGTTGTTCATTTTAACTGCTGATATGATTTTTGATTTTCAGGATTAAAAAATCTGCCTCCATTAAGACTACCCTGAAATATTAAAACTAGTATTATAACTAAAAGGTTTTGGTTTAAGGAGAAAATTTCAAAAAGCCTCTTTATTCACTATAATATTAGTTTATCTCCCAGGCAGAACAAAAGATTTTGCTTCATTTCCAGCCTAAAACCAAGTCAAACATTAGGAATCAATATGGCCATAACAACTCACTTATATATCACATTAAAGTACATAAATGGTTACCCTGAATCGAGAAGTATCAAGTTATCATTATCCTCATTTTACAGATGAGAAAACTGAGGTTCAAGAGTTTGAGCTGCCCAGAAAGTATGTATCAGAATTCATATTCAAACTAAAGTCTTTGGAGTCCAGAATTGCTGCTTTTCTCACTAGTGTCACTGATAAACTATTATGAGACGTTGAATACAGGTGGCCCTGATGTATATGGAAGCCAAGAAGGGTTCTAGCAGACTTGGCCTCTATGCAATATGTGAAGATAAATATGAACACTCAGTATAATTACTAAGCCACCATAAACCAAACACTACTAGCATCACCATAAAAGCAGATGAAACTTAGAGGATTAAAGCTGTAATTTAACTCTGCTTTCTATGAACCCCTCTCCAAGGTTCAAATTTCCAGTAACAAAGACTACTTCCAATTATTTAAATCATTTAAATTTGGAGTCTTCAAACTGAAGCTTTTAAATTATTTGAAAGACTCTCAAATTCCAGGAATTAACCACATAAGCTACAACTTTTCAAAATGTTCTTTATTGGAAATAACCCTTAAGGGTTTACTGAATTTTCTTCTCTTCATCTTAACATTTTGTTAATTTACTTCTCATGTCTTATGCCCGGATGCCTCATAACTGATTCAACACAACTTGCAATCCAAGCTAAAATTAGAAAGATAATTTAATCTGATAAACATTATGCATTAAGTCATTCAAATTTCTAAACCATCACAAATAAAAAAAAAAATAACAAAGAAAAATACATTACCTATAGAAAAAAAGTTCATCCACTGGTATTTGACTTTCTTCTTTTGCAAGGAATTCTTTACTATTCACTATAAAATAAAAAAGCCTTATATTATATTTCATTAAAGGAGAAATGTCTTATTTCAACAAAAACACTTTTAAAAAGCATATTATCATTAAAACTTCACAGAATAAACAGTAAACATTTAGTAGGTACAATATTTCACAGGTCTCAAAAAGTGATGATAAATGAAAATCCAGATAAGTTAGAGGTAAGTGATTATGGATAAAGACAGGATCAAGCCTAAACTACTGTCCAACTCCATAAAGAGAAAAGTAAAGCTCCAAAAAGAATCTTGACTCTTGAAACATTTTTTTTTTTTGGTCTTAAAGTTATGTTGGATGGCAAGTAACAAAACAGTGGTTCTGGCACCAATAGGCATAATCACTTTATTTTCAAAAGAAAAACTAAAACACAAAGGCAGTTTTGAGATTCTGTCAAAAACAATCAATATTGGGGGTGGCTAGGTGGCACAGTGGATAGAGCACCAGCCCTGGAGTCAGGAGTACCTGAGTTCAAATCCGGCCTCAGACACTTAATAATTACCTAGCTGTGTGGCCTTGGACAAGCCACTTAACCCCATTGCCTCACAAAAAACTAAAAAGCAAAGAAAACCAAAAAACCCCAAAAAATCCCAGTCAACATGTTATCTTAATGTATAGGACAAGCAGGGACAACTTGTACCAGTGTTATGAATCACAATTCTAATCTCAACTAAGAATTCAAGAACTAGTTGTTATTATCTTAAAAATGGAACAATGAAGTCTCCTTTTCATAGATAATCCCCAAACAAAAACATTATCAAAACTAAGAATTAGTTTAGATTTTCCCTTCTCTCAAGTTCTAGCAAAAGAAAATTAATGTAAAGAATGGGAACAATTTTTAAAATGCCATTCTGAAATAAAAATCACAACTATGAGCTAACTAGCCAAATACTAATTAGGGAATTAAATCTGATAAATTATCAAACTCTGAAAATTACCCAAGAATTGATTAAAATAAAAAATGCTTAATTTATATTCATATAAAAATGTCAAATGTCTTTCTTTATAGTAGGCCTATTTATGTAGGACAGGAATACAAAATTATAAGGTTTTAAGAACTTGTCTAGGGAGAAACAAAAAATAGATGAGACACTTTTTTCCTAGGAAAAAAAAAGTGGGGTTCAGCTGCCTTTTTCCAATTATGAAGATAACATTCACTTTACAATAAAAAAACACTAACAAAAGCCTATATAATTTTTTTGTAACTCTCTATAGCTTCAAATGTTCACATTTCATAATTACCGGCAAGATTCCTCAAATCATTCATGAAATGCTTCCTCTTTGGCTGCATTACAACACTGCCTGTGTTCTCTAAAAAGGAAAGTATAAATTAGTAAAACCTAAGAATTGTTTGCCCTTAGCTTCAAAGTTTGATAACTGAATCCATGGCCACATAAGGAAGTACTCACCTTTCCCCTTATGTTGCTTTGGATTCCTATATACAAATCGATCCAAAAATCTCATTAGTGTAAAATCCTGTAATGGATCTCCTGAATATTGAATATAATCCCCCTACAACCGGGAAACAAGAAAAAAGTTTAAAACCATTTAAGAAATGAATTCAAATTGTGACCCCACAAAATGGTAAGAAAGAAAGAGACACTGGGTAGAATTAAAGATAGGTGTTTCTCTAACTACAAGATAATAAACTACTAACCCCATTCTTCTCCCTCCTCACTTTATTTCTGATTGAGTAGAAATGATTTAAATAAAATAATATGCCACTCAGAAAAGAGGATGAGTCTGAGTCCCTACTCTACCAGTTATGTGGTACGTGACCCTGGGCATGTCATTGACCCTCCATGAGCTTCAGTTTCTTTACAAGGAAAATGATAATCGCTCCAGTTACTTTTCACCTTCCATCACTATATGGAACAAATGATATGATGCACGTATGTGGACTCTATGGCAAATGACAAGTAATCTACTACAACTTATTTTCTCTGAATGGATCATAGGACTTTAAGAACCTAAGGACAATGGAGACATCCCAAGATGAGGGACCTGAGCAACAGAGAGATGAAATGACTTCATCAAATAAAGCATCATAAAAGTGAAAAGTAAAAGACAATGTGGGTGGCCTCCAAACTGACTGAGTATCCCTCCATCCCTCTTTTAATAGTTTCTATTTGGAATCCTCCAGGGAATAAGAACTCAACTTGCTCCATTGATATGCATCCCACTGCTGAAGATGGGATAAGGTGTGGTCTGTGTTGTGCTAAGAGCATGGATTCACTCAAGTACAAGGGAGGATGGCAGGAATTCAGAACTTGGGACTCTGGCTCTAGATAAAGGGCTCTTTAAAATGTTCTATAAACATATGCTGTTCTCAGGTTCATAGTACCTACAGAGGATAGATGAATAGATACATAAAGAGCTGATAGTTCCTAAGAACAAATACAAGTGACAGTTCCCTCAAGGAGCTTAGGTTCTATTGAAGGAAGCTGAAAACGGAGGGAAGAGAGAAGGTGCTTACTCAGGGGATCTAGAGCCCTCCCCCTTATGTCACTAAGAAGAAACAACTGTCCCCTTAGGGTTAGTAAGCAGCACAGTCAGTATTCAAGAGTGGCTGGAACACGGAATTAATTGTTCTTTTGGATTTAGCAGGGACTATGCTCACATCAACCAGTAAAGACTTTCTATGGGTCTAGCTGTGATTACCTCATAGAAAGTTAAGATATACATCTCTTATAAATCTTTTTCCTTCCTTTTGTTTCAGACTTACCTGCAAAATAGTTTTTGCAAAAAGGGCCACAGATGGATGAAAATGTTCAGAAAGCTAAAAAAAAAAGTTTTGTAAACTTCAAATTTCTAATATTAAGATTATCAAGCAAAAGACAACCTGCACTTGAAAAACATAAAACAAAGGATGATTATTTGATAAAAATTTTATTCTAACAAGAAACTTAACTAAATTCATGATTTAATCTAAACAAAAAAAATAAAATAGCACTGTGTGTTCTTTTCTGTAAAGTTCTTGCCTGTCTTCTAGTTCCCATGGGCAGTGAGAGGGAAGTAGAAAGACCTTCCCCCTTGACAGCATGATGGCACTGGAGCAGCACACAGACCATGAGCCAATCATCCTTTGCCCTCACTGTAGAACAAACCCATCTTTTACTCTAGCTCTTCCAAGTTCTTCCTTGCTAAGTGTCATAGCCACTTAATATTTCACATGCCTCTCTGCATGATATTCTACTTTAAATTTCTTGGAGATTAACCTGTTTCATGACTTTCAGTCAAACAACATCCATAAAATATAGGTAACTAAGAAATGAACCTTGTGACAATTCAGACCCATACTGGAACATAAACCAACCATGAAAGAGCATTGAGAGATCAAGTAGTAACTGAACTGAAGGGTGGGGAAATAGCAGAGGTGTGGGGGGGAATACTGAACTTTACCAATATAAAGAAAATGAGACCAAGAAACCTCAGAAACTAGTGAAATACCCTCCTCCTCCTTCCCAACTACATGAAATTTAAGAATAATTTCCCCACACTGAGCACAACTTTGATGAGAACATATTTTTATCTATTAGAATCAAATATTCAATAGTCACATCATCTTATTCAGAATTTAAAAAACTAAATGTTGTACTGTGAATAGGCTATAACAGAAACGACCAAAAAAAGAAATCCTTTGTACTTACACAGAATTTTTCAGTTTCTAAAATCAACGAATAAAAATTGTAGCATTCTTCTTAGGTTAATATTTTAGAGTTCTCCTTTTTTCCCAAATTTCAATTAAAGCACAATGGTATTAAATGAAAAATTTAAAAATACTTACCTTTCTGAGTTCCCAAAGACTTGTATTATCTGCTCCACAGAACAAAGGGTTTCGATTCAATGGATCATAAGTATTTAAGTTTTTTCCACCTAAAAGAATACAAAGTAATGATTTCCAAATCAAACTTCCCAGATCCATCAGGTCAGACCATTAACCACTATACCACTAGGCCTGTGACATATAACAATGGGATGATCTTGAGCTTAGTCTTTCAGAACCCTCAAACAATTCTCAAATACTCTAAATTATAGATGAATTGGTGATTTGAAAAGATAGTTTTCAAACATCAATGAAATTATCAGGTCTGGAAAGAAAAGAAAAAAAACCATCATCACATTGAGAGAACCCAATCTACCACATAAAATTCACTAATTCCAGGAAATTTGCTGTCCAACAATGCCAGAACTGTCTCTCCTACACCCATCCACATACTTTAAAGCCTAACTTTAGATCAGACTGGCACCTTCTCCTTGAGTTCTTTATTTCCAGCCAGTCTGTGCAGGATTCAGTACTCAAAGTTTCAGTGAAGTTACACCTTTAATGATAAATGACAGAACTTGAATCCCAGGTGTTCTGACTCTTATTCAGTAATCAATGCACTGAATCATGCTGACTCTCAACACTCCAAAGGTCCAGAGCAGTCTGAGCTCAGGTCTGGCCCTGACATCAAAGAGCATAACCAAAGAACATCTTTAATTTCTTCATCTGTAAAAACAGGAACAATAGGTATCTAACTGGATTATTTGTGAGAATCAAATGTGATGAAAAATCAAAGCACTCTATGACCACAAAGTGCTAGACAAGTATGAGGTTATAGGTCAGAATGCCTAAGAGAAGCATCTGTAACACCACAAAATGACCCGCACACAAAATATTTATAGCAGCACTATTTGAAGTATCAAAGGAACAGTAATTAAGTAGAAGTTCATTGATTAAAGGAAGGTTAAACAAAAAATAATACATGACTGTAATGGAATATAGCTACAACTTAAGAAACGATGAACAGAGATAGGAACGGATATAAAATGGAGTAAGCAGATCCAGAGAAATGATGCACAATGACAATGACATAAATTTAAAAAATTGTAACTTAATGCTATGAAATTATAAGGACCAAGACTGGTCCCTGATTTCAGTTCTACAATACCTCTAACCATGTCTCCTTCTGTCTGGTGCTATGGCCATCACCAAAGATAATCCCTCTTATCCAGTCTCCCTTTTCTAATACATCATCCACTGCTGCCAAACTGAATTCTCAAAGCACATATTTTGTCTGTGTCCACTCCCCCATTCAAGGACCATGAGTGGTTTATTTAAAACCCTTCACAATTTGGTTCCAAAAATTTACAAAACGACTTTGTCCATGATTGCAGTTTGTATACTCTACGTAAACATTCCTGAAGATTGCTCCCAAGACCTGAAATACTCTCTCCCCTTGATGTTTTGCCTTTTGGAACTACTAGTCTCCTTCAAAACTGAGCTCCCACGTCATTCCTCTTCCCCACTCTGTATTTCACTGCCCCTCCCTCAGAAATTACACTGTACATTTGTATTCAGTACTGTCTCCACCAAGTAGAACAAATTTTCTTTGTTTCTCAAACTCTAATATAGAGCAGTTACAGTTAATAAATGTTTGTTACATTTAATTCAATACTTCATTATAAAAACTTACCCTCCAAATTCTTAAGATGAACCCATGAGGCAGAACCCGACTTTTCTTCCTCTGCAAGACTTTTAGTTGTGTTCTCATCCTTGTCTATTTCTTCATCTGCATTTGTTTCCATTTCTTTATCAGCATCTATAAATTTTTCAGTACCATCATCTTCATCTAAGTCCATAAAATTTTCTTCTTCATCAGATTCCTGTTAAAATTGTTTTTAAAATAATTTCTAATTTAAAGTTTAGAACTCTGTAGGTATTTAATTTTTAAAAACAATTTTATAGTGGCCATAAGGTCTAAAATCTTTAAAACAATGGAAAATTCTGAAGAAAATTTCTTATCATTGTTAATTAGTAAATAAGATGAAGCATAAAAAAGTAATCTCACAGGCAGAAAAACCTGGATTCAAGTCTCACTTATGATATATATGTACTAAGCAACAAACTGTATTAACTTTTAAAACCCTAGGCAATTCTCTAGGACTGTTCTGTTGCAAAGTAGGGAATATTCTGAATTGGTGGAAGAAGTTTCTTATACTACTAAAATCAGAGATTGAAGCTAAAAAAGCCAAACTTATCAGCTGCCACTATCTTGCAAAAGGGCAAAATAGGTTCGGTGTGAACAAATAAAACTAAAATCTTACTCAAGATTTTGAATCTGGAATCCAAAAGACTCCCGAACTCTTGAAAAACATAATCCTTTTACTAGACCAAAAAGTCATTTATATTGAACAAATTACCAAAAAAACAGACGAAAGACATCAAAAACAACCATCATCAACCCCCCCATACTCAAAAAGGCAAACCTAAATCTATTTAAGGCATTAATTTTTTTTTAAAGTTTTTAAACATACCAAATGCTCATGCAGTTGAGTTCGCAATGCTGGTTTTGCTTTAAGGATCTCAGACACAAGATACAAGGCTCCACATATAAAAGGTGGCATCTGTCCACAGGTGACTTGGAGCAACCTCTTCACAAACGCCTTCACCCGTCGTAAAACTATATCACTTTTCAGAGACTTGTAGATAAGATTAAGAAACATTGATTGCTTGGAACATGATAGTAAACCTGGGTCTAACAGCTTCCTGTAGGATAAAATATCAATTATGCTTATTCATAATATATTTATGTTAAAAAAATTATTCTACATACTACCTAACCCCCATGTGGTTAAAGAATTATTAGTTCATGGCTAAAAGAACTGATTCCTTGTTACAGTTGGCCCAGACTAAGAGATCTTGACTTTTATAACTAATATGGAAGAGAATCAATGACAGGAATACCAAGTTGAAGGAAGGTATTAGAAAACCACAAGAGCTTGAAATGGTTATCAGGTCTCCAGAGAAATACTGAACATTAGTACAATAGTGCCAAAACCAGCTGCAAAAATTTACCCTGAAACCCATAAACCATTTTGAATCTTGAAACTTTTTTTCCCTATCATCTCATTTGTTCCCAAGTCTATTACTCATTCAGGGTTCTTCAGTCAAAAGTCACTCTTCTGAAATCCTCCATAGCTTTATAGTCCCCACTTCATTATGGAAGGTCAACTATTTCATTTTGCAATTCACTGTTCCTTTTTCATGGTCAGAGGAAAAAAATCTGACAAAATGTCATTTTTCTTGTGTCAATGTGCCTTATTTCAAATGAGAAATATTCCTGAAAGGTCCTCAATAATCACATTTTAATACACTGAAATACTCTGCTTACTAAGTCACCTTCTTATTTCACTTATACTTGATCTTTATAATGCATATGAAAATGGATTACAGATCATTACGCTTCAAGTTCTTGGATCTCACCATGCCATAGTTAGCAGTGACACAACTAGAAGATTGGGGATAACTCCTATCTTAAGGACCTTTTCTAAAAGATTTTATACTGCAAATAAAGACAATGACAGGGCACAATGGAAAGATTTAGCTGTCGATATTAAAGATAGGTTGGTCATTCACATTCCACAAATTAATCTGTCAAGGTAAAATTACCTCATCCTTTGACATAGTTAGGGAGATAGCTGGCAGTGAATAGAGCACAGGGTTTGGAACCAGAAGGACTCAAATCTGGCCTCAAACGCTTATTAGCTATGTGATCCCTGGCAATTCACTTAACCCTGTCTGCTTCAGTTTGGTCATCTGTCAAATGAGATGGAGAAGGAAACAGTAAAGTACTCTAGTATCTCACCCAAGAAATCTCCAAAAGGGTATATGAAAAGTTGGACATGACTGAAACCAGTCAACAAAAAAATGAGTCACTCTATCTATAAAATAAAATCAGAAGCTATAGACAGTCATAAAATCTTTTGAGCACTCTATTTGGAGATGCAAGGGCCCACAGAGTTCCTTCAGCTTAGTACTATCCAAACCTCTTACTTTATAGATGAAGAGACTAAGGGCAAAAGAGGTTAAATGTCTTGCCTAATGTAACATGTGGAAGCAGCAAGATCAAAAAGCTCAGGCTCTCTGATTCCAAATCTGGTATATACCACTTATCTTATTCATCTGTAAAATGAAGGTGTTGGATTATTATCTCAAAGCTGCATTCTAGCTTTAAATCCTATGACATCTTGGCAAACTGCAATGTGAGGAACTTAAGAAAAGCAGGATACTAACTTTGCATTTTATAGACAACAGATTGTGTCAAGCACTGGATCATAAAAATAAAAAAAATTAACCTATTAGATATTAAAGTATAAATACAAAATTCTGAAGACACTAGAAGGCAAAAATTCATGAAATCCACGAGTCCCATTCTTTCCAAGGCAAATACTTAGAATTATAAAGCCTTTTGCTTATGAACCAGAGACTTTAAAAAAGTTTGTGAAGCACTGCACTGTGTTTACAATTAGTCAATTGAAGGTCACTTACTTGTATAAGGCTGCATAATACCGGTTTGATATGGTCTGATGAGAATCCATTACTTGGAAAAGCAACATCAGGGCCTGAATACTGGTATTAAAATTTACAAGATGTAACACTCTGAATAGAGTATCTAGCTGTTCTTTCACTTTTTCATCACTGATTTCAGCATATGGGTAAGCTCTATTTACTCCAGTTAAAAGGGCACTAAGCATTTTAGATTCAATATCATTTTTCTTGATACAAGTCCGAAAAAAGCAAAAGTAAAGAGTTATTAGTTTGTTAGCCAATACACTTTCATCATGTGAAAGTACTATTTGATTTAAGAAACAAATGGCATAGTACTGGGCTTTGGAGCTAATATTTGATCGATAGATTAGTCTCTCGATTTCACTACACACAACTCCTTTCATGTTAGGATGTTTATGAAGTAAAGTCTCAAGCAAATGGGAGGCTTTGCTGGCTATTCTGTTCTGAGGATCTCCAAGTTTATTTACGAGCTGTATAAGAAAGGCTTTTTCTTCCTCGGGTTTATTAGAGAGAATCTCATGAGCCACTCTAAGTGCTTGAGTTTTAGTTGCAACTAGTGAGTCATGACCTAGAGCTTCTAAAACTTGGACAAATTCAGCCACTAAGTGTTTGAGCTGATGTTCAAAATACCACAAAATCAATCGCCTATCCCTTGTGTCCTTATTGCCACTTGATAATTTTTCTAGTTTGTGGAAAGGATGCTGGTTAAAGTTTCGTAGTTTACGATCATCTGGCAAAAGGTCTGTAATGAGCAGTTCTTTAAAAGTATCTAAAGCCATCAGACTTTGTCCTTTGCTACCCTTCTTTTGGATAAGGTTCACCAGGGTCTCCACAAACTGGAGTGTGTGGATGGCATCATCTTGGATCAGGAGGATCATGGCAGCCAGTCTGTCTCCCAGGGTCCCAGATGACACGATAGCTTTCATCCATGTAGCAGAGGAACCCCCTTTCTGATTACTTGTCTTACTCTTGAATAAGTCAATTTCATGTTGATACAGTTTCTGAGCCAATGCTCTGTACTGAGACACAACAACCTGGGACTGAGGTTCTGAAGAATATTCATTTGTATATTCCAGATTATACCACTTCCCCCCAGGTTTGATCAGCAATGTTGGTCTAGCATAAAATTCAAAGATTTCTTGTTGTTTATCTTTCTTTACAGCTGGCTTAGTATTGTTATCTTCATCAATGACTTGTTTTTGCTTCTTCAAACTCTTTTTGTCCTTATTAGTTAGTGCCTTTTTATTTTCTGCTGGAGTCTCTTTTTTCTTTTCTATTTTGGATATTTTAGTTTCTTTATCATTGGCTGTGTTTCCTGCTGGTTCCTTATCTTCTTCCAATAGGAAATTCTTTGAATAGTTGGATACACCTAGATTTTTGATAAATGCTTCAAGTTCACCTTGCTGAAGGTCATCAATTACTTCTTTTTTGCCTCCATCCACAAGTTCCTCATTTTCATCCAAAGTTGCCAGCATAAGATAATCTTGCTGCATAAAAATAATAAAACATCAAACATATCAAATATTGAAAAGAATTCAAACACTTGATATTTGTCTTTAGTTAATTATTAAGCATATCAAGGTAAATTTTAAAAGGATTGGACATGGGGCAGTTATGTGGCACAGTGGATGGAGCACTGGCCCTGGAGTCAGGAGTACCTGAGTTCAAATCCGGTCTCAGACACTTCATAATGACCTAGCTGTGTGGCCTTGGGCAAACCACTTAACCCCATTGCCTTGCAAAAAAAAAAGACTCAAAAAAGGATTGGACATAACCACCTAATCTAAGTTTTTTCTGGAGTTGAAAGTATCTGACATAATTAGTCAATCACATCAGATGATTCTTATCGATGTGTTTAACAGTATGGTCTATTGTAACTGAATCTGTCAAACCAATTTACCTCATCCTCTCATAATCAAATGATTGAATACTTGTCTGAATTTCCCCAGTGAGGCTTTAGAACACTTACCTTGTCAAAGGACCTGGGATCTGTATCTTAGTTCTAATGTTAAAAACAATGACTGAGGAAGGGGGCCTATGGGAGAGCAGGAAGAGTGAAAAGGAATGCCGACACTGTACCTGGGAAGCAGGTGTGATAATTATTCCTATTTTGCAGTTGAAGAAACTGAAGCAAGGAGAGATTAAGTAGCCTGCCCAGAGTTACAGTTAGTGTCTGAGGTGGAGTTGAGCTCAGGTCTTCTTGACTCCAAGCACAGAGATCTATCTATCCAACCTAGCAGTTTTTAAAAAAGCAAAGCACAATAAAAATGTCAATTATTAGCATCATCTACTATTTTAACTTGGGTAGCTACTTTAGACTAAATTTCTTTTTCTTTAAGTTTTTGTAAGGCAATGGGGTTAAGTGACTTGCCCAAGGCCACACAGCTAGGTCATTATGAAGTGTCTGAGGCCCAATTTGAACTCAGGTCGTCCTCCTGGCTCCACTGCGCCACCTAGCCGCTCCTAAATTTCTTTAAGTGCAAAAATGGGGCTAGAATAGATGTTTTTAGGTAATTATACATAATACATTATACATAATACAATAAAAATACAATAAATACAATAAAATACAATAAATACGATACAATAAAAATCTAAAAATGAGATGACATTTATACAGCACTTTACACATAAGATTCTATTACCGCCCCCACTTTACATAGGTAGAAACTAAATCTGGGCACAGATAGTTACTAAGTGTCTGCGGGTCTGTCCACCGGAAGTCTCTCCTCACTCCCATCTATCCTTCACTTAGTTGTCAAATTGGTTTCCCTTCAGAGTAAGTCTGACCATGTTGCCTCCCAATTCAATAAACTCAATGTGACCTCAATACAAATAAAATAGATTTTATAAATAGAATAATGCAAACATGAAATAAATGCAAATAAAATAAGATATCTACTCCAGAAGTCTGCTCGATGCCCCCGTGCCCTCATCGCCCCCCCGGCAGCCTGGCTCGTCACCTTTGGGTCCCGCGCTGGCGCGCCCTGCTCTGCCCCCGGCTCCCTCTTTTTCCCGACCCCCTCCCCACTGCACCCCCGGCCCCTCGGGACCCCGAGACGCCCGCTCTGCCCCCCCCCGCCGAGCGGCGCCTGCAGCGACCCCGGGCTCCCGGAGCGGGCAGCAGACCCTCCGCCCGAATCCCACACGCTTCTCGGCGGTGCCAGGGGCGGCAGCCGCCTCCCGCGCCCTCCGCGCCCCGCGTGGGGCTGCCCTTCCCACCTTGGTGCCTCCGAGCCGCAGCACCTCCTCCAGCGTGAAGCCGTCCGCCTCTCCGTCTCCCCCGTCATCTTCCTCGTCGTCCTCGACCGCCGCCTCCGCCTTGCCGGGGCCCCAGGGCCGCTCGGGGTGAAACTCCACGCGGGGCTTCTGCGGAGCCATCACCCTCCTCCGGCCGGGCGCGCTCCTGTCGCGTCACTTCCGCCCGGCGGCGACGGCGCTTGACGCCGTTTCCGGTGAGCGGGCCCTGAGGGGGCGGAGCCGGACGTCGGAGAAGCGGAAAGGGAAGAGGCGTGGCGGGCCCCGCGGGCGGCTCCTCCCGAGGCGGCGGCGGCGGCGGCGGCGGCGGAGGCGGCGGCGGCGGCAGCTTGGCGTGGCTTCGGCATGAGCGCCCTTCTGAGGGCCCGGCGCGGGGGTGAGATGCGGCGCCGCCCTCGCCCCGGCTGCCCCCGAGGGCGCGTTCCTGGAGCCCGGGGCGCGAGGATGCGGGGAGAACTGAGAGCGCGGGCCCCGAGGCGCGGCTGCCGCGCGGGACGAGCCCGACCCCTGGGGTCTGCCCGGGGCTCGCGTGCCCTCGGCCCTCAATGGAGCGGAGGCCCCTTGGAGGCAGGAGCTGGCCGCCTTCTCGCTGCCCAGCAGACGCTGATGAGAGTAATAGCTAATAGGATAATAGCTGATACGAAGTAATAGCTACTAAAATAATAGACAATAAGAATAGCTAATAAAATAATAGACAATAAAATAATAGCTGATACGAAGTAATAGCTACTAAAATAATAGACAATAAGAAGTAATAGCTACTAAAATAATAGCCAATAAAATAATAGCTAATAAGAAGTAACAGCCAATAAAATAATAGACAATAAGAAGTAGTAGCTACTAAAATAATAGACAATAAGAATAGCTAATAAAATAATAGACAATAAAATAATAGCTAATAAGAAGTAATAGCTACTAAAATAATAGACAATAAGAAGTAATAGCTACTAAAATAATAGCTGATAAGAAGTAATAGCTACTAAAATAATAGACAATAAAATAATAGCTAATAAGAAGTAATAGCTACTAAAATAATAGCTAATAAGAAGTAATAGCTACTAAAATAATAGACAATAAGAAGTAATAGCTACTAAAATAATAGCTGATAAGAAGTAATAGCTACTAAAATAATAGACAATAAAATAATAGCTAATAAGAAGTAATAGCTACTAAAATAATAGACAATAAGAAGTAATAGCTACTAAAATAATAGCCAATAAGAAGTAATAGCTACTAAAATAATAGCCAATAAGAAGTAATAGCTACTAAAATAATAGACAATAAGAAGTAATAGCTACTAAAATAATAGACAAAATAATAGCTAATAAGAAGTAATAGCTACTAAAATAATAGACAATAAGAAGTAATAGCTACTAAAATAATAGACAATAAGAAGTAATAGCTACTAAAATAATAGACAATAAAATAATAGCTAATAAGAAGTAATAGCTACTAAAATAATAGACAATAAGAAGTAATAGCTAATAAAATAATAGACAATAAGAATAGCTAATAAAATAATAGACAATAAAATAATAGCTAATAAGAAGTAATAGCTACTAAAATAATAGACAATAAGAAGTAATAGCTACTAAAATAATAGACAATAAGAAGTAATAGCTACTAAAATAATAGCTGATAAGAAGTAATAGCTACTAAAATAATAGACAATAAGAAGTAATAGCTACTAAAATAATAGCTGATAAGAAGTAATAGCTACTAAAATAATAGTCAATAAAATAATAGACAATAAGAAGCAATAGCTAATAAAATAATAGACAATAAAATAATAGCTAATAAGAAGCAATAGCTAATAAAATAATAGTCAATAAAATAATAGCTAATAAGAAGCAATAGCTAATAAAATATTAGCCAATAAAATAATAGCTAATAAGAATAATACCTAAAATGGCTCTAGTCCATAGTATATGCAAAGAGTTGTTCAGATTTTTTCATTCAAGAATAATACTTTGTTCATCGGTTTTACAGTAACGTCCAACTCTTCCATTTGGGATTTTCTTGGCAAAGATAATGGAATGCTTGGCTTCTCTACTTCCTTTGGTAGAGGGGGGAAACTGAGGCAAATAGGGTTAAGCGACTTGAAGCCAAATTTGAGGTCAGGAAGAGCAGTCATGTTCAGCTAAAATCTGTCTCCTGTTGCTCCTACCTCTATTCTCTGGGGCCAGACTGAATGAGACTCATTCACTTCAGAGACAACATCCACCATCCATTAACAATTCGTACTTTGACTCAGTAAAAGTGAGAAGTGAAGCGAAGACTCTGTGTTCTCACTATTGCACTTCCATCCTCTGTACACCCTCACACTGCAGATGTTTGAATGGATGAGAAGATGTATGAATAAATGAAAGCAATCCTTATTTACCTTTCAAGGAAAAGTCAATTTCACTGCCTCTGTGACTTAAATCTATTGGTGATAGTACAGCTCTCCTTTCTTTAGTGCTTTAAAAGTCATCCCTGGGTCTTTTTCTCTCTGCTGTTGCAGATTGTCTGGCCTCCATGACTTCATAGATGGAATGAGCTAGTTCACTAATGACCAGCCCTTAGTGATGATGAGTCTCTAAATTTATCAAAACTGAAAATAGTTCATTCCAAGTCTATTCTTAAAACTACTCTAATAGTAAAGGATACTGTAAAGCTTAAGTGATATGATGTACACATAATGCTTTATATAAATTATCAACTGATCAAAGGCCTTTGCAGAACTGTCCAGAACTGAGAGCCTTAAGGAACTCAAGGCCACCTCCACAACTTGATTAAACTTCCAAGTAGGACCTTAAAGGAGAATCTAGACACTAAGCTTGTAGTAATGTAGCCTTGATGACATGTGATTTGTTTGCTTGATTATTTTTAGTTATTCTTTCACAAAGCAATTTAAAAAGTTGAAGAAAATTCAGTATACAGGAATGTTATTAACTAGTTCTGTTTTTTTTTTTTGACTTAAAAATGTTTGTAGTTATTTCTTTCCTATGGAAAGTGAAGCACTTCAGCTCAGGAAAGGAGTCAGCAGAAAGCAGTACTCTTACCCCAATGCTGCGGCACCTCACATACAAAATAAAGTCAACTGGCCCCATCACAGTGGCTGAATACATGAAAGAAGTCTTGACTAACCCAGCCAAGGTAACCCAGATCTCATTGTCTCGCTACACTCCTCAAGCCTAGGCAAAATTGGGATGGATGTAGCCCCTGCTCTCCTGTACCAGGGCCTGTATTTCAAGCCCATTCTCTGTCTTCCATGATGTCAGCTAATTAATTGAAATTTGGGAGATAAGAGCTTCCTTTCTCCCTATTTTGACATATAGTAAAATCTTCTAGAGACATTAGCCTCAATTTCTGGAGTAATTCAAGGTTATGAATTTAATGGTGGTTATTTTAAGTCTGAGCAGAGGAGAAAGTTTCTTAAGTAAGCAGTGAAGGAAATGTTTGGGTGCAGAACTGGGACTTTCAGTGCCCCTAAAATCACATTGTGGAGGCAGTTTCTTATTGCCAGCTTTGTTCTTCTTTGCCCTTTGGTATACTAAAGTTCTTTTTGTGCAATCCAAACATGTCTGTGAGTAAAGGAAGAGCTAGCTGAATAAATTCTTGGAATAGGAATGGTCTGAAGGAAGAAATGATCATTTACTAATATTGTATGAATTCAAAAGCTTGAATTAAGAATGCTGAGGTGTCCTGTTTTTGAGCACCTGCCATATGCAGAGCACTGCTAAGAGAAATGCATTGTAAGATAGGACACTTGCCTTAAGGTATCCCATCATGGAGATGAAATATTATTTTCAAATGATAACAAGGCAGCATAGAGATGCCAAGTGGATGATATAGACAGTTCAGATGGAGAGATTAGAGAATGTTTGTTGGTTGGTCCTCGTTGAAGACCCCTTCACAGAGGCAGTGAAATCGACTTTCCCTTGAAAGGTAAATAAGGATTGCTTTCATTTATTCATACATCTTCTCATCCATTCAAACATCTGTTGTATGTGGAGCACTCATCTGGAGGAGATACAAAATTTAAAGTAGACGTGATCCCTGTGTTCATGTAGTTGAGAATTATTCACACTGGAATAAAAATTATGACATGATAAGTACATTAGCAAGTTACAAGTAAAATATCCTTTGGGGTCAAAAAGAGAAGGGTATTATTGACTAGGGTGGATCAGGGAATTCTTTTTGAAGAGATGGCATTTTAACTGGATATTAAAAGATTGAGTAGGAATTTAATAGGCTGATATGGAACTGTGGACGAAAGACAGAGAGGAGACTACATGGTTTGTAGAGGGAATAAGATGGTATAATTTTGTGAAATGTGGGCTACGTTGAAGGGAGTAAGATGAGACAAACCTGGCAAGGAATGGTGGCTTCAAATTTTGGAGCACTTTAAAGAGTTAGGAAGCATTTTGAACTTTATTCAAGAAATGACAATCTCTGAATAGGAACCATTGAAGATTTTTGAGCAAATGAACATTATAATCAGGTCTATGCATAAGAAATATTAGGTATTAGTGGGGAGAAAACTGGGTATTCAGAGCAAATTGAAACAATTAGAACATAGGTGTAGAGGCTGGGTTGATCAAAGCTTATTTAGGAGATACTGAGCAGATTAACCTGACACAATGGAGGCCTGTACGTTGAAGAATATCCAGAGGGGGGGAAAAATCGACTGGGACCTGAACATAGAGTTGTAGATTAAAAAATTAAGGAGTTAGAAATAGAAAATGAGAAAATAGAAAATGAGAATTATTTAAAGTTTTAAGCAAGCAATAAAATAAAACAATGTTTTAGAAAGTAGAATTTAGCTAGAGTGGTATGGGAGGGGTGGAGTAGGGAGAAACTGAAGTGAAAGTTCAATTATGAAGTTAGTCCAAAGGTTACAAATAAAGATTGTATTGTAACAGGGTCTTCTTCAGTTCTTCAATAAATAAACTTGATTTGATAGCAAAGATGTAGCTCTTATACTGCATTCTAATCTTGAGTAAACATTGTAATGCAATTTTTGTTTAATTATATGCATACTTACAGTTAGTTCTGCTATAATGTAACATGGGTTCCTCAAAAGCACGGTGCTATGTAAAATTGAGCATTAAAAACCGTAGAGTTTGTGGGGGAAATGGAAAAGGACACAACACTCAAAAGGTAAACATTGGGGATGAAAAAGAAAAATCATATCTGCCTTGCAGGCAGACATGAACAAAGGATCAAGAAGACTTGCTACCTCATTGAAAGAAGACTTGATTTGATTTGGAATACTGAGTAGCATTGCAATATTTAAAAATTTTCTTTTAAGGTTTGAAAATTAATTGACGGGGCGGCTAGGTGGCGTAGTGGATAAAGCACTGGCCCTGGAGTCAAGAGTACCTGGGTTTAAATCCGGCCTCAGACACTTAATAATTACCTAGCTGTGTGGCCTTGGGCAAACCACTTAACCCCATTTTCCTTGCAAAAAAAAAAAAGAAAATTAATTGACAAAGATGTTCAGTATATTTATATTTTTCACTTTCATATGAAAGAGAAAGACGTTTAAATCTTTATTTTTGTAGACTAGGGAACTGAAGTGTCCAGCAAGATACAATAAGTTCTTGATTTTAGGCCAGCAGCAGAGCAAGGATTAGAAGAAACAAGTTTTCTGACTATTAAAAGGTTATTCTCTCATAATGAATAAAGCATGGAGAAAATGGAAAACTGGTAAAGTAAGTAGTTTTTTTTCCCCTAAGGATAATTTCCCATCATTTTTAGAAAGGATAACTGTGATTTTTAAATAGATCTTTTTGTTCTTTTTTTAAACTTTTTTATGTAGGATATCTTTGTGTTTCATTGTTTCCCTCTTTTTCTTTCTCTATAGACACATGTACACATACATTTACATTTATGTTTTAACAGAATAGTTTAAAAGAATGTTTTTCCAAATTAAAGAAAAACATTATCTCATTATAAATATTACAGTTTTCTAACCTCTTTTCTTCTTCCTCAGGGCTACTATGTACACCATGATATGATAGGAGAAAGAGGAGACTTTATTACTTCACCTGAAATAAGTCAGATCTTTGGAGAGGTAAACATTTCATACTAATTATAAAAATGAATTCAATATCTAAGTTTGCCAAATGAAATATAAATGTAAAAAATGAAATTGGCTACTCAGGTATTATATGGTATTATAATTTTAAGATTATTCCGTACATAGTAATATGAATGTATGTTTATGTGTATCTGTATTTCTACTTGTGAATATAAGCACACACATTTTAGCTTCTTTTTTCCTCTGTTCTATATCATGAAATCACTTTATAATAAAGATTGTATTATAACAGGGTCTTCTTTAATTCTTCAGTAAACTTGCTTTGATAGCAAAGATGTAGCTCTTATACTTAATTCTAATCTTGAGTAAACATTATAATGAAATTTTTGTTTAATTATATGGATACTTACAGTTAGTTCTGCTATAATGGGTTCCTCAAAAGCAGAGTGCTACGTAAAATTGAGTATTAATACCCATAGAGTTTGTGGGGGAAATGGAAAAGGACACAACACTCAAAAACTGCATCAGTGGCACACTTAAAAAAAAATAGGATCATCTAACAATTTTATACATGTTAAATAGTTGAGAAATACATGAATACTACCATACATAGTGGCAGTGTTAGCAACCTCAGACTCTTTTGTTTTTTGGGTTTTTTTTAGCTTTTTGCAAGGCAATGGGGTTAAGTGGCTTGCCCAAGGCCACACAGCTAGGTAATTATTATGTGTCTGAGACCGGATTTGAACTCAGGTACTCCTGACTCCAGTGCTGGTGCTCTATCCACTGTGCCACCTATCCACCCCTGCAACCTCAGACTCTTAAAGAACCACTTGATTTGTCCAGGTCATATAGGTCCCAGGCTGGCAAAGTGTGTAGAAAGCTAGTCAGGCCACAACTTTGGGCCAGAGGGGTAGGGAACCTTTTTTCTGCCATGGGCCATTTTAATATTTATAATGTCATTCAGAAGTATATTTGGGCAAACATTTAATTAATACACCACTGAAAGGCTGCTGGATTTATTGAATTTTGAGTCCCTACCTGCAGTTGGCAACACTACACCAGATACTGCCTGTGGACTGGAGGTTTCCCACCTCTGTCATAGAGGAAGGTGGGTCACTGTGGATCAGTCCTTGTCTGCCCGCAGTTCCCACTACATCAGACAATATATAATAAATTTGATCCATAACCTTGAAAAAGGCCTGAAGTTTGTAGAGGAGAGCATGACAAAGTTTATAGTTTTAGAATTATTATGAAGTGCACTTTTCTGCACCCTTGGTTTTTCAGAAGAAATTGAGTATAAGCGATTCATTTTATGTTGATATTGTTCCTTAATGTATGTCACATTAAAAAAATTCAGATTTTTAGAACAAGTATTAAAGCTTTTGTGTATGTTTATATATAATGTATGTATACAGTGAATACATATTCTCATGAATTTCTTTTAAATTGTTTATTGGGGAAGAAATGGTAGTTGTGTGACATTTTGTATCAAAATATATTTGTCAACTGTCATATAAGCATAGTATATAGATTCTTTTGTTTATTTTAATGTATTTTTTTCTCCCCACAGTTACTTGGGATATGGTACATTAGTGAATGGATGGCCACTGGAAAAAACTCAACTTTCCAGCTGGTAGAACTGGGCCCAGGTAGGGGCACTCTTACTGGTGATATTTTGAGGGTAGGTAACCATGGTATTTCCTAAAAGTTTTATTTAATCTTGCTAACCCCCAGTTTGCATTTGTAATTGTAATCTCCATAACTCTCTTCCCTTAATACACTGTTGTTATTTCCTGATTTTATCTAGTATGTGGAAATTTACTATCTATAATAATTGCAAGAGGCTGAAATGAGTATATATTTTTCAATGTTCTACTTGTGTGTACAAAAATGTATAACATATTTATCCTGTGCTAACTTATTTCTAAGTTGCAAGCATGCAGAGCTGTGCATAGTTTGATATGCTCTTATTTGCACTGTGCCTGCCCTTTCAAGGTGTCACTGACATCATCATCCATCCAACTTTTCCTTATGAACCCTAGATAAAGTAAAGGATGGAATGGAATTAGAAATCTGACTCATTAAACCTTCTTGATCTCTGGGAAAATGGGAGGAGGCACAACTAATCCTTGGCAAAATTGGGAATTAACCTTCATTTCCTTAACTTTGTTCCTCATAAGCTCTGCTTTATTCACCACTCAAAAGACCCTATATTTTTCTTTTATGCTTTCCCAATCTGAAATGCCTATTCCTTCAGTTCACTTTAGTCAAGTCCTAGGAGAGTGATTTGACCAAACAAATTTGTGCAAAGGTGTGAATGGCTTCCCTAAACTCCTCCCTTGATGCCTCTTTGGGATGTGAAGGTGACCCTGGGTTTCTGAAATGGAAGCTAAGACCAGTCCTACCCAAGTGCAAAGACTTCAACTATGGACTTTAGAATAGAATTCTGCCCATCTGATTCCCAGTTGGAGGAGAACTGGCCACTAGTTGATAACCCTGCTGGTCAGAGTTACTCAGCCTGTTTGGGTGGATGGAGGAAGTGACCACCCAGTAATTTCACAGGTTTGATAAAAAGCTGCAGAAGTGAAACATTTGCAGCTTTCTGCTGCTCCCTTGTTTACGCTATCAGAGTTACCTTACTTAACCCAAATGAATTTCAAATGCTGAAACTTTCAAGTATTTGTGGAGGTTATAGGATCAAAGCTTTGAATTTGGAAGAAACTTTTGAAGTCCTCTGGTCTAACCCCACCATCTTCTGAGGATCACAAAATTTGTATAAATGGGATTTATATCCATGACCTCTGCCCCAAATGCAGTGTTCCTTCACTATAAAAAGATCTCTGATGGAGAGGCATTTCTCTTAAATTCCACAACTCAGTGTATTTCTTGGGATTACACCAGGACCACTACAGGAAAAAAAGGAATATTTGGGCCCAGACCCTTCTTTCCATTTATTGGAACTGATAGAGGAGGGAGAAAGAAAATGGAGGGAAATGAGAAACTTTTGTGAGGCCTCTTTGAAGACCCTTGGGCCTATAAATCTGTGGACTCAGGTGACTTGGTCTCTTACTTCTCTTGCCTCAGGCTCCTGGTCCTGGCTACTCCTGGATCATTTGACTGAAAAAGGTTAGGGACTGAGTTGTGGGGCTTACCTCTTTATGCTAGAGGAATTAATATCAATGACTAAAGGTGGGAGAAGGCAACTAGGGCCTCAGTATCCAGAAGGGATTGAATAGAGAAGGACTAAGAAGAGCATTGTCTGACTCATTCCTTTATCCTCCAGTAGAAAGGGCAGGGCACTTGCAAACTCCCAGAGAAGTGGCAACAAGCAATAACCTACCTCCCGAATATTTTGCTTAAGTGGCATGATCATTTGCTCATAATATTCAGAAAACATTGATTTTTCAGTTTACATATTTTGTGATTTCAAAAAATATATTGTAAACTTCTTTATTTTGGAACCCACAAACTTTACTTGTTTGTTTCTATTTGTTCTCACTATTTAAGTTAACTGAATATAAACTATGATGTTAGATTTTCCAATATTATAATTGTTTTGTGTGATAAGGGATTTAGAGGAAGCAAAATAAATAGAACTTTTTCCTCCTACAAAACAAGATTTGGCTCACACCCTTTTTGGAAGTTACGGTTAGTATTTCTAGTAAATAATGTTTCTAGTGATATCCTGGAAGGCAATGAATTTCTTGAAGCATACTTTCTCTAAAACCAAACATGAATGCTATTTCCTCTAACTTAAACAACTTATTGAGATAAATAGAATTGAAACTTGAAAATCTACTTAGTAACAATGTACACTAAATTTTGTTGATATGTTTCTTCCTGTATATTTAGGTCTTCAGTCAGCTTGGGTCTGTACTGAAAAACTGTGACATATCTGTACATTTGGTGGAAGTAAGCCAAAAATTAAGTGAAATCCAAGCCCTAACACTGACTGATGAGACGGTTGCCCTAGAGCATGATGCTGAATCATCAGTGTATATGAAAGGTATCACTAAGTCTGGAATTCCCATTTTCTGGTACCGGAGTCTGCAAGATGTGCCACAAGGTAAAGAGTTTGGATTAAGCATTTTGGTCAGGACACCTCACAATAACCATAAATGATCTTTTACCTTATAAGACCAGAGGGTTCCTGCCTTACCTGTGGAATATTCTTTCCAGGAAAGAGTATCTTAAAAAAAAAAGAAAACTAACTTGTTATACTTAAGGACATGCTACTTTATAAATTTAATATGTATAAGTGTTTTTAAAAGTTGCCATTCCCTGTAGTTTTTGTCTTAATACTCATTCCCTTGCCTACTGTAGTGTAGTTAGAATAATGTGCAAGTTCCTTCACTTAATTATAAGCTCCTTGAGGGCAGGGACTGTCTTTTGCTTCTACTTGTATCCCCCAGTACTTAATACAATGCCTAGAACATGGTGGGTATTTAATAAATGTTTATTATTCCTTTCATTGATTGATAGTTAATGGTGATGATGCAGCCAAAGACAATAATAA
Source organism: Macrotis lagotis (assembly GCF_037893015.1). NCBI lineage: Eukaryota > Metazoa > Chordata > Mammalia > Peramelemorphia > Peramelidae > Macrotis > Macrotis lagotis. Next base: position 85,452,196 of record NC_133658.1, read on the forward strand.
CCAAAGGAAGCAAAGTCCCAATATGTAAGTTTTATTTTTTCTCCTTTTGAAAACATTTATCTATTTTGTTAGCTCCTGAGGTTACAGTCTCAATGGTAATTTTGGGGAGTGAATAGAAGACTCAATTTGTCATGAAAGCTGCCCACCACTAGAAAACCAGTCTTTGAGAGAATTTACTATCTTAACCCCATAAGTGACATGAAGTTCTGTTGTCAGTTGTCCTTTCGTTGCTCCAGTTATTTGACAGTTGAAGATAGCAGTGCCTGTCTTATGTTGTAGACATCGTTTTGTGTGTTGTTTTTTAAGCTGATTGATGTACTTTGATCTTCTTGGAGACAGGCATGCAATCAATACAGGGCAATATGATAGAAGAAGTGGCAGCTGTCTCCCACAAGAATCACTTGAGGATTCTTGTAAAAAGTATATTGAAACATTCATTACTTTTCCTTTTCTCTTTTTAAACAGGTTACAGCTTTTATTTAGCACATGAATTTTTTGATGCTCTTCCAGTGCATAAACTTCAGGTACTGATGGAAAGACATTAACAAGGGGGAAAGCTAACATGGTATCATCTCATATGGTCTTCAGTTATCACATTAGCTATTTACTACTTGAATATTATCATTCCTTAAAAGTTATACTTAATCCTGTTTCTGTGACAGAATTTTGAAGTCTTCAGAATAATCAAAAAATGAACAATAACAAAGCATTGAGAAAAACATTTAAAAAATGTTAGTGAAGATCAAGTCAAATATTCATATGAGGATTCAATTTTCCATAGCTGGGAAAGAATATTTTCTGTTCCAGTGTAGCCTACTGAAAGATAATTTCTGCACTTTCTTTTAAAAAATTAAAAATTATTTCCAGATATTTAGAATCTTTTTTGATTTTTCCCTCACACTTTGAAAGGAATAATTTAGATTTGGTAGCATTTTATGAGTGAGCACTAGTATTTTTAATGTTAAGAGCAGTTACAGGTTTTCTGTTGCATAGATCTTCATACATAGCAGTTACCTGGTGTGTATAAAGACCATTTCTTTTTCCTCTTACCTTTAACATTTAGCTTCCATGTAACTCCTCATTCTGTTGGTGCAGCTAGGTGATACAATGGATGGAACACTGGCCTTGGAGTCAGGAGGATGGGAGTTGAAATCCAACCTTAGATACTTGACACTTACTAGCTATGTGACCTTGGGCAAGTCACTTAACCATTGGCATATCTCCAGTCATCCTGATTCATATCTGACCACTGGACTCAGATGACTCCAGAGGAGATAGTGAGGCTGGTGATTTAGCACAGCACTCCCCCCACTCAAAATACAATTCATATGCTTGTCATGGCATCACCTCCCTGACATCATTGTCTTCTTCAAGAATGAAGGACAAACATCAATTCCTCAGGAGTCATATCTGCTCTGTAACTGCCTCTGCCTCTCACCTATGATGGTTGCTGGGAAAACATTTAAATTTCACCAGGATCAAACATGCAGAAAGTATTTATAGATGGAAACCATTTAGAAAACAAAGCCAAAATTCTGATGTTTCATTCTCTAGAAAACCCCGCAAGGATGGCGTGAAGTGTTCATTGATGTAGACCCCCAGGATTCTGATAGATTAAGATTTGTTTTAGCTCCTTCTTCTACCCCAGCAGAAACTTTTATTCAGGTAAGGGGAAGGTGATTTTTTTTTTCCTTCGACTAAATTAGAGACTTCAGAGTCATAGTAACTTTGCTATAGAGTTAAGTTTCTTTCAGGAAAAAAAAAGTTTGTTTTTAACTTGAAGTTTGTAACTTCATGATCTCATGGTTACTTATGTATATCCAACAAAAAGTCAATTAACAAGCATTTTAAAGCATTTATGATGGATCAAACACTGTGCTCAACTGGGGAAACAAAGGAAAGAGTTTCTGCCCTCAGGGAGCTTAAAATCTATAGTGGTAGAGAACAAATCCACAGATAGGGATCTACATACACATACAAAACATCTGCTGAAATAAATTCAAGCTAATTTGGAGGAAAGTCACTAGCAATCAAGGGTGAGGAGTAAGGAGAAGCCTCCTGAAGAAGGCAGCCCTGAAGCAATGGATGAGGGGTAGAGGTGAGTGCTTTCCATTCATGAGGGCAGCTGAGGCTGGAGGTGGAGCATGGGGTATGAGGGACAGCTAGAAGACCAGACAGTCTGAGAAGTGTGAAGTATGACTGTCAAGGCAGTTTGGAGCCAAATTGTAAAGGGATTCAAATGTCAATCAGAAGAGTCTATTTGATCCTAGAGGCAGTAGGGAGTCCATGGAATTTGGAGCAGTGCAGTCAGAACTGAGCCTTTAGCAATGTTGGAGGACAGAGGAGGGGGAGATGTGGGGCAGGGGGACCACCTGGGAGTGCAACAGATGAGGCATGGTGTGAACTAGGGCAGTAGGGGACAGATGTGGAGATGTAGAGATAGAACTGGTAAGAAGTGGTAACTGGAATGTGGGATGCAGGGTGTGAGGAGACAAGAATGGCTCCAAGATAGTGAAGGGAGCCTGCTGGAAGGGTGATGGGACCTTTGATGAGAATAGGGAAGTTCAAAAGAGGAAAAGGGAAATAGTTATAATAGAGATGTCTAGCTTTTCTTTTCAACATCCTCATAGGGTAGATTAAAGGAAAAAGGCACAGTATAGATGATATTGTTTTTAAAATTACATTATTTCTTATTTCATTTTTAAAATTACACCTTTTTAATGTAACAGATACTTTCCAACAGATACCAAGGTGAAGCCCTTTAAAAGTACTTCTGCCTTTTCCCTCCCAAAAGAATTAAATTATTGAATAGATTGTAGATTTAGAACTGGAAGGGATCTGAGAAGTCATTAGGTTCAGTCTTTTACAAATTAGGAAACTGAGACCCAGAGAGTGACCTTGCTCAGGGAAGCACAAATAGTAAGTGACAGAATAAGTGACATTTAAACCCAGATTTTCTGATCTGGGCCCAAGACTCTTTTCTCTGAGTGGTTTTAACTTTGGCAACCTGGCAAGAACATTGATGACAGCTGTATATCACCAGTTTTGTTTCTCCTTTATTGTAGCATCCATTGTGTAGACTCTTCTTTTGCCTCTGATTTTTTCATTCTGCTTTGTTTCCTCATGTCTTTGAAATTCTTCCTCACTTAAATCCAATTCACTGGCATGTCACATCATCACCTCCATGATGTCAGACTCCTCTTGAAGAATGGAGGACAAACAGCAGCATTCTTTAGGGTACAGCAGTGTACCATAACTGTTCAACTAAGATTCAGTTATTGAGCGCACACACACACATCCATGCCCTTGTGTGCACATCAGTCAATTCTTTGAGATATTGTTTTGGCATCTTTTAGGATTGAGCCACAAAGTGGAACAATAACAGCTTTTTCTTCCTGTAATATTTTCAAAGGGTACTAAAATTATACAGTGCATTAGTTCACTTACTGGTTTTCATCAGAAAATTACCTTTATTTTCATGAAAATGAACATGATCACCTCAACTCTTTCTAAGTCTCTTTACTCAATTTGGCCAGTAGATGGCAATCACAGCCTGATCAGACTGGCATCTTAAAGGGCACAGAAACAGCTCTCTGTTAAGTCAACCAAAGCTTTTCATCCTGTTTTGATGCATTATTTAAAGAAAATACTGAGTATTTTTGTTTTATTGATAGTTTCAGAGCAAAAAATCAAAGTTAAAACAATGGACTCTTACTTTACTGTGTGGTCCTGCTGAACTTGGAGTAAGGAGCCCTTGGTTTGAATCCTGGCCCTGCTTTTACCACCTGCAAACCTTGGGCAACTTAAGTTACCTCCCTGACCTCAGTTTCCTCATCTGTAAAGTGAGATTGGATTTGATAGTTTCTAAGACTCCTTCCAGATCCCTATCTTTGATAATCCTATTCCCCTAACTGTATATATACTATCTATCATAACTTTCTACTATTTCCTAAAAATAATGCATCTCAGTATTTATAAAGTGTATAGTACTTCAGTATTAGGAGTTAAGGATAGAAAGATAGATCCCACATGATACTGCCCTTGCTGTATTAATAGTTATGAAGCTGGAGATGAACATCTCATAATTCAAGTTCTATTCTTAAACTAAAGATTTTATGAAAACATCCAGGAGCCACCATCTGGAAGATATCATCTTCATCTCTTTGGCTCCTTAAAACTCACTGTAGACCATCACAAGTCCTCTTTCTCAAGATAGAGCGTGATCAATTTGTCCTGCAGGCATGCTTATTGCCAAAAAGAACTTTTTTTTTCTCTTCACCCTAATTTAACTCAGCTCTAAGACTTGATTCCAAAAAAGTCATCCAGCCTACCACTGTAAATATTTTTTCTGTTCACTTGTGGCCCAATCCAAAGGATTCACCAGGACCTGAAGTCATTAGTTAAAAGATGCCATTTTCATAAAGACATTTCATGCTTATTTCTTTTTCCTTTTCATCTCAAAGAAAAAATTTCCATGCAGTGAGCTATAATTAAGAATTTTAAGAGGATATATAGAGAGATAAAAAAATTTAGCAGATAAGAAACAAGTATTTTTAATATAAAACCTTGTATTATAATTCATGTTAACAAAATACGGTACTATGTTTATTGTTAAAAGCAATTATAAATGAAGTTTCCCATTAACTTAATAATTCAGGATTTCAAAAATTTGTCCTTTTGATCAAGTAATGAATAAGATTAGCAAGCAGAAATTAATTTATCATTTTAATTAGTCATTTCATTTCTCTGCTTAACTTATCTAGTTAAAATGAATTTATTGGATGATTTCTATGGTCCATTCCAGCATGAACATTCTGTGCAACCATGAATACATTTCTTCCTATTTGGGGGCTTTGGATATTCCCTCGAGTGAATAAAATAGTGATGGAACATCTTGTCATAATTTAGTCATGTTGAGTGAGTGAGGGCTCAGCAGTGTAAGACATCATGAGAATTTTCCAGGTTACCAAAAAAAAAAAAACCTTAAAAGAATTACTACCTCAGAAGGGCTTGAATGTTTACAAAGTGTTTAATATCTCATTGCTTCCTCCCAACAAACCAGAGAGGTAAGTACAGTTATTTCTTCTTCCTTCACCATGTCTCTTGTGTCTCCCCATTGCTGCCCTTCTCCCTAGGTTAGTGCAGCAGCCTCCTGATTGGTCTCCCTGCCTCAGGTCTCTCACTTTTCCAGTCCTCCTAACACAGCTGCCAATGTCATTTCCCTCAAGTACAGAACTGACCATGTGACTCTCCTCTGCATTCAGTTCCAGAGGTTTCCTTCGGGACAAGATGTAATTCTGTTTTCCTTTAAAGGCTTATACCTCCTGACCCCAATTTCTAGTTCAAGTCTTGTTGGACCTTACTCTGGTTCCTGTGGTTTTATAATCCAAACAAATTGGCCTTCTCTCTTTTCTTGACACATGATTCTTCCATCTCCCAACTCTGTGTCTTGACTTTAACTCTTTGTGTGTGTGAGTTTTATTTTTTTCCAATTACATATAAAGACAGTTTTCAACATTTTTAATTCCACATTTTTCTCCCTCCTTCCTTTCCCTTCTCTCTTCCCTAAGACAGGAAGCAATCTGATTATAGGTTATATGTATACCATTCTGTCAAACATATTTCCATATTAGTCAAGTTGTAAAAGAAAAATCAGAATAAAAGGGAAAAAACAATTGAGAAAGAAAAAAATTTAAAAGTGAAAATAGTAAGTTTTGCTCTGCATTCAGACTTCATAGTTTTTTCTCTGAATGTGAACATTTTCCATCATGAGTTTTTTGTAATTGTCTTTTATCACTATTGTTGAGAGAAGCTAAATCGGTCCTAGTTGATCTCACAATATTGCAGTTAAGGTGTACAATATTCCTCTGGATCTATGCACTCACTCAGCATCAATCTTTCCAGACTTTTATGATATCTTCGTGCTCGTGATTTTTTACAGAACCATAGTTCTCCATCATATTCATGTACCAGTTTATTCAGCCATTCCTCAGTGGATGGGCATCCCCTCAGTTTCCAATTCTTTTTAGCATTAACTCTTGGACATGCCAGGGATGCCCTCTTCCTTTAAGATCAAACCCTTCTGCATGAAGCTTTTCCTGACTCCCCAGCCTGCTAGTGCCCTCCCTCCTTCCCAAACTCCCTTGTCTGTATTTCTGTTTCTATTTAGTATAAATTTATGATTTCTATGTGTCCTGCTTATCTCCTTGGTGAAAAGATTGTTTCATCCTTTGTTCAAGTATCCCCAACACCAACAGTGTCACGATTTACTAACTGCTTGTTTAATTGCTCAGATAACTTGTGTAAGTGGCTAGAACTTCTGTCTTTCTTCCTTCAAGGCCAGAGTTCTAAAGGGCTCTGGTGTAGAAGACAGGGTTAATTCTTTTTTAGTTCTCAGAAGGTATTGCTGGGAATCACAGGTTGAATTTGCAGAAAGGTCGATCAAGTTGTACATACATTCATAGGCTCTAATATTTAGAATCAGACAGGAATGGAATCAGCTACCCCAGGCACTAGAAGGCACCCTATTTCTAGAGGCCTTAAAGCAAATCTACCTACCCACTGGCTGGGGAGGATTATTCCTGTGCAGAGATCCCTGTGAGGAGGGGAGATGTGGACAGACAGGGCCGCATCATTTCTGACATGGTTGTAATGTGGCCTTGTCTAGAACAAAGCTAACTTCATGCTTGTCTGGATCCCCGTCTAATAGGGTTCATCTCTGCAGTGAGCAAAGTGAATTGGCAGAAGTCAAATATCTCAAGGCACACCTAGTAGTGGACCTATTGGAAATTTGAGACTATATTGGCCTCAATCCTTAGAGCTGGTAGAAATGGACATTATATGAAGACAGCCCAGAACCATCAGGACTGTTTCCAGAATAGGTCAATATTAGTACATCTATATCTATGAATTTGTTTTATAATCGCCCTAATCAGTCTCAACAACTAGGCCTTTTTACTAAAGTCAACAAGTATAACAAACTTAGTTTTTGAATCAGTAGATACTATGTCCCCACATCTGTGCTAGGTGCTATGGGAAATTCAAACTATGCTTGGAATTTACTTATATTTATGAATGAATTATCTTGAATTAGAAGCCTCACACACTGGTGTTAAATTGGAAAGTAATAACTTTAGTTATAGGTTATATCACTTGAAAATCCATGTCAGTGACAATTACTAGGGTGTTTAAATCATGTTTATCTGTGTAAAAAAAATATTCTTTTAATAACTAATGCAGACAGTGAATCTTTTCTTAGTAAGGTGGAATTACTCAAAAGGATCAACAAAAAGACTTGGAAAGATATTTGTCACTACAAACCATACATACCAATAAAGTTTTTGTGTATGACCCCTTTTAACCAATTGTTTTTGCATTTTTTGCTAGCCCAAGGAAACAAGGAATCATGTGGAAGTATGTCCTGAGGCTGGTGTGATCATTCAGA